>NC_044356.1:9411717-10011717 GCF_007364275.1 Archocentrus centrarchus
AGATATGTAAACTAGTGATTAAAAATGCCATAATGGGAAGTGGATGTCCACACTACAGCTGTGCTGCAGGGGAAATGGAGTGAGGCTGATTACTTTTTTTAAAAATACGCAGGGTCAGGAAATCTGCTCTGAAAATGTTTCTGTAAGAACTTTAAATTATGCTTCCAGTTCACGTATTAATAAATAATTTGTCTCCATAACACGGAGCTGTTTAGTCTGATGCATTCTGGTCGTTTACGATTAACTGTGCTGATTGGACTCCAGAATCCGCTGTCTCTGTGGAAGAAACGCTGCTGCTGCTGAGCTCAGGAAACTTTCTGCCACAGCAGTGGAAAAACGCTGTGAAACTGTTTAATTTGAAACCTGATTAAACTGACAAAGAGGGAGAGATTTTATTTTGCTGAACTTCTGGTTGCTGTAAAAAAAAAAAAAAAAAAAAAAAAAAAAAGGAGACGAATAAGATCTGAGTCGCTGCATTACGTAAAAGTGTAACTTAACCTTTAATTTTCATTGTAAATTATGTTTGATAATATGATGTTTAACCAGGAAGCAGTGCAGTTTTGGACCCTCAAACAGGCATGGCCACTGAGGATCTCAGTTTAGCCCTGTGTATATGAGAGCTGGTGGTGCAAGCTATGCATCTGCAGGTTTTTAATAATACTAAACCCATCAAACTAGTCCCACCACTTCACAAAACTGAAGTTGATTCACATTTTGAGCAGCTGCACTAAGTTGGTCCAAGGAATTTAAAAAATCACCAAAACCAGCTCGGAAGATGTGCAGGAGGTCAGCAGAAAGCATGGCTGTTATTGTTGCCATGAACATTTAATCAGTGTTTGTCAGAACTCAGAAGAAAAGAACGATATAAGGACTCTAACACTCCAGCTAATGCAGGTCTGAATAAACTGTCCCCGTTTCTCTCTTCTGCTGCAGTCACTGAGGAAGATGAGAATCCATTACAGACTACAGGTACTAAGTCTAGCGCATGATGCTATCGTGGCAGGGCATCTATGACTATGTGTTGTGTAATTTTTTTTTTTGGCCTGGGTTGATGCAGTGAAATGTTGCTAAGCTTACCACACATGTCAGATGGCGGGGAGACCAACAGGGCCGTCACACTTTCTCCTCTGCGTCCTATCACAGTGCAAGGGGAGCCATTTGAGAGGGTAATATTGGATTGCATGGGACCTCTGCCAAAAACTAAGTCTGAGCATCAATACATACTTACTGTGATGCGTACAGTGAAAATGTTCCCAGACGCTATCCCATTACGGACTTTGAAGACCAAAACAAATTCTTTTCTACTTTTGGACTTCCTGACCAAGGCACAAACTTTATGCCGAGTGTGTTTGCACAGTTTATGGACAAGCTTAAGCTTGTAAAATCCAGTTGTACCACTCTGAGTCAGAAGGAAGGATCCCATCATACACTTAAGACCATGTTGTACATGTTTTGCCTTGAGTCTGGCAGATATTGGGATGAGGTGCCTGCCATTAATCTAAGGATCTTTGGAATTTAGTGATCCCACTGATCTTGTGTTTGGTCATGTGGTGCTTGGTCCCCTCTGGCTCCTTAAAGAAAAATAGTTGTTACAGAATGTTACAGTGTTACTAAATGTACCTGCCTCCTGTGTCATGTCTGCGTTATTGTCTGCATTTTGCCTTTTGTCCCTTGTTGTATCCAAGTCAAATCAAACTAAGCTGCTCTGTTATATCTTTTGTTTAATAAAACTTGAGTTTAAATTCAGCTTCATCTTCGAGTCCTGCATTGGGGCCTTCTACCTGCCTGCCACAGCAGTCACATGACACCAAGTCCAACACAATGCGCTGGATTACGTCAGCAGTTTTCTGGAGAAACTCCATCATGCATTCCAGCTGGCTCAGGAAAATTTGACAGCCCGTTGTGACCAAAAGTCTGTTAGGAGTTTCAGCCTGGTGAAAAGGTTTTGGTGAGGCTACTTTTAGTGGGATCCAGCATACAAGCACAGTTTACTGCCCCCTACCTGGTAGAGTGAAAAATCTGTGACACTGACTATAAAATCCAAACCTCAGACAGGAAAAGGAAATCTAGAATTTGGCTCAGTGTGTGCTACTCTTCCATATGAACTTTCTGATGATGGACTGATTGGGTAGTGATTTGTTGACGGTTGGTTAAAAAAACTTCTGATGTGTTAGGCAACTTGGAGTCCTTCTTGACCAGTCAGGCTAAAACTGCTTTAACTTGTTACTTTTCTCCGATCATCCTCGTCAGACCACAGTCCTGTGTCATGACATTAATGTGGAGGGTCACAAGCTGATTACACAACATGCATATTGGGTTAACCCAACTAAAAGGGCAACAATGCAAAGGGGTTGGCTATTCCAAGTGCCAGTGCATGAAGTTCACTGTGTGTTTGGGCCAAAGTCAGACAATACGCCTTAGGTCTGCAGCGATTATAGAAAAGTCAACACTGCCTTCAATCCTGATTCTTTTCCCCTCTCTAGAATTGAGGGTTGCCTATTACAAGGTTATTGATTTCCCTATCCCAGGGAGGTTGAGGTTTAGTGCATGTGGTGCAGGTGCCCTTCTTCTACAGGAATCTCATCAGGGCATAGACCAGGGATCCTCAAATCCGGGCCTCGAGGTCCGGTGTCCTGCAGGTTTTAGATGTGTCTCTGCTTCAACACACCTGAGTCAAATATAGAAGTCATCAGCAGGACTCTGGAGAACTTGACTGCATACTGAGGAGGTAATTCAGCCATTTGACTCAGGTGTGTTGGATCAGGGACACATCTAAAAGCTGCAGGACACTGGGTCGTGAGGCCTGTATTTGAGAACCACTGGTCTAGGAGGAGGGAAGGAGTGTGTGTGGGGATGAGCTGCCATTTATTTTTAGCTAACTGTTTTTGGATAAGTTAGGGAGGTAAAACTTTGTTTTTGATTTGTTACTTTTGGGTAGGTTATGGAGTTGTGTTGGAGCTATGTTCTGTTTTGTTTGTTGTTTTGGCCTCGGCTCACCTCGAGGACTTAATACTCCTGAATTTACCAACTTGCTAAATAATAAATCAGTGGTTTTATGGAGAAGTTGTTTCTGTGGCTGCTTGGGTCATGGGGGAGTAGATGCATATCTCATGTTGTGTCCCAGCCCCCTGGATGGGATGTAACACTGATGACGCAGTTAAGTCATCTTGACCTGTTAAACCTTTCTTTGTTTGAGTCTCTTGATTACTTTTTGTTCTTTAATTCATCCCTCAAGTCACTCTTCATCTGCCAGGAGTCCCTGACGTCATTCAGCTCCATCGCCAGTCTTCCTCTTACTTAAACCTAAATGCCAGTGCAGCAGAGAAACTCAGATCCTTCTGAAAGACCAAAGCTCTTATCTTTATTCAGCTGAGTTGATGCACGACTGAATGCACAATCAACATCAGAGGCTGATGTCAAATGGCTTGAGGAACCGCAGTCAATGAACAGAGTGGCTTTTAGTTCTGAGTGTCCTTTAGCGAAGTTTGCTCCACATCTATGTGATGAGTTTGTCTTTTCAATCCTTTCTGACGCTGCTTGTACAGGAAGGATCAGACCTTAGGCTATGCTGCCTTATTCAGACGAGGCGGGTTGCATAAGAAGTGCTGGACTGAATCTGGGTTAATACTACTCCGGCTTCACCAAAGTGACAGCGCAGAGCAAGAGATAAGAGATGAAATCTTATATGTACAGGAAGAAATCTCAGACCTGATCTCATAACAGGAAGTGTGTGTTTCCTGTAAAAGCTTTGACATAACCCTGAAATCATCACTGCTAATATTAACTAGATGTGCAAAGACAAGAAAAATCTGAGTGCTAAATGTTTAATTTTTGCACCTTTTTGGTTTAGTGTAATAATCATAAAGTGGAAGCGTGCAGTTTCTTTGTTTTACATTGTCATAGGTATAGTATCATAAGGATTAGTTCAGTTTTGATAGGCAATGTAGGCAAAGGCTACAGTGGAAAATAGTGGTGCAGCTGTAGCTCAAGAGTTGGAGCAGTATGTACACTTATTAGATCTCTTCCTCCAGTTTGCATGTTAAAGTGTCCCTGAGCAACATACTGAACCCCCCCAAAACAGCCCCCTAATGTGCCACTGGTTTGTGCAAATGGGAAACTGCTCTATATTTACACAATAGAAGCATTGCATAAATGTGTGCGAAAGTGAATATTAGTCAAAAATCAGGGTAGAAAAGCACGATATATAAATGCAGGCTGTATACTATAAATACACCGAGGAAAACATGAAACCTGCCGATTTCAAAAACTATAAAACACTTTCTCCTGGATTATTTCAGCTTGTACTAAACACTTATAAAGTCTAGTGTGTGAGTGAATCAGAAGCAAATGCATGGTGCTTTCTACATTTAAAGCCATTCATTATACACTGATCTCAGCTCTCAACGGGAAAAAAATCGTGCTGGATATCTAAAGTGGAAATGAAAATGATCAACATACAGAGGGCTGAATTCAAAGACACCACAAAAATCAAACTAAAATAATTATATGGCAAGCTAGTTCATTTTGCCAAAATTTCATTGCTGCAACTGAAAATGGTAGTTTGTATGCCCCCACATGCTTGTATACATGCCTGAGAACACTGGGACATGCTGCAAATGAGACAACCGGTGATGTCCTGGAGGATCTCCTCCCAGATCTGGATGAGGGGATCACTGAGCTTCTGGACAATCACCACCCCAGATCTCCATGTGAGCAGAGGGGCCCTGCCACCAAGGACTGGTTTAACCACCTTTAACCTTACAATAAATATGTATTTTCTACAAAAAGTTTGTTTGACAGATGCGAGAACCTGTGCACAAGAAGGCTTGGGGACATGAGGAGAGGAGGCAGGCAGTATAGAAATGTAAAGCGTTTGCTGTTTAACCTCTTAGCATCCACCATTTCACTGTTGAACCATTTAAGGATGGGCTTAGGGTTGGGTTGATCTTTAGCTGCACTTTACATAAGCGTAGTTTAAAATAATACAGAAAAATAGAACGTTACCTGACATATCAAGTCTTTGACATGCTTTTTGACTTTAGTTTCCCCCAAACAGGTTGCAGAGAGCTGGCAGAAGTTTGGTTTTCCCAGCAAGCATGGTTGGAATATCGAATGATCCTGGATCAAAACTGGTTGGGGTACGATGTCAAACACTACAGAGCTGAGGGAGAGATGTGACATTTCCACATGTAATATTTCTCAATAAGCAAGAAAAATCCAATTACAGCAATGAAAAAAATTGTCATGGTTTTCTTTTAATACAGCATCATTTAATGGCTACCATACAATGTTCACTCCACCGACGCAGACCAGTGTTACTGCAGCAGCACTTTAAAGCCATTCACATTGATCTACGTGTAAAATCTGTCTTATTTGTTGTGAGTCTATCACAGCTGTGACCTCTCTGCCAACGATGTCCGCATTTTAAACTTGTGATGTGTGTGGTCAGTCAGCTCATTAGGATGAAAATTCAGCTTAAGAGCTGGAGGTCTAGGCTGCTGTTAGGTGAGGCAGTCTAACTCTTTACTATACAGCGAGGTTTTAAGTTTCAGACACGGCACGAATTCAACATGGGGAAAAGACCGCCAGCTGACGTTTCCTCAGCGTTGAAACATTTGCTGGTTTGCTGTGTTTAACACTGTTACTCTGGGTGCTTCATTTTAATGCAGACCATGACTCCTATTGTAGAGATAACCATGTGGTTTAGTACCGACACCTAAAGGAAGAGGAGAGAGCAAATATTTGTGACAGTCCTGGGATTGATTAAAAGGAAATAATTAATGCAGCCACATTCCTGGCATGTCCATAATTCAGAGCTTACTAAACATAAGAATTCAGTAAAATTCAATACAGGTTAACATTTAACAGCCATGACATCCATATCTGTGAAATATTGACCACATTAAGTGATGAGGAAAGTCCAGCTGCTAATTTAACACCAAATGGGGTTTTGGGACCTTTTACAGAGTATAATATATTTTATGGACTATATGATGAATTTGGCAGCATGGTGGCGTGATGGTTAGCACTGCGCCTCACAGCTAGAAGGTCCTGGGTCCAAATCCACCTTGGCCCGGGCCTTTCTGTCTGGAGATTGCATGTTCTCCCCGTGTCTGCGTGGGTTTCCTCCCACAGTCCAAAAACATGCAGTTAGTGGGGTTAGGTTAACTGGTGATTCTAAATTGCCCATAGGTGTGAATGGTTGTCTGTCTCTCTGCGGTGGCCCTGCAACAGGCTGGTGACCTGTATAGGGCGTACCCTGCCTCTCGCCCTGTGACAGCTGGGATAGGCTCCAGCCCCTCTCCCGTGACCCTAAACAGGATAAGTGGAAGACGATGGATGGATGATGAATCCCTGAAATGGTTAAATGATCTTTTGTTAAAGTTTATCGTACTCTTACATCTTCAGCTCATAATTTTCTCCCAAAATGCAGTATGTCACCTCATAATTTGATATTGCCAGTGTGGGCTGATGCACCTATCGACAGCATGTAATTGGCTCCCTGTGAGGCTGGAAAGCAACGATGCTGTGATGCGAGGGTCGGCCAGAAATGGGAAAGAAAATGAAGGAGAAATAAACTAAATGGAAAAAAAAAAACCTCAGAACAGGATGAAATCACAGACTGAGTGTCTGTGTTTGGCATGTTGTTAGATGTACTGCAAGGCTTTGGATAAAAATCTTAATTATTTTATTTCCATTTTATAAAATCCTGGCCTCGGTCTCCTCTGTGCATCACTCTGTCCATTTTAATCCTGCAGGGACTCTTTTAATGGAAGTTTTTTACAGGAGATTAAAGCCAACGACGTTCCACTGCATCGTGCAGGATTTTCATTTGTCTGAACTTCAGACGTCACAGGGTGCCAGATGGAAAATGGAAATAGAATAAGAATAGCAAAGCCGCTCAGGTACAGATGGCGTTTCTCTCAGTTGCCGCCTGCACGGTTCATCAGCAGGTAGCAACTTTTCTTCTGTGTTTTGTTTTCTGTTGCCAACCTGTGACACTTTAGATTACTGTATTTATTATCAATATATCTTCTGTTTGTTTATTTATTTTAGCACTACAGACACCAAACAAATGTCCATCACAGTTTAACAGAGTCCTGTATTATATCTTCAAATATATTGCATGTATTTCATTGCATTTCCTCTAGTGGCCATTTGAGGCTGGCTCCAAACGTGAGCCAATGCCCACAGACTCCCGTGTTAAAACGCTCAATTTAAAAGAAATACAAAGCATACAGCCTGGGACAAAAACAGCTTTGGACTCCACCCAAACACAGACTTTAGTTTGGCAGCTGCCCAGGTACTCTGATGGCTGCCAAAGTATTTTGTGATTTATTTTTATTCTTTAATCCTTCTGAGTCAACAATATCCCATTTAAAAATGGGACGTCCTCTCTTATTTTGGCTTCGCCTTGCTGCCTCACATTTCCCTACAGGCTGGTCAGGTTGATGTTGTCACTCAGCTGTCCTGAGTCTCCAGTCCCACAGTCGGTTAAACTCCTCTGTCTTGGACTGCAGCGGGTCGTGTAGTAATGGTAGGTTGTTCTGCTCTGGTGATCCACTGCAGGCTGGAGGTCATCTCTAACCAGACCCTGCAGCAGATGGAGAGTTTGTGCCATTACGCTGTAGCTCACTGAGGGGGTACAAAAAATACCAGCTGCAGTTCAAGACTGTGGAGTTAAGTTCATCCTGAGGAAGGACTTTATTGGAGTGGCAGCTGATTATTTTTTCCATTATATAATGCCAAAAATTCTGCATGGCTTAATTTATTAATCTATTTAAGAACGAATGGGTGCTGCTTGTGTCTTTTGGAGCATTTCTAATAAAATGATCAGACTTAAATTATTGCTTACTGTGAGATAAAGATTAGTCATTATCTGATAGTTTATGGAAACCATACTTGTAGTTTCAGCTGATAATTGTACTCCACGCTCTCATCCAAATTTGGTAACTTCTGCCTTCAAAAACATGGTGACGGCTTCAGAATACTTCGTTCCAAATCAGAAGCCATGCTGATTACATCCATCTGCTGTATACAGTGATTATATGAGTGGAATTTAGTTATTCAGGGTTCATATTCTCCGGACCGCATCTGTGCTCAGAAAAGGTCATCGAGCTGCTTCTTGATGACGAGCTGATGGATCTGATCACTTGTGGGAGGCCTGTTAGCTGCAGTCTGGATGTTCTCTGGGAGGTGAGAGATGTGATTCACCGGATGGATGCGAGCTTCAGCATTTCTCTCTCGACTTTAAAATTCGGTGTCAGTGAGGCGTGACCGTGATGTTCCAAGACACACGGGACCGCTGAGCGTGGACGCTGAGCGTGGGCCGAAGGCACAATTTAAGCTGGTTTTCAGTGGTGCCGTGAAATGGAAGATAAACCTGCTTAAATTCATATTATTCAGCTTTTGAACCTGTCATAAATCATTACCACCTCTTCATGGGCATGTTGTGGTTCTGATTTATGTCTCTGTTGGAAGAGTGACGTGGGAACAGAGTACTGAATGCCTGTCTAGCTTCAGTGCTCTAAGCACATCAGGCCACAATGACACAAACTGCTTGGGTCAGTTCGTGACAAAGAGCAGTGGGTCTGTTTTTCTTTCATGACTTCACAGCACATCCAAATAGCCTCTTTTTCACTAACTATATGAATGAGTTTGACCTTAGACGGGGATTTGCCCAAATCATTTAAAAAGTGAATGATGAAATAAGCTGGTGTCAGATTAGCGGTGCAATTATGGGAGAGATGAGAGCATTTTCATTGTTTAACATAATGCTTTATGGCAGAAAAAAGTTAATTTGTGTATACACGAGAATTTAGACATCCTCGGGAAACCATCACGATGCTGTCAGCAGGGTGAGAAGAAGGGTTATATATAAAACTGGTGTCCTAAATGTAAACTATTTTACCTTCATACTAAAAGCATGACAACGTGAAGTATAAGGTATTGTTTTAATAATGTATTTTATAATTCCTAGCCACATTTGAAGCCCTGCTGCCCTGCATCAAGAGTGTTTCAAACTGGCACCAGCTGGACCAAAAGCACTCCAATGCCTCTTTTTCACTAGTACCGACTTGACTCAATGCAACTCTGTTTCGGTTGTTTGTCATTACAACTGAGTAGCACGTGTGTGTGGTTGTTACAGCAAGGCAGCCCCAAAGTTCCATGACCTCATTTGTATGTGACACAAAACAAATGGTCCCATCATCCAACTCCCTCTGGATTCTGTCACCAAGCACAAAAACATCTGCACGTCGTCGTTGGACCACACACACCATTTCCCTTGTTACTGACCTTCAAATACGACGGGTTTGATTCTTGTGAAGGAGTCACTCTCATGACTCTGTTGCCAACTCCTCAGTAAGGAAAGCAGCTAGTGGCTATCCTAAAAGTTGCTAGAAGTCTTTATATGACATCATCACCTAATTTGCATTATTGGTCATTTGCATGTAGTTGTAATTGAGGCTGTAGGTGAGGAATAACATCTTTGGAGAGACAAAAAGTGAAGAAAAACACCCTAAATATGTTTAGAACTACAAATAAACTTTATCAAATAACTTCCTGACATTACCTAGACCCACATTACATAACAGAGAATATCAAAAGTAACAAAAACACTGTGGGGTGCGATTGCTAGCTCTACAATCAACCCTCCTCCCTTATCTGGGCCAGTGTTGCCAACTTTTGTGTAAGAAAACTCGCTGGTTTTGTCGCAAAAGTTGATAAAGGCCGAAACGAGTTCGGGGGGGCTTGGTGCCAAAGCGAGGTCCGGACGATGCCCAAGTGTACGAAGGGACGCAGTACAAAGACTGTATGTACACAGAACACGGCGACAACGGAGGATTTCAGGTTTCCAGCCTATCTAAAAAAAAACTCTCAAAGTCGCCGTCACTGGAAAAAAATCGCTAAATTTGTGCTAGTCACTTTTTGGGAAAAAAAAAGTTGCTAGGGGGTATGAATAGTCGCTAAATCTAGTAACAAAGTCACTAAGTTAGCAACACTGTCTAGTGATGTCAGTCCCTGTCCAATCAGTGGCATGCAGTCTGGCTTGGCTCAGCTCGCTTGGAACCCCGGCTGTGTAGGTAGTAAAAAAGCACACAGTACCAAGTAGTACCGCCTAATGGAAACTCCTAAAACACGAATCAAAAAGAGGCAAAAGACCCCGTGTGTTTCACAAATTCTTGATTAAATCTTTGCCAGTTTTTGGTGTAATTCTTCCAAAGTTGCAGGCTGCAAAGAGTGACTGTGGAGGGACAGCTAAAGGCACCGCAGCCCTGTGTCCTCTACCACTCATGTTCCTTCTTATGCAACAGTTCTAACAGAGTAATTGAATCATCTGTGCACTGTACAATATCAGGAGCCAAACACTGTGACATGACTTCCAGAGCTAAGTGCTTGCTAAGTGTCGGGTCATCTTTTTTGGTAGAACTTTCTCTTGTTAATGTACGACAAATTATTCTCTGTGCGGTGCTGGAACAAAGGGCACATCCATCAGAGGAGGGTGAAGTGTTCCCAGTAAGTCATGGATATTTCCTTTAATATTCAGAGTGAAAGATAACTTCTCTGTGTGAGAGAGAGGTTAAAAGCTTTTCAAACAAGTGCAATTGTTCAGTCTCTCCTATGGGTGCTGCTTTCAATCATAAAACTGTACAAAAGGTAGGTCACACCAACACGCCTCACTCTCCTCACCTTTCATGCATGAGAAACAGCCTCCTGATTTGGAGGTACTGAAGCAACAAAAGTTCCCATCTCTCCCTCTGACATGTCAGTGCTGCTGCTGCCCTGGATTTCTGCCTGTTGTTTCAAATCCTTTAACCACCCCAGGATCCAGCCATAAGCCCTGGGGGGTGTGTTTACTCATTTAATTCAGCTCAGTTTAGTTTATATAAGCACCAATCCACAGTAACAGTTCCCTCAAGGTGATTTATAGTGTAAGGTAAAAGCCCTACAATAATGTTTGGAGAAAACTCCAGCAATCAGATGCCAAGTGCTGCTCTTTTATATGTATGAGGAGGCCACTCTTGGCCCACTCTGCTTCACTTCAGTCTTAAGGTCTCACCACAGCATTTCAATCAAGATGAAGTCTGGACCTTGACTGGACCATTGCAACACCTTTATTTGATTTATTTGCTGCTGTGTTTGGGATCATTGTCTTGTTGCATGACTCAGTTTAGCTGTCAGACTGACGGCCTCATATTCGACTCTAAAACACTTTGGTATGCAGAGGAGTTTGTGGTTGACTTAATGCCTGCAAGGTGCCAGTGTCCTGTGGCTGCAAAACAAGCCCAAATCATCACCCTTCCACCGCCCTGCTTGACAGCTGGTGTGAGGCTGATCTGTTGTGTTTGCTGTGCACAAACATCTCCACTTTGGTTTCATCTGACCAAAATTGTGCCTGAAGTCTTGTGGTTTGTTCAGATGCAGCTTTGCAACCCTAATATGTGCTGCTCTCATTTTTACAGCAAGGTGATGTTCCCTTTGTCTATAAAACATGAGTGGTCAAAGTAGGAAATGCTATTTAAATGGTTTATGGTTTGTTTGTGAACGACTTTATTGTTTAACCTTCATGAACTGGGCTGAGTCTCCTTACGTGTGGAGGCTGAAGGACTAGGAATGAAATGAGGGGTGAAATGTTTCCTGTAGATTGTTTGGAGATTCATTTGCAAGGTCAAGGATGAAGAGGAATAAAAATAGAGACAGCTTTGTGTGTGAAGACGAGAGGTTAAGGGGTTAGTCATAGCGCTGTCATGAAAAACGCTGTTATGCAACTGCTTCACATTTAACCTTCTGTCTTTGTTAAACATTGACAGAGGGGACTAGGACATATAGGGCTGCAGGAAAGAATTACAGCCAATTTATGGATTATTCAGACACATTTATCTTTGTTCCAGCAGGTTTTTTTTCTTATATCTTATCCACGTTCCTGTGATGCTGAGAAATGCTTTTGTTTCCATGGGACTTTTCAGATAAGGCACTCGTTCTTCCCATCAATGCCAAGTTGGTCCAGGCGTCTTCAGGGCCCCACGCTGTTTGTTTGGCCACTAAAAGAGGAATTTTCCATAGCTTCCCTGCAGAGAACAGCTTTCTTCTCCTCTTGTTTTATAGACACAGTTGGAAATGGGTCACTGCGGTGCATGTGACAGTGTTTTTGTCATGAAAACATTGATGCACCTGTGACAGGATATTAACCTGCACTTTGTTTATTCACACAGGGCTGACTGGAAAATAACTCAACTTTTTTTTTAGCCTATTTAGGCCAAGATGGTGCACCGTTTCAGCTGTGTGCATCTAATTTGTGTCATTGCCTCCCTGTTCTGACACAAAAGCGTAGTATTACATAAACACAGAGACAATGCTGCTGTCATACTTTCTTTTTTTTTTTTAATTGACGTCAACACTTTAGGCCGATACCCTGTTAAGATTTTTAGAAACACGGTGCTTAATTTAACCCTACATTCCTCCACCCTCTCATTTACAATGATAATGGCCTGTCAATGCCGTTTAAAAATAGCACTCTGTCATCGCTTTGACGCAACAGTCGGCAGCCGGGTCGATCGTCAGCCTCGCCCAGCTGGGTTTTATGCAGCTCTGCAGAGAAAGCAAAGCATGTGGGAGAAAGTCCCGAGCATGTCATGAATGTACAACTGAACAATACGTCAAATGTGGCATGTTTTAGGAGTGAGAGCAGATCACGGCACAGGCCCAATCCTCTCAAACGTATACTCAGCCAGTCTAAGTTTAATGCAGACCTGACCTGAGCTCAGGATAATCTTTCTCCAGCTGGAACTCGTCCCACGTTGGCACCTCCTCCTGAGACGAGGACAATGGTGCCAGTATCAGATGTTGTTTGTAGACATGTAGAACAAAGTGTTCTGAACAACCTGTTCGAAGGAAGACATTTTCATTGATCTGAATACAACAAAGAGACAAGTGAAAGTGCAGAATAAGAAAAACTGTATTAAGCAACTTACATCTACTTATAGTGAGTGAAAGAGCAGCTCCTAAATGACCCTGAACTGGATAAGTGGAAGAAATTGGACGGATGGGTGTTGCAGGTAATGTATGACTGGTCACACTCCCGCTCACTCCTAAACCTCTCGGATCTACTTTTAATCTGCTTCACAGACCTCTGAGCTCTAATTATTTTTTGAAGGTGTAGTGCACTGCTGATTGCTGATCAGTTTTACTGAGTGAAGTCTCTCTGGTGCAATTATGCAAAAAGAAACAGCTCGTTAAAAAAGTTGGTATTGTAAAATTTAATTTCTTTACATTTTATGGATATAGCACCAGTTCATAACCACAGCCGGCTCAAGGCACTTTTATATTGTAAAAATAAAGACCCCACAGTGTTAAATGGAGAAGTTCTAGTTCTAGTGCTTTTCTACTTTAACTGAGCCCTCAAAGCACTTTTACACTCACCTGATCATAAAAGCACTTCCATCTGGAGCTAAGTGCTTACTGTCTACCATTCACATGCATTCACACTCCCGAAGGTTGCATCAGAGAGCAACATGGGGTTCAGTATCTTGCCCAAGGATACTTTGGCATGCAGCCAGGAATCAAACTGCCAACCTTCCAATTAGTAGGTGACCTGCCCTCCCTCTTGAGCTGCTGAGAAAGCCCCAACAATCAGACAATCTCCTATGAGCAGCATTTGGCATATGTGGGAAGAAAGAACTCCCTTTCGAGGGAAGGAGGAGACCTCCAGCAGAGATAGGTTCAGGGAGGAGGACCCATCTGCCATTACTGGTCAGGGGGGGACGGACATGCAGTTTATTAAAATAGGGAAAGAGGGGAGAAGTGCTTAGTGCTTCATGGGAAGTTCCCACAGAGTCACCTGAACCGGGCCTAACTATAAGCTTTTTTTAAAAATAAAGTTTTAAGCCTAATTTTAAAGCTTTAACATGTAAACTCTCCTCCTTTTAGGGAAAGGGGCAGGCTGTGAACCGTCAGTGACATTTCTCTGTCACTGACGGTTCACCACCTTAAAAAGACAACAAGCAAACAAACAAAAGTAAAACTTCAGTCTCCATAAATGCCATAGATGACGTTGCATGCTTGGAAAAACAATTTAGCTGTGCAGAAACTTCCATCTGTATGTTCTCCAAACTGAGCGTCTTCCTTCCTTCCTCGCTGACCCAGATGAAAGCAGCTTTTGTAATTTATCCAGGGAAGGAAGTGGCTTCTACTTGTGGCTCCCCAGAAAGCAGATGGTTCATTTAACCAGATCTCAGATCAAAGGCTGGAGCTCGGGCCTCTGCTTTCACTGCCTGATGCTCTGCAGCCTTTGAAGTTTGCTGCGTGCAGGCTCAGTTTGGGATAAGAAAGCATCTTTTACATCTACCTTCGAAATCTTTCTCTGCAAAGCGGCTCCTCATATCGTCTTGATTTATCAGTCTGAAACTGCTGCGCAGCTTAGCCTGGTGCAGCAGGAAGCAGCAGGCTGGAGTGTGTTTATGTAAAAGAAAAAGATGAGTTGATAGGCTTGTGTAACCGTTCTACATCCAAGGAGACTCCAAACATAGCTCAGCTTCTACACAGGCTGCAAATTAACCAGCAATGTGCACAGTGTGAAATGCCACAGTCTGGACACAGCATGCTGCAGGCACCTGTGAGACCCACGTTCAAAGAGCGAGCATATTCAATTATTGCTGCATCCGTGAGTGCATGTGTAAGGTTTACAGGGAAAGAAGAAACAATAAGAGCAGGTCCACATCTGTGTGAAGAATCTGAATTTATTATTATTAAAGGTGCCAAAGGTTTAAGTTCATGTCCCAACACTTGATGTTCCCGTTATGAAGACACAAACGTGACTCTAAAGTTTGAAGGGCAACATGTTTACTTTCATGATTATTTCTCAGTGATTGGCAGAAAGTGTGAAACTCAATGCAGCAGAAGCATGTAAGGAGAATGACAGTGTATCCTACAGCATGAAGCTCACTTTGCAGTAATTCCCAGTTTACCCAGTGAAGAAAATATGCAAAAAAAAACCCTGCTTGGAGACGCTTTATCATCTCCCATGAAAACCCACCCCTGACCCCATCTCCTCGTAAGACTGGGATCATAAAATTCCCATGTCAGTCACTCCCGTCTGCTCCAAATAAAACATGCAAACATAAAACATAGTGAAGGGTATTTGTTTTGTTTTTCTTTAAATAATGTGGTGAACGTGTGCAGAAGAGTTTCTGTTCATCAGCTGTGAATCCAGTTCTTCATATGCCAAACATCTTCATGAATGTTGCTTTCTTTAACATCAACACACGTGAGCCGCACAGCATCTCTATTCACCACAGTAACCTCAGTTATGGTGGCTCATTGCTAGTTAACGCTGTTTTGTCAGCCTTAAAAAACACACACAGCGCACTCACACAGCAGTAAAAGATCAAACACACCACTAATAAAATTACTTGAAGAAGACCGTTAACAGTCCCGGGAATCTCTGGAGTGTTGCAGACCCCTCCTTCTTCCTTCACCCTGTTCTTTATGAGAGAAAAGAAGTGCTGCTGCACTTTGAACTTGTTGCATTAATAGCTGGTGACTGTTTCTGTATCACTGACCAACACCAAACCAACGCTAAATCCAACTCCAGCATGTGCTCGCTGCAAGACGAGCTCAGGAGTTTGACTCCTGAACAGCACCTGTCTGTCTTCTGCTTTTTCCATACAGACCTGGAATCAATCCGGCATCCTTGGCGTTTCTATACCGTGGACTCGGAGGACTGAGAAAACCGCCTGTTACACTGTCAGTTCATTCAAGCCTAAGTTAGCCATTTTATTTTCATATTTCATATTTTTTAAACTGATTCTCTCAGTGAAACCAAACTTCACTGCCAGCTGTGGATGATTTCCAGCTATTTTCACTAGTTTGACACCTCAGTCACTGTTTGCTAAGTGGGAGATACATAACCAGCTCCCAGATCTTTAACACTTGGAGGATAACATGAATGGTCTCTTGCTTCTGTATATGGTGTATGTGCATGTGAAATGAACACCAAGCTGAATCCTTCAGCTCCCACTTTGTGATCACAGAGTGGAACTTCATCCTGATGACTTGTTCTTACATAACTGCCATAACGGGCGAGGCCGCAGGAAACGCCAGTGACCGTTACTGAGCCTTAAAACGCCCTTTCACCCATTTCATCATGAGAGCCGGGAGTGACTGAGCTGAGGCATGGGAACCAGAATCAGATCACTGGTGCAGACTGCAGGCCGAGCTCCTTGTGTTACAGAGTCATATGACAGAAGCTGGGAATGCATTTTTACAACTGTCGGCATTCCTGACCTTCATCCTCCTTTTTTCCCTTCATTTCATTCACACACATTTCTGCCTGTTTCTGCTCATGAGGGAGAGCAGCCACATGAGTGGAATTAGACTAATATGTGATGACAGTTATATAATGCTGCCTTTCTTCTATAGTCACCTGGTTTTAACCTTTTATTAGCTTTATTAGTTCTAATGTGTCCCAATGAGGGCAGCTCATGTGACTGGATGGAGACCTGCGTGATGAGCGAGATCATTTGTTCCTTGGACAAGAAAATGACTTAATCTCCTGGACATGAACGCATGCCGGAGTGCAGAGAGCACTGATTTGAAAGGGGAGCCCACAGTTTCACAGACATGCAATTTAAACTATGCTGCATGCTGTTATTTAAAGAGCTGCGAGGTGACCTTTGGACACTGCGTGGAACATTGCTTGATGAGGCCTCCGAGTTGAAGAGAAGACATTCAGACTTTTGACGTTTTAAAGAAGACTCCTGCAACATCACATTATTGTGATGTTCAGCAGAATATGACAGGCTTAAAAACCACACCAGCTACCCTGAATTCTTAAAGGTTCAGATTTAAAGGATTGAAATCAAACCGTGTGTCTGAAGCTGTTTTTGGCTTTCAGCAGTTACGAGTCTGAAATTCAGCTTTTGGACTTTTACTTTTATTTTTAACTACTGTTTGGTTTATTGGAGAAAAAACAAGTCTAACATAAGATGCTCATTGTCTACTTTATTAGGTACATCTTACCAGCACAAGGTTTGCCTGAAGAACCGTCTTAATTCTTCATGGCACAGCTTTAAGAAGGTGCTGCGGTCATCCCTCAGAAATGTTGGTCCATATTGACACAACAGCATCACACAGTTGCTGCACAGCCATGATACGGGTCTCTGATTGCACCACATCTCAAAGGTGCTCTCCTGGGTTGGGATCTGGTGGCTGTCGAGGAGTGAATTCAGTGTCATGATTAAGATGATTTGAGACTGAACCGCTGATACAGCACATGATAGATCCAAGCTTTCATGGTGTTCAGGCTAAATTCTGAGCCTACCATCCAAACTCATCAAAGCAGGCGACATGCAAGAAAACAGATTGTGATTGTTGTTGTTGTTGTTGTTGTTGGATGAAGGAAACTAGACTAATCGTAACATCAAATCATGCAAAGTTGACTTTGGAAGCCTAAAATTATTCAGATTTTTTTTTTTTTTAATATGCCAACAAAAGTATAGTGTGTGTGTGGTAACACAATATTTGTATGGATGCATGCTTTAGACACCTCAGCTTGTTTATGGTGACTCAGGATTTAAAGTGGTTTGTCTACTGTTCAGAAGGTCAGGGGTTCAATCCCCAGCTGTTGAAATACTGAACCCTGAAAGACCCTCTGACACAACCATCTGAGTTTGTGTGTGTTTAAAAAAAACAAAATTGGCATTAGATGCAGGTTACAGTGTAAAGAGTGCTGTGTGAAAGTTAAAAAAAAAAAAAAAGCCATAAATTACAGTCAACATACCAAAGATATGATAACACACTAACCTGATGGTGTAGTTAGATCAGTTACATGAGTTAACCAATGTATCACACAGCTGGGCAGCACAGGTCTCCTCACAGCTGAAATTTTGGGTCCATCCAAAGACGTTCTCGTCATTTTAATTGGTGATTCTAAAGTGGCTGTAATCAGGTTTTTGTTTCTTTGTTAGCTTGTTCAAAATAAATGGCTGAAACGGCGTCAGAGCATCAGAGAGCTGAACCAAGGGTGAAGGAGAGGATTCATGCACTGATTGCATGGAATGGAAAAAAAATGGCAATAGATGAATTTTGAATGTTTGAACACAGTTGTATGAATCCCGGTGACCCAGTGCAACATGCAAAACATGCCATACTGTAATTATTTTTGTTTTATTTGAAACATTGAGTCATAAATTTGACAGGCACAAGTTTATATATCAAGAGAAAAACCTCTGCCATTGTCGTGATCCTGGGTCTGATGATGGTTTTTGGACTTTTTAGGTTGTTGGAAATACAATACAATTATTTCAGTAAATAAATACAATAAAAAATACAATGTTTTCCTTCTTTAAAAAAAAAAATCCAACATTTCTTAAGCTTTCATGGGCTAATTCTGCAGAACTGCAAAAGTCATTTTCACATGTTCACACTGACCGATAACTTTGTTATTCTGAGCAAACATGTCATCCTCTGCTGAGTAACCTCTGAACTTTCCTTAACTTTATGTGAAACCTGTACTGTGGACGTCATATCTTGTGACACAGGCGTGATCTTTGCATGTTTGAGGCTTTGATCACACTGAAGTTCCCTTCCTCCTGTTTGTTTATGAGACATTTACAGCAAAAGCATCAGTGGGAGTAAAAAAGGCCCCCTCATCTGAATTCTACTAACGCTTCAACTATAAGTTACATTAATTCATACAACACCCATATCACCGATAAGTTATTGCAGTGTGAGCTCAGGTTAATTATTCAGGTTATTTAGTGCTTCTGCAGGAATCACAGAAACAAGCAGTGCCGAGGCGGACGCTCGATGCCGGTCATCCTCAGCACAGTCAGCGGTCCCAGTGTGGCGAGTTCATTGATCCGCTGTTGCAACTAAAGAAAATGTGTCTCCTGTTTGTCTCCTGCAGTCGAAGACAGATATATTTGCACTTTGCACTCAACTGTGGCTACATTTCTCTCTGAGCGTCATGTGCATGTAGTGTTTGAGATAAACAGCATGTTTTTGTTTTGTTTTTTTGTTGTAAATGGCAAAGCGACTTAAGCAAAAAGTTGGTTGTCTGCTTGTTATAAATAGCAGTGTGTATTCTGCCCAAATGACTGGTTCATACAAAATGGGGATCCTGGCACCTCGCCTGCCTGCAAACAGCAGGGCTGAAACACATCGAAACCTCACATGACGTTGGTGTTTTGAAATGTCTGCACTTTGGAAGGTCGAAACAGCATCGAGCATCCCGTCAATAATGGATTGTGCTCATGGACTTTTCCCCAGCCAAAATAAAGGCCTGCTTTTGGTTTACTTTCTGTCTCCACTTGTTTACATTTGGGTCCTAAAACACCCAAGTTTCCTAAGATGGAAATGATGGCCAAGTTGGAGAATTTTGAAACTTCAAGTGGGATTTCTCAAATTAATGGCCCACAAGGACAAACCTGAAAATTTTGGCACTTGTATCCACTTTAGATTAATTTCAGGTTATCTGGTGCAATAAATAGCACCAAAGCAGGTGAACAATCTTGTGAGGAGTGGGTGGGAAACCCCGTGTTTATGTCGCTCGTCTTATCTCAGGATTTAGACGTTGGAGCCGGGAGTGATGTCGTACCTGAGCTGACTGTTCCAGCAGCAGCGGTCATAAAAACAGGCTTTGTTTGTGCCCCAGCTCTTCCAGGAACACCCTTCGTTAGTAGGTCCACAGGACAAAGGCACTGTATGCCAAGACATTGTAGAAGAGAGCCAGCGGCCAGTGACTGGTTTTCCTTCAACAACTGTAGGTGCCAACAACCTTATCGAGGTAGCTGTGTGAAGCTGACACCCCACCCACGTGAAAAATTCCAGCAAATAGATTGAGCGGTTAGTGCTCCGTTTGTGCCGTTAAAATTTTCGTTTGTGCTGCTTTTGTTTCTGAGTTATTAAAGATGATTTTTTTAGGTCATCCAAAGGTGACCATGCCCCCATTGTGCTCCAAAACAAACCAGAGTGGTCTACTTTTTTAGTGCTCTGTTTGTGCTGGTTTGTGCTGCTTTTGGGAAACTCAAAGCTGAATAGCTGGTAACTTGGAGGTCATAATCTATTTCAGTCTGTCTTTCAAATACATATTTCTGCTAGAATTTCACATAAAGGCATCATTTTTTTCATGCACACACAAAAAATTATGTGACATCACACCTATGTCAAAATTGTGTGATTTATTTGCTCCACTGGAGTGTGGTAAGCCATCATACATCCCCATTGGAAACTAAGAATATTACATAAAATTCCCTGTTTGGCCAAAAATTAATGAATTATCTAATCTGGTAAAAATTGTTAAAAATTACAAATTCCATGTCTTGAGTTTAGAATGAAAGCAGTTGTGCCCAAAATGTATGTTTTTATGTTGCATATAACAAGGAATGAAAAAATGTAGTTTTAATGGGTTTTAATTGGCCCAAAGTGTCCACAATAGAGCCGAGAGGAACAATTGAATGTATACACTACATTATTGACATATTTAAGTAGCTGAAGTTGAAAATTAAAAAAATCAGAATGAAATCTTGACCCTTGTAAAATTTTATTCCATATGCATTAACACAGTTAAAATGGTCAAAAACAAGAGAGTGAAGTGGACACAAATGGCAGCTCAGAGGGGTAGTAATACAGATTCTACTGGTTACCTGCACTGCTGCCATCCTGGGCCCTACACTACGAAGCGAGTTCAACATACCCAGTGTATCTTTCCATTATCTGGATTCACTCACCCTAACGGTGAACAGGATAAACAATCACAGGAAGCTGGTTATCATCTTGTTAAGTTAACCCAGGGTTACCCAGCGTCTCACCAGTCTAAAAGGCATGTTTCACTGGGCATCTGACCACAGAAAAGGATCCCTGTGAGTGCCACCTACTCCTGAGATGTTATCAAATGGATACCAAATGAAAGTCAGTAAAACGCAACACTGCGATTCATCGTGGAGCAAATCATTAATGAACAGAGCAGTAACAGAAACTTTCTGCTGGGTGCTCTCAGCGCTGCTGTTCATTTCTGAGGTGACAGCTGAACATTAAAGCTCTGAGACTTTAAACTGGACCCATTTGAACATTTAATGTCACTGTGCCACAGCCTGATAAAGGAGAAATGACTGTAGTTTCCTGACTGAACAGGTATTTATCATGTGTGTTCTGTAGCTGCAATTCCAACAGTGTAAAAAAGACTTAGCGGCAGGTTAGAATCAAGTTATACATTTCCTAAATCACCAAATGAATTCCTGTGACACTGTGACACACTCGTGCTTCATTCAGTGGTTTTAGCAGCTACGGCTGCACATATAAAACTGTGTTGTGCTTAAAACATGCTGCAAATGAAAGAATCAGTGAAAACTTGGCGCTTCCAGCTGATTTTAAACTGACACTGAACATAACCTGCTCCTGGCAGTTTTAGCATAAGCAAAAATTTACCATGGGGATTTACCCCAGTAAGTGAGCCACCTTCGTAGTACAGAGAACCCAGGGTTAACCCTGAAGTTACCGGGATAAGCCAAAATCCTGCTTTGTAGCACAGGGCCCTGGTCTAGCTGTCCACAGCATAGTGACGGGTTGATTGTGTCCAGGTGTGTCAGGGAGTCAGTGGCGAGCTGCGACTCTGGGGAGGATACAGAGACATACAAACAGGACAGGAGGAAAGGTAGAGCCGGAGAGGAGATCACAAAACTCCGTCAGTTTTTCCAGTCCAACATTACAAAGAAAAGCATCAGCACGGTTCCTTTGGCTCATCTTACTGTGTGTGGTTTGGGAGGCCATGGGTAATGTGAGAAGGCTGCACAGCTGACAATGACTCAGACTTCTGAATCTGATTAAATTAACACTTTCATGAGGTGATCCTGTAACAACCTGCAGCACAGTGTTATTTGATGCAAAATGCACTGAGAAGTCTGAAAATCTCTGCCATGATTATTCTGTACAAAGCCATTCACTGGACTGTGTGTGCGATGTTCCAGCTTTAACCCCTTTGTGTTTATAATTGTGCATGAGAGAAATAAATAATAATGAAGATAAAGAGATTTATTCATGTGCAGTGTTCTCTGACATCATTCAGTTTGCTGCTGTATGGTTAATGGAGATGTTGCAGCCTGAGATTGTCTCTGTGACCTTTACATAAGGCGCTTATTCAGTCATGAGACCAAGGTTTAAAACTGCCGTCACATTTACAGAACTGAGGTGAAAGTGGCTTAAAGTAGTAATAATATCTGAATTTGTACGTAGTAAGCAGATAAATGTAAGTCAGATATGTTTAGGCCTTATAATTTAAATAATCCAATAAATTTAATCCTGTCTTTGCGAAAGACTCTGAGACTGAATATGTGTGACATTTACAGCCCAAACAATAAAAGCAGAGGCGTTTATGTGGAAATCGCAGCTTTGTAAGACACAATTAAAGCAGTAAATTCAATGAACAACAAATAAAATGTGTCTGCACATGTTTTTTGTGGCTGTTTTCATGTTTCTGTGGTGAGGGAGGAACATGAAGTACGTCTGGCCGAAATTCATCTCAACAGCTGGGAGTGGATTATACGTCTTCTGTGTGCGTAATTTGGATTATCTGGCCCTCCGGTTCATGATTCTCTGCAATAATCTGGAAACAAAAACAAACAAAACAAAATCATTCAAAAAAAAAAAAAAAAAAAAAGCATCTGCAGCCCCTCCAGCACCACCACCACCCCCCACTCTTAGATTTAAAATGTAGTCTGAGTACATGAAGGCGATTGGAGCCCGAGGGATTTAACAGGCATGCTGCACGCTTAATCTGACTTCATGAATGAATGAGTGGATGAACAGATGATGGGGGGGGGTGGGGGGGGGGGGGGGGGGGGGGGGGGGGGGGGAGACGGACCTGGAGTTTATCTTCAGGTTGTGTGTGCGTGTGCGTACATTTGTCATCATAATAACATCTAATATCCTGGGCAGGTACAAGAAAATGGAAACTAGTTTATTAGGTTAGGAGTTAGAATCGGATTCAACAAACTGCATTATCTGATAAATTTAGACTCTTTTATTTATTCAATAGGGAATTATTTCAAAACTTGAGTGAGAGCAAGAAAATGTTTCAAAGAGTTTATACAGAAGGGAGTTTAATAGCAAAAAATGACCGATCTCAAATCTATGGAAGTTTGTTTCTGCCATTAAAAAAAATGTTTTCAAAAATCAACATCCATAACCCGAAACTTAGCGCTGCCAATCAGGAAGCTCCGTGATCCGTACATCATTTCCTTGTTAACTGGAAGCAGGAGGCTGAAAATCAGCTGTTCAACTGATCGACATGAAAACATTGATTCCTTAACTTTTATGCGGCTGTTTTTCGATAGAAGGCATTTTGACCGTTGACGGTCAAAAACATGACGACAATTTGTTCACGTCTGCTAGAAACTGCTAGCTCACTGATATGGTCGCTACCCCTTTTTGATTGCGCATGCGTTGGCGTCATTTGCTTCCAGGTAACAAGGAGGTGACCTCTTTCAAGAAGCTTCCTGATTGGCAGTAATAGCTCGAAATTTTGTGTTATTGACACAAAATTTTGAGATATGTAACTTGAAATTTTGATTATTTTCTCAAAATTTTGACTTATTTTCTTGAATGGCGATTTTTTTTTTTTTTAAGTGGCGGAAACAAGCTTCCATACAAATCTACAAAAAAGAGAACAGGAAGAAGATTCTGAGAGTTAAGTTCTGACATCAAATCCACTTGATATGACATGTGGGAATTTTTCTGCTAAAAGTTTGATGAAAAAACTCATTGAGGTGTAATGTACATACAGCAAATATGCACACAAAGAGGAAGCAGGTTAGCTTAGCTTAGCATAAAGACTGGAAACAACAGAAAGTGATGGCTGCTGTAAAATTAGATCATCATAATCATGTGAATGAGAACACTGAAAAACTGTGAAAAACTAAGTACACCCCATGATTCAGAAGTTTGCAGAGCCACTTTTAGCAGTAATAACTTAAAGTAATCTTTTTCTGGATGACTTTATCAGACTCTTCACATTGTTGTTTTGACCCACTCTTCTTTACAACATTGCTTCATTTTACTGAAGTTTGCAGACATTTGCTTTATGCACAGCTCTCTTCAGGTCCTGCCACAGCATTTCAGTCGGGTTGAGGTTGAGGTGTGCACTTTGGGCCATCGCAGCAGTTTGATTCGTTCTGTTGTAGATTTGCTGCTGTGATCATTGTTCTGTTGCATGACTCAGTTTGGGTCAAGCTTTATCTGTTGGACAGATGGCCTCACATTTGCTAACACACACCTGAATGCTCCAGACCAGCAAACTGCCAAAACTTCTGCTTTTATTTTAGTCCTCACACTGTCAGATGATCAGTTAATCAAGTGTATTTGATTAGCAGCACCTGGCTGCTACTTACCTTCATTAAGAGTGAACTCATTTCTTCATGGAGTCCTGTGAAAACAACAGTATTTTTATTATTCATATTCCATGCTGGTGTCATATCAAGCTATGGCTCCATATCCTCTTTTCCAAGCATGATCCAAAAGCCCCAGCCTCATCCTTCGAGATGCAGAGGCACTCAGGTACTCATGAAACTGGTCCCGGGGCTGATAGGATGAAAAGGGTTTATCCTTTAATGCTGCAGAAAAGGCTTCAAAAGGAATTATTCTTCTCACAGCTTGCAGCTACGGATTAAGAGTAGGAGCTCCATCACTGATCCACAAGACTAAGAGCACACTGCAGCAGAATTTGTAAAAGGTCTCTGTAACGAAAATCAGAGAGCAACTTTAGTTCCAGCATCCAAGACCATCACCATGAAAGAACTGACAGACATGAGAAGAGAGAAAACAGGGGTAAGATTATTATTAACTGCAAATGCAACCAAAGTAGTATACTTTATACAACACAAAACATATTTAAAACACACATGCACCCAGGTACACACAAACTCCACCTTTTCTCAGGACATTAAGATGGTGCATTTCCAGCTCCAATACCCATGCTCGGTGCATTTCGTGTGCACCAATTATCGTGCAGTCGAAACCTGAAATTAAACTCAGAAATGAATGCCAAAAACATTTCACTGTGGCTTTACAGAAAATTATAGCCAGAGGATTCCTTTTGATAATGCGACTTTTACTGCAGCTGACCGACAACCATCCCAGAAGACACTAAACATTCCTCATAATTTAGCATGCATTTAGGTTAGCACATAAAAGACAAAAGCAGAATACTTCAGACGTTATGGTTGTTTTTAACATAATTATGGTCTCTTCCACAGCACGACAACTTTCCTGGTGGTCCCCTTTCAAAAGTATTCACTCGCCCGTCTAAATCATTGAATTCAGGTGCTCCAATCGCTTCCACGGCCACAGGTATATAAAACCAAGCACCCAGGCATGCAGACTGCTTCTACAAACATTGGTGAAAGAATGGGTCGCTCTCAGGAGCTCAGTGAATTCCAGAGTGGTACTGTAGGATACCTGTGCAACAAGTAAAATTTCCTCACTGCTAAATGTTCCGTAGTCAGCTGATAGTGGGATTATAGTGGGGTGTACTGGTGTGGGGTTGCTTTTCAGGAGTTGTTCCTCAGTTCCAGTGAAAGGAAATCTTAATGCTTCTTACATTTTGGACAATTTCATGCTCCCAAATTTGTGGGAACAGTTTGGAGATGGCTCCTTCCTGTTCCAACATGACTGCACACCAGTGAACAAAGCAGGTCCACAAAGACATGGATGAGTGAGTTTGGCCTACTTGTCCAACATCAGACCTCACAAATGCGCTTCTGGAAGAATGGTCAAAAATTCCCATAAACACTCCTAAACCTGTGGAAAACCTTCCCAGAAGAGTTGAAGCTGTTATAGCTGCAAAGGGTGGGCCAACATGATATTAATCCCAATGGATTAAGAATGGGATGTCACTCAGGTTCATATGTGTGTGGAGGCAGGTCTCTAAAATTTACCAAGGTTTGGACATCAGTGCCACATTCAGGATTCATCTTCAGGCTTGTGTTTGCGAACATCTGAATGATTTCTGAACATATCCTGAAATGCTGCTTGTTGGCCCCTCACCAGAAACAGCTGGAGGAGCAGGGACACAAACAAGCTAAGACACACCAAACTTCTGGAGATTAACTCTGTGATTTGTCCCAGATGTACTGAGCGAACTGAATTTTAAGCGGATCTCTTTGCAGCACAAAAACAACCCCGCATGCACAAAAAAGAGAGCTCCCCTGTATGTGGGTTATCTTCTAAGATAGAGCTGTCTGAGGTAGAGACTTCAGGGCCTGTGAGTGTTTTTAACAATGCGTGACGGTCCCTCGCAGCCCAGACTGTATTTTTTTTATGTATCATGAGTGTTTCCCACAGGGATATCAAAAGTGAGCCAAGAGGTTCCCGGCAGCACTGGGGACGGTTTGGACTTAGCCTCCTGCAGATATGTTCTTTCCTTGGCTGTGACTCAAGCGTGTCTGGCTAATTATAGCAGCTCGCCACCCAGGACGACTGCAGACATCTGGTGTTACGTGTATTTGTTGCTCCGCCGTCTCCTGCTGCACATGTCTCACTGTACATGTTGTCTCAGAGTGAACTCAAGTTCACTCTGAGACAACATTTTGTTTTTGTTATTTAATCTGTGCTCTCTGCTGTTTTCTAGCTCAACATGAGGTCACACAGTTTATCCTGACGAGATGAGAAAACACTGCAAGCTGTCAACATTTTAAGGACTTTGTTGATTCTGAACAACTGTAGTGATAACTGCCATTTTCAGTTTGACATGTGAGAATTTTAAGCTTTTTGGCGTTTTTAATTTAATTACATAAGAGATTTAAAGACATCACTTTGTGATCTGGGACATTGTGTCACGTTGTAGTGGCAGAGGGAGAATAACATAACAAAATGTGAGCTGAAGAAAAAGTACAAAAACAGAAATCCAAAAAAAAAAAAAAAAGGAAATACTACGAGCCAGGAAAAACAGAGGGAAAAGAAATAAAGGCAGCATATCAAGAGGATTGAATAATACAGACAAAGGGAAAGACATGAGTATGCATACACACAGAAATATGAACAGGAGGGGAAGGACATGCAGGTGCTGAAATTTCATTGCAGCAGCTCAAAATCGTACTCTGTAGCAGGGTTATTATAGTTAACGAAAACGAACGAAATAACGAAAACTGAAATTGAAAAAACATTGTCGTTAACTGAAATAAATAAAAACTATAATTAAAAGGAAAAAACGATAACTAATTAAAACTGAATTGTGAGTTTACAAAACTAACTAAAACTAACTGAAATAATCGATAAACTTACTTTCATTTACTTGTTTTTTTGGGGGGGTTTTTAAGCCTTGTGGATTGATATGAAATCATTGTTTCCGCTCTCCGAGTTTAAGCTGGGAGCGCCACAGGACAACTGTGTGAGTGCGCATGTGCGTGCGCTCACCGCGCTGGTCCGCAAAGTAATGGCTGCGGGCTGCCGAGTCCCGTATGGAGGTTCTTTGAGTACAAACACCTGCACACGACCACAAGGTAATTAACACACACAATCCAGCTACACAAGCATAAATGCGGACATGAGGTCGGCAACTTCTGTAGGTTGTGTACAGAGGCCGCAAAGACCCTGCAGGTTTAATTAGCGAGCATCTAACCAAGCTAGCTCCAAAACAGAAGCAGCTTCAGGTGGTGAGAACATCAGGATGCAGCTGGATTTGAGCTTTGACTCCTTCAAAGAGTTTGTTTTTGTTTAACACCACATGTAGGCGTTATTAATCTGCTGCACTGATGCTGAAGTTTATTGTGGAGTTTATTGAGTTTGGGAGTTCATGTTTTTCTTTGTTTCTCCCTGTTGATGCTCATGTGTGTCCTTAATATTACACAAATTTAGCATGTCTTGTGAACAGTTGGTTGTTGACTATATTTCTTTAAACTGTATCTTTTGTCAAGTTTTCATTACACAATAGTCACTTTTGCGCCTTGAATCTTGCACCTGATTAGGTATGAAAATACTAAAACTAATACTGAAACTAACTGAAACTAACTAAAACTAAGCATGAAACCAAAAATAAAAACTAATAAAAACGAGCAAAACCACTCTGAAAACTAATTAAAACTAACTGAATTAGAGAAAAAAAGTAAAAACTAACTAAAACTAAACTATAATGTAAAATCCAAAACTATTATAACCCTGCTCTGTAGTTTGTATGGCCCCCATGTGCTTGTGTACAAGCCTGACAACGTCAGGGCTCCTCATGAGATGCCGAATGGTGTCCGGGGGGTATCTTCTGCCAGATCTGGACCAGCGTATCCCTGAGCTCCTCAGCAGCCTGAGGCACAACCTAGCGGTGTTGGATGGACCAAAACATACTGTCCCCATACTGGCGTTCTATTGGATTTAGATTAGGCGAGCATGGCGGTTAGTTAATGGTATCAGTTCCTTCATCCTCCAGGAAGTGCCTTCATACCTTCACCACATGAGGCCAGGCATTGTTGTGCACCAGGAGGAACCCAGGAGCCACTGCACCAGCATAGGGTCTGACAGTGGGTCCAAGGATTTCATCCTGATACCTGATGGTAGTCAGGGTGCTGTTGCCAAGCCTGTAGAAGTCTGTGCATCCCTCCATGGATATGCCTCCCCAGACTATCACTGACCCACCTCCAAACTGGCTGAAGAACGCTACAGGCAGCATAACAGCTTCTCCACGACCTCTCCTTTAACACCTAATTAGTGAGAATAGATTAACAACCCCCTCTGCTACTTAACTGACCAGATCAATATCCCAGAAGTTTAATTAACTTGATGCCATACTCTGATTGAAAAAAGGGTTCCTTTAACTGGATTGAGCAGAATATAAAAGAAGCTGATCAAGCAGTAAAACACATAATCCAGGCAAAAGCGCTGCACAGTAGTTAGTATCAAAAGTGCTATATGCATGTTTTTATAAAGTCACAGCGTGTTCTGTGATGATGGCAAAAACTTAGTAAAGTTGGTGCAGTTGTTACATGCACAGTAATGTTGACAAGCTCCTCTCACAGCCTGTCAGGATGGCCGAGTGGTCTAAGGCGCCAGACTCAAGGATGAGCTCCTTCCTGAATGAAGAGGCTTCTGGTCTCCAGGTGGAGGCGTGGGTTCAAATCCTGCTCCTGACACGTGTTCTTGCTCTTGTTTCAGACTTCATTCAAGTTGCATGTAAGTTTATGTCTTTCCCTATTGGTCATTGCACCCTGTATGAATACACAACATTGTAGCTTTCTTCACACAGGTAGCGTGGCTTGGTTGAACACATACTGCCATTTCAATGATATATTGCTACAGGAGCTCAGAGATTGTCAGATTATATAGAGGATTATACAGAGTGCTGCAACAGCCTAAAAAGATGGCAGAAAAGTTTGGCAATGCTCAGCAGTGTCTTTGCTTCCTCTTTCTACCTCCTCCAGTAGAAAGTTCTTCCATCTCAGATGTACGCAGGTTTCGAGACACTTGATATATCCCTGGAAGGCACTCAGGGACTGCAGGGGCTCAGACATCAGCCAGTGAATTAAAAAGCCAAAATTCCATTTGCCAAAATTGCACAACTGAGGCCCGGCTAAGCTAGCAGCTTTCAGTAAGACTGTTATCAGGCGGTTAGGACGAGGGTCCATGCAAACCGCGCAGACTCATCTGCAGAGAATTCACATTACAATGCACCAACTACACATGCTCTGCAGGCGATGAACTTCGAGCAGATGTTGGAGAACTATAACAGGAACTATTCAGTCGTTGGGTCTCCAGCTGTCTGACTAATCTAGGTTTAACTTCAGAATGATAACCTGCTCATGCTAACATTGCAAACATACTGATGTTTGGTTTGTTTATTGTGAGACATGTTCAGTACCTTAGTTTAGCTTGCTAGCATGCTAAGATTTGCTATCTAGCAGTAAATATATAACTGAGGTTGATGGAAACAGCTGCAAAAATCAAAGTCATTAAAGAAAATGTGGAAACTTAACCAAAGTCTGGACTATTACATGTCCTTTAATGTTTGCAGAGACATTTAAGTCTGGTGATTATCTTTAAATTATCTTCCTGTGTCACAGAGTTTGAAAATAAAGGCCTAATCATGGACATTTGCAGCAATTACCTGGTGCCCACTAATGACCTCAGCCAAATTACAATGAGTCAAACAGCAGATTAAACTTAAACTTCTCAATCAAAAGCAGCAGTGTGTGCAGACATCATAAGACGAGGGTTCACTCTGAGTCTCCTGGGACAAAACTGACAATAGTAATGAAGGAAAATGTGGATAACATAAAGCTTCAAGCTAAAAGATGAAAAATGCCACAACTGAAGTAATCAGTGAGTATTTTTTCTTGAGGGATCCAGTTCATTTGGGACTAGCAGAGCATCCTGTGGGAGCTGGGCTGCAGATACTACACTTAGAGACAGATGTGTGCTGCCCTGTCCCAATGAGAGCTCCAATCACTGAGTCCACTGACATGGAAAGTTGCTGGAGGATCACAGTGTCTCTAAACCTGCTGGCCTGTGATGGCAGCATTGATTATATCAGTTGATTATATGATGGTGGAAAATTCCAACAGGGCGTACCTAAAGCAGGGACATGGAGGGGCACCATGGAAATTTCTGGGGGGGGGGGGGGGGGGGTCTGGATTTTTCTGGAAAAACAGTCTCTTCTTTCTCAGTGCATTACTGTAAATATAACCAAATAATATAAAATGCACCAAACTCTGTGCTAATGAGATATATGTAACAGGTCCAGGAAGCATGCCCACTTTGGGCCCCTTAGTATAAACTGCTGTAGCTCATGAAGTGGCCAGTGAGTGTTTATCTGCTTGTTGCAGATGCTACCAAAGACATATTTGCTTTTATGAGCCTCAACCAAACCACAATTTACGGCTGGAACCAGACAGCTTTTTGTTTGGCACATCATTACGTGGCAGCCTCGTTTCCTGATGCATGTTTATGGAGGCATGAGGTCTGTGCGTGATTAAAAACATTACAACTCTTCATTTTTAAGTGGTTTGTATCTTTTTGATTCTTGGCTCTTGGTGCCCCCTTTGTCTACCCCTGACTAGTTTTAAATAAAACCACAGCATTAACCCTATCATGGTTATCCCCCCCCCCCCCCCCCCCCCGAGCCCAAGTACAGCCTCCCCGATTAGAGCCAGATCATGATTTTACTGGATTAAACTGCATCATAGAGAACATTGCATAACTGTAAAATAATTTAGACATGACTCAGATAATTCAGGTTGTATAGTGAAGTTTAATTCAAGTGTTCTCCTCATGAATGATTCAACAGTGTGCCTTAATTTAGCTCAAAGTTACTCTGTATTCACTGTAAAGTCAGGCTCTCGTGTGTAGGTGGTGGGCTCAGTGTGAAAGCAGGTCTCAGTGGGAGGGAGGTCACAAAAGGTCAGGTCCTGAAAACTTGTTGCTATGGTTGCAACTGCCTCGGCTGGCCTTGGTCTCACAGGGCTTCTGCCCTTTAGTTAAACGTCAGGAATAACCTCCACATAAGCGAACAAGGGAGATGAGGCTGAGTCCGGAGGTGATGTTGGAGTTTTAGCAAAGGACCGAAGTGACTCACTCATTTCACTGTTAAACTTCAAATACTGCAGTGAAGGTAACTGTGACAGTGAAAAATCCACAGATACAAACATGTCCCTCAAGAGAAAATTGACATAAAAGATGAACCACACAGTAACATCAGCCTTTAGCATTTCAGTATTGGTGGTGCATTTGCTCACAGAGACAAAACTGGTGAATAAAAGCTGTTATAAAAGGCTGTTATTGAGCACGCTGAGGGAACCTGAATGAACCTAATTATATGGACGACAGTCAAAGTACTGCGCATCACTGTTCTTTGAGCAATTAGTTTCTACTAAGAGCTTTCAATGAAATATTTTTGTATAGGTTTTAACTGTTAGAGGTTTTGTAAACATTCAAATATGAGTGTTGTATGAGTTGTCCAGACTGGTTGCAGGGGGAAAATGGTGCATTGGTGAGAGGTTCCTGGAGGCTGTTGGCTGCCACCAGGTGAAATCGGTCACAGGGAGGGTTCTGCACCAAAGACCTCCTTCAGATTGCTTTGGTTGCCAGCAGATTTCTGTAGTCCCTGCCAACAAAAAGTCCAGAGTGTGTACTTTATAGCAGCTTATGTGTCCAGTCAAGTTAACATTAGCTTCATTTTTTTTTTTTATATTTTAGCCCCTGCAAAACCCTTAATTACTTGCTGTGTGTCTTTGTTACAGTTCATCTTTCTTTCATGCAAAGCCAGCAGTATTTGCACCTCATTTGCAATAAAAACTGGACACATAAGCTGCTGTAAAGTAGTCTGGATGTTTTTTAAGCCAGAGAGGGGAAAACCGAGTAAGATAATCTGATAAATTCACTGATGCGCACAGATATGCGGAGGACTGCCACCCTCCCCAAAACATGTATAAGTGGATTAAAGCCATCAGAGGGAAATATCTGTGTTTCCATTAGCCTTTGTTAATTGATTTTTACCAGCAGAGCTGCTGTACAGATGACACACACAGACACACACACAGACACAGAAGTTCCTGTATGGGCACCATTAAGCCCCAAACAGGTCGACTCCTGGCAGGAGGCGCAGTGACACTGTGGCTTTGGTTTGAAAAACACCCACAGGTAAGCGGAGAAACAGACGACCAATTATAAGCAGCAGCAGATCGGCATGTTCCGTCTCGGACTTCCTCCCTCTAACCTGGCCTGTTGTCAAGCTGCTTGTGCTCTGCCCCCCGCCTCTGTCTGCCTCCTCACATCTACTTCACAATTACTGCCTGTCTGATGGAGTGCGAGTCACTGCAGCAATCAACTGTGTCTTCAGCTCCTGAGTCTCTGCTGTGGAGCTGCGATGTGTGGATCAGGGAGGCTTCAGGGGCCTCGAGTTTTACCAGCAGTCTCTTCCACTGCTCACAAAAAGAAGGCTGGAGAGGCTTGACCATAGATTATTAAAAAAAAATAGACATGCCATCCTGGTCTAAAAAGGGAAACCATGCCTTCAACCTGCACTCTTCATATGGCAGCACGTCTGGCAGGCACAAAAGTCTATGAGAAAGTGACCCTACTGCTCAGTTGATTTATTACAGCAATATATTTTACTAATCTTTCAGTGTGAGTCCTCATTTTAAAGTCTTCTTTGTCAGGAAATGATCTTCATCTTTAACCTTATGGTCCCATTCAGAGTGAAAAGGACAATAAAGTAGGATATGCTTTAATAAGCTGCTACCACACGAGCATGCTGGGTTAACATGGTAAAAAAAAAAAAAAGGATGGGTGACATCACTGTGGCTGTGTCCATCTTTTACATACAGTCTGTGGGTTTGACTCAAGCCTGGGATTAGTTTCCTTTTCAGATCTGGTTCCCAGTATAAGGAAAATACCCAAATGCATTAGATAACAATGCTGACTAATCTCTTTGTGAACATTTAATCACCCCTCACTGGTTTTAGTTGCAAAGGTCAGTGAATCAGAAGATAAGCTGTAATGTATGTATCCTAAAACTTGGGAAGCTCCTTCATTCAGCAGCCAAAAGTTAAAGATGAACTATAACAAAATGGCTTAAATAAATTTGAATAGTTTAATAATATAAATTATGATAAAACAAGAAAAAGTCACCATAGTGAATGTGTTTGAATTTTTGATTTGCATAGATTTTGTGCCGGATGGCCTTCCAGACGCAACCGTCCCATTTATCCAGGTTTTGGAGCGGCACTGGAAGCACACTGGAATGTGAGTGTGAATGGTTGTCTGTCTCTCTGTGTTAGCCATGCAACAGGCTGGTGACCTGCACAGGGTGTACCCTGCCTCTTGCCCAATGACAGCTGGGATAGGCTCCAGCGCCTCCACGGCCCTAAAAGGCTAAGCAGAAAAGTGGATGGATGGATGTTTCAATAGTGTTGTACCAACACTTTTTTGGAAATGTCATCTGTTAATTCAGCGTCATTGAAATTTTAATGTTGTTAATGTGCTTAAAGATAATCATTAGAATGGTAACAAAGTTTCACAGGTACTAAGAATTAAGATCATCAAAATATACTAGAATAATAAAGAGCATGAAATCCAAAATGTAGCTTGCAGTAACGAGGACCTTGGAGCACTAAACGAGCAGTGAAACCAAAAGAAAATACTTAAAACTTCAAAGTGATTCAAACCTCAGGGATAATAATCAGGGACCATGAGCAGTGACAATTTTACACATTTTAATTGGCTCGAATTCACAAAAGTCAACACACGGGAGTTTCTCAAGAAGCAGCCCGACTGAAACCCAAAGATGTTCAGCAGACTGACTGAGCGTGTTACCGGGGTGCTCAGGTGTTGTTGTTTATGGTCACTGCAGACCATAAAAAACCATAAAACTTCCATTCATGCTTTTTTTACTTGATGAGGGAGATTTAGGAAAAATACCACCCAGATAAAACACAGGTAACATTTCTCCTTCACGTGATTGATGCCAAACCTGAAGCCTGCATGTGTCTATTTAGATTTTTAAAATTTGAGCTATATTCAAACATCAGGCAGTCTTTCAGTATTAGTAACACTTGTTGGCCCATATTTAGGTTTTCAGACCGTGGTCAACCTAAGACTACAATTATCTGCTCCTGAAAGCAAACCAGCTCGTTTGCTGTGATTATTTATATTTAAAATCTTTTTTCAGGTTTGTATGCGAGTGTTTTTCCATCAGTCGAGCCCAAGTGTGAGAACAGAGGATGGATCAGATTAAGTGTGTCAACTGCGTGTGGATAAAACCCTGCTGTGACCTGAGGATTTTTCCACGCGGTCAGACACATCAATCACTCTCCCATCAGTGTCGCCCTATGTGTTCATCCCATGTGACTGCACAGGAAGCAATAAATGCAGATTGGCTCAGAAAGTGGGAAAGCAAACAGTCGTGAGAGTCACTCGTAAATACTTGATGGTATTTTTATGGCCTGTATTTCACAGGACAATAAATAAGCATCACCTCCCATTGCGAAACACGTTTGAGTAGGCAGGAACATAACTGAATGTAAAAATGCTCTTATCGCTCATGCTAAGGATTTGTCCTGGGATTCCTTCTTGTGTGCAACATGTTCTTGTTTTGAAGTCTTAGGAACAAAACATTTTGATCCACTTGCACTGAAAACACTCATGAGTAACATTTTTTTTTCCCCCAACACTGCAGGTTGTGAAATCCAGGCACAGCATGCATAAGCTGAATAATGCTGCTCAGGACTGAAAACACTCATATGTGCAACACATATTAACTTAAGATGTGAGATATCAGGGCATCCTGACTCCTACAGGGAGGGATACTGTCTGCATTTCATTAACACATGATGCAAATTTCCCAGAACCCTTGTGAAGCCATGAGAGTATCTGCGCAGTCATGAAGGCAGGACTGTGTCATGTGATAAGGCTATTAGAGGAGGATCTAGCCTCCCTAAATAACCTGGATTTAAGCTTTCCATGGTGGTGCCATTGAGAGAAAGAGAAGCTGGAAAAAAAACTGCCTAGGTGTTGGACAGGGCGTGGATGAGAGGTGCAGAGGTGGCGATGTGGTGCCACACAGGAGGCGAGAAAAAAGCTGACTCAGAGTCACAGAGAGGGAACATCCTGCATCGAGCACCGTGTGGCGTTAAGAGGCTGACTCACACGCACAGTGAGAAGATCATGCGCTGGAAAACTTCTTAGTGTGTGAGATCCACCTCCTGAATTATAACGATGAATGCACCCTGCTTCATCATGCAGGGGTCTGTCTAACTTCAGCTGCGGGTGCCTAAAAAAGTCCAATTAAACCCCTTTAACTCTGCTGGGTTTCTGTTTTTCTCAACCAAACGGCACTGAGACTTTTCCCATCTTTCCAGAGGGATCAGGTGAACAGGATTATGTGTTCACTAAAGGAAAAGTCTGCGTCAAACCTCATTTATTCCCAAACTGCAGCCTCACAAAGCCCCTCAAATTACTGCGCTGTTTCGTAAGAGTAGCCGGGAGCTACAGTACAGGAGGAGGAACCAGCTGGAGCCTCAGCTGCACCTCAGCTCTCTGTTTCTCCATCATTGCAAATAAGACTGAACTGAGGGGGCCACAGGAATGTGCCCCAACACACACACACACACACAGAAGGGGCCCTGCCAGTTAAGATTAAAGTCAGGGACTGAAAGGTGGAGACAGATCGTTTGATTGGTAAACTTATTTTTATTGTTTAACAGGATTTAACATGTGTATCAGTAACTCATGAAACCACTTTTTTATATTTGTTGTGTAAACTTTGTATGGCTTTGGAAACTTTTGATCAGCTCTATTACATTTAAATTTATAGCCTTTGTGGTTAAACAATAATTAAAATAACTTTTATAGGTCAGTTAATGATTAGCTGCACCACCCCTTTACTGGTCAGCTGACTTACACAAGGGCATTAATCACATCCCAACCCAATATGGTCTAATGCTCGTTACATAAGTCTCACTTAAGTCAAGCAAAGCCTGCAGCTCCCTTTTTACACACTCCATATATATAAATGCATATAAATGGGGGATATGAATGCACTTGGCAGCTGGATTTAAATTGTGTGACCTCAAAGTGATTCTGAGAAAAGGCTCTTAGGGTAGAGTCACTGCGTGTTACTCTCTCAGTTGGTGCTGAGCCTCGGTGCATCACCTTGAGACATATTAGAGGCAGTGACGTCATTTGGAGCAGTGTTCGCTGCTCTGTCTGCTCGCCAAAAGGCCTTTAGGTAGATTACCGCTCAGGTTTGGAGATGAAGTGGTTTCTGTGGTCGGGCAAATTCTCTGACACCAGAAATTTAATTTGGCAGTCCAACCTCTCTGGCCATTCAACTTGATTAAGACTCACAAGCTCCCTGTTTCGCTCTAATTCAATATAATAAAGCTTTTATTACAAACTGCAATTAAACTCTTCAGATCTACATCCAGGAACACACTGTGCAAACTGTCAGGACATTTCTTTAGTTATGGTCTAAAATGGGGTTCGGCAATTAATTTCCCCAAGACTGTTGTGGAAGGCTGCACCAATAACCTCAATTATGCTCAATGTAAATTATATCTCCTTATAAGCTTATTGCACCAGTAAGCTTATGAAGCCCTCCACAGCAGTCCCAGTTTCTCATGCGGCTCCTTGGAAATCTTGTGAAACCAGATTCATTCATGCAGAAACGACTGAGGGGTGCCTCGAAGAGTTCACATAACAAAGGAGCCTCAAGTGCAATGAGTCAGCATCAGTGTGGAGGCACCGAGGACCGCTCTTTAAAATGAGCTGTGTTTGGTCCCTCTGGGGGGTGACCTCTGTAACCCCACCAAATTTGAAATAAAAGTCTTCACAGCTGCTATTAATAAAAATGTAGTACATAAATACTGCATTTAAATGTTGCACGATAATGTGAAGATATGCATAGAGCCCACTGGCTCCGGTGTTTTCAGCTGTATCTTGCAGATGGAGTCATGATAAGATAATAAATGTATTAATTTAATTAAATAGCTCATTCATTTGTACACAGCTTGCCACATGATATGTTATTTATGCTTTAAAACTGGGGAAATATGATATTCTTTGTCTTTCAGGAGCTTTCTTGTACATAAGCCTTCATACATGATTTCAGGCAATTTTGAGAGAATATGTTGGGATATTTTGCAAAGTTGCACAGCAAAAAATATTTCACAATACTGGGTGTGGTTTAGATGAGGTTGTTGCATGGGTAGATTGTGCACCCATTCATGGGCGGTGAACACAGCAGGGTATTATCTGTGCTCTCCAACATTACAAAGACTGCATTCAGGAGCTGGCAGGTTAAAGACCAGCTACCTGCCAGTCTTGTTGTGCATTTGCATCCTCACATGCATCTAATAGAGAGATGTGTTTAACTCCCAGTTTTTAGCATCCATCCATCTTCAGGACATCTGACATATGGTCAGTCCCTCCAGAATCTCTCTTTTAAGTTTTGGTTCTGGTTGATTACTTTTAATCAATGGTGGGATGGTAATTTGTTTTTCATACTCAAACAAACCTGTTTGTACACCTAAAAACTGTTTCAGTTTGCTGCATTCTCAAACCAGTGGTCTCAGAACACACAAAAAACCATCACCAGTGCTGCTGACTGAGGCTGGGTTTGTGTAGCCGTCCTGTTTTAGCAGGACAGTGCCCACCCTCACACCGCCAAAGCAGTGCAGGCCTTTCTGGATCAAGAGCATATCCAGACACTTCCCTGGCCAGCATGTAGTCCCAGTTTGTCTCCTATTGAACATGTCTGAGAGTTCATCAGATTCAGCCACAACCAGTCACCACATAGCTGCCGGCTGCAGGCTGTGCTCATCCAGGAGGCTGTGCTCATCCAGGAGTGGAGCTTCCACATTCACTCTGTGCCTGCATGAGTTTTCTCCTGCAGATGAAGTTTCTTCTGCCAGTATTGAGTTAATGCTGCACATCAGGTCTGAGGACACGACTGCAAAAATCTTCTTAATCTTAAGAGTTTCACTTTTTGGATGAATAAAGCTAAAAATGAAATGTATCCATTATTTATATAAAGCAGTTAATTGGTGTAGAATATAGTTCATTTTATAGGTACACGCATTAAAACCTAAAAATTAAATTTGCTGGGAATACCCAAGTTTTTGGCTTTGGTTTGTAAAATTCCCAGGTTTCCAGTAAAAATCCTGAGCACATGACACTGACACATGACGCTACTTTCCTTTCTTATTCTGACCTAATAAAATGAAAGAAATGCTTATAGTGGAAAACACTTTGGCCCTTTTGGTTATTTTTGGCCGGAGGCTGAAATATGATCATCTGATTGTTCAGATCTGGTAAAATAATTTCAAGCTTTGCCTGATTGAAATTGTTGAAATTGTTGTTGGAATTAAAGGCTGAAATAGGATTATTATCTATTTCGCTTACTGTTTACAGTTTGTGCACCCAGGTTTATGTTTTTAAAAATATATCAGTGTCTTGAAGAAAATATAAGCCTGCGTTTTGTCACTTTTAGGCTTTCATCTGTACGTAGGACATGTCAGCTGGGCGAGCGGTCAGCATCACTGCAGTCAAACAAAGCTGAAATTCATCTCGGACGTCTGCTGATGGTGCAGGCCCGGACAGACGGCTGCTCGTCTATGGCCTGTATTGTTGTATGGCTGTGCAGTATGAGTCATCGACCACGAGTGATCTCCTCGTGGACACTCCAGAGCTGCCAACACCCACCACCAACGGCTGTTCGCTGGGTTACAAAAGCCCTCCTACGTAGAAATAGTCCATGCTGGCGGATAAAAAGCACTTTTCAAAATGTTTGTCTTATAAGGGTAAGATTCTATTCAGTAATGTCTTACGTAATATCCATTAGAGAAACTACTGCTAATTTAAACTTTTTTTGGAATAAAAGCTCTGGTCAAACAAAAAGAAATATTTTAAGGTACATTCCTTCAAGCCTGCATGGATTTGCTTTAGTGTGGACCCATAATATGGTAATCATGAGAAAATTAACAGTAGTTTCTTTTTATTTTGGACTTTTAACATTTTGTGTGGAAAGTGTTAAAAACTGGAATTTGAACTTTCTTTTTTAGACCTTTATTGTTATTAGGGAGGTTTGCTTACACATAAATGTTTTATACATAAATACTGGGCCATGTATAAATCAAAAACTGATCAAGTTTAACCTTCTGAGTAAGTCATTGAAGGTTATGACCCACAGAAAACCCTTGTTAGTGTCCACTCAATGTTTTTAAATTCTGTGATACAGAATTAACTTATTTTTATTTAATGTGTCTCATGATATAATTTTCTGTTATATTTTTAAATTCTTATCTGCCATCAGAATGTCTTTTTGTTATATGAATAATGGAAGTGCCTCTTGTTTCTTCTTTTTGCAGTTTTACATGTTTATTAATAAAAGATTAAAAAAGGGGGAAAAAAAATCAAACCAACATCCGGTAGCCATCTTTGGTGTTTTGCCGCCCCCTGCCGGGGAACCCTGTGCGCAAAGTAAAACTACGTCACATCCGCAGAGAATCTCCTTTTGAACTCAGTGGACGAACATGGCGGTCTGTTTGATTAATCTGCTTCCATCCAGCTTAAAATATGAAGCTTTTCAAACTGCCGACGCCGTGTTATGCTTTTGAAACGGGTAAGTTATAGTACCGCAGAGTTATTTTGAAAGAAATGTTGCTTTAAACCTATGAACATTGTTTCTTTTCGGGCTGTATCTCACACATGGCAGTGAGTTTAAGAGCAGCCCGGCTCTTTAGGTTCAGGCTGAAAACTTTTTCCTGTGTTGTTCTGTAGATGTTCCAGACTTTTCCTGCCAGGCTCAGTCAGCTGTGGCTCTGTCCTTTCTTGTTTTCTCTGTCAGAGAGATGTGGGGCTGTTTGAGCCCGGCTTTAGTTCTTGTTTTAAAGTATTTATATGCAAATATGGTGTACTTTAAAATAAGTAAATACATTTTGGCTGCTCCCTTTAAGGGTTACCACAGCAGATCATCTACCTCCATCTCACCCCTCTCTACCATCTTCCTCTGTCCCACCAACCCTCTCCATGTCCTCCTTCACTACCTCCATGAATCTTCTCTGTGGTCTTCCTCCTACCTGGCAGCTCCCTCTTTAACATCTTTTGTCCAGTAATATATCCACTCTCCCTCCTGAATTTCCAAACCATCTCAGCCTCTCTAACTTTGTCTCCAACCCGTTCAGCCTGAGCTGTTACTGTAGCTACCTAAGTTAACTACAGTTAACTGTAGTTAACTGTGCACTGTGCAATATTCATTCACCAATGTCCAATACTGTACATCATGTTTATATGTATGTTTATGTTTATATGTGTGACTTTCTACAAAAGGCATTCCATGCCATTCTATTCTAGTGTTAGTCAGTTTGGTGTTTGTTGGAGAAACGTGTGTAACTGTTGTCTCTGTATTTGTGTTTAGCTGGCTGGATTCTCCAGTAATGAGTCTGAAGCAGCAGCAGCACATGAAGCCTGGCAGCTGCCACCTTCAGTTCTTGAAGCTGGTGAATGATCACGAGCTGTAAACACGGTAATTTCTCTGTCATTATCTTCCATCACACATGATGTGAACGTGTAGGCAGTGTGCAGACTTCCAGCGAGACTGTGCCTGCAGTGGCTCTGTCTTTCCTATTAAGTCTGCTACAGAAATGTGAGGTTGTTTGAGGCCCTGCTGTGGCTCCTCATGGCAGGGTTATAGGTAAACCTCCAACAAACTGACCAGACTGTTTATTTACAGTGAAGTGTAATCAGTCACAGAGTAGGCATGCCTTATTTCTGTGCATCAGTAATGTCCATGCATGGACAGCATGCAGCTTACAGGTCTGGAAAATGAAGCTAACTCTGACTTGCCTCAGACCTGCTGCAAACAGACTAACGGTCATCTTGAGGTCTATGAGAAAACAGCCTGGGTAAACACACTTCAGGGCTCAGCCTCTCATTTCAGTTCATATTGAATCAAAACAGTAAATCCATTTTATAAAGTTACGTGTCAGAAGGATCATCCAGGGTCCAAACCATCTTAACCTCGCCTCTCTAACTTTGCTGCTAAATAGGGTTTAATATTTTTCCCGAAAATGACATGAATCAAATCCCGGGAAAAGACGAGCCATTTCCCGGGAATCCCGGGAAAAAGTTTATTTATTTTTTTGTTTTAATTAGGCCTTCTGTAGCCTGTGTCGGGCTTAACCTATTCTGATATTGTGGAGGTAGCTTTCCAGCTATGTCCTGTTATGCCCAGTAGGGGGCAACGTCGGCTTGATTAATGGAATAAAACCTACATCTCGGCATTTGAGTGCTCGAGCTATGCGGTGTTGTATCGTTCCTCAACACTCCCTTAACAAATATAATTCGAATATTCCTGCATTGTACATGGAATTATACCAAGCTATTTTACAACTGCTGGTGCAGAACAATACAGCTCATCTCCACACAACATTGATAAAGGCTCAGCCACGCTGTCGTGGCGACATCTGTTGCACTATATCTCCACCAGTGGAACGCTGTAATAGTCATTGAAAAGTTAACTACCGTACTACACTATAATATGACATAACACAGGGCCTTGAGTAATGCACTACGACTTGGTCATTGATATTCTGGCAACAGCAAATTTATAACACCGTGTCTGAGGGTTAAAGTAGGTTCGCTGTGAATCGTCTATTGAAAAACTGGCCAATCATTATAGCCTAAAAAATATACATTTTACTCAACTCCATTTTAAAAGCGTAATATGTTAAAATAATCTATTTCATGATACTTTTTTCACACATTAGGCCCGTATCCTAATTCATGATTGTTAGTAAGTGGCTGCAAACGAGGAAAAGAAACACTCAAAGTTAAACAGATATTTCTTTATTGTTCAGGGCAGGCATATTTTATAGGCTATATAATGCAATATAACAATATATAATAATATAAAATTATATAATACAAAATACCTTAAGCTAAACACATTGCCTACGATTTCAACAAATTAAAGAGGAAAAAAGTACAACTGTGTAATACCTCTATTAAAACGCTTGAGATGAAGGCTGAAGCCTTAAACAGAGGCTGAACGTGCCTGAAATGAAGAATAATGCTTTTCGCATTAAACGAACCCTTCTCTCAATATTTCCTTAAATTTAACATTCTGAAGCTTTCGTTTCTTTCTGAAAGTCAAATCGACGCGCACAACTTTTTTCCCGGTTTCCCGACTTAACGTTTCCCGGGAAACGGGAAATGGTTCTGATCGCATTTCCCGGGAATCCCGGGTACCGGGATTAAACCCTACTGCTAAAGCACTCGGCCTGAGCTGTCCCTCTGATAAACTCAGTGGGGTTTACATAAAGGTTATTGTGGTTTACTGAAACTACAACAGCTGCTTCTTAGTCAGTTTGGTGTTTGTTGGAGAAATGTGTGTAACTGTTGTCTCTGTATTTGTGTTTAGCTGGCTGGATTCTCCAGTAATGAGTCTGAAGCAGCAGCAGCACATGAAGCCTGGCAGCTGCCACCTTCAGTTCTTGAAGCTGGTGAATGATCACGAGCTGTAAACACGGTAATTTCTCTGTCATTATCTTCCATCACACATGATGTGAACGTGTAGGCGGTGTGCAGACTTCCAGCGAGACTGTGCCTGCAGTGGCTCTGTCTTTCCTATTAAGTCTGCTACAGAAATGTGAGGTTGTTTGAGGCCCTGCTGTGGCTCCTCATGGCAGGGTTATAGGTAAACCTCCAACAAACTGACCAGACTGTTTATTTACAGTGAAGTGTAATCAGTCACAGAGTAGGCATGCCTTATTTCTGTGCATCACTAATGTCATGCATAGGCATCATGCAGCTTACAGGTCTGAAAATCTCAGATTCAATCACTCAGTCCAATCTTAACCCTTTAACTTCAGGTGATCGCTGCTGAAGCGCTGGTTTCCTGCCCTTACAGCTGCAAACAGCTGGTTAAGATGTAGGGTATCACCACGAGTCAGCCAGCTTTTTATTGAAAAGCTAATTCATGCATTTATTACCAGGTATTTAAAAGTAGAATGGGGGGCAGAGCCTTCAGCTTTCAGACCTCTTTTCTGTGGAATGCCAGTTTGGGATTTTTAAGATTAAACTTAAAACTTACCTTTTTGATCAAGCTTATAACGATCCTTTAGTTATGCTGCAAAGGGCTTAGGCTGCTGGGGGATTGTTATTAGTGATTATTAATCTCTGGCTCTTTTCTGCAGCATGTCTTTTGTCTTGTCTCCCTTCTCTCACCTCCAGTTGGTCACAGCAGATGGCTGCCCCTCCCTGAGCCTGGTTCTGCTGGAGGTTTCTTCCTGTTAAAAGGGAGTTTTTCCTTCCCACTGTCTCCAAGTGCTGCTCATAGGGGGTCGTTTTGATTCTGGGGTTTCTCTGTGGAGTCTTTACATTGTAAAGCACCTTGAGGTGACTGGTGCTGAATTAAACCTGCTGCAATGACACTTCTGGTCAGCTTGAGCTTGAACAGCTGCTTCTTAGTCAGTTTGGTGTTCGTTGGAGAAACGTGTGTAACTGTTGTCTCTGTATTTGTGTTTAGCTGGCTGGATTCTCCAGTAATGAGTCTGAAGGAGCAGCAGCACATGAAGCCTGGCAGCTGCCACCTTCAGTTCTCGGAGGCGGTGAATGATCACGAGCTGTAAACACGGTAATTTCTCTGTCATTATCTTCCATCACACATGACGTGAACGTGTAGGCGGTGTGCAGACTTCCAGCGAGACTGTGCCTGCAGTGGCTCTGTCTTTCCTATTAAGTCTGCTACAGAAATGTGAGGTTGTTTGAGGCCCTGCTGTGGCTCCTCATGTCAGGGTTATAGGTAAACCTCCAACATTGTCTTACTGCCTTTCAAGTCAGGCTTAATGCTCATTGCACCACTTGAGCATTTTCTTTATTAATTAAGATTTATTAGCACTGTTTTTGATCTTCATCAAGCAAAAAAGAAGCCATCTTCTACAATAAGTTGCTGTAATGTTGCAGCCAATCACATTCCTGAAGTGCATCAGACATCATCATAGTTTATTTACCACTTTTATTAAATTCTGTCCTCCTCTTTCTCTGCAGGTTTCATCCAGAGAGCTGAAGAAAAAAGAAGAAATCAATATTACAATAATTTTTATGTCATTTGAAGCACTTGTTGGTTAAGTCGAACTGCAGATTGTGTGTTTTGATGTGGGAATATGTGAAAGTCATCTGCTGCTAAACATTCAGGGCAAATATTAAAAACCTGAAAATGAAAATGGATTTGATGCTATTTATTTCTGCTCTGCAGAATTTATTAAATGCACCTTCATGTTCATGAGTGACTCTCACTGGTAACGAGATCCCTGCCACCCTCCGTCACACCAGCCCTCTGCGTGTCCTCCACAGCCGGGAATCTTCTGCGGTCTTCCTCTTACCTGGTAGCTCAATCTTCAATACCATCACCCTCTTAAAATAATGGCCTAAATAATGGTAATTTTTTAACAAAAGTTTTCATATTTTCAAAGTTTGGTTGAGTTTATTTGTCTTTTCTAGAAAACCTGAAAAAAATGACTTGGGCCATTATTTTAAGAGGATGTCCAATGTATGATGGACAAACACTTAAAAACCTGCCGTTTCTCCTGCCAGTAGATGGTATAAAATGTTTGTGTCATTCTGCATAACATCCATGTGATGGCGACAGTGGTCTGCATTAGTGTGTAAAGGTCAGAAAGCCTTGTTTAAATTGCAAACAGTGAGTATGATCGCTGATTAGTTTTCTTGGTTTCTTTAATGCTGTATGAAAAGTTTAATGAGGACGTTTAAACTGCACTGAAACCTTTTGGTCTGTGGATGAAGTGGAAATGAGAAGTCAAAGTTAGACTTTAAGCAGTTCGAAGCTTTTTCACTTCTGTAACTTATTAATCAGTTTATCTATGTATCTGTAACCTGAGAGATTTCCACTTAAAGCAGGTGCATCCCAACTTTATTGATCCCAAAAGTTGGGATCAACAAAGTTGGACAAATGATGGTTATCCTATTTTTTTTTATTTTTTAACATATAATTATTGTTAGTAAATGCATTTATCTATTTTGCATGATTTTCATGTGTAACAAGTCAGTACCGGACGTGACGTAATGAGTTTCGGTTTCGCCCTGGCTGGATCCTCAGGGCTGTGGTGTAAACAGAGCCGGAGTCATGAATACAGAGAAGTGAGCAGTCGCAGTAAGTTGTCAGTTATCAGAGCCTCGGTGTGCAGGTCCGCTCAGCTTTTGGTGCCTGTAATGAGAATTTAATGGACTTGATCTCATGAACCGGCTCCTCTCGGCCTGTGTGAAAAAGTTGTTTTAAATCAGAAGCGTTTGTTTGCAGCGAGAGCTCATCGTAGCTGCACTAGTTTTGCTCAGTTTTGCGGGTCAGAAATGTCCATTTGCACATGTTTACTGTCCAAAAAGCGTTGCTTTCACTTTCGATTAAACTAACTAAAGACGACAGAGCCCATGCTGCCTCTCTGGAGGTGGCGGACCCCTGTCACCAGCCCGAACGGGCCTTCATCATATTCGAGGAGCCAGAGGGTGAGTCCGCCTGGAGCTCAGCAGCAGCGGCTGTAAGGCCTGAAACATGTGGTCAGGTGGAGGTGGAGATGTTTGCTGTAAAGCTTCTGTGTGGATAATAATAATTTTAGCCGCTCAATGAGCATTAATATATGATACTTTACCGCCCTCTACAGGCGTTTGTATGAATTGCAACACCATTAAATTGGCCTTGCTGCACTGCTGCCCCGTTCTGAACTCTTCTCCAGTAACTTTGTATCAGTCACAGTTCAATTATTCTGGGCCCGTCAGCTGATCCTCAAGCAGTTTTCAGTTTAGTTCAGTTTGTTTCCAGAGATGATTCGCTCGTTTCATTTATGTTTTAGTTTAGTTTTCACTGGTTTCAGTTTAAGTTTTAGTTTTCTTAATCAGGTGTATCAGAGAAATAAAAGTAAAAAAGAAACATATTACTCCAACACTGTTACACTTACTGCCTGAAGGTCAGACGGACCAAATGTTGGGATTTAATAACTATATCAGCAGAAAGTGAGATGGTGTGCAGGAGTTCTGATTATTTGTACTGTGAATTTATTTTAATGCTTTGCCTTCTTTGCAGTCAGAGGTGTAGGTTTCATCTGGAAGTTGGTGGAGTCATAAACTTGGAAGACTGTCTGAGGGTCCTCCGCTTTAATATTTAACAGTGAAAACACCGAAGGTAACCAAACACTGCCTCAACATTTACCATCAGATTAATCCTTCGTGCATTCATGTCCTCCTCTTTTCTCCTCAGATGGATTTCCCAGTGGAGGCAACAGTACATCTGAATCAGTTCCAAGATAGGAACGAAGTGCTAAAAATCCTCAGGTCACATGGCTTTGAGCTGGAGGATCTAGGAGGAGGTCAGGTGCGTGTAAACGGTTATTTTTCTAAGCTCAGAGATACAAAGGCTAAAATGGATCAGCTTCTCAGTTCACAAACCAGGATGTCGCCAAACACATTCTCACCAGTCCCAACTGCGTACTCTGGAGCTGTTCCCAAAAACTACAGTCGCAGAGACAAGGCTCCACATGCTTCACCATCTTCACCCACCTCCTCCTCCTCACCAGCACCAGGCTCTTCACATAGTCGTCCAGCCTCTTCCCTTGACTGGCGCGATTCCCTCAGGCGTGATGCCTCCTTTGTCATTGATGCAGATGTGTTCATGTATGCTGACCAGTTCAAGAAGAAAGACATTAACACCATCCGGACCAGCCATGGTGTTGAAATTAAACAGCAGGAACGTGGTGATATGTTCAACGTCACTTTAATGGGGAGGAACTCAAACGCAGCCATGGGCAAACTACAGAGCCTCATGGATGATCTCAGCCAATCACTACGCACGCAGGAAGTTCCTCTGAAGGACATGAATCCTGACGGCAGAGTGCTTTTAGGGAAAATTCAGCAAAACGGGAACATCGACGGCTCAGTGCTGGTGTGCCACATGACAGACAGACTCCACCTCATTGGCTCATCTAGAGAGAGCTACGAGTTAAAGCAAAGGCTGCTGGGACGCACAGGAAGGACCTCAGCTAGAAGCTCCAGGGGAAGGAGCAGCTCTGCTCCACCAATCAATCGCAAAAGCACAGAAACAGCTGCCCACCCCAATCCATCGCCTGGAGGGGCCACAGGTTACTCCCCATCGAAGTACCAGGATGATAAACGGGAAGACGCTGCGACCGGGTGGGGAGCTGCTGCTGCTGCCCAGAGCCGGGGAAGAAGCTGGTCTCTGTCCCGTGGGAATAAAGACGCAAACAGGGTTGATGGCAACACGCGAGAGAAAGAAAGTAAAGCGCCAGCTCAGAGATCACCCAAAAAAGTTTTGATGAATATTCCTAAAGATATAAAGGATGTGTTCAAAAAGCGGAACGCAAAAAAGAAATGAGAGAAAATCTCCGTTAATGACACAAAACAGAGCCCTGCTGCTTCCCCTGTATGTGTGTAACTAAGTGTCCAAATTCATGTTAGATTTCTTACTGAGTACCTGCTGTGATGTTATACCCTAAAGCCCAACTGATACTGAAACGTGTTCGGCTTGTGGGGAAATGCACTTTTATTACTTTAAATTTAAAAGAGTTAGAAAAAGGTTTGATAGACTGTCAGAATGACGCTGCAGCAGCTAAACACTGGAAAAAGGGGGGACAGCCTGGCAGTTTCCACCTTTCAGCATCAAACTTCACTTTTAATAAAAGTAAAATGTTGTCAACATAAAGCATGAGCTTATGCACCTCCTCCACTGGCAAAAACACCCAGGAATCAGTTTCCTTCCTTATAATTACAGAAACAACAGAGGAAACTGACGCAGCCTTCTTCCCCTTTCAGTGTGTCTGATCGGCTGTTCCTGGGTCATTGTTTGGGTACACTGATCATTGGGTGGCTCAGAAATAGCCCCGTCCCACCAGGTGAAATGTCTGGAACAGGAGACTGTCCAGCATCTTATATTATCTGAGGAGTTTCAGCTCTGAATGATCCCTACTTTCAGTTTTAAAATCAACTAAATAAATCAATAAAATCAAGTCTTCTGAGCAAGAGTTCAAAATCCAAAATATTTGAATTAAATTCTGTTTAAATAAGACAAATAAGTAGTTTTTTTCATGTTTGAGGAGTTAAAAATAAAAGCACATTTTATTTAGTGTAAAGGTGGCCTGACGGTGAGAAATCAGTTAAACAGTTACTTGTTATATCGCTGCTCTTTTCACGAGGCGACCGTGTAATCTGTCAGTCTGTCGGTCGACGGTCTGATCGGATCTAATTATCCTCTGATGACCTTTGACACTTATTTCTGCAGCTCAGACTTTGGTATATTTTCCAAACTGCTCGATGAGTGTGTGAAGATTTCTACCTTAAACTCATCTCTGATGTTCTTTTAGACAGGTGAAGGTTGCTGTTTTGTTGTGCAATATCCTGATTTTGGTTCTGACTCTGCACTCTTCAAATGCCTTAAAATTATTTTATAATAATAAGCTTCACATAATGAGATTAATTTGGAGACAAAGCTAGAGAAGCAAGGCTAAGATGGTTTGGATGTGCAGAGGAGGGAGAGTGGATATTCTGGGCAAAGGATGTTAGATAAGGAGCTGCCAGGCAGGAGGAAGAGGAAGACCACAAACGAAGGTCATGGATGTAGTGATGGAGGAGATGCAGAGGGTTGGTGTGATTATCTGCTGTGGTGATAATCACACCAACGAATCAGAGCAGCTAAACGAATCAGAAGAGATTAACTGAAGAGGGCACTACGTAGTTAATAGTAAATGAAATGTTTTTTCCATTGTGATGTGAACACAGTTTGCGAATCACTTCTAGACTGACATTTTGTAACCATGTTTTTGATGGCTGCTGTCACTGTCTGGCATCTTTCCACATCAGTGTGTTCATCGGACAGTAATGACTCACTGAAGTGTGTAAATGTAAAAACAGAAGAATAAAAATGAAGCACTTAAAGGACGTGTGAGTGTTCACATCTGAGATTTCCTTCTGGATCTTTTGTCTCTGCGTGTTTGTTACTACGTTCCCCCCCGTAACACCTGAATGCGACATCTGTATGGAGTCAGAAAAAGACGAGAGGAAGCCTGAGCAGGAAGTGAAAACGTCTCTGACGTTGGCCTGACCTGAGAGGGGAAGTACTGATGAGGATCTAACAGCCTAACCGTAGTAACTGAACGGTAAATCGTTTAAGATGAGACATTTGAAGCTGAAGGATGTGACGAGACAGGTGAACGCCCTGCAGTGGGGAGGGTTCTGGGTTTCTGATAAAAAGTCCCTTCACACGTGTACTTTCCAACGAGTGTATGTGTCGAGTGTACATTAAAAAGATCATTTTTGTTTATTTAATAACAAAAACACATCAGTATGATGAGAAATGTCGCCACACGGCCTCGTGCTGTTTATCAGTCTGAACATCTAATTGAACGGAGACAAAGACTGAGAGGCTCTAATTAATCGAGACAGAAAACTTAAAGGGACAGTCAGTCATTTTTAGCTCATTTGATAGAAAGAAAAGGATACATAAATTTATGTGTGATTACATCTTCCAACAAATTGATGCAGTCTTATAAATTTATAATGAATCTATTAAAAATACACAGGAGCGGGCGCCGCCATGTTCCCCCGCCATATTTGAATACAGTGGCTGGGAAGGACATCTCCCTGCTGGCTAATCGACTTTAACATAAAGTTTATATGCAGTGCGTCAAAGGCAGAAGAGAAGTCGTAGGTTAACCTGCTGTGGAGGGACATTTAAATTTGTGGCTGCACCTTCAGACTCAAGATACGAAGGATCATACCTGTCAGGGCTCCGATACACAGAAACGTGTATAAGGGGCCAAAGATACACCTGTGCACCAAGTCTGGTTTCTCAGCTGCTGATGGCGTAGGAGAAGTTTGTGGAGAAAGAAAGAAACACACAGACAGACGGAGCTTTTGTCCTTTTCTCCTCCCCTAACATCAATCCCTCCCACTGGAGATCCAAACAGATGTGGCGAGGGAGACAGCGGGTGTTTAACAAAATACCTGTTGCCTCCCTCTTTCTTTCAATGTCCTTCAGCACATTTGAGTCCAGAGTGACACAGTCCCATACAAATGGACTTCTTCACCCAGATTAGTGTTAATGGCCACTGGGACAAATGCAGGTATAAAGCATTTCACTGCTCTCTTCTCTTAAATGAAATCTAAAATGTGTTGAACACCACAAATTAAATCAGTCCTCGTGCCTTTTTGGTTTAGCATCTTCACACATAAACCCCGAACCTTCTGCATCTCTGTATTCAGCAGCACGTGGCAGCTGTCGCTGAGCCGGCTTTTGCAGGTTTCTTCCTGTTAAAAGTAAATTTTGCTCCCTGCTAAATCTGAGTGTCGGGAAAGTGAGAGGACTGCACTCTGAAAGGGGCTTGTTTTATTGGAACAAAACTTTCAGAAACCAGAGGAGCTTCTTATTATTACAAACTCCATTTGTGAAAGAGACAGTACAGCCGTGGATTTGTCTCATCATGGAAAAAAAAAAAACAAAAGACAAAACAATCCATCTGAGTCATGCTGTGTCAGCGGTCTGTGCTCAGAAAGATAAGTGAGAACTGCAGGAACATGTTGGAAACGAAGATCAAGTTCATCACGTTCGACTCTCTGACTCCATCCTGAGAGGAATGCAGATGTAATCATCCGAGTTCACGCACCAGACTAAATACACTCTTGAGCATCTTTGCACCTTCTGTCTGACTCTGTGATTAAGTAAATTTGGAAGAAGTGATGCTTTTCTAAATCAACAATATAACAGGAAACATTTTTTTTTATTTTATTACCTTTTTTCTTGTATTTTAACCTGAACATGCTTCCAACTGGATATAAATGGATATCACTCTAATTTTGTTACATGTCTGTTTCTGTTACACTTGATTTTATAAGGATATGACCCAATAAAGCTACTTGTTAAAATGTACATCGCAGTTATTAAAAAAAGAGATGAAGTTGATGACAGCATTTGGTTATTAGCTGAAAGTCACCTTTTACATAAAAGACTAAAACCAAGGAGCTCGGAGCTTCAAGACTTCTCGAAACGATTTCCAAGATCAACATAAGGAGTTGATGTTTAGTCACAAGGGATTTAGAAATCTGTCTTAGTCAGCATTCCCACATGTTCTGAACTTAATCACCCGCACTTACATACTGACATGCTGCTGGAAAACCTTATCTTCACCATCAACGAACTGGATCCCAGTTTGAGAGAAACCTCTGAGGAACATGATGCCGAACACAGAAATGCCACAAGATAAATTTATACCCCAAATTAGCAAGGTTAACTGCTCTTCTCTGGCACTGTGTCAGATGTGGGTTTCTGTTCCTGGAAAGTAAACAAAATACACACACACACACACACACACACACACACAGATAAGGCTAAAAGGCAGAATTGTGAAGCATTGCTCGGTGACAGTTTAGAAATTAGTAGAACTTATGGCAGGAAGGCAGAGCCGGAGGAGGATGCAGAAGTGGTTTGAGCTTTTAAAGATAGCCTTCTCTTATTTATATAGGTCTGCGTGAGGGCACGGGCTGAGTGACAGCGTGACGTGCTGCAGCATGTACACCGCAGCTCTCAGTGACTTGACTGAACACAGCCTCTAGACTCAACCACGCCTACGGCACACACACACACACGCGCGCGCTGACTACACTACCGGGTCAGAGAAGTCGAGCATACTTCTCTTTCTTCTTCCTTGAGGTGCTTTCTGTTCCCCTACGCTTTGTCTGTCTTTTATTCTTGTGTGTCTAGCGAGTTCATACAGGGATGGCGGAGCTGGAGGGCCTGGAGTTTGGGAAGTCAGACTTTGTGCTCCTGGACGAGGTCACGATGGAGCAGTTTATGGAAAATCTGAAGCTGAGGTAAGGCCTGAGATACAGTTAGAGAGGAGGAAGGGAGGGGAGGAGGAGGAGGAGGGTGGAAGCAGCTGGATGGCAGAGATGCAGAGGGCTATACTTCACACATACCGGGTGGTATATGAAGGAAAACAGCTGTTTTTTACATGTCTTTGTTGAGCCAGCTATTCAAGGAATAAACAATAAGACAAATCATTGAGTATACTGTCAGGACTTCTCAGGTACAAGTTTAAAAACCATAAACTTCATACAATAATACTTAATTAACAGTTTGGCATCCTGATTAGTTTAAACACTCGGGGCTAAGAGAAGACATTAAGATGAACCATTAAGGGGAAAAAATAGACACCATGAGTCACTTCTACCTACCTCCACTTTCCCGCTCAGTGTCAGTGTTCAGATACAGACTCGTGGTTAATTTCATCATCACCACACCTCGCTCGCTGTCAAGGGAAGCAAATTATGCAGTTTAACAGCTCGAGGTAACATTTTTTTGGTTTGGTTTTGCAAACTTTTGTGTGTAAATGCTTTTCAGTCCAGGCCTTTCTCACTTCCTTTGAATCTTCTGAGAGGGGGCATCATGTCCTTATTTCAAAATGTGAGAAGTCACAGCACTTTGTACCCGGCTGTCATCGTCCTGAAGGATGACCAGAAGGAGCCAAAACACCAAAAATGTCAAACGCTGTTAAATGAGACTTGGAGGGAGTAATCACACTTTCTCAGCTGACGTGTGCACAGCTGGTGGCTCCAGATTAACATTTTTCACATCACTCTCGCCTGGCGCCACAAAGTTTCACCAGCAGCAGAGCAGACTTGCCTGGGGCCAAAGCATAGCCTCCAAACTCGTAGATGGATGACAGATTAAGGGAAAAACTTATAAAATAAGGCATCTGGTCACTCTGGTATCCTCTAAGGAGCAGTTTAGTGACATGGTCTGGGTCCAGTGGGAACACTCACTGCATCAGTTTTCTGATTGATAGTCTTTAATCCTACAATGAAGCATTTCTTTCTTAATGGGAGGGGTCTCCTCTAGGATGATATTGCTGTTCGGTACAAGAGGTCAGTAAGTGTAAACATCTTTTGGAAAAATGGTATTTCCTCCCTATATTTGCATTCCCAAGACCTGGAGAATGAATACCAAGGTGGTGCTGAAGAGAAACACCTTATCAAGATACTTATGTTGGTTTTTTTTTTGATTTGTCAGTTGTGAGTATGTTTGGAGATTTTACTACTACCTATTAATCTATAGTACCCTGAGGAAAAAATGCATTGTAAATACTGTGCAGTCAGTTATAACATTTCTTTTACTGTATGAGCTGACTTGAATCACTTGAATGGCACATAAACTGTAGATACTGAGGTTTGCAAAGACTACAGCGGCTGCGATTTCTAAATTCAGGCAAAGGAAATTATCATTTCTTGGCTGCATTTGGAAGATAATTTCTAATCAGGTGGTCTCATCCCAGTATTAAGAAAACTAACAGAAACTACACAAGTGCTGGCACAGCTGAATAAAGTGTAACATTAATTTATTTAATTAGCCAATTTGAACTGCTCTTTAAAACTACCCATTAGCATATGGTTTGATCTAACTGAATAAATTCAAATTTGAAAAATCATTGAGGACTAACTGTGATTTTTAAACATGTAGTGTGGTTGAACTTATGCTACAGTCACAGTAGGGAACACAGTGGTTGGAGACTGTGGCACAGCCAAAATTATTGCAACTGTGTGCAATGGACATGTAGTCTCTTTGCCTTCTAAATAATTACTTTGAAAATGAGGACCAGGTCTGAAAACACTCACAGTCAGCTGCCATCTTTAATTCAATTCAGCTCAATTCGATTTTATTTATATAGCAACAAACCCTCACCTCAAGGTGCTTTACATTGTAAGCTAAAGAAACCCTACAATAATTCTACAGAAAACCCAACAAAAAAAAAATCCCCCATGAACAAGCACTTGGTGACAGTGGGAAGGAAAAACTCCCTTTTAACAGGAAGAAACCTCCAGCAGAACCAGGCTCAGGGAGGGGCAGTCATCTGCTGTGAGTGGGCTGAGGGGAGAGAGACAGGACAGGACAAAAGACAATGTAAAGTGACTTTGGTGCATCAAGACAGCAATAAAAAAGCAATAAGATGCAGTCAGTCTGCTATCATTTTGCAATTCAGTGGGGTCAAACTGGCAATTAAACGCAATCTGTTTGTGACAATGCAGCAATTAACTGTGATAAATCAACAAATCCACATGCACAGAAATGCACATTTCCTATTTACCTTCAGAGTCCAGTGAAATTGCAGAAAAACTGAGTCAAATGGCATCTGCAACAATAGAGGCTGGGGTCTACCACACTAGGCAAGACCCCAGGTGCAGGCTGTAAAGAGACTGAGACAAACAGCACATAACAGCAGGATGCAAGATGCTACCGGGCAGGGTATACATGGAGTGCCATAACCAAGTGGCTGGTATAATATACAAGAACATGACCTGGAAGTCTCAAGGTCAAAATGGGATGACCGAGCTAAGATCCTGTGGGACTTCCAGATACAGACGTACAAACTGGTGATGGCTAACCCACTGAACACAGTAGTGGTGGACAAGAAGAGGAAGAAGGCCATAGTGATGGATGTAGCAATACCAAGTGACAGTAACATCGGGAGAAAGGACCGTGAGAAGTTCAAGAAATACAGCACCAAGGGCTCCGAGAAGCGCTAGAGAGGATGTGGAAGATGAAGGTAACAGCGCTCCCCGTGGTAATCGGAACACTCGGGGCAGTGATATATATATATATATATATATATATATATGTATATATATGTATATATATATATATATATATATAAAACCCTATATAGGGTTTAGCGTTAGAGGTACCACCTATGATGACTAAAACCTCAGAAGGTTGACCTAATTTTTAACTGCTGTAACAAAGACATTTTCCAAATATAATTGCCCTGGAAATGCCTTTATGCATTTATTTAGGCAGTTATTTTTAAACACTTCAAATTTCCTATAACTTTGATGTTTGTAATGTCACTAGGATGTAAAACCTGAATGTACAGAATCATCAAATCTGAGTGAAAACAGCTTCAAAACTATGCACCAATTTAGGGTTTTAATAGTTTTCTACCATGAAAGTTACTTCTACGACCATCTTTGCTGTTGCAGAATTCAACAGTAGATTTCAAATTCAGGATTCTCTGAGTGCTCGGTCTCTCTCTGATTTCTCTGTTATAGCTGACTGTGCATGAAGACCCAACTGCTTAGATTCATCAAGCATACACAAATAGTCAAACATAAAAATAAAAAGTGGTACATAGTTTGCAGTGTAATAAATTTAGTATCTTCCGTTGTTTTAGTGTACTGCAGGAGGACATGCAGAGGGTTGGCTTGATAGAAGAAGATGCAATAGAAGAGGCAGATGCTATTCTGTGGTGACCCCTAAAAGGAACAGCTGAATTAAGAAGAGGAAGCAGTTTTGGTGTCAGACAGCTAGAAGCATGGCTAACCTCACCAGCATCATAACTAGATTGGAGAGGATCAAACCAATTACGAACAATTAGCTACCCACCCATCCTTCTATTTCCTTAAACACTTCAGGGCCGTGGGAGGCCCGGAGCCTATCCTTGCTGTCACAGGGCGAGAGGGAGGAGAAAGCACAGACATGTTGGTCACAGGACCAATGCAAAGAGACGGACAATGATTCATGCTCACATTCACACCACTGGTGAGGCGGTGGTTAACACTGTTGCCTCAAAGCAAAAAGCCTCCTGGCTTCCAAACTGATGGCCGGCCTTTGTTCTCCCACAGTCCAAAAACTTTAGAAAGAACACGTGTGCAAGATTTACTATGTTGATGGTGTTTAGCTAAAGTTTTAGGCAAATAGGCAAATGGTCTGATCCTACTTTTGGTGGAGGCTGAAAGTTAGCCTGACCCACATTAATTGGAAAACACCAATTATTCTTGAAGACGGCTTCCAACCTCTCAGTTGACGCACAGCTTCTGCCACATGTTGACCCAGCACCACACCTACCGTCTACAAAGTTATATATGCAACAAGATTGTCTTATTAATTTCAGCAGCCTCTGTAACCTCTGTGGCATATCATTTTAACCCCGCCCAGCTCGACAAACCCGCACAGCTACATTACCCAAGGCTTTGGTGACACCCTTTGAACCACAAGTTTCATTTCTTGCTTTCAGTACACTTGTGTCACTTCCTGTCAGCTATGACATAGTGGTGCATGAGCTGTTTCAAATGCACTGTGAAAAAGTCGAGGGAAATGCAGCTAACCCGCACCTGCACAAGCTTTCACAAGGAGTGAATAAACGAAATAATTATATCCAACATACAGTTCAGTCAGGACCACTGTATTCAAAAAGAGAGTGCTATTTAAATCTGCAGCGATTTATAGTTGGTGGCAGTGGTTGGTTGGATGAATGAAAAAAGGCACAGAACAAATATGGTGTCACTGACAAAATATAGCACCTTGACTGAGTCAGAAAAAGCAAGGAAAAAGAGGGTCTGTCATAGAGGTGGGTTGCAGAGTGGCTTACACATGTGAACAGGAGATTTGCAAACTTGATGTGTAGAAGGGTGTAAGCAGATATGAGCTAGCACTGAGATCAGCTGATCTGTGGTTGATCTTGACTTTGTGGCCTAACACTATATACTTGGTATTTTCTACTGCACTTTACAATACATCACAAATGTCCTCTTTAATAACAGCAGCTGTGTGACACCTCTTTTTTTGTGTTAGGTTCGAGAAGGGCCGCATCTACACCTACATCGGAGAAGTGGTTGTCTCCGTGAACCCGTACAGACAGATGGACATTTATGGCAAAGATACCATTGATGCGTACCGAGGCCGGGAGCTGTATGAAAACCCTCCTCACCTGTACGCAGTGTCTGACGCGGCCTATAAGGCCATGAAAAGACGGGCCAAAGACACCTGCATCGTCATATCAGGTCAGTTTAACCTCCCTGCTCTTTGTGGCTTTTGAATGCTTTGCAGTATTTTCCATAACCTCATAACAAGTAGTGTCCGACTGGTGGGATGGACAATAAAAACTTCTGATGGATGTTGAAACCTTAGTTTACTGAAGAGGTGGAAGAATCCACTGAGGATAGAAGATCATTTTAACTTTAAAGCTACTTAAGTGGAAATTAAAAGGAAAAGTAAATATTTAATCACTTAATTATGGAATAAAATATTTCACAATTATTTTTAACCAGTTTAGAAAAGCGCCGGGGTGGACCCCCCCTTTGGCCTTCAGAACTGCTTTAATTATTCATGGCATTGATTCAACAAGGTGCTGAAACATTACTCAGAGATTCTGGTCCATGCTGATATGATTGCATATCAGTTACCTCAGGATTGTTGGCTGCACATCCAAGATGTGGATCTCCCGTTCCACCACATCCCAAAGGTGCTGTATTGGATTGAGATCTTGTGACTGTGGAGGCCATTTAAGTACAGTGAACACTGTCACTGTCAAGAAACCAGTGTGAGATGATTTGAGCTTTGTGACCTGGAGCATTATCCTGCTGGAAGCAGCCATCAGCAGATGGGTACACCATGGTCAGGAATTTGATTCAAGTTTATTTATATAATGCCAATTCACAAAAACAGTCAGCTCAAGGAGCTTTCTACTGTAAGGTAAAGACCCTACAGTATTGGAAAAAAAACCCCCAACAATCAAGTGACCCCCAATTAGCAAGAACTTTGTGACAGTGGGAAGGAAAAACTCCCTTTTAACAAGAAGAAACCTCCAGGAGAACCAGGCTCAGGGAGGGGCAGTCATCTGCTGTGACCGGTTGGGGAGAAAAGAAAAGAAAAGAAAAGAAAAGAAAAGAAAAGAAAAGAAAAGAAAAGAAAAGAAAAGAAAAGAAAAGAAAAGAAGAGAAAAGAAAAGAAAAGAAAAGAAAAGAAAAGAAAAGAAAAGAAAAGAAAAGAAAAGAAAAGAAAAGAAAAACAATGGACTTGGGCAATGATGATAGGCTGTGGCATGATGCTAAATGATGCTAGCTGGTACTAAGGTAAATATCCCTCACACCATTAGACCACCACAAGCCTGAACCATTGATACAACACAGGATGGATCCATGCTTTGATGTTATTTACACCCTGCTGCTGAATGTTAGAGCAGAATTCAAGACTCAGAAGACCAGGCAACATTTTCCCAATTTTCTATTTCAGTTTCCTGTTCTTAGCTGACAGCAGTGCTACTTGATGTGGTCTTCTGCTGCAGCAGCCCATCTGTTTCATGGGTCTTGTGCTTTCAGAGATGCTGATCAGTTCTATCATCTTTGGCATCAACGAGGCATTTTTATCCAGAGAACTGGATCGTTTTTCGTTCTCGCACCATTGTCTGTAAACCTTTGAGATGTTCATGAGGGAAAATCCCAGCAGATCAACAGTTTCTGAAATAATCAGACCAGCCCATGTGACACCAACAATCATACCACTTCCAAAGTTACAAAATCACATTTCTTCCCTATTCTGAGGCTTGGTTTGAACTTTACCAGTTACTTTTGAGGTGTCCATGGCTAAATGTTGGCTTTCTGCTTTGTGATTGGCTGATTAGATTGCCTTCATGAGCAGCTGAGCAGGTGTGCCTGACAAAGTGGTGGGTGATAATTTGTAGCTGTTTTTTACTTTTAGGATTTTGCTATTGTAAAAGTCACTTCATAAATTTGTAGGTTTGCAATACTTTTTAAAAAAATGTGGGTATGCCAGAAGATTGATTTTCACTCTCAGTATTTTAAAACAAAAAAATTAAAGTTATAGCAGTTAGCTAACTTTTTTTTTTTTTGCTGTATTTTATTATTGTATTTTACAGTTATTTAGGTTTATCTTTGACCTAACATAAAAATATTGCATTTAATATTAGAGTTTATTCAACACTTAACATTATAATATGGCAACATTTAACTGAACAGCATACTAACATTTAAAATGCAACATTAGCTAGCATGATGCTAAGCTCAAAGCTAGCTGCTGGGTGCATGCAGTGACTGGATGCTAGTGGTAAGCATGGATATTATACTTTTAACTCTTCCAAATAAGCTCATTACCACAGTATTATTCAGTATTAATCACTAAACTGATTTTCTATCATCATGTGAACAGATGGCTCACTTAAAATCTGGATTAAAAAACAAGTTTTTCTTTTGTGTTATAACACTAAAAATCCACAGAATTGAGATACAGGCACTGACTGTACAAATGCAATCACCAAATGACTGCATCAATTATTATTACACAGACACAGGGTTAAACAGGGGACAGCACCCTTTGAAAGTGTGGTTTAACACTTAAAGCCAAATAAACAGCACTGAAGTATTTTCACACACACAAATCAGCATTAGTCTGGTGTTGGGTTTCTCTAGAGGTCCGCTTTCTGCAGTTTTAATATTCAGCTGGGTAGTTTTGGACATTTAATTCATGTTTATTATGGACACTACTTTACAAGTTATCATCAAATATGATCTTATTTAAATGAACAGTGATTATTCCTGCCTTGACATGTTGCTAAAAAACATCTTTCCACATTTCAGTGAGATCCTGCTTTTTTTCACATTGTGTAAGTATTCTGATTTGCTAATTCACTGACCTGCTCATCAGGGTTTTTTTTTGTGTTGCAGGTGAAAGTGGAGCTGGAAAAACAGAAGCCAGTAAATACATAATGCAGTACATTGCAGCAATCACAAACCCAAGCCAGAGGGCGGAGGTCGAGAGGTGAGCCCTCACACGGTCATTCGTGAGTTTTATTTCAGTTTGATGTTTCCATAAATAACCCGCCTTTACCCTGTTCCATTTCACCTCCCTCGCGATTCCTGCATGTTTCTATCATCGGTTACCACAACGTGATCAATCAGTGTGAAGAATGTGCTGCTGAAGTCCAACTGTGTGCTGGAGGCCTTTGGGAATGCCAAGACAAATCGGAACGACAACTCCAGCCGCTTCGGCAAATACATGGACATCAACTTCAACTTTAATGGCGATCCCACTGGAGGACACATCAACAACTACCTGCTGGAAAAGGTGAGATGATGAAGAAGTTTAAACTGCAGAGGGAGGGCACTTCACAGCGAGCCTCTGCAGAAAAGTACCAAAAAGTTCTTCTCATTTAGCTTTTAAATTACATCTTTCCCACTGAATATGAATGTTTCATGAGGTGATAACAAAGAGGTGTGAGGGAACATCCATGAATAGATGTGCCTGTGAAGCCTCTGTGCTGCTGCCGCTGCGTGTTAATGAATCGCTCACCTGGGGGTACTTGATGCTGCTGTATTTATCCGCTCTGTTAAAGAACCGTCTGACACTCAGAGCTCGTTTGAATGATGGTGCCATGATTTATTCTCAGAGGGCAGAAATAACCACGCTGTCTCGGAGCTGCACAAAAATCTCAAACTGAAATACTGACACAGTGCTGGAGATTTTCGCCTTATTACTACAAAACTAGGTGGTCTGGTCTTAGTTGCATGATGATACTTTTGCATTGTTTTAAGCAACACTAGAAATTGAAGTTACCATATATTCTATTTACCTTAATATCAATGCACAAAATGCAACAAATGCATTCAAATTGATGAAGCAGGTTTAGTTGGACTAATCCTTCCAGCTCTAATATTTACACTTAGATTGAGAACATATATGGAGGTATATACCATATTGTCTCAGACTTGTTGAACGCGTTATTGAGAAACCCTAGCAGAAGTAAAACATTAATGTTATCGCACTGCATTTGTCTGCAGTGCAGCATCCCTCCAATCATTTGCTGCTGCCTCTCTGGGTTCATGTCACAGAGGCAAGAGTCTAAGCATGAAATGCTGCCCAGCTGCCTCCTCCAGCTCTTCTGGGGGTGCAGCTGAGAGACATATTGTCATGATCCTGGGCTGTTGGCCCAGTGTGCCTTGTTTCTTTGAGTTGTGTTTTTGAGTTATGAATTAGGATTTTAGGTTATCATGGTTTTCGGTTATGTTTTATTATCTGTGTTATGTTTCACTTCTCTTGTCCTCTTGTTCTGTCATTGTTCCTGTCTCTGTTTTGTTCTCGTGTCTTAGTCCCTTGTCTCGTGTCTTGTGTTTGGTTTGACTTCCCGGTGTTTCCCTGTGTTGTGTTTAGGTTTCTGTTTTGGTCATGTTTAGGTTCCCTCTATGTGTCAAGTCTGGATGTACCTGCTTTGGTTACTTCCTGTTTTATTTTGATAGTCCTTTGTGGTCTCTGTAGCTTGAAAAAGGCGACTGGACTTCTTTTTGTTTCTTGAAGACGTTTCACCTCTCATCCGAAAGGCTTCTTCAGTTCTCAACCAAATGGTGGAGAGACCCAGGTATTTAAACCCCTGTGGGCGTAGTCCCCTGGAGGTGGTTATGACCCTCTATTGATCATGTGCTTGAACACATGTGCCCAGGTGTGAAGGGGGCGTGGGTCATATTTAATCAGTGGTTTCAGTTGAAACCAACTTAGGACTCCGCTCCATTGTTTCCTGTGGCCTATTGAGGTCACTGGAACAAAGGTGTGAATGGGGGTTGAGACGTCTGGGAAGGGAGCTCAGGACAGCACTGTAAGCGGGGGAAAGTTGGTGACGTAATCCACCTCCTCTGTTCAATGATGGTTGTTCACAGTGGACATAGATGGCTTCTTTCACTCCTCTTTCAAACCATCTGTTTTCCCTGTCCAAAATGTGAACATTGGCATCCTCAAAAGAGTGCCCTTTTTCCTTCAGATGCAGATGTACTGCTGAATCTTGTCCTGTCGAAGTGGCTCTTCTATGTTGTGCCATTCGTTTGTGAAGAGGCTGTTTGGTTTCACCAATGTAGAGGTCCGAGCATTCTTCACTGCACTGAACAGCATACACTACATCGCTGATCTTGTGTTTGGCGGGTTTGTCCTTGGGATGAACCAGTTTTTGTCTTAGGGTGTGACTTGGTTTGAAGTATACTGAGATGTCATGCTTGGAGAAAATTCTTCTGAGTTTCTCTGACAAGCCTGACACATATGGGATGACAATGTTGTTCCTCTTGTCCTTCCCATTCTCTGTAGTTTGTGTTTGGCCTTCATTCCTGTGCATCTTAGCTGATTTGATGAAGGCCCAGTTGGGGTAACCGCAAGCCCTCAAAACATGCGGTTACCCCAACTGGGCCTTCATCAAATCAGCTAAGATGCACAGGAATGAAGGCCAAACACAAACTACAGAGAATGGGAAGGACAAGAGGAACAACATTGTCATCCCATATGTGTCAGGCTTGTCAGAGAAACTCAGAAGAATTTTCTCCAAGCATGACATCTCAGTATACTTCAAACCAAGTCACACCCTAAGACAAAAACTGGTTCATCCCAAGGACAAACCCGCCAAACACAAGATCAGCAATGTAGTGTATGCTGTTCAGTGCAGTGAAGAGTGCTCGGACCTCTACATTGGTGAAACCAAACAGCCTCTTCACAAACGAATGGCACAACATAGAAGAGCCACTTCGACAGGACAAGATTCAGCAGTACATCTGCATCTGAAGGAAAAAGGGCACTCTTTTGAGGATGCCAATGTCCACATTTTGGACAGGGAAAACAGATGGTTTGAAAGAGGAGTGAAAGAAGCCATCTATGTCCACTGTGAACAACCATCATTGAACAGAGGAGGTGGATTACGTCACCAACTTTCCCCCGCTTACAGTGCTGTCCTGAGCTCCCTTCCCAGACGTCTCAACCCCCATTCACACCTTTGTTCCAGTGACCTCAATAGGCCACAGGAAACAATGGAGCGGAGTCCTAAGTTGGTTTCAACTGAAACCACTGATTAAATATGACCCACGCCCCCTTCACACCTGGGCACATGTGTTCAAGCACATGATCAATAGAGGGTCATAACCACCTCCAGGGGACTACGCCCACAGGGGTTTAAATACCTGGGTCTCTCCACCATTTGGTTGAGAACTGAAGAAGCCTTTCGGATGAGAGGTGAAACGTCTTCAAGAAACAAAAAGAAGTCCAGTCGCCTTTTTCAAGCTCCAGAGACTACTATGACCTGGATAACTGAGAATCTACAGAGACATAGTCCTTTGTGCTTGTGTTTAGTTTTGCTTCCCCTTGTCTGTCTGGGTAATTATGTTCAGCTGTGTCCCTCACCTGTAGCTTGTTCCCTTGTTATCCCTTTGTGTATTTATTGTCTGCATTTCCCCTCAGTTCTTGTTGTGTTGTCGTTTGTCTGTGTGCCTGACTGTTTAGTGTTTCTGTTTTGCTGTTTCCCCATCCAGTGTTTTTTATATTCTGAGTTAAAGTAATAAATCTTAAGTTTATTTTTAGTTGTGTCTTCTGAGTCCTGCTTTGAGGTCCTCTGCTTTGTCGGGCACAGCATCAAACCCTGACACATGGGGTCTGCCCTGGGGTTCCCTTCCAGTAGAACACCCAAACACCTCACACAGGAGGCATCCTGGATGCTTCCTAGTCAGATGCCTGAACCACCTGAGCTGCCTCCTTTCTTTGTGGAGGAGCAGCAGCTCCACTCTTTGTGTTAAAAGTGCTCTAAAGTAAGGAAGTGTCCTCATTGGGGTAAGGATTTCTGCAGATATGTGGGCATATGAAAAGTTTACTGGTAAGCTCACAGGCCATGAAATACAACAGAAATATAACATGATGTAGTATAACAAGGATGGCACGGTACTATGGTGGTTGGTATTGTTGCCTCATAGTGAGAAGGTCCTGGGTTCAAGTCCTGTATAGGTACTCCTGCTAGGTTAACTGGTGATTAATCACCTGGTAGTCCTGAGTTTGCTGGTCTGGTGACCGGTCCATGCTGTTGCTCCATGACAGCTGGGATCAGCTTCATACCCTGGAATTAGATCAGGAGATGGATGAAGTAGTTTACTGTATTACCCTTCTACAGGAAATAAGTAAAGTAATTCATTTGTTTTTATAAAGGAAACAAATACTATGCGTGCATTACTTCTTTTGAGGAATGACCCTAACACTGGTTACAGCAGCTGCACTTGACTTCAGAGAGTAATCTTGAAAACATTTGGTCATCAGAGTAATTGTATAACACTGTAAACGTGTCTGAGGAGGCACTTTTTTATTTTCTACCTTAATCTGTTTCCCTGTTCAAGTCCAGGGTGGTGCAACAGCAAGACGGTGAGAGGAACTTCCACTCCTTCTACCAGGTAAACTGCAGTGTGCTGTCACATGACCACATTAACCCCTCAGCAACAACGAAGCTGTGCACTCTAACCTCCACGAGTGGAATAAAAATCATCGCCTGCCCACTGATGCCTCTTTCGGTGTTTCCACAGCTGCTTCGTGGCGGCTCTGAGGAAATGCTGCAGTCATTTCACCTGCAGAACGATCCTGCTGTTTATGTGTACACCAGAGAGGGAGCTGGGACTGCTGTGAGTATATCATTTATAGAGTTTTGTTTGAATAACTGAGGAAAATTAAACAAACCGCATACATTTCTAGACTTCCAACAACGATCGCTCGAGCCACAAAGCGGTGATGAGTGCACTGGAAGTTATTGGCTTCTCAAAACAGGAGATAACCTCAGTTTATGAGATCCTCGCCACCATTCTGCTTTTGGTAAGTTACAGTTCAGACGTCGCTCCATGAAATGAAATAAATGTCAAATATGCATAGGTTAATATACTTCAAACATCCAGGGCAATGTAACGGTTTGTTTTTCAGGGCAACATGCAGTTTGAAAGCGATGGCGAGAGCGTTAATATTGTGGGAGATGAAGCTGTGAGCCACATCTCAGATCTGACAGCCACAGACCCGGACAGCGTCAGTAAGAGCCTCCTGTACCGCACGGTGGCCACCGGTGGCGGCGAGGTCATCGAAAAGGGACACACAGAGCAGGATGCCTGTTTTGGACGGGATGCTTTTGCCAAGGTGCCCGAAACAGGCCCAAAATAGCTCATCGGGATGAGATTTAGAGTTTAGGAAGATTAATCGTGTTTGAGCTCCCGAGGACGAAGATATTATGTTAACAACCTGCTGCGACACGCTTTCCTTTTATCTCATTTTCACATCAGTCGTCACATTATTTTGATCTCTTCCCGGCTGCAGGCGCTCTATGAAAGGCTGTTTGGCTGGATCGTCAGCCGCATCAACAGCATCATTGAAGTGAAGGACTACGACCCGGTGCTGCACGGGAAAAACACCGTGATTGGTGTGCTGGATATCTACGGCTTTGAGATCTTCGACAACAACAGGTGTGTGTCACAACACTGTTTTTGACATCCGGCATCTTTCTTGTGAATATTAGTCATCGATGACATTGTTGCTCAAGTGTTTGTTCCTCTGTTGTTGGGCAGCTTTGAGCAGTTCTGCATTAATTACTGCAACGAGAAGCTGCAGCAGCTTTTCATCGAGCTGATCCTCAGACAGGAACAAGACGAATACCAGAGAGAAGGCATCACCTGGCAACACGTGAGGAAAACACAAACACAAGCACTTGTGCAAGAGCCGCCATATTTGTTCTTCCTCAAATGGACCTATTATGGTTTCCATTGTTTCTGTCATGTTTGCATCCAGTTCCACTGGTTTATAATCATATTAAACATAGCCAGTAGATCAGGCTTCAGACCACTTTATTCTACAGTTTCTACTCTTGGCTCTCTGCTACAAAGCAGGAGATATGTAAGCACAGAAGCCCCGCCCACCTGCTGTTCAGACCTTCTGTTTGAGAGAAGCAGACAATCAGCTGAAAATTGAGTTTGAAGGAGAGGCGCTAAAACAGCTTTTTCAGACAGAGGATGAACTCGATACCAAAGCCCCGTACGACTTTAATACGAAATATTTTACTGTCAAACATGCAAAACTAAACATAAACTCCTACATAGTGACTCTGAAATGTGATGTGTGTATGTGTGTGTAGGTGTATGCAAAGGTCAGGGTGAGAGATGGAAAGTGTAGCCTGCCTTCAACGTCAACTTGTGGGGTTTCCGTCCCATCTCAAATTCATGTTTTAATTATACTTTCACAGAAAAGAGTATAAATATATAACCCACGCAGCATTTCTGCTCCCCACAGTCAGATCAGCCCCTCACTTAATTGTCAGTGCGAGTGAGAGGCTGCTCTGACTGTGAAACTGAGGATAACCTGGAAACAATGAGAAGCTAGCAAATGAGCTCAATGACTCCTCTTTAAAAGAGTACAGGTTTAAGGCACTGCTGCTACATCAGCTTTCATAATGTTGATCTAAACACTTAAATCACAGATTAGATGCTGAATAATGAAATATTTAAATTGAAAATCTTTATTGACACACATTGTTTAGACATTAGTTGACATAGTCGGTCGGTGCAAACCAAAATCAGAAACTCTTATAGTTTCATGTGAGATTAAAACCCAGATGACTGGTTACTTATGTAACCCTCTAATGTCTTTAACGCACTTTCTTAAATCAATAAACAGTTTATTTCGCTCCCGTTTGCAGTCGCTTCAGTCACTCATCTTCATCCCGCAGTCTCTGGTAGCCACATCACTGCTAGTCTCTCCTTAATTCTCATGAGCTGTAGTTGATTTTGGCATCACATACACAACAAAGTGTGCATGCGTTTTTATGGGGTGTCTCACAGACTTTTTACAGTGACTGCAAACCCGTGGAACTGACCAAAAACCTCAGACCCACAGTGTGTGGACGCAGCTGCAAAGAAAGCGCACAACAAGCAAATTCTCATGCAGCGACAAGCCCGACCGCTTCAGTCACAAAGTAATGTGACTGCTTTTTTTGTGCAGATCGAGTACTTCAACAACCAGATCATCGTTGACCTGGTGGAGCAGCCCCACAAAGGCATCATCTCCATTTTGGATGAGGCTTGCCTAACTGTTGGAAAAGTCACTGACACAGTCTGCTTGGACACCATGGACACCAAACTGGCACAGCACCCCCACTACACCTCCCGCAAGGTGAGAAATAATGACTACATCTTTTCTCCTTATGTAACATGTACGCCGGGATAAATAACCTCATATATACAGAGCCCATCCTCTGCCAAGGCCACTTCCTTATTTAGCAATGAAGGATTTGCTTCTTCCAGCTGTTTACTTTAAGCACTTTTTTATTTATAATTTTATTTATGATTGCACATGCTTTCATAATGACTGGCCCCTGGCTTTCATTAACACTTCTGCCAGTTCACAATAATATAAGAGGATCTTTTTTTTTTTTTTTTTTAAGTCTTTCTACAAAGCAGAACATCTTTGAATGCCGTGGTTTAAAAAAAGGATCTCTAACTCTCAGAATGAACTGAGAGGGAAGTGGTAATTTGGTGTCAACATATCCTCATTAGACTTACAGTAAACCTGAAAGGAGAAAAAAAAGGAAATATTTATATTTAAAGAAATTATAAGAAAGCTGTGAGATTTTTGACTGTGATGAAGAATAAAGGGGACCACACCAAATACTGTGAGAACTGTACAAACTGTTTTTACCTTAGATGTTGAATATTTTATATACCGTGTTCAATAAATCACTGCACCTGTGTCATGTTTTCCTAGCAAAATATAAAGAACTGAGGGCTGGGTCAGGACTTTTGTACAGTACTGTACAAACTGATATGTTTAGGCTTGATTTAAATATAGAGGAGAATACAAATAGGCAGAATTACCTAAAAAAAAAAAAAAGAAAAGGGTGCAGTTTTGAGTTTTCGCCAGTAGAGGGCAGAGTTTATCCAATATTTTTCCTTTCAGACATAAGATGCTTTAGGAACAGCAGGACCTCCACAGCTGCTGTTAAAGTTGAATCTGTACAATGGGAGATGTGTGTAACTGAGCTAATAGATCATCTTGTTTTCTCTTATTTCCAGCTCTGCCCCACTGACAAATCCATGGACTTTAAGAAACACTTCCGTATTCGTCACTATGCCGGAGACGTCACGTGAGTCGCTACATTTTGCGCTCTTTGTTGCCATGTTTTTCAGCCCGTGGCCCCCTCTGTGGAGAAGAAAAAAAATGACACGTTGTGCTGAGTTCACAAGTGTAAGCCATATAATCATATTAGAAGAGGTCAGCTCGTGGCAGTGGCGTCATCTGGGCTCCACTGGCCCAGTGACAGCTTTACTGAGCTGAATATGTAGCAAGAATCTGTGCAATCCTGTAAAGATGTGGTTACTTTTCACCGTATCCAAGTAATGAATACTTGTAGAAACTGAATCTTAACACAGATTACAGCAGGGTACATGTGTTCACTCAGCTACACACAAACAAGGACAGGTACACACAATGCCTATCCCAGCTGTCCCAGGGCGAGGGTCAGGGTACAACATGTACAGGTCGCCAGCCTGTCGCAGAGAGACACACAACCATTCACACCTACGGGCAATTTAGAATCACCAGTTAACCTAACCCCACCTAGTGCATGTCTTTGGACTGTGGGAGGAAACCGGAATACCCGGAGGAAACCCACACAGACAGGGGGAGAACATGCAAACGCCACAAAGAAGGGCTCTGTCCAAGGTGGAATCAAACCTAGGACCGTCTTGCTGTGAGGCGACAGCAACCAGCGTGCTACCATGCAGCCCCCTCTAAGTTTTTATGTCTGAAATATTAAGTTCAAAGTCTCTGGAGGGCTGGAGTCTATCTCAGCTGGGGAGGCAGAGGCGGGTTACACATCAGTCCATCGCAGGCCTAACGCACAGAGACACACAGCCATCCATCACTGACTGTGTCTTTAGTGACCAAGGCTATTTTAGTTCACTGTAACTACACATAAAAACAAAACTAAAAGATGATGATGAATAGAAATAACAGATAACAATGACAGTGTTGATTTCCTGCCCTCACCTGTGGCCATGAGTTGCAGGTAGTGACCAAAAGATACAAAATAAGCTTCCCAGGAGGAGCTCGTTCATTCAGAGTAGAGCTAGTACTCCTCCACTTCAAAAGGAGCCAGTTGACATGGTTCAAGGATATGATTAGAAGACTTCCTGGATGCTTCCTAGGTGAGATGTTTGGGACATGTTGGGAGGAGGCCTCTGGGAAGACCCAGGACACTGGAGAAGTAATGTCTCTCATCTGGCTTTGAATACTTCACTGTTTGGGAGGAGGCAGCCTGGGATACGGAGGTCTGGGTATCTGTGTATGTATGCTCCTGCAGCCCTGACCCTGTAGTAAATGCATAGATTGATTAAACTAATAAAAACCAGACTAAAAAAGAAACTTCTAAGCAACAAAAACTAAACTAAAATAAGCAGGGCATCTCTGGAAACTAACTGAATTAAATATAAAAATTAAAAACTAAACTAAAATTAAAAAGTAACCTTGGCAGCAGCTTGCAAAATTATATTTTACTCGGGTCAAACAGGAGGCTGAGCTGAGCTGCTAGAACACAATTTACAGAATAGATTATATCATAAATCACATGTATGGCTATAAAACTGATATATACATATTGGAGTTTTTTAGATTTTAGCCTGCTCTGAAGCCAGAATTTATTTGATGCTGGTGATTGTTTGGTTTATGACACACAGACTAAAGATGAAACACTTTGCTCAGCTTCCTTTTCCATCACTGCTCCATTTCCTTATCGGGATTTAAACACTGCGGTGGCCAGATGAGGCGCCTGGCCAGCAGTTGCCCGCCGTGGCTTTGGATCCCCACAGCTCACGTGTACTGCCCTCAATCTAGACGGGGAAAGGCATTAATATGTCAAGGGAACACACAAGTGGAAGAGGATGATGAGGGATGGAGCCAACTGATGAGACAATTTTGTCTCTGTGTGATCCAGCAGCAGTAATCAAGGAGTACTGAAGGAGGTTTATTGAGGTTCTCTGACTCTGGGAAATCCAGGCTAACAGGATGTCACACACACAGAAACACAGAACAATTTTATCTGAAGCCCAGGATCGCTCTCACCCACACTTAATGTATTCCCCTGAAACATATAAAGGAAAAAGTCTTTATAGCAGCAAAAGAAACAAAACAATTACCAATGCATTAATGTGCAAGTAGCTGTTTGAGTTGGAGGATTTTATTTTAAACTAACAAGCTTGCTTTCATGAAGAACGACAGCTGGTTGATCACTATCAGCCTTAGCCAAGAACGTTAGCCTGTGATTTTCCTTACAGAGAATCCTCTAACAACACGCTGTTTGTCTGGTGAGGCTGACTGCTTGCTGCCTTTCAAAGCTCCATCAGCTTCATCTAGCTCTCTGTGGTTTGTTGATTTGATTGGATGAAAGTAGCCAGTTAGACAGTGAAAAACAGATGGTTCATCCAAATACCTGGTAGATATATTTTGAAAGAGCACCTGCCCTGAAACACTCTCCCAGATGCTGTCTTTGTAACAAAGCGTCTGGCACATCGGGTCAGAGATGCACTTCAGCTTGTTAAGTGATGATGTAACAAAGTAGCACAAAAGAAATAACTGTACAGATGCTGATGAAGCAAATATATATATTTTCCTGTTAGCAACCAAGCAAGAAATGGCGCTTCTGCCCCTCTCATCGAATTCTTCCCACAGGTTTAAATTTGGGATTCTTTGAGTATCGCGTCTCTGTCACTATCACATGCCCGGCTAGCAAGTTAGCAGCTACCCTGCCATATGCAGCAGCTTTGCCGAGCTTCTTTAACCAAATATTTTGCAAAGATAAGCAGATTAATTTTGCTGACCAGAGCTCTGTGCTGCCACAGAAACAGACGCACCCGTAATGAACCACAGTAACTGAGTTTTTAGAGTTAAACCACTGAATATTAACTTTATTTGTCATGAGCATCTTAGAAAAACCACATCCTCAGGGTCTGGATATGCAGTTGCATCCCACTCTAGCCAGCAGTGACACGACGGGCTGGATAAGAGCGTGTGTCGCAGACCTGCAGCGGTGATGACAGATGGCTGTCCCTGTCACTGCGCGTCCCCATCATTCGGCCCCTGCTCACCTCAGGGCCATGACGGGGTCTCTCCAGCTGAGCTGTCACCTCTCGTATATTGCTTCCTGGTGGCACCATCCCCTGTCCCATCCCATCCCATCTCAGGCTTTCCTTATTCTGGCTAAATATACCCACTTCCTCACCACCCGCTGGCCCCCCCTTCTCCACTCTCACCAAACCACCTCTATCAGAAGCTTTGACCTACTTCGCTCTCTCCTCCTCCTTTTCCTCTCTCTTTTCTCATCCTGCTTCCTCCTCCTCCTTCTGTACTGCAACACTCACCTGGCTCTCGTTGCCATCCGCATTTTTAAATCCCTGCAGTATTTTAACCTGCACATGCAGCACTTTGACGAAAGATATACAATTTCACATATTCACACTCCACAGCTTTATATTGCAGGACATCTCAGCTCTTTGTCACCTCGCTCTCTTCATATATGTGTTCACCTTCACCTTGTGCCACTCACCTTCTTCCTTCCACCAGCTTTGACCTTCATACTTTAATATACTTTCATCTAAATCATCGCCACGTCTCAGGAGACCTGCTGCCTTTATTCTCTGCCTGTCCTCTCCTGTCTGACCCATCCCACCATCTTTCCCGTCCTTGTAAATGAGTGTTGTGGCCTCTTGTTGTTTGGACTCTAATGCAGCACAGGCAGCACAGGTACTCGTGTTGGGTAAACATTTATTTATTTCATCATTTGAAATAATTTACTTCATCTCTCAGGATCATCCTGATTTTGTTCCCTTATAGGAGGAGGCTGACCCAGAGGGTTTAGCCCCCATAAAAACTGCCTCCAGACCCCGAGGAGGGGGCCAGTTTTTTTAGGCACCGACAGACTTGTGAGCCTGGTTGTGTTTGAAGGAGTAAACCATGAAAGCCCACTTTTAATAACTGCAACCAAAAAGGTTCCGCCTCCCTTGGCCTCTCCTCCACAGCCACCCTGGGTACCAGGCTACCTCGCTACGCTGTCCCACTCTGCATCAGTCAGAGATGGAAAGGAGCACATCAAATGAAGGAACACACAAAAAAGACAATAAAGAAATAAATCAATGAGATGCAGTGAAAGGCTGGGACTTTGAGCAGATATGGAAATGCACTTAGTCTGTTATGCAAGTATACTAGTAATTAATAATGATGATAATATTTATTTACAGCAGTAATAATAATATAATAACAGCAGTAACCAGTAGCAGTAAAAACATGGAAATCAGAGAAAAGTAATAACAAGACAGAAGAAATGTGTTATAAAGTATAAATAAATGAATGGTTGGGACTTTGAGTGATCAAGGATATGTACTTATTAAGGTATGTGTGCACATACATAATCAGGTGAAGTCTGTTTTCTCGTAGACTTCTATAACACTGGAAGTCTTTTTGCAGGCTTACGGTGCTTCCACGTTAAGTAAAATTCAGGTGGGAATCTTAATTATCGTTAATGATAAATTAAAAAACAATTATAAGGTAATGGGCATAAGCTCTCCATGCCACAGAAGGTTTGAGAACCAGCAAATCCTCCACCACTCAGATGGTTCTGACAGTCAGCATGTACGCGTGTCCTTTTGTGAGACGCTGAACCCCAAACCGCCTCCAGTGTGTAATTATTGTGAGTGTGGATTGGAGTTTAAAGCCCTTTAAGTGGATGATAAGAGTAGAAAAGTACATAGAATTGTATTTATTTATTTTTACTTTTAACTATAGGGGAGTGTTTTTGTGCACTCTTGTGTTGGTGCTTTCACTGATTTTAAAGCTCCTTCACTACCGCTTACACGTACAGTCCAACAGAAAGGATGGACTTTTCAAGTCAGAGATGCATCCACACTGTGCGTTATATTGTAACACTGTGAATGAGAGGGAGAGGTTTATATGAGGCAACGCTTACACTACAGCAGGCTCATACCCCGGGGCTGGACGGCTTATGTAACTGTGCCTTACAATGTGCCCATGACCTCCCACTGATGCCTCATCAAAACCAACTGAGCAGTTTGGAAAAAAAGGCAGATTAGTTTGTAGACAGGTCTTTTTTATCTGAACATGAGCCATGGGGGGAATTTGACCATGTTCCTAATTTGTAAATTGACTAAGCAGCATGACTCCTGCTCTAATCCTTTGCCGGAGGTCTTTGAGTCATTAGTAGCGCAGAGTGGAGTTAACCACAGTGACCCTTTGAGTGGCAGACACTCCTTAAACTCTATTTTTGTCGGATCGTCTTGCAAATATAGCATCCTGATTGTTTTTGTAGCACACCACTTTACTCCAAGTGCTCTTCAGTGGGGCCTCCCTCTCATTACTAAATAATTATCCTCATATTACTTCCTCTACGTCCATTGCAGATATTCCGTCGAGGGCTTTTTGGACAAGAACAAGGACCTGCTCTTCCAAGATTTCAAGCGTCTTATGTACAACAGGTGCCAAACACAAGCATCACTGAAACTTTTTCCCGGCAACATAATGCTCTTGACAGTTCAATAACTGGGTCATGTGTATACATGAGTTTCTTCTTCACTCTGTCTGCACGTCCCTCCTCTGCTAACCCAGTTGATGGTGTCCTTTATTTACTCTTTTACCCCCTTTTCTTGCTTTTCACAGTGCCAACACAGTCCTAAAGGAGATGTGGCCAGATGGTCAGCTGAGCATCACAGAGGTCACCAAGCGGCCTTTGACTGCTGCCACCCTGTTCAAGAACTCCATTGTGGCTTTGGTTGATAAACTGGGCTGCAAGGTCAGTAGTTTCTAGTTGTTATTGACTTCCTCTTTTTTTTACCCTTAACCTCTGGGGGAGGCTGTGGATGTATTTTCAGCGAATTCATGCATGTTTAAAGCCCGGAAAGCCAAAGAGTAGTAAATGAAGAAGCAGTACAGATGTGAAAAAAGGGATTTCTGGGCCATACCATTGCTTTATATCGTTCTTAAGCTGATTCTTTTAACCACTACCCCTTTAAATGAGCTATTGACATAAAACATGACTAATACCAGAGTTAACCCATTCACTACCCTAAAGCTACACTGTATGGACAAAAGCATTGGGCCACACAGTCTCTTAATCTTTGAATTTAGGTGTTTTTGGTCACATTGCCACAGGTTTATAAAATCAAGCACCTAGCCATGCAGTCTGCCTTTATGAACATTTGTAAAAGAGAGGATCGTTCTAAAGCGCTCGCTGAATTCGAGTGTGGTACTGTAAATAGGATGCCTCGGCTGCAACAAGCCAGTTTTTTACATTTCTTCCCTCCTACATATTCCCCCACAACTCTTAAGTGTTGTTACTGGAAAGTGGAAGCATTTAGGAACGTGGTCACTGAGTCCTGAGGACCATAGTACATGAAAGTTTAAAAAAAAAAAAAAATTAAAAGTAACACTTTGCTGATTCAATAACTACAGAGCTCCACGCTGTATGCCAGGAGCTTCATGGCATGGGTTTCCATGGCCAAGCAGCTACTGTAGGTGTATTGTGCTGGTGGCCCAATACTGTTGGTGGCAGCTATCTCACCAGTAACCACTGGTTAGCCTATCTTGTTAGCTTTAGATGAGTTCAGGGTTCTAACCAGAAAAAATTTCACAAGCAACACAGTCCCAGCTGTTGCATTCAGGGACCGTGGGAACTGGAAATGTCTTTACCGCATCATCGCTATTCTATATGTATTTGATTGGTTTTGAAAGATAACATGCTTATGTGAATACACGACTCGAATCTCAGAGGAAAAAATGTGATCTTGACAGATTTGCACAGCATTTTAAGTCCGTGTTGGAGATTTCCCATGCTCTCAAAGTAAAGCAGAAGATCTGCCAGACTGAGCGGCGGGAGTGTTAGACCGGAGCTCTAGTCACCATGGCCTCGTCTTCACCCGAAAAAAAAAAAATCAAAGTGCAAAAAAAAACTTGAATATGAAAAATAGCTTTGAATTTTTTTTTTCCAGTTTCACTTTCTTTTTTTTCAGTTGCAAAACTTTTTTTTTCCTCTTTTAATTTTTTTTGGGTTCAAAATAATTTTTCTGTTTCAAAAATTTTTTTTATTTTTTAACAAACTTTATGGCCCCAATTTAGCTCCATACAGATGCATTAAAATGTAGTTTTATTAAAAGCCCCTAAACAGCTGTAGCTGAATCATTTAGTTTAGGTTTAGCTTTAACTAAAGCTAAGTGGCTATGCCTATCTCACCAGTTAAAATTCTGCCAGTTTAACTATTGAGTTCCTGTAAGCTTGTTAGCTTCAAAGGAGTTTAGTTTTCCTTTGTCATGATTGGATTTAGCTGCTGCCTGATTTAGCTATGTAGAATGACTGTCACATTAGCTTTACAGCCAGCCTAAAATTTTATGGTTTGCATTTCTTTTGCATGCTGTTTTCAGAAATATAACACGCTTCTTTAAACAGACTTGAAAACTTGAGTCCGGTGCAACATTTATTTTGGTTTTTCCTCTGTGCTTTGATTTTGTAGGACAGGGACTGAAGTCGAATCAATGCTCTGAAAACTGATTTGTTGATATTTTTGTGTCAGAGTTTGTGTTTAGTGCCAGCGTAGATCATCTCCCCAGTTTACTCTGCCGTCTGTACTGATGCTCTGCACCAGTTATAGGCGGCTCTGGTCCCTGTAAGCCTGCATGACTCACAGACTATTCTCAGACTGCCAGTGTGTTTGTGTGATGTCTCTTTGGATGGTGCATAACATTTACATGTATACATAGCACTCTGCTTCTTATGGTGTCAGAGAGTAGCAGTTTTCTAGGTTATCCTCATCCTTTCTGGCTTTCTGTGGAGTTTGGAAGTTGGTGAGGAGGAGAAGGAGGTGGAGGTGGTGCAAAAAGTATGCACCTCACCTCTCCTGGCCTCGTCTCACTGACTGAAGTCTGACATTTCCTGCAGTTATTTTGGGATAGCCTGCTGCCGGGCAGCTGTAGCATCCCGCCACGATGTGGCTAAGATGAAATGAAAGTAAACTCCCATGGCTGAAGGTTGTTTCTTTAGGTCATGTTCAAAGAGCAGACAGTTTTCTTCAGCAGCTGTGCTGAAGCACCTGTGTTGAGGCTTTCCACCTTATTTCCTCCCAGCCCTCATTTTCTGACATTTTCTTAAACTGCTGCCGAACTAATGCAGAAGGATCTGTGTTTGTATCAGAGAGTGCTCCGTCTTATTTGTGTTTAATGGACAAATCAGTGAAAACACAGTAGCCTCAGTTAGTGTCCCTCAGCTGTAACAGTCAGGATTCAGGCATACAGCCATGCCTCATCTGATGTGCCACTCTGTGTGCTGTTAGTGAGTAGCTGTGTGGGGCTGGGCTGTTGTGAGGCCCAGCTGCTCACTGTGGCGTCTGTTGACGCATTCTGCAAGTCTGAATAAGGTCACTGAACTCAGTTTGCCAGCTTTGCAGCTCGTCTGTGGCTCAGTGACAGTTTACAAGCTGAGTTCAGTTTATTTACTTGCACGGTGATGATCGCAGCAGTGACGAGAACGTTGAGAAAATCAAAGACCTACTCAAGTTTGTGCAGATGATAAAGTCCTAGTTACCAGTTACCAGTGATACACATAACAGCTGAACAGCTTGTTCTGTTTGCAGGAACCATACTACGTGCGATGTGTAAAGCCCAACGAAATGAAGTCATCAGTGCTGTTTGATGACGCCCGCTGCCAGCACCAGGTGGCCTACCTCGGCCTGCTGGAGAACGTGAGGGTACGCAGGGCCGGTTTCGCCTACAGGCAGCCCTACGCTCGATTCCTGCAGAGGTAATACGACATGTTTACTGTGTAGAGAAACAAAGTTTCAGCTTTTACTTTTTTAAACTTTCTCTGTTTTACCTCTGCAGCAGCTGAGTATAACACCACAAGTACAATATGTACCAAAGAAAGAAAAACTAGACATGTAATTTTATATTCTTTGGAGCAAAACATTTCCTATATGCAAAACAAAGCTTCTCCAGACCCTGAAAAGACACCATACATTTATGTGAATGAGCCCTCTGACAGGCCGGTGACCTGTCTAGGGTGTACCCTGCCCCTCGCCCTATGAAAGCTGGGATAGGCTCCATCCCCCCACAACCCTGGATGGAAGTATTACTCAAGAGATTTAGACTGTTGGTGCCTCTTTAAATAAAACCTAACATGACTAAAAATATTTTCATATTTAAGGCGTGCTCAAAGATGGATAACAAAACTAAACACCTTAATTAAATTGGGTTGCTGTCGTACACTATATAAAAGATGGACATAGCCACCATGCCTTCACCCATTGGTTACTGAAGTCATGAATTCTTTGGAGTCGCCATGTTGGACAAGTCGTTATCTAATTTTCTCATTTCTAACTCTAACAGTGAGCATACTGTCTATCAAGAGGGAGAAGGGCTGCTTAAATATTCCATTCTGCAGTAATAATGGACATTTCGTTTTATTCAGTATGACCTGCAGCTGTTGACTGAGCCAAAAAAAGTCATCACATCATAAGAGAGCAGAGGAGCTGTTTTCCCATAGGATGCAAGTCTTTTTGCAGAGGAGTCGCCCCCTGCTGGCAGTTCAAATGAATTCAGGTTTAAGGCTCTTTGGCTTCACTTTTCAGATCTTACGTCCATCTTGCGTACTGTCTGTGGTTGCTGTTCCCTTCAGGTTTGTCTTTTTGTGTAGTGCAGCACCACTTTGAGCACCCCGGGTATTTTAGGATAAAAGCCCTGTTCTGACCAGCTGCTGGCTCTCCTCCACTGGGTCAAAATAGCAACGCTTCAACTTGAATTCCATTTTTGGGAAGAGGAGGAAGTCGCAATGAGCCAAATACGGAGTCTAGGGAGGGTGGTGAGGCTCAGTTGTTTTGGTGCTACCTATAAACTCCTGAGTTTTTGCCTTAACAACCTCTCAGCAGGTGCACGATGGCGAATGTCAGACGGTAAAAGTTATGAAATTGCCATTTTCACTAAATATATGAGCTATACACTTGACTCCTAAATTGGCTGATAATACCCTAAATTAAGATGTCCTCCCTGGATGTCAAAGAAGGACTCTGCATTAACATTCTGACCCTGGGGTGAAAATTTATGTGCACATTCCTGTAAATGTCAAAATCACAGTGACAGTGATCCTTCTGCTGCTCCTGATTCTGATGCATCAGGAACTGTGGGCTCTTTATCAGGGAACTACACTCGGGTTCCTGGGTGGTAGAAACGGTGACGATCATTGACATTAAAGTCGGGTCAAGTTAAATTTTCTCTCTGTGCAAGTTTGAGGTCTGCAGCACACACGCAAGGGATCCAAACAGGACCTTTCAGGGCCAATTAAAGTGTTTAATTAGTGCTGGAAATAGTCTAGATTTGAACAAGAACATAACTTTGAACAATACTCCTCATCTCTGATTCTTGTTGAATGTTGTTCAGGTATAAAATGACGTGTGAGTACACCTGGCCAAACCACCTGATGGGATCAGATAGGGAGGCCGTGGAGGCCATCGTCACCCAGCACGGCTTCCAGGACGACGTGGCGTACGGCCACACGAAGCTGTTTGTGCGAACGCCGCGCTCTCTCTTCACCCTGGAGCAGGAGAGAGCCACCCTCATCCCCATCCTGGTGCTTTTCCTGCAGAAGGTCAGACATGAGAGTGTCACCGTCCTCCACAGCTGATGTAATGTTATATACCTGCGTGTGACGTTGATTATTTGACATCGAATTCAGTGTCAGGAACAGCTCAGGTAGTGTGCTAATCACCCACAATGTTCTCTCCACCAGGCTTCAGGGTTTCAGAGCAGACGCTGCAGTTTGTCTCAGCCTCATGAATATGTGGCTCTCGGTTATGTTTGACTGAGATTCATCTGCCAGCATGAATCCTAATTTCCTGTAACAATAATTGGGATAATTAATGCGATCCAGAGCACAGCTGCATTAAAGTCAATTACTTTGCTTGCTCAATGAAATACCCTTCTCTTTTCTCTCTTCTCTGACCTACTTTAACGATTGTAGAGAAGTATGGATCTGTTACTGGAGGAAAAGTTTGCCTTCGGCACTGTGAGATATGGAGACAATAATTCTTCTCTTGTTTTGTGTCTTTAACATGCCCATTTTTATCAAACCCAACCCACAGGTGTGGCGTGGGGCTCTAGCTCGTACAAGGTGCCGGCGGATGAGGGCCATCTACGCCATCATGGGCTGCTATAAGCGCTACAAGGTCAAGGCGCACTTCTGGGAGGTGGAGGGGAGGTTTTCTAATGTGCGAACCATGGCTGACTACGGGAAGAGCGTGGAGTGGCCGAAGCCACCTGCAGCGCTGTCCCAGTTTCACAAGATCACAGTCATGCTGCATCGCAGGTCAGAGCCCACAGATGGAAACTTACACCCCATAAAATTATGCAACTCTGGTCTGTGAAATACTGAAGATATTTTACATTACACACACTGTAAGTGAAGTTATATCGGAGAAATCCAGTTGTACTGAACAGAAGCAGAAATCAGGTTCCAACATGGAAGTAAAATCCTCAAAGAAATAGTCTGACAGTTTGCCAAGTACAGTCATGGTAAAAAAAAGAGTTACACTCTTAAACTCTAAGGTTTTACCTGTCACGACATAATAAAAATCACCTGGTCCTTTCAGGTCTTAAACTGAGGTACAAACAATCTCAGATGCACATGAAAACTAAGCACATCCTTCCTGCTTCCAGAGGAATTAAGAGGACTTTGTTGCCACCCACCTGCCACTTGAAGCAGCCGTGTTTCTCATAACTGTAGCCTTCATAAAAACGGATGCGGTTTCATACACTCCATGTTGGGTATTATCAGATGGTGGTCTTTGGGGACTGACGTGACTTCTTGAGCCAGATTTAGAAAATGCATCTTTGGGGATTTTCACCTTCGTTTCTCATCTCCGGAAGTCGCTGCTCCGATGTGAGACACTTTAGACACTTTAACAGTTTAAACAAAAAAGATGTAACTTTTTAATTAGTGGATTCGTTTTAGAGGTTAATAAAGGATTAACATTCAGGGGTATTGATAAACAGGCCTTCCCACTCGTTTACAGCTGTTTTGTTAAGCTAAGCTAACTGACTGAAGGCTAAAGCCTGGATGCACAGATGTGAGAGTGGTTCCTCTGATCCACTTCAAACTTGGTGGATGTGTTTCTGGGGGCCTGAGTAAGTACAGCTCCTGGTTTGAATAAGTGGTTCTTATAGTTTAGCTGAAAGTTGTTGTGTTAGCAGTGTTTCCCATACAGTGACTGCTCCCTGTGCACACTGTCTGTGCAGTGGAGCTCAGAGCTCCCCCTCTTCTCTACCTTTTCTCTTTTCTTTCTTCCTCCCTCTCGTTCATCTTCACTTTATAAAGTAAATTAAAATCTGGTTTCCTTTAATGCACATAAGTTGAAATCAACTCATTTCTTCAGGTCACTAAATTCTCAGCCTCTACAGAAGGAGTGTTTGGGTGTGTTTGAACAACAACAATAAGTTTTGGCACCACAGATAAATTCTATTTTTATCCTTCGCTGACTGACTTACAGATGTTCCTCCTACTGTACTCGTCTTTCTTTGCGCCTTTGAAGTAATATCCACCCTCATAGCGTGCTGTCTCCTTCTCATCCCTTGGCGTCAGGTGGTGGGCGAGGCAGATTGTGAAGAACATCCCGCCGTCTGACATGCTGGAGGTTCGGGCCAAGGTGGCAGCTCTGTCCGCTCTGAGCGGAGAGAGGAAAGACTGGGGAGTCAGCCGAGCCTGGGAGAGGGACTACCTGGCAAATGTAAGAATCACAGCATGTACGCAGCAAATTGTACAAGTATACGAAAACTAAATTTAAGAACCGAAAGAAACATGAAAACAGAGTCAGCAGCCATTTGCAGCCACATCATTTAAAATGATCTTGAATTTGAGATGAGCTCCTCAAGATTTAGGCCTCAGTCACACAGGCCACACTGGCTGGTGACAACTTTTAGTTGGAGGAGGAAAATGTGCAACCAGTTGCCAAGTGGTTGCTGCAGCCTGCTGGCTGTTGCCAGGTGTAATCAGTCACTGGAAAAGCAGGACATGATTTTAAAATAAAAAAACACATTTCTTTAAAAACAGTGAACATCTAATGATAAATAATATTAGATATAAAACATCTAATGATAAATAATATTAGATATAAAAAAAAAGTTAAAGTGCTTTGTAGGTAAACATTTTTAATAGTTTTCAGTGTTTTATATTTTCTACTTGTTTTTTTTTAACTTCTTTACTTTCCAAAACAGCAGAATGTCTTCAGTGCACATGACCCCGTTCAGTACAAACAGCTCAGCTGAATGTTTTGCAGCCCACTGGCAGGAAATTTTCACATGAATTTGTCACGGTTGGGGGAAAAAAAAAAGGCTTGAATGATCTGCTGTGTATAGGATCGTGTTTTGTTGTGAATGTATACTGCGCATGTGACGTGCCTCGGGCTGCGGAGCATGACCAGAGCAGGATGCGGCTCGTGAACACAGCGTTGCTTTGATGAGCCCTACAGTTGCTTCATTTAGCAGCTAATCCGAGGTTGTTTTCTGACTTTAAAGATGCCTTCAGGGAGCGTGACTGCCCGAGAGTCCTGAGTCATTCCCCTCGCTGGTTTATCAGCCGGCCCCTGACTCTCTGGCCTCCTTTATGGGACCTAAGTTCATGTGATTGTATTTAATTCCGTGATGACCTTATTGATTAGTACATGCATTGTGGCATTCAGCCAGCCTGAATCCTGACTTGCCTGTGGTTGAACTTCACTGAGATCAAGGAGATCATGTCCAGTCTCAGACCTACAAAAGGTGCCTAAACTTGCCTAAATTTCACATTGCTGATATGAGCTGTGTTTGGACACAGTGATTTTCTCCCACACGGACCACTGAATAATGACCTGACGCATCCACAGCTGATTGATTTTAGCTCCTTTAAGTTTCAAGTCAAATGTATCAAAGCAGTAACGAGTCTTAGTTTCCTGGTTATACACAGACTGTATATAAAAGATGCAGGCGTTCTCCAGGTCTAAAAGGTGACGCTAATGCAAAATGCTATAAACTTTAAACAGTCAGAGCGGCCGACTCCTGATGTCTGACTGTGTAGGAGCTCATGGAGAAATGACCCCACTTCTCACAAGATCTGTGACCTCACAGATGTTTTCCTGATGTAAATTATTTTAAATAACTCATTTGAGTTACAAAAACTGCTGTATGTATTTCAGTGAGATCTTCACTTGTCACATCCAGTTTCAACACCAAGATGAGATGGCCAAAGTACTGAAGTCGAGTCTTGTATATTCTGAGATTTTGAATGAGCGTTATTCACAGATCAGAATGTTTCAATTATAACTGATTATTATGAAGTTCGTGCTTCATGCAGGTCGGTTGAAGGGCAGTATTGTCATTAAATCAGGAAACTGTTGGTAGAAGCTTGGAAACACACCAGAGTATCGGTGTACTGCGTACTATTGAGATTTCCCTCTGGAACTGAGGAACCTGGCAGATATTTTAAAATCCTCAGACTAAAGTTTGGGCACCGCGCCCGCATACTTCTTGCCTCCAACACCAACTGTAATATAAGGGTACGCCTATAATAATATCTGTGGAAAATACATCCTTTACCTTCTGACATCATTCTTTTGACTACACTGTCAGACAAATGCTCCTCTCAGTCAGTTTGTGGCATGGCTGCTGCAGTTTTTGCCTCCATCACCTTATAAAACACAAACCAACGGGCGGTCACGGAGCCTCGTGGTTCACACTCAGCGCTCGTTTGAAGTAGGCTAAGTTTCTCTCATAAGGGATATTTGGTTTCAAAGTTGCTCTTTAGGCTTTCACGGCATCATGTTAGCACACACTCAGACTAAGGGATGCTGACGTCTTTGGTCCAACTGAAGCCATCAGGCAGTTAGCTTTCACTGTACTCCCAGCTGCTTTTTTGTCTCCTCTTTCCTTTAGTTGGTGTATAGTCTGCGCTGGTGGTTAGTTGTGGTTTGAATGACAGAAGAAAGTGACCTGTTTTCCCCTCTTCTTAGCCTCCCTGCTGTCAGTCAGGGCCTTTGATGTGCCACGCTCTCATAATAAAGCTCAAACAGACTGCGGTCTGCTTTGATAGAAGAGATTTTTCTAAGTAAAATTAATGTGCAGAAAGTTCTGACACTGAGAGCGAATTAATTTAGATGTTTTTCTGCATTAATGCCAAATCAACGCATCGTTGTCGCACCTGAATTCTCTCAGCGCTCACCATCTGGGAACCACTGCTTCAGGCTTTGTGCCGGATTTTAATGCACGTAAAATAGATTGTCAGAGAAATGGTAAAGAAATGACTGTGATGGCTGCACTTTAAAGGAGGACGATTGTAACATGCTGTTAGATTTGCTACCGACTGTATTTCTCATCAGCTTCGGTCCCTCTCAAACAGCATGGCAAACTCCGTGTCTGGTAACAGCAGCCCGGGGCCTCGAGCTTTGATCCGCTGCTCATGGAATTAAAGCGATATAAAGGCTGAAACAGGTCACCTAGAGTTTTGTGACTAAATGTATTCTTATGCCATCTGTACTGTAGCTGGTGGCCTCAGCCGGCCTCCTGAAATAATACTGGTCTTTTATTTCCGCAGGTTCTAGACTGCCCTCAGACCAGCTCCAGCTTCATCCGAATTTCCAAAGAGCTGAGGAACAAAGACAAGTACAATCAGGTCCTCTTCTCAGGCTTCTGTAGGAAGGTACAGTGTGTGGGGAAAGAACACAGGGAAATGGAAATGTCTGTTTTGTAGCCACAAGGAGTTTTTCCTGCTGCTTCCTTTTAGCTTTGGGATGTTTTTCTCATTCACTGCCCCCCCCGTGCTTCCTCTCTTTTGTACCAGCTCACCTTTCAATATTTCATGTCCCACCAGTGAACACAGCCTTCTCAGGAAGTAATCTCAGGATCAATCGTGAAAGGAACTGAACTATGATTTCAGTCCTCAAGTTCCTTTAGCCTTGAAGAAGCCCTGCTTATTATTTTACCTCATGCTGAACTTCTTATCGTCTCCCCTGGGATATTAATGGCCACACTTTCCATATCAGCGGCTGAACAGAGAGAGGGCTTCCACTAAGTTACGAGTGGAGCTTATATTTAAAGCTACGTAGCCTTTGATACAGGGAACTGAAGCAACCTCCGACTGACAGACCCACCACAGTCTTTTTTTTTGTGTGTTGCTTCTTTGTCGCTCCACCAGGAAAACATATTTTTGAGCTGAAATAACTGAAAAGATCCTGCAAGACTCTTTACAGAAAATAGAAAATGAACAAACGTGTTAAAGCATTTTTCTTTCTCCTCTGCTCTCGCAGGTGAACAGGTTCAACAGAAGCACAGATCGGGGCCTGCTCATCACAGACAAGTACATCTACAAACTAGAGCCAAAGAAACAGTACAAGGTTCTAAAGAAGCTTCCTTTAGATGCTGTAAGTACTCACACGGGAGAACGTGCACTCTGAATGCAAGCTCGCACACACTCATTTGCAAGCAGGGAAGAAATCCCTTCCGACCTTCACTGCTACTATTTTCAGATTCACTTTACTGTCTTTGTCCTTGTTTGTCTTACTGAGCTTTCATGTGGCATCAGAATGACTGGCAAGAGATTTCCTGCTGTTGTACAAGCTGCAGATTTGTTAATCATAATGCATTTGACTAGTGGTACAAATTCACTATCGTGCATCATTTTTGTGGCTCAAATTAAATTATAACTGGACAGCACGTCGGTGCATTGTTGGCACTGTTGCCTCACGGTAAAAAGGTTTGAATTCACCGGCCAACAGGGTTCTTTCTGTGCAGAGTTTGCATGTTCTCCTTGTGCCTGCATCGGTTCTCTCCAGCTGCTCCGGCTTCCTCCCACAGTCCAAAGACATGCACGTTAGGTTAACTGGTGATTCTAAATTAGCCGTAGCTCTAAAGGCCTCTTGCCTTGTGACAGTTGGGATAGACTCCACCCCCCCTGCACTGTACTGTATACAGTACGTATATGCAAATGTAAAAACAGCTAATCGTGCTCTCTGTTAATACAGCTCATGTTTTGTGGCCCCGTTCACAACCATTTAGTGACCAAATCAGTTGACAGATTTTTTTTTTATTTATTATAACCACCACTGAAGACACATGCATTTGCTTTCTTTATTACAAAGTATGATATAAGTGAGGGTCTGATTGGACCACTATTACATCTCATTACATCCATATCTGGCTGTGTGTGTGTTGCTTTATTAAGGCTTGAAAATCAGGACCTGCTACTCATCCCAACATTTATGCTGGTGTATTTTAAAGTCTCGCCTTTAACACGTCTTTGCAGCAAAGCAGAGCCGAAGTATTGAAGCAGCAACTAAGATAGCAAGAGATTAGCCGAACACAGACCTGTCGAATCAGATCGAGGGTTGCCAGGTGTGCTGGAAATATACGACTGGAAACTTGGATACATCTTGTTTACTTGGAGAAACTTCAAAAATGGGAGATTTAACAAGCCGGAGTATTAACAGGCTTTTGCTGTTGTATCTCGACCAGTTTTACCCGTGAAAATAACATGAATGTTTTGATCATGTTTGTCAGGCAAATCCTTCAAGGAACGTAAACAAAAAAATGGTTTGTAGGTTTTTGACCTTACAGTGAGGTACAAACACAAAAGACTCTCCCTAACAGCTTATGAATGTGAGTCAGACTTTTTGTGCTTTCTTCTGGCTGTCCTTTATTTCTTCCTCTGTCCCCTCAGTTGTACACACACACACACACACACACACACACACACACACACACACACACACACACACACACACACACCTTCCATCCTGTTTGACCCAGGTCATTGCCATCCATCAATAAGTACAAGAGCAATAAGAGGACTCACACAGAGAGAACACAGCCTTCCTTTTGCTCTCAGGGCTGGTGACCTTTAAGATTCATGAGGTTGTTGGTCAGTCAGTGTGTGTGTGTGTGTGTGTGTGTGTGTGTGTGTGTGTGTGTGTGTGTGTCTGTGTGTGTGTCTGTGTGTGTGTGTACATTAGGTTTTGTGGTCAACATGTGAGGCTGTGATCATGCTTGGGAGGCAGCTGCCAAGCTTAGCGTTAGATTTTCTGCCATATGGGGCGAACTTGGCTCATTTCGTGGCCTCAGCTGAGAAACTGGATCAGGAATCTCAAAGGGCCACTGGCTCTGCAGGGCACGAGGCTGAAAGTGTTTAATCTGATGCTTAAGTTCTCTTGAAATAACAGAAATCAGGATTTTCTTCTATAGCTTGATGTGCTGCTGCATGAAGCCTGGTGCTGGGAGATCGCCGGTCTATTGCAGGACTAACACTAAGACACACACACACAACCGTTCACGCTCTCTTTCACATCTACGGTCAATTTATTACATTCACCAGTTAACCTGACCCATGCATGTCTTTGGACTGTGGGAGAAAGCCAGAGTACCCAGTAAGAATCCGCTCAAGCACGGGGAGAACATGCAAGAAAGTACAATTACTGACATTGAAGTATAATTACTGCCTTGCCTTAAAGTATTCATCTGGCATTCGCACCAAAGCTGTAGCGCTTTGATATAAGATGTTTGATGACATTTTCATGCTATTTTGTTGTGATTTCTGCCACATTTAATGACATTTCTGTCATAATGTGTCATTGCTTGTTACTTCTTTTTACTAGTTTCTATATCAGTCCTCAAAAAAGTCATTAATTCCTCACCGTGGTGAATTTGAGAGACTTCGTGACTAAAATGGATCCCAAGAAAAGTTGGAGATTAACAGAGTGTGCAAGTGCCATCAGACTTTGCGAACACCTTCATGAGATGTAGTGAGTCAGCACAGCTGGACGTCCAGCAGTGGTTTTCGAGACAGAGGAGCGATGGAGAGAGAAGAAGAGAGAGAGAGAGCGCTCGCAAGATGCCAGAGGGTTAAAAACCATCATTATGCAGCAGTGAAGCGGCTAAAGATAGCTGGTGCCATTAGGCTCTGCGGCTCAGAATGAGGAATAGGAGTCTTATCCAGGTCAGAAACTCAGAATAAAGCGTTAAAGAAGCAGCGCACCTCTGTCACCCAGGTCACAGCTGAGGTCAAACCCTGAAGCATCTCTCTGCATAGCTGTGACTGGTTTGAGTTTGATTTACTGGCAGCTTATGTTTGCACAGGCTTCAAAACAAAGGCACACAAAACAACTGAGCTCAGTGATTTATGAAAATAAAGCTCTGCATCCACTTTGCATAAACTCCTTGTAAGGTTAACAGTTATTGGTTAAATAACTGATAGAAAGTTAATGAACAAGAATGCTAATAAATTGTTTATATTGGAGTATTGCTACAGTTTATAATGGCCATTAAACTCTGATTTGTTATGTAAAAGATAAACAAGTATTTATGACAGTCAAATATTCAACTTTGTGTACATAAAATCAAAGTAGGGACAATAAATCCAAAATCAATCAGGAGCAACAGAACAGGTATGACAGAAAACACAGGTGGCACGAATAAAGGTGGAGGAGGAAGAAGGGTGCATGGATGGAGAGAGAGAGAGAACAACAGAGAGGAAATAAAATTAACAGGAATACACGAGAATCAGTGATTTCAAAATAAAACAGGAAATGACTTCAACTGGAGGTTTCTTCCTGTTAAAAGGGAGTTTTTCCTTCCCACTGTCACCAAGTGCTGCTCATAGGGGGTCGTTTTGACTGTTGGGTTTTCTCTGTATTATTGTAGGGTCTTTACCTTACAGTATAAAGCACCTTGAGGCGGCTGTTTGTTGTGATTTGGCGCTATATAAATAAAATTGAATTGAATTGAACCACAACATCTCAACAGTTTTAGAGTATGGCATCTCTGAGGCTATAAAATGCTCCCATAGATTTTAATTCAGGATTTATTGAGGACCAGGTCTTTGTAACACCTCTTTTGAGTCAGTTCTGGTTGAATTTAGGTCAGATTTATCGGCCATGAAGAATCATCCTGAATCTGCTCGTGCTCCACATTGAACCTTTATCTGCTTTCTGCTTCACCTCAGTAACCGAGGCTTTCAAAGTAAATGCCACTAATATAAAACAGGTTTTTAAAATATCCAGGGGAGTTTTAATTAAATGTGTGACATTAATATTATAATTATAAATAGAATATTTTTAGTTTTTAGCTGCTGGATGGACAAAGTGTGCACCTGAATGATGATGTGTTGCATTGCGGTGCAGCCTAAGCTTGTTTTTCTGTTTTATGAAACTTTATAGACCAAACTAGACAATGAATTGAAAAAAAGATCATAAATTAGCTTTAAATCTAATCTGTCTTGTGTTATTTTAGGCCATATGGCCCTATGGATAAAGCCTAATACAGCAGGATTATTGATGTTTAAAAAAATGACTTCAAACTGAGGTCCTAAAGAGGATAACTTGGCAATTTGAGCACAGCTACTGCAAAGACAAGCTCTGCAGATATAATAAAACAAAGTAAAAAAATCTGTCATTTATTACATTTTTTTTTAGGGACACAGTAAATAACCTCACACTGCTAAATCAGCTGTGCTGCATCCCCTCCACTGAAGGGCAGGTTAAACCAGAGTTCATCAGTGCTGGGACATCCTGCACATTGTCCCGCTGGATTAACCTGTATGGCTGGAGGCCGTAAGAGGCTTAGTCCAGTCTGTCTCCCATTTGCTTTCTAAAAACCCACAAAACTTTGATTGTCTGCACGTCTCTCTTCGGGTTTAGTTTTTGACCTATATGGATATATTTCTTCTCTTTCTCTCTTCCTCTTTATTTGCACCCCGCCGCCCTCCTCTCTCTCTCAGTTGCTGTAAATCAGTACATTAATTCCAACTGGGTCACGGCTCATGACTTTCCTTTCACTGCATCCACACACGTGCACCTCCGGCTTACATATTCAGTGCAGAAATAATCCGCTGGTTTCATTTATGGCATTGATTTTTTATTTATTTATTTTTTTTATCCAAGATATGCTGCACTGGACTGTATTAAACTCACAGGTTTTATACATTAATCCTTGACACTGTTATACAAATGAATTTCCAATGCTGCAATCTGTGTCGCTGCATATTAAAGGTCAGCCTATAGGCAGGTCATGCATGCAGCTTTAGTGGAAGGAGGATACCCTCCTCCATATCCTTCACCTCTGATGAAAATACCATCAGAGGTGAAGGGTATGGAGGGCCCATAAGAAGGTATTTATTTATTTTAAAACAAATGCCTGCAGTATCTGTATGAAAACTGAGGAACAATGATACTAAAACAAATATTTGCATGCTTCACAGATGCTTCTTCACTTTAATTAGTACCAACAGCAGACCTTCAGCACTTACAAAGGTTATTTCTCTGTCAGTGAATCATAAAATACATTAAAAAAAAATCATGCAAGGCACGAGTTCAAGCTCGACTCTGACTAAGATCCGACTCTTTAACGTGTTCTTTGTCCACAGTTTACGGGACTAAGCGTGACTTCCGGGGTCGACCAGATGGTGGCGTTGCACACGTCCTCCCAGGATGACGTCCTGATGTGCCTGCAGCGAGGCGAGCTGTACCCGAACCAGGACCGAGTGGGCGAACTGGTGGGAGCGATGGTGGACCACTTCACACGGTCAGTTACAGACTTTTTACCTCACCCACCGATCATGTTGGTCTGTTTGCAGGATAACTCCGAAAATTATGAGCAGAATTCAATCAAAATTTCTGGAGTTGCTTCAATTTTGGTGCTGAGCTGGATCATGATCTGAATCCAGGAATTTTTTAAATGATCCTTTACTTTTGTGAGATAGGAACAATTTTCCTATCTCGAAAACTTCCTTCCCTGGGGGCCTCAGAACATATGATTTCCTTTTCAATTTCAATGGGCACCAAAACTTTTCAAAATTTAAAAAAATCCCATCTATTATCATAGGAAAAACTTTTCATCTATCACAGTGCAGTTTTAATTTTAAAATTAAATTACTCACAATAATGCAAAGTGAACTACAAACCCTACACAAAAATAGCATACACAAATAAACTGTATCCAGGCTATAGATGCCATGATCCGTTCATGTGAATCTAACTTTTTAAATAAAAATATAAAATCAAATTTTACAGTTTTTAAAAGCCAATAAAATTAATTTCTATGACAACATTAGTTGGGACGTACTGCAGTGTAGGACGTAGTAGCCCACAGAAAATTTGGGTTGGGCGAGGTGCACGCTCTACTTTCACCTTCCATTTGTATTGTTAGTACAAAGTAATTAGCTTGTAATACACACTACTGTCAGGGTAAAAGTACCAAATACCATCGGCTCTTATATCAAAATATGGAACTAGCAGAAAACATCTATTAGACCAGTTATATAATGTGCTATTATGCTTTTCCTTTTTTCTGACATAAATATGCTCTTATTTAGTGAATGCTTATATAAACCTCACCAAAGTCTGACATAATGAAGTCTGTGTATGTGCGAGTAACACCTGTCAACAAAAAGTTCATTCTTCACACTACTTTAAATGCGGTTTCATTTTTTTTTCTACTCTTGGCTCTTTATGATGTCAGTGAGAGTGGATCTCCAAACATAGTCAGACACACAACTGTAACTGTGAGCGCAGAAGCTCCGCCCACCTGCTTTTATAACCTTCTGTTTGTGAGGGGGCAACCAATCAGAAAAAAGCTGGGTGAATTGAGGGGCCCAACAAAAGATTAATGAGCATTATTTTGAACTTCTGAATCATGCAAAGCTACTCTAGTGGAGTCAAGGAATAAAGTGAATGGGCCTCATTTACTAACGGTGTGTACTCACAAATCTGTGTGTGAATCGTGTGTATGAACATTTCACACACTTGATTAATAAATATTTTCATAACTGAATTTGTTCGAACTTTAGGTACAAATTAGCCCCCCCCCCCCCCCCCCCCCCCCCACACACACACCCACACACACTCCACCCCCCCGACCCTGTGTACAAACAAATGACAGCCCAGCATCATTAGCAATTTAAACAGGTCTTTAAAATTAATTTTGATGTTAATATTACTACTGCTACTAACTTACAACAATTCTTATTTTTCTTATTACCTTTTGGTCATTATTCACAGTTTTCCAAAACACCTTAAGCCAAAAATGCTCAGAATTACAATTCAAAATTAAAGCCGCAAGCGGCGATGAGCGGGCCCTCGCACCCGGCGCGCGTCGACCCCTGGCGCGCTCCAGCCAAGCCGCGCGTCGACCCGTGGCACGCTCCAGCCGAACCGCGCTCGGAGGTTCTCGCAGACGAGAGAGTAGCTGGCTCACCCGGCTGCTGACAGCTCAGCAGGCTAGCCGTACTTCGCGTCGATCGTCTCCCGCTTCCACTAGGTGGCGTCGGTGAGTGCCCACTAATTAATATGTCACAATGCTTTATGTAATGCCTGCAGCCATCAATGAAAGTGTAATGACCATAGGATGATGAGTATCAGTGTCCTACTGATTTCCTGTTGCCACTAGGTGGCGTTATGAGTGTGAAACAAAGGTGATAGAGGGGTGTGTCAAGTCTCCCTTACCCTCCCATTAAGCCTGTGAAGTTTGAGGCAGATCGGACAATGTATGTCAGAGATGTAACAATTTGGTGCACTGTGGTATATGAGTAAAATCCCACATTTAGAGGGTTGCTACGGCAACACCGTTCAATATTCTACAAAACCATGAATATCTTTTGATGGGCTACTTGTGTAGATGATCTGGAGCCATTTTGGTGTGACTGGATGAAAAGCTGTAGTAGAAGATGATTCAAATAGCAGGCCTGAAAAATGTGACAAATGCTGCAAAAATGACACCTTAATTAGAACATGTCAGGCTTCCTGTTGGATTTCGGCTATCGGTCCAAGAGACTTTTTTGTACGTGTTAGGATGTTACTTCAGCATGCACGATTTCAGGTACACAGACCAAGCACTGCCCTGGGGCTGATGTTTAGAACCTATCTGGGCCTGAAATGGAAAAAAAGTCCAAATTCAGAGGGTTGCTACGGCAACACCGTTCAATATTCTACAAAACCATGAATATCTTTTGATGGGCTACTTGTGTGGATGATCTGGAGCCATTTTGGTCTCGGTGGGTCAAATGCCCTAGGAGGAGTTGAGGCAAAAAGGCCTGGAAAAGGCGAAAAATGCTGCAAAAATGACACTTTAAAGTGAACGTGGCTGACTTCCTGTTGTGTTTCGGCTATCGGTCCAAGAGACTTTTTTGTAGATGTTAGCATTTTACATCAGCAGGCACATTTTCAGGTACATAGAGAAAGCACAGCCCAGGGGCTGATGTTTAGAATCTCTGTGAATTTGAAATTGAAAAAAGTCCAAATTCAGAGGGTTGCCATGGCAACACCGTTCAATATTCTACAAAACCCTGAATAACTTTTGATGGGCTACTTGTGTAGATGATCTGGAGCCAATTTGGTGTCACTGGGTGAAATGCCCTAGGACAAGTTCGTTCAAATAGCAGGCGTGGAAATCGCAAAAATTGACACCTTCAATTGAAGATGGCCGACTTCCTGTAGGGTTTGGGGTATGGGTCCAAGAGACTTTTTTGTACGTCTTAGTATGTTACATGAGCATGTACATTTTCATACATGTAGATAAAACGTAGCTCCGGGGCTACTCAAAAAACTTGCTATTTTAAGATATTCCGAGCTGCCACTAGGCGGCGCTCTACCGTTTATGGACTTTATGCATATGAGTGTGTTCAGGACAGGGTGCTTATCACACCACTGAAGTTTGAGCCAGATTGGGCAAGTTGGCTTTGAGTTACAGCCATTTTTGTGTTCATGGCGAATCATCGAACTTTGCCGTCCCATAAGGGTCACGCCCTTTTGTCAAAAAGTCACAGTTTTGAAAACACAGTAAGTCCAACTTCTTAAGGCTTTCCAGGTGAAATTTGAGATGGTTCTGCTAAACCACCTTGGAGCTGGACCTCCAAGTGTAAAATATGACATTTCCTGTTCCCACTAGGTGGCGCTGCGACTGATATTAAATATTGTCATATGTATGTGTTCAGGGGGGCACCCTCATCCTACTGGAGAAGTTTGATGCACATTGGATCATGTAGGTATGAATGAGAGGCAATCAAAATTTCATGGCGAATGATCAAAGTTCAAAGGGGCATAAGGACCCCTCCCCCTTGGCAAAAACTCACCATTTTCGAGATTTAGATTCCCCTGGGGGTGTAGGTTAGACAAACCAAATATGAAGATGATAACGTCTAAAACCTCTGAGTTATTAGAAAAAGTGTGAGGGCTGCAAATCGCCAAATTTGCATAATTAATTCAAAATGGCGGACTTCCTGTTGGGTTTAGGGCATGGCTCCAAGAGGATTTTTTGTGCGCCTGGACATGATATACATGTGTATGAAGTTTCATTCATGTACGTGAAACACAGCGGTGGGGCTCCAGTTTAGGGGGCGCTAGCGAGCCATTTGGGCGCGCCCTTGCCCGAGCCCATTAAAATACTTAAATTTTCACCAGGTGTGACGCATGTGCAAAGTTTCATGAGTTTTTGAATATGATAAAGCCCCCAAAAAGCCAATTCATTTGCCTGAATAATAAAAAAAAAAAAAAAAAAAAAAAAAATAATAATAATTAAAGCCGCAAGCGGCGATGAGCGGGCCCTCGCACCCGGCGCGCGTCGACCCCTGGCGCGCTCCAGCCAAGCCGCGCGTCGACCCGTGGCACGCTCCAGCCGAACCGCGCTGGGAGGTTCTCGCAGACGAGAGAGTAGCTGGCTCACCCGGCTGTTGACAGCTCAGCAGGCTAGCCGTACTTCGCGTCGATCGTCTCCCGCTTCCAGTAGGTGGCGTCGGTGAGTGCCCACTAATTAATATGTCACAATGCTCTATGTAATGCCTGCAGCCATCAATGAAACTGTAATGACCATAGGATGATGAGTATCAGTGTCCTACTGATTTCCTGTTGCCACTAGGTGGCGTTACGAGTGTGAAACAAAGCTGATAGAGGGGTGTGTCCAGTCTCCCTTACCCTCCCATTAAGCCTGTGAAGTTTGAGGCAGATTGGACAATGTATGTCAGAGATGTAACAATTTGGTGCACTGTGGTATATGAGTAAAATCCCACATTTAGAGGGTTGCTACGGCAACACCGTGCAGTATTCTACAAAACCATGAATATCTTTTGATGGGCTACTTCTGTAGATGATCTGGAGCCATTTTGGTGTGACTGGATGAAAAGCTGTAGTAGAAGATGATTCAAATAGCAGGCCTGAAAAATGTGAAAAATGCTGCAAAAATGACACCTTAATTAGAACATGTCAGGCTTCCTGTTGGATTTCGGCTATCGGTCCAAGAGACTTTTTTGTACGTCTTAGGATGTTACTTCAGCATGCACGATTTCAGGTACACAGACCAAGCACTGCCCTGGGGCTGATGTTTAGAACCTATCTGGGCCTGAAATGGAAAAAAAGTCCAAATTCAGAGGGTTGCTACGGCAACACCGTTCAATATTCTACAAAACCATGAATATCTTTTGATGGGCTACTTGTGTGGATGATCTGGAGCCATTTTGGTCTCGGTGGGTGAAATGCCCTAGGAGGAGTTGAGGCAAAAAGGCCTGGAAAAGGCGAAAAATGCTGCAAAAATGACACTTTAAAGTGAACGTGGCTGACTTCCTGTTGTGTTTCGGCTATCGGTCCAAGAGACTTTTTTGTAGATGTTAGCATTTTACATCAGCAGGCACATTTTCAGGTACATAGAGAAAGCACAGCCCAGGGGCTGATGTTTAGAATCTCTGTGAATTTGAAATTGAAAAAAGTCCAAATTCAGAGGGTTGCCATGGCAACACCGTTCAATATTCTACAAAACCCTGAATAACTTTTGATGGGCTACTTGTGTAGATGATCTGGAGCCAATTTGGTGTCACTGGGTGAAATGCCCTAGGACAAGTTCGTTCAAATAGCAGGCGTGGAAATCGCAAAAATTGACACCTTCAATTGAAGATGGCCGACTTCCTGTAGGGTTTGGGGTATGGGTCCAAGAGACTTTTTTGTACGTCTTAGTATGTTACATGAGCATGTACATTTTCATACATGTAGATAAAACGTAGCTCCGGGGCTACTCAAAAAACTTGCTATTTTAAGATATTCCGAGCTGCCACTAGGCGGCGCTCTAACGTTTATGGACTTTATGCATATGAGTGTGTTCAGGGCAGCATGCTTATCACACCACTGAAGTTTGAGCCAGATTGGGCAAGTTGGCTTTGAGTTACAGCCATTTTTGTGTTCATGGCGAATCATCGAACTTTGCCGTCCCATAAGGGTCACGCCCTTTTGTCAAAAAGTCACAGTTTTGAAAACACAGTAAGTCCAACTTCTTAAGGCTTTCCAGGTGAAATTTGAGATGGTTCTGCTAAACCACCTTGGAGCTGGACCTCCAAGTGTAAAATATGACATTTCCTGTTCCCACTAGGTGGCGCTGCGACTGATATTAAATATTGTCATATGTATGTGTTCAGGGGGGCACCCTCATCCTACTGGAGAAGTTTGATGCACATTGGATCATGTAGGTATGAATGAGAGGCAATCAAAATTTCATGGCGAATGATCAAAGTTCAAAGGGGCATAAGGACCCCTCCCCCTTGGCAAAAACTCACCATTTTCGAGATTTAGATTCCCCTGGGGGTGTAGGTTAGACAAACCAAATATGAAGATGATAACGTCTAAAACCTCTGAGTTATTAGAAAAAGTGTGAGGGCTGCAAATCGCCAAATTTGCATAATTAATTCAAAATGGCGGACTTCCTGTTGGGTTTAGGGCATGGCTCCAAGAGGATTTTTTGTGCGCCTGGACATGATATACATGTGTATGAAGTTTCATTCATGTACGTGAAACACAGCGGTGGGGCTCCAGTTTAGGGGGCGCTAGCGAGCCATTTGGGCGCGCCCTTGCCCGAGCCCATTAAAATACTTAAATTTTCACCAGGTGTGACGCATGTGCAAAGTTTCATGAGTTTTTGAATATGATAAAGCCCCCAAAAAGCCAATTCATTTGCCTGAATAATAATAAAAATAATAATAATTAAAACCGCAAGCGGTGATATCGGGCCCTCGCACTCCGCGCGCGTCGACCTGTGGCGCTCGTCGACCCGTGCCGCACTCGGAGGTTTTGTGATCGTGATGGGTCTCTAGAAAGTTGAATTCTTTTATAGGAAAAGGTATCTTTTGCTCTCGGCATAGACGCAATGGAATATTTGGGGGTGTGGTCACGGCTCCAGCATGCAAAATAGGGCATGGGTCTGATTGACTTTTTTGATGGGCTGTTTGTCTAGATGATGTGGAGCCAATTTGGTCTCACTGGGTGAAATGCCCTAGGAGGAGTTCATTCAAATAGCAGGCCTGAAAATGGCAAAAATTGACACTTTCAATTGAAGATGCTGGACTTCCTGTAGGGTTTGGAGTATGGCTCCAAGAGACTTTTTTGTATGTCTTAGGATGTTACATGAGTGTGCAAAATTTCAGAGCTGTAGATAAAATGTAACTCAGGGGCTAGCTAAAAAACATGGTATATTATGATATTTAAAGCTGCCAGTAGGGGGCGCTCTAACGTTTATGGACTTTATGCATATCAATGTGTTCAGGGCAGGAGGCTTATCAAATAGATGAGGATTTTGTAAGGAATGGTGAAAGATATTTCATGTATTTCAGAGCAAAACTAATTCTGTGGACGGTCATACAAATTTTCATTTGCTTCTGTAGGGGGCGCTATTGCGCCTACAGTCTTGAATCTGTAGTTATGGATTCAGCCTGGGTGTGTACATGAGTGATTAAATTTTCAGCCTGATCAGACAAAGCATGTGCGAACAAGTGCACAAACAATTTTGGTGGTGAGGGAGAAAAACAAAGGCCAAATTTAATGGCCTGGTGTGACAAGGCCGTTTAATATTTTGTAAAGATTTCCACAATATTTGATGGGCTACTTGTGTAGATGATCTGGAGCCAATTTGGTGTCAGTGGGTGAAATGCCCTAGGACGAGTTCGTTCAAATAGCAGGCGTGGAAATCGCAAAAATTGACACCTTCAATTGAAGATGGCCGACTTCCTGTAGGGTTTGGGGTATGGGTCCAAGAGACTTTTTTGTACATCTTAGTATGTTACATGAGCCTGTACATTTTCATACATGTAGATAAAACGTAGCTCCGGGGCTACTCAAAAAACTTGCTATTTTAAGATATTCCGAGCTGCCACTAGGCGGCGCTCTACCGTTTATGGACTTTATGCATATGAGTGTGTTCAGGGCAGCATGCTTATCACACCACTGAAGTTTGAGCCAGATTGGGCAAGTTGGCTTTGAGTTACAGCCATTTTTGTGTTCATGGCGAATCATCGAACTTTGCCGTCCCATAAGGGTCACGCCCTTTTGTCAAAAACTCACAGTTTTGAAAACACAGTAAGTCCAACTTCTTAAGGCTTTCCAGGTGAAATTTGAGATGGTTCTGCTAAACCACCTTGGAGCTGGACCTCCAAGTGTAAAATATGACATTTCCTGTTCCCACTAGGTGGCGCTGCGACTGATATTAAATATTGTCATATGTATGTGTTCAGGGGGGCACCCTCATCCTACTGGAGAAGTTTGATGCACATTGGATCATGTAGGTATGAATGAGAGGCAATCAAAATTTCATGGCGAATGATCAAAGTTCAAAGGGGCATAAGGACCCCTCCCCCTTGGCAAAAACTCACCATTTTCGAGATTTAGATTCCCCTGGGGGTGTAGGTTAGACAAACCAAATATGAAGATGATAAGGTCTAAAACCTCTGAGTTATTAGAAAAAGTGTGAGGGCTGCAAATCGCCAAATTTGCATAATTAATTCAAAATGGCGGACTTCCTGTTGGGTTTAGGGCATGGCTCCAAGAGGATTTTTTGTGCGCCTGGACATGATATACATGTGTATGAAGTTTCATTCATGTACGTGAAACACAGCGGTGGGGCTCCAGTTTAGGGGGCGCTAGCGAGCCATTTGGGCGCGCCCTTGCCCGAGCCCATTAAAATACTTAAATTTTCACCAGGTGTGACGCATGTGCAAAGGTTCATGAGTTTTTGAATATGATAAAGCCCCCAAAAAGCCAATTCATTTGCCTGAATAATAATAATAATAATAATAAAAAAAAAAAAAAAAAAAATAATAATAATAAACGAAGCAATTAAAATAGGGCCTTCGCACAGTTCGTGCTCGGGCCCTAATTAAAACCGCAAGCGGTGATATCGGGCCCTCGCACTCCGCGCGCGTCGACCTGTGGCACTCGTCGACCCGTGCTGCACTCGGAGGTTTTGTGATCGTGATGGGTCTCTAGAAAGTTGAATTCTTTTATAGGAAAAGGTATCTTTTGCTCTCGGCATAGACGCAATGGAATATTTGGGGGTGTGGTCACGGCTCCAGCATGCAAAATAGGGCATGGGTCTGATTGACTTTTTTGATGGGCTGTTTGTCTAGATGATGTGGAGCCAATTTGGTCTCACTGGGTGAAATGCCCTAGGAGGAGTTCATTCAAATAGCAGGCCTGAAAATGGCAAAAATTGACACTTTCAATTGAAGATGCTGGACTTCCTGTAGGGTTTGGAGTATGGCTCCAAGAGACTTTTTTGTATGTCTTAGGATGTTACATGAGTGTGCAAAATTTCAGAGCTGTAGATAAAATGTAACTCAGGGGCTAGCTAAAAAACATGGTATATTATGATATTTAAAGCTGCCAGTAGGGGGCGCTCTAACGTTTATGGACTTTATGCATGTCAATGTGTTCAGGGCAGGAGGCTTATCAAATAGATGAGGATTTTGTAAGGAATGGTGAAAGATATTTCATGTATTTCAGAGCAAAACTAATTCTGTGGACGGTCATACAAATTTTCATTTGCTTCTGTAGGGGGCGCTATTGCGCCTACAGTCTTGAATCTGTAGTTATGGATTCAGCCTGGGTGTGTACATGAGTGATTAAATTTTCAGCCTGATCAGACAAAGCATGTGCGAACAAGTGCACAAACAATTTTGGTGGTGAGGGAGAAAAACAAAGGCCAAATTTAATGGCCTGGTGTGACAAGGCCGTTTAATATTTTTTAAAGATTTCCACAATAATTGATGGGCTACTTGTGTAGATGATCTGGAGCCAATTTGGTGTCAGTGGGTGAAATGCCCTAGGACGAGTTCGTTCAAATAGCAGGCGTGGAAATCGCAAAAATTGACACCTTCAATTGAAGATGGCCGACTTCCTGTAGGGTTTGGGGTATGGGTCCAAGAGACTTTTTTGTACGTCTTAGGATGTTACATGAGCCTGTACATTTTCATACATGTAGATAAAACGTAGCTCCGGGGCTACTCAAAAAACATGCTATTTTAAGATATTCCGAGCTGCCACTAGGCGGCGCTCTAACGTTTATGGACTTTATGCATATGAGTGTGTTCAGGACAGGGTGCTTATCACACCACTGAAGTTTGAGCCAGATTGGGCAAGTTGGCTTTGAGTTACAGCCATTTTTGTGTTCATGGCGAATCATCGAACTTTGCCGTCCCATAAGGGTCACGCCCTTTTGTCAAAAACTCACAGTTTTGAAAACACAGTAAGTCCAAGTTCTTAAGGCTTTCCAGGTGAAATTTGAGATGGTTCTGCTAAACCACCTTGGAGCTGGACCTCCAAGTGTAAAATATGACATTTCCTGTTCCCACTAGGTGGCGCTGCGACTGATATTAAATATTGTCATATGTATGTGTTCAGGGGGGCACCCTCATCCTACTGGAGAAGTTTGATGCACATTGGATCATGTAGGTATGAATGAGAGGCAATCAAAATTTCATGGCGAATGATCAAAGTTCAAAGGGGCATAAGGACCCCTCCCCCTTGGCAAAAACTCACCATTTTCGAGATTTAGATTCCCCTGGGGGTGTAGGTTAGACAAACCAAATATGAAGATGATAACGTCTAAAACCTCTGAGTTATTAGAAAAAGTGTGAGGGCTGCAAATCGCCAAATTTGCATAATTAATTCAAAATGGCGGACTTCCTGTTGGGTTTAGGGCATGGCTCCAAGAGGATTTTTTGTGCGCCTGGACATGATATACATGTGTATGAAGTTTCATTCATGTACGTGAAACACAGCGGTGGGGCTCCAGTTTAGGGGGCGCTAGCGAGCCATTTGGGCGCGCCCTTGCCCGAGCCCATTAAAATACTTAAATTTTCACCAGGTGTGACGCATGTGCCAAGTTTCATGAGTTTTTGAATATGATAAAGCCCCCAAAAAGCCAATTCATTTGCCTGAATAATAAAATAATAATAATTAAAGCCGCAAGCGGCGATGAGCGGGCCCTCGCACCCGGCGCGCGTCGACCCCTGGCGCGCTCCAGCCAAGCCGCGCGTCGACCCGTGGCACGCTCCAGCCGAACCGCGCTCGGAGGTTCTCGCAGACGAGAGAGTAGCTGGCTCACCCGGCTGCTGACGGCTCAGCAGGCTAGCCGTACTTCGCGTCGATCGTCTCCCGCTTCCACTAGGTGGCGTCGGTGAGTGCCCACTAATTAATATGTCACAATGCTCTATGTAATGCCTGCAGCCATCAATGAAACTGTAATGACCATAGGATGATGAGTATCAGTGTCCTACTGATTTCCTGTTGCCACTAGGTGGCGTTATGAGTGTGAAACAAAGCTGATAGAGGGGTGTGTCCGGTCTCCCTTACCCTCCCATTAAGCCTGTGAAGTTTGAGGCAGATCGGACAATGTATGTCAGAGATGTAACAATTTGGTGCACTGTGGTATATGAGTAAAATCCCACATTTAGAGGGTTGCTACGGCAACACCGTTCAATATTCTACAAAACCATGAATATCTTTTGATGGGCTACTTGTGTAGATGATCTGGAGCCATTTTGGTGTGACTGGATGAAAAGCTGTAGTAGAAGATGATTCAAATAGCAGGCCTGAAAAATGTGAAAAATGCTGCAAAAATGACACCTTAATTAGAACATGTCAGGCTTCCTGTTGGATTTCGGCTATCGGTCCAAGAGACTTTTTTGTACGTGTTAGGATGTTACTTCAGCATGCACGATTTCAGGTACACAGACCAAGCACTGCCCTGGGGCTGATGTTTAGAACCTATCTGGGCCTGAAATGGAAAAAAAGTCCAAATTCAGAGGGTTGCTACGGCAACACCGTTCAATATTCTACAAAACCATGAATATCTTTTGATGGGCTACTTGTGTGGATGATCTGGAGCCATTTTGGTCTCACTGGGTCAAATGCCCTAGGAGGAGTTGAGGCAAAAAGGCCTGAAAAAGGCGAAAAATGCTGCAAAAATGACACTTTAAAGTGAACGTGGCTGACTTCCTGTTGGGTTTGGGCTATCGGTCCAAGAGAGTTTTTTGTAGATGTTAGCATCTTACATCAGCAGGCACATTTTCAGGTACATAGAGAAAGCACAGCCCAGGGGCTGATGTTTAGAATCTCTGTGAATTTGAAATTGAAAAAAGTCCAAATTCAGAGGGTTGCCATGGCAACACCGTTCAATATTCTACAAAACCCTGAATAACTTTTGATGGGCTACTTGTGTAGATGATCTGGAGCCAATTTGGTGTCACTGGGTGAAATGCCCTAGGACAAGTTCGTTCAAATAGCAGGCGTGGAAATCGCAAAAATTGACACCTTCAATTGAAGATGGCCGACTTCCTGTAGGGTTTGGGGTATGGGTCCAAGAGACTTTTTTGTACGTCTTAGTATGTTACATGAGCATGTACATTTTCATACATGTAGATAAAACGTAGCTCCGGGGCTACTCAAAAAACTTGCTATTTTAAGATATTCCGAGCTGCCACTAGGCGGCGCTCTAACGTTTATGGACTTTATGCATATGAGTGTGTTCAGGGCAGCATGCTTATCACACCACTGAAGTTTGAGCCAGATTGGGCAAGTTGGCTTTGAGTTACAGCCATTTTTGTGTTCATGGCGAATCATCGAACTTTGCCGTCCCATAAGGGTCACGCCCTTTTGCCAAAAACTCACAGTTTTGAAAACACAGTAAGTCCAACTTCTTAAGGCTTTCCAGGTGAAATTTGAGATGGTTCTGCTAAACCACCTTGGAGCTGGACCTCCAAGTGTAAAATATGACATTTCCTGTTCCCACTAGGTGGCGCTGCGACTGATATTAAATATTGTCATATGTATGTGTTCAGGGGGGCACCCTCATCCTACTGGAGAAGTTTGATGCACATTGGATCATGTAGGTATGAATGAGAGGCAATCAAAATTTCATGGCGAATGATCAAAGTTCAAAGGGGCATAAGGACCCCTCCCCCTTGGCAAAAACTCACCATTTTCGAGATTTAGATTCCCCTGGGGGTGTAGGTTAGACAAACCAAATATGAAGATGATAACGTCTAAAACCTCTGAGTTATTAGAAAAAGTGTGAGGGCTGCAAATCGCCAAATTTGCATAATTAATTCAAAATGGCGGACTTCCTGTTGGGTTTAGGGCATGGCTCCAAGAGGATTTTTTGTGCGCCTGGACATGATATACATGTGTATGAAGTTTCATTCATGTACGTGAAACACAGCGGTGGGGCTCCAGTTTAGGGGGCGCTAGCGAGCCATTTGGGCGCGCCCTTGCCCGAGCCCATTAAAATACTTAAATTTTCACCAGGTGTGACGCATGTGCAAAGTTTCATGAGTTTTTGAATATGATAAAGCCCCCAAAAAGCCAATTCATTTGCCTGAATAATAATAAAAAAAATAATAATAATAATAATAATTAAAACCGCAAGCGGTGATATCGGGCCCTCGCACTCCGCGCGCGTCGACCTGTGGCGCTCGTCGACCCGTGCCGCACTCGGAGGTTTTGTGATCGTGATGGGTCTCTAGAAAGTTGAATTCTTTTATAGGAAAAGGTATCTTTTGCTCTCGGCATAGACGCAATGGAATATTTGGGGGTGTGGTCACGGCTCCAGCATGCAAAATAGGGCATGGGTCTGATTGACTTTTTTGATGGGCTGTTTGTCTAGATGATGTGGAGCCAATTTGGTCTCACTGGGTGAAATGCCCTAGGAGGAGTTCATTCAAATAGCAGGCCTGAAAATGGCAAAAATTGACACTTTCAATTGAAGATGCTGGACTTCCTGTAGGGTTTGGAGTATGGCTCCAAGAGACTTTTTGTATGTCTTAGGATGTTACATGAGTGTGCAAAATTTCAGAGCTGTAGATAAAATGTAACTCAGGGGCTAGCTAAAAAACATGGTATATTATGATATTTAAAGCTGCCAGTAGGGGGCGCTCTAACGTTTATGGACTTTATGCATATCAATGTGTTCAGGGCAGGAGGCTTATCAAATAGATGAGGATTTTGTAAGGAATGGTGAAAGATATTTCATGTATTTCAGAGCAAAACTAATTCTGTGGACGGTCATACAAATTTTCATTTGCTTCTGTAGGGGGCGCTATTGCGCCTACAGTCTTGAATCTGTAGTTATGGATTCAGCCTGGGTGTGTACATGAGTGATTAAATTTTCAGCCTGATCAGACAAAGCATGTGCGAACAAGTGCACAAACAATTTTGGTGGTGAGGGAGAAAAACAAAGGCCAAATGTAATGGCCTGGTGTGACAAGGCCGTTTAATATTTTGTAAAGATTTCCACAATATTTGATGGGCTACTTGTGTAGATGATCTGGAGCCAATTTGGTGTCAGTGGGTGAAATGCCCTAGGACGAGTTCGTTCAAATAGCAGGCGTGGAAATCGCAAAAATTGACACCTTCAATTGAAGATGGCCGACTTCCTGTAGGGTTTGGGGTATGGGTCCAAGAGACTTTTTTGTACGTCTTAGTATGTTACATGAGCCTGTACATTTTCATACATGTAGATAAAACGTAGCTCCGGGGCTACTCAAAAAACATGCTATTTTAAGATATTCCGAGCTGCCACTAGGCGGCGCTCTAACGTTTATGGACTTTATGCATATGAATGTGTTCAGGGCAGCATGCTTATCACACCACTGAAGTTTGAGCCAGATTGGGCAAGTTGGCTTTGAGTTACAGCCATTTTTGTGTTCATGGCGAATCATCGAACTTTGCCGTCCCATAAGGGTCACGCCCTTTTGTCAAAAAGTCACAGTTTTGAAAACACAGTAAGTCCAACTTCTTAAGGCTTTCCAGGTGAAATTTGAGATGGTTCTGCTAAACCACCTTGGAGCTGGACCTCCAAGTGTAAAATATGACATTTCCTGTTCCCACTAGGTGGCGCTGCGACTGATATTAAATATTGTCATATGTATGTGTTCAGGGGGGCACCCTCATCCTACTGGAGAAGTTTGATGCACATTGGATCATGTAGGTATGAATGAGAGGCAATCAAATTTCATGGCGAATGATCAAAGTTCAAAGGGGCATAAGGACCCCTCCCCCTTGGCAAAAACTCACCATTTTCGAGATTTAGATTCCCCTGGGGGTGTAGGTTAGACAAACCAAATATGAAGATGATAACGTCTAAAACCTCTGAGTTATTAGAAAAAGTGTGAGGGCTGCAAATCGCCAAATTTGCATAATTAATTCAAAATGGCGGACTTCCTGTTGGGTTTAGGGCATGGCTCCAAGAGGATTTTTTGTGCGCCTGGACATGATATACATGTGTATGAAGTTTCATTCATGTACGTGAAACACAGCGGTGGGGCTCCAGTTTAGGGGGCGCTAGCGAGCCATTTGGGCGCGCCCTTGCCCGAGCCCATTAAAATACTTAAATTTTCACCAGGTGTGACGCATGTACAAAGTTTCATGAGTTTTTGAATATGATAAAGCCCCCAAAAAGCCAATTCATTTGCCTGAATAATAATAATAATAATAATAAAAAAAAAAAAAAAAAAATAATAATAATAAACGAAGCAATTACAATAGGGCCTTCGCACAGTTCGTGCTCGGGCCCTAATAATAAACGAAGCAATTACAATAGGGCCTTCGCACAGTTCGTGCTCGGGCCCTAATAAACGAAGCAATTACAATAGGGCCTTCGCACAGTTCGTGCTCGGGCCCTAATTAAAGCCGCAAGCGGCGATGAGCGGGCCCTCGCACCCGGCGCGCGTCGACCCCTGGCGCGCTCCAGCCAAGCCGCGCGTCGACCCCTGGCACGCTCCAGCCGAGCCGCGCTCGGAGGTTCTCGCAGACGAGAGAGTAGCGGGCTCACCCGGCTGCTGACGGCTCAGCAGGCTAGCCGTACTTCGCGTCGATCGTCTCCCGCTTCCACTAGGTGGCGTCGGTGAGTGCCCACTAATTAATATGTCACAATGCTCTATGTAATGCCTGCAGCCATCAATGAAACTGTAATGACCATAGGATGATGAGTATCAGTGTCCTACTGATTTCCTGTTGCCACTAGGTGGCGTTATGAGTGTGAAACAAAGCTGATAGAGGGGTGTGTCCGGTCTCCCTTACCCTCCCATTAAGCCTGTGAAGTTTGAGGCAGATCGGACAATGTATGTCAGAGATGTAACAATTTGGTGCACTGTGGTATATGAGTAAAATCCCACATTTAGAGGGTTGCTACGGCAACACCGTTCAATATTCTACAAAACCATGAATATCTTTTGATGGGCTACTTGTGTAGATGATCTGGAGCCATTTTGGTGTGACTGAATGAAAAGCTGTAGTAGAAGATGATTCAAATAGCAGGCCTGAAAAATGTGAAAAATGCTGCAAAAATGACACCTTAATTAGAACATGTCAGGCTTCCTGTTGGATTTCGGCTATCGGTCCAAGAGACTTTTTTGTACGTCTTAGGATGTTACTTCAGCATGCACGATTTCAGGTACACAGACCAAGCACTGCCCTGGGGCTGATGTTTAGAACCTATCTGGGCCTGAAATGGAAAAAAAGTCCAAATTGAGAGGGTTGCTACGGCAACACCGTTCAATATTCTACAAAACCATGAATATCTTTTGATGGGCTACTTGTGTGGATGATCTGGAGCCATTTTGGTGTCACTGGGTCAAATGCCCTAGGAGGAGTTGAGGCAAAAAGGCCTGAAAAAGGCGAAAAATGCTGCAAAAATGACACTTTAAAGTGAACGTGGCTGACTTCCTGTTGGGTTTCGGCTATCGGTCCAAGAGACTTTTTTGTAGATGTTAGCATCTTACATCAGCAGGCACATTTTCAGATACACAGAGAAAGCACAGCCCAGGGGCTGATGTTTAGAATATCTGTGAATTTGAAATTGAAAAAAGTCCAAATTCAGAGGGTTGCCATGGAAACACCGTTCAATATTCTACAAAACCATGAATAACTTTTGATGGGCTACTTGTGTAGATGATCTGGAGCCAATTTGGTGTCAGTGGGTGAAATGCCCTAGGACAAGTTCGTTCAAATAGCAGGCGTGGAAATCGCAAAAATTGACACCTTCAATTGAAGATGGCCGACTTCCTGTAGGGTTTGGGGTATGGGTCCAAGAGACTTTTTTGTACGTCTTAGTATGTTACATGAGCATGTACATTTTCATACATGTAGATAAAACGTAGCTCCGGGGCTACTCAAAAAACTTGCTATTTTAAGATATTCCGAGCTGCCACTAGGCGGCGCTCTAACGTTTATGGACTTTATGCATATCAGTGTGTTCAGGACAGGGTGCTTATCACACCACTGAAGTTTGAGCCAGATTGGGCAAGTTGGCTTTGAGTTACAGCCATTTTTGTGTTCATGGCGAATCATCGAACTTTGCCGTCCCATAAGGGTCACGCCCTTTTGTCAAAAACTCACAGTTTTGAAAACACAGTAAGTCCAACTTCTTAAGGCTTTCCAGGTGAAATTTGAGATGGTTCTGCTAAACCACCTTGGAGCTGGACCTCCAAGTGTAAAATATGGCATTTCCTGTTCCCACTAGGTGGCGCTGCGAGTGATATTAAATATTGTCATATGTATGTGTTCAGGGGGGCACCCTCATCCTACTGGAGAAGTTTGATGCACATTGGATCATGTAGGTATGAATGAGAGGCAATCAAAATTTCATGGCGAATGATCAAAGTTCAAAGGGGCATAAGGACCCCTCCCCCTTGGCAAAAACTCACCATTTTCGAGATTTAGATTCCCCTGGGGGTGTAGGTTAGACAAACCAAATATGAAGATGATAACGTCTAAAACCTCTGAGTTATTAGAAAAAGTGTGAGGGCTGCAAATCGCCAAATTTGCATAATTAATTCAAAATGGCGGACTTCCTGTTGGGTTTAGGGCATGGCTCCAAGAGGATTTTTTGTGCGCCTGGACATGATATACATGTGTATGAAGTTTCATTCATGTACGTGAAACACAGCGGTGGGGCTCCAGTTTAGGGGGCGCTAGCGAGCCATTTGGGCGCGCCCTTGCCCGAGCCCATTAAAATACTTAAATTTTCACCAGGTGTGACGCATGTGCAAAGTTTCATGAGTTTTTGAATATGATAAAGCCCCCAAAAAGCCAATTCATTTGCCTGAATAATAATAAAAATAAAAATAATAATAAAAATAAAAATAATAAACGAAGCAATTACAATAGGGCCTTCGCACAGTTCGTGCTCGGGCCCTAATAAAAATAATAAAAATAATAAACGAAGCAATTACAATAGGGCCTTCGCACAGTTCGTGCTCGGGCCCTAATAAACGAAGCAATTACAATAGGGCCTTCGCACAGTTCGTGCTCGGGCCCTAAAAATGATGTAAAGAAAACAAAATACTAAATGAAAATGTGTAGGCTTTGATTTAAACATATTTCATTACTCCTTATCTTATCTTATTGTATTTTAAATGTTTTTATTTTTCAAAATAACTTCTGTCATATCTGGATGTCGTCGCTTACTCTTTCCTTTCTTGGCACTTTCCCGCGGATGCTGGAGAATCTGGATTTTTTTGCTTCCTTTCATTGCAGTGATTTTCTCCTCTGGGGCTGACAGATCACATGCTCCTGGTCCTCCACCTGTTTTCTTCATTTTCTTGTAAATTGTTTTTTCCATTTCATCTTTGATTCCAAACTGTTTTTTTTTTTTACTAGAGCTACAGTGAATGTCTCAGGGGAAATGATATTCAGCAGTCCAGTTATTTCAGCCTGAGTGTCATTTTTTTATTCATTTATTCATTTAAAATGGTCGTCACTCCCATGGCAACACTTTGGAAAGCTGCTTCTCTTCTGGCTTCCTTCTTGGACCTCAGACACGATTACTCACTTATCTGCAGTGAGACTTTCTCTGGGGGCGGGGCAGTATGCAGATGGTATGCAAATTGTATGGAGATTGCATAATGCTGTTGGTTCTGAATGAATCTGATTTGCTAACAGAGGCACGGCGATGAGAACAAAATATGCCCATATGCATGTTTCATAAATCTGACAGTAAGTTTGCATGCAAACTCATTTTTAGGACAGGGTATGAACTATTGCTAAATGAGGCCCAGCGGGTCCACTTTAAGAAATTATAAAAGCCCACACATGGGTAAAATGCAGCCTTTGGGCCAGACAAGGCGAACGGGAAAACAAAACAACCCCCATGAATCAGCCAATCGATCAGAGGTAACATCATGCTCAGGAAGTCTGCTCTGCTGTTTAACTCCATGCCAGCACAGTGTGTTTCATCAGTGACCTATGCGGCCATGCATTTCACACAATAGGCAAGATGTTAAATATAACCTGGTTTCGCTTCAGTTATTCAATGTCTGGCTCTTTGCTGACTTTATTGAAGTCAGTATGGCCCCCTGGGGAGAAGTGTTGCCCACCCCTGCACTAACTGAAGGGTCTATAGTCGCTATATTCACGGCTCAAACAGTGGATGAGATGTCACAACACTGCTGCCTTTTAAGAAAAGTATAAAAAAATAATGCAAGTCCTGAACACAAATATGGGAGAGGGGAACCTTGGCAAAAACCATGAACCAACTACAACGGTTTGTAGAATTCAGGTTTTCCCCCCGAACTAATGGTAGTAAACTAAACTCATGAGAGAGACTAAAAACAGGACTGCCAGTAACTCCAAAGTCAACTAATAATTAATAACAAAACTGCAAAATCAATGGAGGAATACCAACACTGATGGCGGAGGGGCTGAGGCTCCACAGGTGTGAGCTCCGCAGAGATGAATGAGAGAGGAGAGCAGTTTAATAAGGATGCAAGAAAACAATAACCAGATGGTAGATGTGTCAGGCCACCGAGGCGTGCACAGCAGGGTCTCGAGCCCAAAGAGCTGGTGGTCGTGGTCAAAGAGACCTTCAGCAAATTCAGAAGCTGAAAAATGCACGTTTGTTTTCTCACGCTGATGATTCACATGTTTGACATTTCATTTGACGGTGTTACGCAGGTTTTCATTAGAACAAAAATGCTCCATGTGCTGATTTCATTCCTCACAAAACTTTCAGCTGAGAGGAAAAACATTAATTAGTGAGATCAGCTGTGAAGTGATTGAAATGAAGGCCTGGAGCTCTCCGGGCCTCAGTGTCACATGAATAAATGACGCAGCTCCAGCCTCATTGTTGCCAGCCAAACGTCTCGGTTACAACGAACTCTATTAACGCTGCATAACAATTACGCAAATCATATTCTTGGCATTTATCACTGTCATAGTTGTCGCTGTCTGTGTCCTGCTCTGAATAACTGCCGTGAAATGAATCAGTCACGCTGACATTTATCACATTTATCACTCCGATTCTGATTTCTCGTTGCTGTTTATAAACCTGATTCACTTCCACCCGCATTCATCTCTGCCAGACTCCGTTTGAATGGCGCGGCCCACGAGTTTTCACACACAGCAGACTGTTTTGGTGGTGTGTGCGTGTGTGTGTGTGCGTGTGGGCGGGTGTGTGTTTAAGTGTGGCCGTGTTGTCGTAAGTACTGCCCTCCGAGTCCTCACCCAGTCTGCAGTAATCGATCTCCTGTGAATCCTGCCAGGTTCACACTGAGAAATAAAAAAAAGCAGAGCTCATATCTGGATTAATTTTCTTTATTGTAAAATCCATCAGACTTTTATTCCTTATAGGATTCAGTTTCTCTTGATTAAACTCACGTTTGCTTATGGTTAGTTAAACCAGAGGGACACTTAATCTAATGGACGAGGTTAAATATCATCTGCACAATAATTTTGAGTGTATTCAGCATGCATGCCACTGAAATGTGCGGCACTTGCAGCTCAGTATCCACAAGTGTGTACAGCTGCACGTTGCTGTGGTCAAGCTGTATTCCACTTCATGAGAGTTTTATAGGTTCTGTATTTGCAGGTATGTTAGGCTCTGCTCGGGTCTGAATTATGTAAATTTTGTCAGCAGAGATGCTATGCTACAATTCACCAGCTGGTAACGTGCACAGGCACATCACTTCACAGATCTGTGACAGCAAGAAGTCATCAGCGCTGTCGACGACTGTCTGTGTTTCACAACAGAGGACGATCCCTGTCTTACGCCACCGCAGCCTAAATACAAGCTTTCATTTTCTAGATCAAAGTGCAGCAGAATTCCTCTGGTTCTCAGGATGTCATCGGTCTCTCCTTCACAAAGAGGAGGAGGAGGAGGAGTGCTTAGAGCCATCTCACGTTGTACATTAATCAGATAAGATAAGCTTTATTTGACACATGCACAGTTATACACAGTACAATGCACAGTGAAATGTGTTTTGTACCTGCAGACAATAGTAAGTGGTAAAATGTGAATATAAATAAGTAGTTCACACATCACAGCACACAAGATAAAAATATATATGACTATATCTTGGATAAAAATATAAAATTCTAGTTGTTGATTTTTATGCGAGGGTATGTTATTGCAGCTGTGTCAGTGAGTGCGTGGTGTGGTCAAACACAACAGAGTATTTTACATAGTGCAGAACAGTCCAGTTCAGGCCTCAGAGTTGAGCAGATTAAAACTCTTCTTCAGCCTTTCAGTCTTCGTCCTCAGGCAGGGAGGGTGGTTCTGATGGTCCGTTCAGCTGAATGATCCACCCTTTTAAGGACCATGAAGTTCTGTTTGGTGGAGTTTTCCATCCAGGTGGTGATGCTCCTACACACGATGTTCTCAACAGTGCAGGTGTAAAAGTTCCTCGAGTAGGAGCTTGAAGTCTCTCAGCTGTCCGAGGAGTTAGAGACGCTGTCTGGCCTTCTTCACAGTGGTGCTAATGTGATGAGTCCAGGACAGGTCCTGTGAGATGGTCAATCCCAGGTATTTGAAAGTGTCCACTCTTTCCACCTCAGCACCACTGATGAGGAGTGGATGGTAGTCCCTCTGCTGCTTCCTGCTGAAGTCCACAATCAGTTCCTTTGTTTTGCTGACGTTAAGCAGGAGGTGGTTCTCCAGGCGGGAGACGTCCCTCCTGTAGGATCTCTCTTCATTGTGAGAAATCAGGCGACCCACCTGTGGTCTGCTGGTCAGGAAGCTGTAAACCCACCTGCACAGGGAGGGGCCCAGGCCCAGCTCCAACAAGCTTAGAGACCAGCCTGGAGGGGACTGTGGTGTTTAATGCTGTCTACAAACAGCACGTTCACATAGTTCCCCTTACCAGTAATACCAGTTGATACCAGTATCAAATATGGATAATAACTAGCAACTATCACTGGCAAAGACATGGACATTTAATCATCTCGCCAACTAATTGTGCACACCACTACTTATACATGGACACTATGGATACTTCGTGTTCATAATGTGCAGTCCATCTGCATGTCTGCTAATTTTTTTAATTCTTTTTCAACAGAAAGCTCAGATAATTAATTGGTTGATATCAAAAAATAACTGGCAACTGCTTTGATTAATCCAATAATCAGGATCCAGCTGGCTGAATAGTTTTTGTGTTTGATGTCATTCTGTCGTCGTTCTGTGATTGAGTCACTTTGATTTTTTTTTTTTAGTGGGATTACTCAAAAAGTGATTAACTTTTGCATGAAATGGAAAAAAAAGAGCTAATTTGCATTATATCTTCACAAATACATAAAAAAAACTGAGTTAGCATCAAACTAACTCTGATCCAGAGTTCATGTATGGTGTGGATCAGTTTGTTCTTGGTGGATTGATGCAAGCTCAGACTGCTTGTCTCATATTTTGTAGATTAATTGATTGGTTGCAGTAAATAATCACCAGGTAATTAAAATGAATATTTGTTGCAGTTATTGGTGTATTGGTGGCATGCAGTTAACCACAAATTTGTTTCAGAAAAATGTACTGTGTCCTTATAACACAGTGCAAATGCAGACAGCAAAGATGTCAAACAAAAAGCTGAAATTATTACTTTCATAGTGTTGGACGCCAAACAAAATGCTCTAATGATCATTAAAAACCATGTGACGGGATTTCTGGAATCACTGAGTGCAGATAAAATGTCAACTGAGCCGTCAGCTGACTCACATCAACATGATTTTTATTTCTTCTGTCCTGTCACTCGTTTTATTTTTGCTCTCAGCTCAGAGGCAGACGGCGGCCACACCAGGGTGTGTGTATGTGTGTGTGTGTGTGTGTGTGTGTGTGTGTTCCCACTTTTATGAGTCTCTCTGTGTGTATGTTCAGTGTTCTGATCCCAGATCCCCGGTGAGGCTTTTGTGGATTTTATGAGTCTTAGACTTTTGGTCTGGGTTCTTCTTTTTTTTGGGGGGGGTGAGTATCTGTATCACTGGGGTCCCCGCAGCAGCTGTGTGGCTCTGTTTTGGGGTGCGGCAGGCGTCTCAGGGGGAATCGATTTCAGCTCCCCGCCTGTTATTGTGCCACCATCTGCGGTGAATGGAGGAGGCTGCGACCTCTGCTAGGCTACTCATCAAAAGGGGGCTCATGAGACAAAGTCAGGGGTGAGATGTGCAAGCGTGTGAGCATGTGCGAGGGGGGTGGGGGGCATGACAACACACAAACGCGCTCGTCTTGTGCTTCCTTCTGTCAGGAAATGGTATGCCAGACTCTGAGAGTCACGCGCACGTCATTTTAGTTTTTCATGTTTGGTGGGGAGAACGGTCCGGGCAGGAAACAGTCAATGGAGCAATTGTGACTCCCGCTGCTTTTCCTCATCCCTTCAGAGAGCACGAGTAGATCTGTGAGGCCGCCAGTGTTCACAGCTGAGAGAGTTTGCAGTGACACAGTGAGTTGTACAAAACTGGGTCAGCGTTAGAGGCACAAGGTAAAATCTGACTTCAAAGCCGCTCTGTGTTGTCGGTGAGGATGGCAAAGACGAGCTGTCTGGTTTGCTGTCATGTCACATCCGACTCTCGTTCCCTCTGCAGAGCGCGCTCCTTCACCCTCTCCTTTCCTGTACATAACCTCATCCTCTCATCCCTGCTTTCTCTTCCTGTCACCTGGGTCTGAGCTGTCAGTATGAATGCGCTGCGTGCGTGTGTGTGTGCATGTGTGTGTCTGTTTACTAAGAGGGAAATACTGTGTGTGTTTTTGTGTGTGTGTGGGGAGGGGTTGGACCATCTGCTGGGACAGCTGGGGGAGTATGAGTGGGCTAAAGGCAGGATTTAGGGTATGATCTGCCTCTGCCTTAAAAGATTTAGGAAGATTTTTACTTAAAAGGCAATTTGGGGGGTTTATAATCTTTTTGATCACTACCAGAGACTTCTTTCAGAATTAACAGATGTTTGTTCACCAAACGTTATAATATGAGTCTTTATAAAGCGTGCAGTTTATGTGCAGCCTGTGACGGGATCTCTATAAGAAGGACTGTGATTTATTTTATAGATGCATGAATGTTAGCAACACTAGTTACCTCGCTAACTCAGAATTAGTAAGAATTTAGGTGTCAGAGAAAAACTGCTGATCAGAAGCAGGGCTTTGGATTCATGTTTGAGTTTCAGGATCTTCACCAGCATGCCTGTTGCATCCAAGTCAGCTTTGCTGTCATTATATTGATTCTCAGGAAACTGCAGTTCCCTAAACAGGTTTGGGTGCCATTATTTAGCAGTGGTTTCCTGGAAGTTCTGCAGAGCTTCTTCAATGGGTCTTTTGCTTTAGTTTTTTAGGTCTCACTTTTCCACTTTTCCAGTTTGCTAAAATTTTTAAGGACATGGCATGCTGAGATATGCTACATTTTAAATCTTGAGAAATCACCTTGTTGGTGCAAAAATGCTATTTTATGCCTTTCAAACTGTTATTTTTGGCATTTTTTAGACTGAGTTAAGAAAGGAAAGGAGAACAAATTGTGTTTTTGTGACAGGCTGCTAATAAAGTGGCTTAACAAACAACAAAAACATCCCTCTGATGATGGTCGGGTACAAGGACTAAAGAAATGAGGGGTGGCTCAAGACTTTTGCATAGTACAGCACGTCTAATTTCTTCAAACATTTCTCAGCCCAAACCTTCTGCTCTAAAAACCTGGAGAATGTTTTTTAGATTCAGGGCTAAATATGGATTCATGGACTGTCCAAATAACAAGTCTGATGGGCACACAGTGTCAGAAACTCCACCACACACAGATCTAAAATCATCACTGTCACCACTGCTGGAGTCTTACTGAAGAAAAATAGTGAGTTACACGACTTGTTGCGTTACTTTTTCATCTCTGCAGCATGATCTGAGGTACAGTTACCAGTTAACAATATAAATCTCAGGGTACCCTCCAACAGACTGCCTCCCATCCCTATCATAAAGAGGACACACACAAGACTTTTCCTTTAGTGTTTTATGTATGAATACAATGCTGACACATAAATATATAAATACATAAACACGGCCTAAAGCAAAGAAACATTGTGACCACAGTGATTCTCCTGTAGAGGCAGATACGGGTAGAAATGGTTGGCTGTGTTTCTGGGGTCTGCTCACGCTCAGCTTAAACATCACTCTGGGTCAGAGGTTCTTCACTGCTAGCTTTGGACCATCCTGATGTTTTTGTTGGTGCTGCTTGCAGCAGTGGACGGTCGATAGCTCGATACCAGCCCAGAGTCAGTTTGTCACACTCATGTCCTTTTGTGCCTGTGATCCGTTTGCATTTTACTGACACACTGATGTCCTTTTATGGAATAAAATTAAAGTTATGTCCAGATCTCCACTCCTCAAAATTTGTAGACCACTGTGTTTTTCCTCCTCCCTCCACAGGAAGTGAAGTCAGATTATTACAGGTGTACAGGAATTATTTTTTTCTGCCCATCATGTAAGGGTGGATTGGAAGGGCCCAAACACAGGACTCAGACACGAAACCAACCTTTTATTAGGTGGAATGCCAGAATCCATAAACAAATATCAAAATCCAAAACAGAACACAACACACTCAATAGCAAGAAATGCTCAGAGACGGGACAACGGGAAAGTGGAACATCCACACAGACACACTGAGGAAATTAGGCACAGCTGGGGAAAGAAGCACAGGTGAAACTAATGAAAATAACACAGGGGACGTAACACTGAAAGCAAAACACAGGAGACGACCGACTAGCAAACTAAAACAGGAAATAACAGGGAAACAGTCAACGCCAGAAAAAAACAATGGAAACTAATAGTTTTATACAAACAGTAACTGCATCTAAGAACACTAAAATGTTCAGAGATGATCGAATAAACATACTAAGAATCAAATATTAAATAATAAAGAGAATTTAAAAGTAAAAGAAAAACAATTCAAACCCCCAGGTCAGAAGAACTTCTATAACTCAAGTAATGTGATCACAGCAGTGCACCGCTTCAGAGCATGTTTCACCCACACTGGTTGTCACCCATTTAATTTCTCGTGTGCTTGGACACCACGTCTCAGGAACTCCAGCTCCAAATCTCTGCATTGCTCCATATCAGCTGTAGCATTTTGTTTTCAGGTTATTCACCCGCTCCCATATTTACCGCTTTCATATTTAACACAAACACTCACTGAAGTCACTGTGACCTGTCCGTCCCATTCTTTATAAAGGGGACTGAACTAAAGGACAAACTGATTAGATTTTGGAGGTTAAAGGTCACTGTGACCAAGCAATGAATGGACAAATGTTCATTAAGACACAATGATGCAATGATGAGGTGATGGTATTTTATATTAAAAAGATTTAAGGTCAACTTTTCATATCTCTGGTGTTTATTCAGCACCGTAACTCTGGGGCAGAAGGTGGATTGTGGCCATATTTCATACTTAGATGCTGAATTGAATGCACTGATATTTGGTGCCCAACTTACTTCAAAGTCTTCACTTTGTAATGAAGTCTTCAGAAACAATGTAACTTCAGCGTGACTGATTTGTGGAAGAATACAACCATAACCCTAGTTAGCCCCCGCCCCCCCCCCGCCTCTTATTTGTTTTCATTTTCTCCCTCTGTTCCTTCCAGACTCTTCTCCAGCATTTTCTCCACTCATCTCCGCATCAGCAGTTTCATTTATGAATATGGAAAGACCTGGAACGGTGTTGCATTAATAGTAATATTCTGGGTCACCCATCCCTTTACAGCATAGCAGGAATAATGCGTGAGTTCATTAACCATAAAGCATACGCGAGAGGTCTTATAATGAGCCTTTAATGCCCCTGATCAGAGAGAACCACACACACACACACACACACTGACCTGTTACTGATGTATCTGTGGACTTGTCTGACCTTGTTGGACATTAACAGTTTGTCAGTTAGTCTAGGTGTGAGAAAAATCCTCCCTCTCATTTCTAAATTCAGTTTTTAGGTCATGAAAGGCGTCATCCCAGTCCTGAAATAGCCTCCCCTGTTTCTCTGCCTCCCCTTCTTTTTCTCCCTCAGTGGCTGTCCTCAATGTGCTCGTCTCACAGTCGGTCCTGCCGGCTGGAGCAACAGGAGCAGCGGCTCGTGCTCCGACTCTCCTCGGTCAGCTCGCCCCCTCTTTTTGTCCCTTGTTTGATTTTTTTTTTTTTTTTTTTGTCTTTTGTCTCTTTGAAAGTTTTTCCAAACCTGCAGCTTCTGCTCAGGTTCTTGTTTTGGTTTCCCTGCTTGTTATCGGGGTTTTGATCATATGCAGAGTAACAGCTTTTAACCCAGGCGGATAAACTCTGACCTATTTCCTTCTCACTTCCTAGAGAGCTTCTCTGATTTTCCTAATTTAGCCACAAAGTCCAGTTTCAGTCGCACTGCTGATTAAAGTCGGTCTAAAAGGCTCGTTGACATTCGCAGCGTGTATTTGACTTCTACCAGCACGCATGTCGAAAATTCATCCCATGTGCACAAATCACACAGCACATCCACACACTTTATAGTTCATCAACTATAAAAAGAACTGGCAGGAATACATTATCAATGATATTCTGAGTCCCTCTTTTGGGCAATGGGCAGATGCTCATTTTAAGGGATCAGATTAACAGTCTAAATCAGGGGTGTCCTTTCAGTTTGTGGGCCACATATAGCCCAATTTGATCATAAGTGGACCGTAGCACTAAAACTATCACCTGATAATCTATACAGAAAAGACAGAGAGACAAAGAGGTTTTATGGAGCAAGAAGATATTAAAAACATTCAATAATTATTCAGGGGGAGGGCAACAAATTAGGAAAGCTAAATCACTGGCAGCAGGCAGTGTGTGTGTGGCACATGATAGACTGACAACAACAAATTTATTGTCTATTCGGACTCTAGTGTGAGACGCTGTATGTGATGGGACTTCATATGAAACACGTGACTGTATGATGTGTTCTTCATTTATCCATCTTACAGAGTAACTAACAAAAGCCCAATTCAGAGAGCATTAATGTTACAGGAAGTTGGTAATAAAATATCTCTGCTCCTCACTTCTCCTTCTGGATGCCACTTTAGCCATTGGCAAACCATGTAGGAAAACCATGTGACTTTTATTACAGGCAGGCGTAGTCGTGTGTTTGGTATCACATTATGTTCAGGAGATCATTTAGCTGTAATCTCATCATCCACACATTATGATGTTTCTACCAAATTGCTGCTTAGTCTATACTTAAGAGAACAGTGTTTAAATTCAGAACACAGCATAAGAGATCGATTACAGCTGTAGCTTCTAGCTGAAGAAGCTACAGCTGTAAGAGCCTGAAGTGATGGTCTCTCCTGTTCAGCCGTCAGCTTAGATTATACACATACCAACGTCAGAGCTCAGTGAAGGACAAACAACAAAAGCACAGTACATTGAACTATTACCAACAAAATTTAGCAAATACCATATGACAAACTAAAACAACTGACACATATGATGCATATATTTTACCTTGTTGCCATCTCTCAGCTGAGGCTAAACTCTTTGTTTACTCTCTTGATTTCTCCTTACTTCGTTTACCTGTCCCGGCAATCTTTTAGCTCACACCGTTTCTCTACGCTTTTCGTTACCTTTCAGCATCACATGTGAGGAGTTCTTTCTTTTCCTTTTCAAAATAAAACATCCTTCTTTACAGGAAATGACTGAACAGCTAGAACAACAAATATATATTGCAAACCTTACAACCTTTGTGACATTATGCACTGGGGTCATTTACAACAACTAAATCTGCTTTCTCACCACAAACCTTTTCTTTTTCTTTTACTGTCACCCCGTGCACTGAGGTAATAAAGGTAGCCCTAAACATGGCTCTTCAAACTCATATTCAAGTGTAAAGTCATTGTTTGAACCTGCCTTAAATTACAGGCTCTACTAGTTATACCTGAGAAACAACAACGAATTAGGACTTTAAAGATGACCAGGTTTTATGTTGAAAACCAGATTAAAATCCATGATTCTTATATAGCTCTTTTCTACTCTTGCTGAGCACTCAAAGTGCTTTATACAGCACATTTGAATTTACCCATTCATACAAGCACTTCTTTCTACAGCTAGGTGCTTTCTGTCTAACGTTTCCACTCCGATGGTTGCATTGGAGAGCAACTTGGGGTTCAGTATCTTTCCTAAGGATACTTTGGCATGCTGACTGGAGCAGCCAGGAATTGAACCACTGACCTTTCGATTAGTAGCTCTACCTCCTGAGCCACAGCCACCCCCGATCCACGAACAATCCAGTTTACACTAAAATGATCCCATCTTGTTCAAAGACATGAATCCCATCCAGATGGGGCCTTACAGTAGATCAATAAAACCCATTTTTGTCAATAAATGTCTATTCATCCATTTTCTGCCACTGAACCAGATCTGGGTTGTGGGGGCAGCAGTTTTAGTAGAAATGCCCCCTCTTTCCATCACCTCCTCCAGCTCTTCTGAGGTGTTCCCAATCCAAGAGACATAATGTCTCCAGTGCATCCTGGGTCTGCCCCAGGGTGGCAAACTCGAGCCACTTCACCTAGGAGGTATCCAGGAGGCGTCCTAGTCAGCTGCCCGAGCCCATTGGCTCCTTTCAATGTGGAAGAAGCTCCTCTCGAATGACTGCATTCCTCACCCCATCTCTAAGGGAGTGCCCAGACAAGCTTTGGAGGAAGCTCATTTCTGCGTTTGTATCCATGACCTAATTTTTTCAATCACTACCCACAGCTCATCGCCATAAGTGAGCTGCACCAATCCATCCTTCATTCACGGATGAACAAGAACTTGAGATTCTTGAACTTCTCCACTTGGGGAAGGAGCTGGTTCCCAAATCAGAGTGGGCATTTAACCCTTTTCCAACTGACACCTGTGACCTTAAGTGTCCACACAGGAAGCACTTAACTTGTTGCCTGTCACTTTGTAGCTAAAGTTTGGTTGCTGGCATTCTTGGCTCAAGTTGCCTAGTAATAAGCAATATAATATATTTACCATCCTGTGATGTGTCAGTCACTGGTATCCTTTGCTGTCTCTGATAGCTGCCTCAATCGCTTGCCTCGAAGTTGAGAAAAGTTAATCTCAGGACCAACACGCAACAACTTAACATGACCAGCTCTTATTTTTCCTCATAGACACTTGAAGTCACTGAATGTCGTTGACTTTCTGTGGTTTCTGGTCACCACGTCACTGCTCGTCGCTTCAGCGTGGATGTCCCTTTTGACTTGGAGGTGCTAATTTTCCTTCCTGCCATTTCACACTCAGCTGCAAACTGGCCTAGCCTGAGCTAGATGTCAGCGCTCAACGAAGCCAGAGGGACCAAAATGGAAAATTTCCACCACTTGGCTGCACCAAGAAGTTCTGTCCATAAAAATAAATAAAAGGGCAGCCCTGGTGAAGTCGAGGTCCCTGTAAGAAGCAATGCAAACCAATCCATCAGCCTTCAACAACGGGCCTGATCCCACATACTCCTTAAAGTAATGATGTCACAGAATTTTATAGTAAAGATTCTAAATTCTCATATTTGAGTTTACTACCTGGTGGTGTTCACAAAATGGAGTTATAGTGCATACACGACAGAAAATGGTTCTGTCAGCTACGTCTTTCTGAAGCAGCCAGTTCTGTTACTTTGTTTCCAAAGTTTTCTTTGGCTTATTTCTCATGTTTTAGTATTTTGCACGTTTTCGAGTGTCCCTGTGTTTCCGTGTCTGTGTTTTGTCTTTCTTTGTCTGTTTGCTTCTCTGCCGGTTTAACGTTTTTGTCTTTGTTTTTTGCTTCCTTTTTAATTGCCTGTCTCTCCCTTGTTTGTTTCTCCTGATCCTTACTTCCCTGTCTGCTCCGTGTGTGTGTGTATATATGTATGTATATTTGTATGTGTATATTTGTATGTGTATATATATGTATGTATATATGTATGTATGTATATATATATGTATATATATATATATATATATGTATATATATATATATATGTATATATATATAGCTTTGTCTTCCCTCATTCTCTGTCAGGACGTCTGTTTACCTCTGTTTGCCTACCTGAGTTTGCATGTTCTCTGCCTTCTTGTCTATGCTGCGCTCCTCTTGTGTTCCTGTTTGTGTTTAGTTTTGCTGTATTTTTCTAAAAAGACACACTTCAGTTTTCCCTCTAGAATTTAGTGTTTTCTGTTTCAGCTTTAATTATTAAAGTGGAAGTTACTGTTTATTTCCAGCTCCATATTTCTGCACTCCACTAGAGCAGCTTTGCATAACTCACAGTTCGAAATAACCCTCGTTTATTTTACACTGGGCCTTGGTGCAAGTTTCCTCTGATTGGCTGATCCCAATCAAAAAGATTAATCATCAGGTAGGTCAGACTTCAGTGCTCAACCCCAAAGCTGTAGCCAGAGATGACCATATTTAGGATATTTCTCCTGACATCGTATTAATCCAAGAGTAGAAATTAATATTCTGAAGCCTGAACTTTGACACAAACCTTATTTTTTGAAACTTTGGTCATGTTTAATATGAGCATCCACCATTGTTACAGGAAACAAGGAAAACATTAATGGTCCCCTTAAAATCCTGCTTTTTGTCGTCGACCTGATTGTTCCTGTCGGATTTGTGTCCTGGTCCTCATTTTGAACACCGTATGTATGCAAATGATGTGTCCATGCACGCTGTTTGGATTCCCTTTGCTGCTTCTCATGAAAAAGAAGTTCCTTCAAAGCCTCATTCCTTCTCTTTCTTCTACCCCTCATCCGTGTTTTCCTGACGCTGGCTCTGCCGGAGGTCTCTTCATGTTAAAAGTGAATTCTTCCTCCCCGCTGTTGCCGAGTCTGCTCTTTGGAGTTCTTTACAATGATGAAGAGACTGTTGTTGAGAACTGGCGTTATATAAATCAAACCCTATTGGATTGAATTAAATTGAAAGCACCGTGAATGCAGATGAGGAAGATACGACAGTACCGCTGTAGGATTTCAGCAGTATGATGAGAGGTGTTTGAAACCTAAAGCGTGCTGTGAAGGATTTAGAGAAAGTGTGTACGACATCATGCTTTCCTAATGAGCACAATCTTACACGTTTACATCAAAGACAACATCAGCGGAGGGGCAGGTGTACGAAGGCTCGTTTAACTTTTAAGCCTCCTGGGTGCACTTGCAGACTGAGCCACTGACCTTGAAACTGCATCAAAAGGCCTCTTTGTGGATTCAAACTGCGTGCACGCTGCCTCCAAATCGACCTCAGAGAGCAACAAATGGATTTCTCACAAACATTTTCATTCTTCACAACAGCCTTGCTTTAGTACCGACTACTAGACAGTAAAAATGTTTTCTTCTCAGCAAGGCACATGCTTGGCTGTTTTTTTTTCTGTCACTTAGCTGATGATATTTGGACCAATACACATTCAGTAACAAGCATGACTAAGAGTTGCCTGTCCAGTGACTCACCCTGAGGTGGAACAAATGTTCCTGCTGCATAAAAACCCCTGATAAAGTTCCGCCTTCTTATCGATAATCAATTTGAGGAAATGCTGGGCTCTTGCTCTGTGTGCTCCCTCACTGACTCTCTTAAACTGATTTGCTCTTATCTCAGAAACATGTCTGTGGTCCCGAGAATTAATCAGGGCCAAGAAAATTATTTAAGTGCCTCTCACTCAGTGATTCAAGCCATGTGCGTTTTTAACTCTGCAGAGTGTTGGCGTTGCATCTTAAATCATATTTTATCCATTTACAGAAGTCGCTCTATATGCATCCATTCTGCTGTTGTTACATTATGACTCACTTTTTTCCCAGAATGCTCCCTGCTGAGACTCAAAACGCAGGGTGCAGCCGGTTGAGATAGGCCCACTGTTACTGATGATGCTGACGATTATCATAATGGACGGTTGGCGATGAGCAACACTATGACGCTAAAGCAAACCCTGCAGGATGGATGGCTCCCCACCTGCCCAGCCGCCTCATACCCAAGGACTTGTGTGGCCTTGGCCGCCGTTGCCCCTGCTGTGGTGGCTGGAGATGATGCTGTTGCCCCAGTGATGGTTGCCAGGCAGCTGAGGAAGTGCTAATTAAGACTGCAAGGGGAAAACTGGAGGACTGTGAGGACGACAGGGTGTCAAGTTCTGAGAAGAAGGTGGATAGGATAGAGGACAGCAGCCATTTAGTATAGCTTGGTGCAAAAGAGGGAGACAGCCAGCACAGTGATGTTACATAATAACAAATGATTAATCATAACTGATTGATGTTATGTAATGTGTGTAATCTGTGCAAAAAAAAAGTGCTGTTTTACAGAGAAAGGGAATACTTGTCTGAATAGCTGGAGATCCAACTACAGGAAGTTACGACTCCTAATCAAGAAATGGTTCACCTGTACAGATTAAACCCACTAAACCTAGAATATTTGCTTAGAGACCGCCTTAAAAATAAAGCCAACATGAAAGTAGCTCTTGAAGCTCACCGTTTGTTAGTTTTATACCTTCTGTGTTCTGCATTCGGGTCCTCCAAATGTTAAAGTCGTCAGCTGGATCATTATGAATTCAATTATCTGACTGTTATCATATGCAAGTTTTAGTTTTAGTGAGTGATATTCTGTTTTATCTGGTCCTTAGTGCTAATTAGCAGATATCAGCGTTTTGTGTGTGGCTGTAGCTTGTTAACAAAGCTTCTTGGTGATACACAATAACCTAGGACTCCACCTTTTCCTCTCAGAAAACCAACACGGCTGCAGCTTCAAAATCCATATTCCAAAAACAGTGGGTGACATGACGGTGGCTATGTGCAGCTTTCATAGTTATTGATGGTTATCAATGCTTTGTTACTCTTCCCGCATTTCTGGCCACGCTGGACCTCCGCCCGCTCATCAGCCTGGTGACATTTCAACATGAATATTATTTTGAAGTATGACCATTTTGGCAAGTAGGGCAGGTGGTGAACAAAAATTGTGTCGCTTTGCCTTTCCAGTGCAGGGCACACAACAGTACACTTGTACTTACCACAGCTGAGGTCCTTCATGCTGAATGTCCTCAGGATGTTACAGTACAGCGTCACATTGACAGTGTTTCTCTGCAGGTTGTAGTCACTGTGCACAAAGATGACTGTGCTCTTGAACTGATGTGCTGTTTTCTGGCTCTTCCTCTGGAAACTGCCGTCTGGGTCCATCACCACTGATCCATAAGTCAGTTAAGCTTGAAGCAGGAGTTTGTGTTTGTATCGCAAAACCTTGTGATTTGTGTTGAAGTTGCAGATGCACAAAGTCAGAACAGGACTAATAGGGAACAATACAAAAATAGTGAACACTATAAAAATAATGAGTGCTCGTGCCACACTTTGTATTCATTGGAGCAACCACAACTGAATACAAAGTGAATGGAAACAAACAATCAAATGCAAATGTGTCCAGGGTGTGCCAAGTGCTGTGAAGATGCTTCTGCATGAACTGAAATGGTTCCAACTTGTATGAAAATTTTATTTATGAATCTGCTTCATAAAAGCAAACAGAGAGAAGAGGAAAAGGAGAGAGGGGAGGAAGAAAATAACCAGAAGAACGAGAGTTCAGTCAGATGTAACAGAAACAGATTCAATGTAGTCACTGAGTATGTAGTTTACCACATAGTTTACATCTCGTGTGGTGCATAAACAATCCACAGTCTGCAAACTAAAGTGTCTCATCTCTGCTGTCCACCATCTGGAGTCTAATGGGTGTCTATCATGCTGATCTTCGGCCTCTCCTCTGTTTCATGACTTTTGCCTCCTCCTTGGACCTAGAGTCCCTTCAGAGGTCCTGAGCCACCTTAGATTCTGCTCTTCTTGGTCAGTCTTTGCACACCACAGTAGTTCAAAAACCACTTATTCTCAAACCCGGTGATTCAGATGACAGAAAGGAGCTGCCAGAGAACCCAGACGAAGAAGAAGAACAAGAAGAAAGCTTTCTGATCTTTTGAACAGTGCAAAGAAAGTGCTTTTGATTCTCATTAACGCTGTCTGACGGAAGGTGCCATTACATGACTTCAGGTGCCGAGCTGTTGTTTCTTTTACAGGGTTTCGGTCTGTTCTTTCACACACCCAAAGTGTTATCTGCAGGCTGTGTGTGTTCGTGTGTGGTAGAAGCAGAAAGAGAATGTTATTGGTGCACAAGAGAGTTTGTGAGTTTTGACAGTCTGATGTTGTCTGGGGTCTACGGGATCATTAGGTGCAGACGTCGTCGCTCTCTCTGCTTGTTAGCTAACCTGACAGGCCTCTGATACAAACTGACAAACTGTTTACTTCAGAGAATTAGTAACAATCAACACACGCTGCATTTCCTCCTTTAAAGTCTGCTTTTATGGGGGTTTATTTAAACAAAATACTGTGTTTTGCTGTTGCAGCTCAGTAGTTTGAGACTTCCTGAGTTAATTAGGTTTTTTTTTAGGTGTTTTTGCATGAACAGTGTAAGATGAGATCATCTAGAAGACAAAGTGTTTTTACCTGACAAATTCGTGCTGGGACTTTAAAACTGTAACTTTGCTAGACTTCAGGCAAACAAGTAACCAAAAACAGGCAGTGGACATGCACAGGTAGGCAGTCAGTGAGGTAGCCAAACTAGGTAAGGAGCAAGCAAGAAGGCAAATTAACTAGAAACACAAAGAAATATACAAAAATACACAAGGACAACCAGAAACACAAATAGTACCACTAGGGAAACAGGGGAGTATTTGTAATGAGATGTCTGATTGGGCAATTGAACACAGGTGATACTAGCCTGGCAGGTAAAGCGATTACAAAGAAGGGAAACAGAGAAATGGACCAGGAATTCTACAATAACCCAGTAACACTGACACATATTAACTAGTCTCGCTGTCAGTTACCTTCGAGGCTGCGATACACTTTTACAAAACTGAAGACATTCAGGGGCAACTCCTCTGGTTGCAAAGGGACTTCCAATTAGACATCTATGGGAAAAACCGATGGGCTCAATCACTAGTTTGACATCATACTTAAATCTAATGATCCCCATTAAACTTAAAAGTAGGTTAAACAGGTTATGCTCATTGGCTAAGGACTTATAAATCATAAGTCCTTAGCCAGTGAAAGCAGCAATGTTCAGCCTGAGGCTTCAGAACAGGACTTCACCAACCAGTGGGTGATGTCACGGTGGCTAGGTCCATCTTTTATACCGTCTATGGTCACACCAAGCCACAGCAACACTGTGAAATTAGACTGGGGTGATGCTGAACATAACAGCACTAGTGACATAAATTTGGCTGGTACTACCTCCACCACCGGCTTAAAGGCATATCGGTAAAGCCCACTCGACATGGTGGCGCTTTAACTTAACATAAAGACTGCAAGCGGGCCAAAATGACACACCATGTCTTGTTTTTAATCCACTGTGAGAAGTTGCTGTCAATCTTTTCTACTCTAAATCACTCTTTAAATTGCAGCTTCCTAAAATGGATATTGTCATTCAAAATCATGAATGATTACATTCAGATTTGGTCGCTTTATGCTACTTTAAAAAAAGATACATGACTAAATATTTTAGTCATTAAAAAAGCTGTTATTAATGGTGAAGTTTAGGGGATGCACTCCTTGGTCTATAATACTGTGTCAAATCTAGCTCCACACCTTATGCTGCAGGCTGATGTGCATCTTCCCAGAAATTTAACTACGAGTCGTGGCGATGCACACCTCAACAGCTGTGATGGGTTTGTTTTATAGCAATATGTGCCATAAATACGGTGTTCTGAATAGCACAAGGATAATACCTCTGTGAAACTAAATGTAACAAGCTGTAATAAAACAGCTTGTGTTCAGCCACTGCAGACATGCTCCTGTTTTCCAGTCACAGCTCTATCAATATGTGTATAGACTCGGTCGGCTCTGAGTTTGAGTAAAAGTAGCACTTAATCAATATTTATTAGCTCCAAGTCTCGATGGCAGACGACGCAGACACACCAGCTCCCAAATATAAATGCAAACAATGCCAACTTTATGGTATAATCTCTGCAAACACTTAACCTAACCAGTCTCAGTGGTGCTCTGTAGATGGATGCAGGTGATGTCTTAATCACCCACTCGACAGCCTTTCAGTGATCTCCATTTTCTGTTTGGAAGCTTGTTTTTTTTTTTCCTGATAAAATTATAAAATATTAAGTGTCCTCCAGCAGGACACATTTTTTCCTAAGAAAAACTGTGTAAAAAGACATTAAAAGTATCTTTTATCTGTGCTGGCACATTACTCCCTGTGAGCTACTCTGCACAGGCGTGTTGTTGTTGATCTGATTTTCCTACAATGGCACCAACAGCATCAGAAAAACCCCGTGTTTCAGCAGAGTCACCGGCTATTCCTCAGCTGTAAATAAAATGGCCTGTAATTCTCCATAATGGAGACACCAGAGGCATGTACTCAGGTCGGATTATCAGCACCCAGATCATATTGGGGATGACAGGGCGAAATCCTAGAAAAAGCTGAAGAAGAGGAGGCGTGTTTGGAGGCAGGAAAAAAAGGAAGATGAGATGAGGAGGGGAGAGGCGGCGGGGGAGAGGGTCCAAGGGCTCCTCCAGGAGCTGCTGCTCGCCCCAGTTCTGTCTGCAGCGTCGTCTCCATGAATTATTCGACTGCAGCATGAGGACTCTTTGGCAGACAGGAGCCTGTGGACCATGTTTATATACTGCGTCCCACTGCTCTCATAAGGAAACACACACTGTCTCCTAATATGTGTCACTGATTTTATAATTACCATTGAGGACATTTTGAACTCATACCAAGGGGGAGCTGTTCATAAAACGAGCTATCACAATGACAGTTTAAGAAAGGAGGGAAGCTTGCAGAGCTGCTAGCTGCTTCTATCTGGGTGGTTTGTTAAACAGTTTAATATGTGAATAAATCCTTCTGATTGAGAGGGATTCTGCATTTTGTGTTAAACAGCGTCTTAATCCTTGAGTCATAAGAGGTGAGAGCAACTGCTGTAGCCCTTCTAATGCCCTCCAATCTCAGAGACTGTGAGGCCTGAGGTGTGAGTCTTCTTCATTAACCTGAAAATATGCTTTGCATCAAATCCCTAAAAGAGGGCCGAGGCCTCATCGGTGCAGACTGACTCTGATTGATTGTGTTGGCAGTCTGAGTAGGACCACAATTGTCTCCCACCAGTTGACCTTTGCAATTGCTTCGTAACCGATTGGTTGCCGTAATCAGTCTCAGAAACCAGAACAAATGTAATTAAATCACTGGGTACAGATTCAACCAAGCAGCAAGGAGGGTGCAATCCTATTTTTACTCTAGTGTGACTGAGCTATAAGTTAAATTTCTTCTGAGTGACTGCCCATCCTGCTGCTAAAACCTTTTGTTTTACTAAGATTTCCTTAAAAAGATCACAGATGCCCACTTTTTCAGATATCCGCTCTCAATGACATCACACAGAGCCAAGAGTGGGAAAAAACTGTCTGACACAGAGCCTTCAGAGCAGCCCAAAGCCTGACCTTTAACTCAGTGATTACTTGTATACACACTGGCCTCATTGTTAGTGGTTATTTTTACACTAACAGTAAATAAAGGAAAAACAGCCCCAGCAGGGCACTTCTGTCAAGGCCAAGGGCTGCATTTCTGCACCTGAGGGGGAACTTAAACTAATGTACCACAGGAGACTCATAATATTGGAGGTTTTCAAAGTAAATGAAGAAATCAAATCTTCACATAAGTAAACTCAACTACACCAGCTTCTCAAACTACTTTTTAAACTACATAATCTCTGTCTTTTTTGGTCATTTTGTTGCTCACTAACAAACGTGAGCCAAGACACACTAACTGCAGACATCTGAAATCAGTACTCACGTGACCTCACACGACCTTAGACGAGAAAACAAATCAAATCAAATTAAAGCCACAGTGTTGTTTATTTTCCGCTACATTTACTTCGACTCCGCTCCTGCTTTCCCTCGCTGCTGTTCTCATAAATCAGGGCTGATAACAGAGCTCCTGTGATTTTTGTGGTGATAGTTTCAAACATGCCAGAAACTTCAGGGCCAGAGAGGATGCATTTCTGGCTGCTGAGCAACAGGTTTGTGCAAGAATTTGACCCAGATCTGGATCGTTTGTCTCTCAAGTTTGTCTCTGATGAAAAAAATCACCCACAACTACAAAATTATTGTTAGATGCTTTCATATAGAGACAATTAAAATCAATCCAGCAATCCAAATGGCAAAAAACAAATCATTCATAAGGGTGGTGTCTAAAGGCTGGGTTTAGCTAACTGAATCTATTTGGTTATGGCAGGGTCATGGTTGTGGTAAAAACAAACCAGTGTTAATTGATGGTTAAAGGCTGGATGCAAACCACAGTGTCAAACATAGACAATATGGTTATACACCCATCCATCCACCCCAAACTCCTTCCTGGGAGGTTTGGCTGTAACATAACAGCCTGTTCAGAGGAATATTCACAGCGTTACCTTTACAAACAGCTCGGTGCGTTTGGAGCTGAAGGAGAGGTCGTGCTTCAGCTTGTGCAGCTTTAAAGCATCGTTTCAATGGAAAATTACAAAAAAGCATTTCTGCACTCGCAGTCAGTGCTGAGTTGAATGAATGCCCCTCCTGCTTTGGATGCTAAGACATGTCTTGTTTGCACTTCTTAAATTGTGGTTGCATTTTTTCTTAACCCTCTGCACACAGTTATGGTTGTAATTATGTTCATGATGAGGTTTAAAGCAGGTTGTTTAACCTTGACTTCGTTATGTGGACTCTAAAGGTGGCTGTAGCCTTGGTCCTTGTGGACTTGTTTTCCTGATGTGCCTCTTGGTTAACAGTACATAAGTGCAAGCACAGCTGTACACATAAATGACCATTTTGGGGATTTTTTTGTGTGTGTGTGTGCTTGTTTATTAAACCACAAAGCCCCTCTCAGATAAACTTGCTTGTGAACAGTAACTGCTTGCTCAGCCAGCCTGTGGGGCAGTACATTGGCAGTATATTGTCATTGTGGTTAGTGGGGACAATCTCAGCCTTAAAAAATAAGTTTCCTCCAGCAGAAAGCTTCACAGGCCGCTGCAGTCTGTCATCCACTGTCCTCAGGCACAGCCGGAGGCTTTTCTCAACACACTTTGCTGGAGTTGGGTTTCACTTGTGGTACGATGAGGTCAGCATTGTGCAGAAATTAAAAAACCCTCTGGAGGTCAATGGGTTTCTGTGTCAGGTTTGTCACAGCCCCAGCAGGGCTGGACAGCTGGTTTGGGGGTTCAGCAGGGCGGGGGGTGGCTTGGCTGAGGAGGAAAAAGACAGCAGGGCCACACCTGTTGGGGTGATCCATGATGAATAGTAGCACAGCTCTGGAAACACCAAACGACTGAGGTCAAAGTCTTTTAGAAACAGCACAACAGATAATGCATCTCTGGCTTAAAAACAAATTTTTCACATCCAAAATGATCAACAACTCTTGAGAAATGTGCACATGACCTCACGTGAGAAATCTGAGTACTGCCAAGCTGGGCTAAACGTAATAGTGGGCTGTGATAAAAACTTGATGACCAGTTTATTAAATTATCTGGTGTATTCTAATTCATTTTTTTCTTATATTGGAGATTAAATGTAGTTTAATAATAGAATTTAGCCTGTTTAGACTCACAGTGGCTGAATTTTTAAAGGAGACCCAAACCAGTGGTAAACTAGCCATACTAATCAGCTAGGCTAAACATATCAGTAGAATATAATAAAAACTTAACTAGTTTAATGATAAATTCTGTCACTTGCTCATATACCAAAAGTTAAATGTAGTTTAATATTAATTTCATCTATAAATGTTCAATACAGAATTAGTTCTGCTTAGCATTAGCTTAAACGTAGCAAACAAATGAGAAAAGAAGTGAAAATTCCAGAAAAATCATTTTAATTTCTTGTTAAAGGAAAATTCCACTGTTCATAAATCTGGGCCCAATTTGAGTATAGTTCTGTGTTTAGGGGCAAAAATATTTGTCTAAAACAGCGGTTCCCAAAGTCAAGAGTGCTGCGCCCCACTTAAAAAGCATAAAATCGCATGTATAATTTCAAACTGAATTTCTGTTATTACTGTGGCCCCCTGCAGTACATTCACAGTTCATCCGGGGGCCGCGGCCCACACTTTGGGAACCACTGGTCTAAATAAAATGGGATTAGATTGCTGTAACTGATACACTATATTGCCAATGTATTCAATCAAGCATTCATGCAGACTGCTTCTACTAACATCAGTGAAAGAATGGGTCGCTCTCAGGAGCTCAGTGAACTCCAGCATGGTACCGTGATAGGATGATACCTGTGGAACAAGTCCAGTTGTGAAATTTAATCACTATTAAATATTCCACAGTCAACTGATAGTGGGATTATAGCAAAGTGGAAGCAATTGGGAACGACAGCTCTCAGCCACGTAAAATCGCAGAGCAGGGTCAGCGGATGCTGAGGGTCATAGTGCACAGAGGTCATAACTTTCTGCAGAGTCAGTCGCTACAGACCTCCAAACTTCACGTGGCCTTCAGATTAACACAAGAACAGTGTGAGAAAGCTTCATGGAATGGGTTTCTATGGCTGAGCAGCTGCATCCAAGCCTTACATCACCAAGGACAATACAAAGTGTTGGATGCAGTGGTGTAAAGCACGCCGCCACTGAACTCTGGAGCAGTGAAGATATGTTTACTGTGATTTTAGCAGTACAGGAACAGTACAGTACAGGAAGTCCCCAGACTTTTGTGACAAATTAAAACACAAATGACACACAAACTAGCCTTGCTCTTCCAAAGTACTAACATAGTAATTAGTGTTCCCTATTCACCACTAAAGTTGCTATAAACTGTATATCTAATACCTAACATTTCAGGTGTTTCTTCCTCAGATTCTTACCTGCACTGTTGCATAACAATAATTATGTAATCTTCCCAAAAATGGGACTTTATCCTCTATGATATCCAGCCGTATTTTTAAAGACAACCATGCAGTCTGGGGAGAAGATGACACAAACACTTTGAAACGACACATTCGTCTGTTTTTGCCAAACTAGACTCCCGGTTGCCAAGTTGGCTTATCTTTACAAGCCAGCCTTTATCATCAGTCACATTACCAATATTCAGAGGACTCCACAAATAGCCGTCCTGTAAATGTTGTCTTGCAGCTCCTTTTTAAAGCCTGTAATTTGAACTGAAACTGAGAGTGCTCACTGATTAGAGAAGAAAGGCAATCTGAATGCATTCATAAAAGAAATACTCTCACAAGCAGGAGTCTGAGCTTTGCAATCCCCTGGGCCTCTGGCTGTGACGTAGGTGGATACAGTGTTAAGACTCTTTGTAAGCACGCTGCACAGATCCGGCCATGTGCTGGGCCAGCTTGTGTTTGGTTGAGCGGGGGGGTCGAGGTGGCCGCACTGAGGCTGCAGGATCCCTTGGGGGGACTGGAGGAAGCAGCGACTTCACAGTGGATCATCTTTGGCTGACTGTGCAGCAGCCGAGCAAGGCCAGGCACACTTCCATGCCCCAGCTGTCAGCTGAGGGGTTGGATAATGCTTTGATCAGGGGAAATCAGCAGATGGCAAGGTGTTAGGTGATCAATAACAAATATTTTGCAGTGATGCTGCAGCTTTTTTTTCTTAACTGTTTGACCTGCTCTTTAGATGTTGTAGTCTTGTTGCAGTAGGTTTTCAAAACACACTTTTAAGAAAAGTAGTCTGTAAAATTGGGCCCCCAAGACACTGGAGAAACAACGGCAAAAGCAATGTTCTTATAGCCCACGCAGCGCAGCAGGGTTTAGGACTCCTGAATTAAGAGCTTGTGTAGAAATGTTTAATATCTGAGGAAAAATTAAATAAAGGTCAGAGTTAGTTTCATCTCTGTTCCTCTGTGAATTCATCAGCACATGTATAAAAAAAAAACAGCATCTCATTTTCAGTTTTGTGCACGGTTACAATTGTAATATCTGTTATACCTAAATAAAACTTATTTCTACAGCCCCAGTATGAAGAGCTTTTAAAACTCCTCCTCAGTTTTTTCCACTGAGCCTTTGTGTATGAATCACAAACATGGTTGTTATGATTAACTGAAGGAAAAATTAAATGAAAACTACCTGAAACACTAATCTGTACTCTACAAACTAAACTAAAACAATAATAAAAGACACGTCTTTATTGCAAGTGTTTTGTTGCTAAGACTTGGGATGTTTACATGACTGCGAGTCAATGTTTTGAACTTTAATTTTTACTCTAATACAAATCTATAATCAGAGCTGTGCTGTGGTGTTGAGTCCTTGATGCATCGACTAGGCCGATGTTCGTGACCCCTTGGGACTTTTGTTTTGTATTCGTTTAGATTTTTGTGGATTTTCCTCCTCTTCCTCCTCAGTGTCATCGAGGTCAAGGGAGTTGGAGTAGGCACTGCCATCTGCCTCTTTGCCACCTGGCTCACCCTCGTTTCGGTCATTTCATCCTCCCTTATTTCCACGCAGCTCATGGTGGCTCACAGTTGATGGATGTCAGTTGTAGCATTAGCATCTGATAGGCTGGGGTCCTGGCTGTTAGCCACTGCTTCTCAAAGCCTCCTTCCAGGCCTTTCTCTGGCACCAAAGCGCAGTGGCAACACTCCTGCTGGTCGGCCAGGGAAGTCTGAGCCCATACAAGCGATCAGATGATCAGATGAGGGTCCCTGCCCGAAATGGAGGCACCTCAGGATGAGGAGCCAAAGGCCAAAGAGGCTGCATCCTCTTTGGCCTTTGGTTCTGATCCTTTGGCAGGAGTAGTAGCCACATCTATTATTGGAAACAGTAAGATAGAACTACACCAGACTCAGGGTAGTAGCCATAACCATGGTTACTGGAAAGGGGTGCGACAGGGCTACACCAGGCTTGCCGGGAGGCAATAGCCCATTCGTAGGTAGCACTGGCACTAGGGTTAAATTCAAGCTATTCAGCATAAGAGTCAGCTCGTGGTGGCATGTTAGCTGAACTCTACTAGTTGATTCAGCTAACAAGCTAATGCTAGCTGGACCCTGGAAAAGGCGTTAGCCCAAGTTACACAAGTTCTGACTGAAGCCAGAAAAACTGCGTCTGGCACCAAACTGCTCTTCAGGACACCCGAAAACTGTTAAACAGCTAACCAAGCTGGTTGGACCCGCTGAGGGGGCACGATGTAGTTTATCATGGGAAGAAAACAAGGATGAGTATAGAGCGGCTGGACCACCATGTTAGCGTGAAGGGGCGGATCCCTGAGTATGGTTCGACTGGCCTGGCTGTCACAGATGTGTCATTTGAGCTTCGGTAGTTGGTCACACCGAACTGATTCCCTCACAGTGAATCACAGAGTGAAGTTAGAACATACTTCATTAGTTTTAGGGTTGTTTCCTGTTTTATTTTGATAGTTTTTGTCTGTTATGGCACTGCTACTGTTAATAAAATACCTCACAGCTACAGTAAAACCGAAATGTTTGTGTTTTTGTCTTCCAGGGTGAGAAAAGTTCAGTTTCCTGTGAAGGTTTGTCGTTCAGCCCTGGAGATTCACATGCGAGGCAAACCCAAGAGCATCTCAGTGGAAACTAAAGCTGGTCAAACCATCACCGATTTCAAGAAGAGTAAAGACGGTTTCATCCTGCTGGTCCCTGCAAACTAAAAGTCCGTCCAGTGAAACCATTAACAGCCACGCCTCATCGATATCTGCAAAGAAAATGTCAGCCAGACGTCAGGACACATTGTTGGACTTTAGCAGAAATTTATTTTTATGAGCTACATCATTCATGAAATATGTAAAAAAAAAACTTTCAAAATAATTTTAAGTATCAAGTATTAATCTGAGCAGAATTGCTGGTAGAATCTGCTTTTTTAATCCTGAGCTTCAGGAATTCAAACCTTGTACAATTTAATCAGGAAACAGCTGAAATACTTATTTTTACATGTATAATATTCTTTATACCTTTTATTATATGCTGCTTTTCTAAAATATAAGATGTTTATTACAAGATTGAACAAAGCACTTTTTATTGTCAAATATATAAATCACAAAAGATACAGACAAAAAAATCTCAGACATATTTTTGTGTTGCATCACACCACTGCCTGCAGACGAAGATAATTGTGACCGAAGTAATAAAAGAGGGGAAGGAAAACACAACAGTGGAGGAAAATTAATCACTCAAACTTTACTTAAATGAGTTCTCTCTTTGCTAATGTTTTGCCACATGAACAGACTGAAGCTCTACATTATTCAGTAATGAAAAACCATCAAACATGTTCAGTGTTGAGTGGCTGGAAGGATTTCCTGCACAAATATGCTAAATATTAGTTTAAATGTTAGCCTTTATGAGGTCGCTTCTCCACCCTGCAAGAAGCGACACTCTTTAAAGCGATCAGTCGGAGCCATCCTCTGAGCGGCAGCCGCCGAGCCCGCCGTCGCCCCGTGACGCAGGCGCTGCTTCCTCCCTCGTCCCCTCGGTGTCCTCTGCTGATCAGCTGGGCTGATAAACGATGCACTGCAGACGTAATTTTACAGGATTTCCGCAAAATTGAACACTTCTTGTTTATTTATTGTGCTATCCAGTTGTGTAGATATGTTCCTGTTATTTTTGAACATTGAAACTTTTGTCAGCCTCAAACTCGCCATGAAACCTGCTTTTACACAAACCTCTCCTATTGGAGTTTTTAAATAAAGTGCAACCTGGAATAAAAAAGTGAATTTGTTGTCCCAGGAGGAACTCACTGACAGCTGAAAACTGTTTATCATGGTTAAAGTTAGCAAATGAAGTGTGATTAAGCTGATCCTGCTGTGTTTCTAATCACAGTGCCTCTGTGGTTCGTGCTAACTTTGCACTGTTGGACACACAACTATAAATCTTTTTTTTATATTAATAATTATTCATATTTACAGGTCTAACTACAAGTAGCTGCAGAGAAATATGTACTCTTTTGTGTAACTCTTCCCAGAGTATTTACAATAGAGGAGGAGACTACCCAGTTAATGTGAACAACATTTATATTAAACAGCAGGCTGAAAGAAAATGATCCTTTGATGGTAAACAGTGTTACACAGTTACTATTGTTAGTCCTTAAGTTTGTTGTCTTGATATTTAATCCTGCCTGTCCATCGTCCTGTGGAAGCAGCAATTTACTTCTACAAGACAAGTGAAAAAAAAATAATAAAGACGGGGCCAAAAACTGCAGTTCCTCTGGCAGCCACTTGAGGCTTTTTCCAATTGTGAGTTAATCCCTGCAGACTCCCACGTTAAAATACCCAGCGATACAGAAATAAGCATGTTTACAGCCTGCCACAAAAATGCTGATCAATTTAAACTGTATTAGGGCTAAAAATTAGTCACTGAACTGTACCTCACTACTGTAAATATGCCATTTTGGGTGATTTTTTTAATGTAATTATGAAACGAATAATGCTGTGTGGCTGATTGTGCTAACAATCCAAGAAGTCTCTGCTTTAGTTTTGCATTTTGGTATTTTTTTCAACATGTGCACCACCTAGCTAGTGTGTGTCTGTGCGATGGACCTATATAGATTATGGCTCCATTTAATGCTAGCCAAGCTTGATAGTGTTGGCTGATAACTTAGCATTTTACCTTTCTGCCTCCTGCGACCCTGAACAGGATAAGGGGATGGATGGAAAATGGTGAACACCAAAATATCAGACTCTACAAACGGAGTCGAATTCGGATGCCTCTGGACGCCTCCTAGGCAAGGTGTTCTGGGCATGTCCTACCAGGAGGAGACCCAGGGCACACTGGAGAGATCATATCTTTTGGCTGGCGTGTGAACACCTTGGTATCACCCCAGAAGAGCTGGAGGAGGTGGCTGGGGAGAGAGAGATCTAAGTTTCTCCTCAGGCTGTTGCCCCTGTGACCTGGACTCAGACGGATGGATGGATGGATCTTCAAACATACATGTTCACTATAGACCAGCCATCACCAATAGGCGGACCTCGGTCCGGATCCGGACCGAAATGATGTCTCAAGCGGACCTGAACCTAATACCAAAACAGAAATAATGACTTAATTAAAATCTTGTTGAGCACTTTCTGGTTTACCGGCGCAGCTTTTACAGTCCTTACGGTTGTAGTGAAGCGTCCAAGGAAACCCACTGACCAATTGCATGCGAGTTTGGCTATACCACGTGACACCACCAAGCTGGTTCCTGCCAGCTGGTAAACTTTGTAACAAACAGGGGTATTATAGTTAACGAAAACGAACTAAATAATGAAAACTGAAATTGAAAAAAACATTTTTATTAACTGAAATAAATAAAATCTATAATTAAAAGCAAAAAACAGTTTTGTGACTTTACAAAACTAACCAAAACTAAGAGAAATTCTAGATAAAATGACCTTTGTTTTCGTAATTTTATTTAAAAAAAAACCTTGTGGATTCATATGAAATCATTTTTTCCCGCTCTAACAGTTTAAGCTGGGAGCGCCATCGGGCAACTCTGTGCGTGCTCACCGCATCGGTCTGCAAAGTAATGGCAGCGGTCTGCTGAGAAACCGCACTGATCCTTCAACGTAACCTGACGTGCGCCTCCGGAGAAATCGGACTACATGTCGGGTCCACACAGCCCACAAGGTTGTGATTAACCTGTTCTGTCCTTGTGCGTTTCTGGCTACTTTTTGCTGCAGAGTTTGAATTCATCAGTGAGAGAATAACAATCACCCAAAAAATCAGTGATAGTTTTTGTAGCCAAAAAACTGAGCACAAAGAGCGAGGACCAAAAAAGTCCCAGCTGGAACCGCATATAAAACACCAGCACGCAACCGCAAGGTAATTAACACACACAATCCAGCTACACAAACATAAATGGTTGGCCACTTAAGTAGGTTGTGTACAGAGGCCGCAAAGCTAGCTCTCCGAGCAGCTCCAAAACAGAAGCAGCTTCATGTGGTGAGAACATCAGGATGCAGCTGGATTTGAGCTTTGATTCCTTCAAAAGTTCAGTTTGTTTTTGTCCAACATTCGCTGTGTTCTGATGTTTTACACCAGGTGTTCTGCACTGACGCTGAAGTTTGTTGGAGAGTTTATTCAGTTTTAGAATTCATGTTTTTCTTTATGTTTCTCCTTGTTGATGTTCATGTTTACTTAATATTACACACATTAAACACGTAACGCTGCTATTTTGTGAACAGTTGGTTGTTGAATGCAATTTTTTAAACGGACCTCTTTAAATCTTGTTTGAATACCCCTGCTATAGACTGTATTTTAAACCGCCTCGGACTTCTTTATGCTTTTTGCTGAGTAACTGCTCTCAATGTAACTGCAGATTTAGGTGTGTGATGCTAGTAGCAACTTATGTAGCCTCTAGCCGAGATTAGCAGCAGGTTTACAAACAAGTATAAGCAGACTTTAATGTGGAAAAATTAATTTATAGTGTGTTATTGCAGAAGCTTTCTTTTAGTGAGGCTTTAGATGCGGTTGCTGCCCTGCCAGCAGCAGCACTGTGTGTATCTCCGTTCATCTTAATTCTCTGATTTGCTGCCAGGTTTAATCCATCTCCACAGTGACCTGTTAGTGCGACTCGGTGACGTCCTGCCCTCGGTGTGACTCCCGCTCTCTGACACACACACACTGCTGTGATTCCCCAAATCTCACCGCTACATAATACTCTGAGAGTGTGCGTACAGATGTGTGTGTGTGTGTGTGTGTGTGTGTGTGTGTGTGTGTGTGTGTGTGTGTGTGTGTGTGTGTGTGTGTGTGTGCATTTTTGATGAGTGGGATCTTCAGAATGTGAAAGGAAAATGTATTGTAGCTTTGTAACTTAAACCAAACTCAGCAAAATCTTCTGTGGAGCTGCACCGGTGAGAATAAAAATGTGCAGCATGTTCACACCTTCTGAATGCCTCCTCTGCACTCGGCACATTAACATGAAGTCAACGTACAGCATGTTGGTTACTTATAATAAATATATCACCTCTTGAGTATTTGTGATTATTTTCATGTACAGTTTGTGAAGCTTTTATGTGTTTGTAGATATTTTCCCGTCACCTCAGAAAATATTTGCTTCTGCCTGCGTGGTACAGTAGGAGGAAACAAAATGTATGTATTAAACTTTTGACAATCTAACATGTAGTGCTTTTAACATTAAATGTTACCGAACACATCCAGCAGTTATGGACCAGCACTGGAATTCGTCGACATCTGTGGATCCTCGTATTTATGTTCAATGTTCTCTGACTGATCATTTCAAAAACTGCAATGAAATATTAGCTGGAAATGCACAGGAGGGATCGCTGGTACCAAACAGGCCAGGTGACACGCGTCAGATTACGGCGTAGATTCACTGCAGGATGAATCCCAGGTCGTTCACACAAGCGAAGAGACTTTATGAGTGACCCCTTGAAGGCAAAATGTTCTCTACTTCCAGTTTGCATTTTGTGTGTTTGCAGACAACTCGACATCTTCTGTGCAAACTTCCACATGACCACAGCAGTCACGAGGAGGTTTTTGGTACAGCTTACAATTTCACCATCAACCACCTTCCAACCGGTCAGTGAATACACTTCTTTCCTCAGGGGTCACTGATCAGTACCGTCAGTCCCCCCCTGTGCATCTACGTCTACTTTTTTTTTTTAGTTTTTTTAATTTATCACTGAGAGAATAATAATCATAGCCTTAATTTAAAAAATAATAACCATGGCATCAATTCTTGGAGGGAGATTGCTGAAACTCTTAGAAAGGACGTGAGGAAATGTACAACAAAGTGGAAAAACTTGAGGGATAAATAGGTTTGCCTCCAAAAAAAAAAAAAAACTGACCACAACAAAGAGATCCGAGAGAAAAAAGTCCCAGGATTTTATTTGATCAAATAAAACACTGGGACACGACCACAAGGTAATTAATGCATAATAAAACATAACCACACACAAGCATAAATGCTGGTAATGATATCGGGCACTTGCTTAGGTCACAGACGTATATAAAGATTCACTGCACACATATGGATCAGCTGTGAGGAAGTATGATCATAATAGGCACTGCAGCCCTGAACTTTTCTCAAATTACCCAACAAAGGTGCGTGTAACAGAAATGTTGGGTCAGACGTTAGCTGAACAGGCATCCTGTGCTGCCTAAGGCACGCTCTACCCAGCAGCTCCCTTGCTTAAGAGATTGGGAGGATTTCTAGCAGTGAAAACCTACCTGGACCCTTTCCTGCTGTGTGCTACATGTGAGAGAGGACAACTATGGAAAATATTCCAGCCCAGCTCTCCCTAAACTGTTCAGACTTCATGTGTGAAAACGGCCTTTTAAACTATTCCCACATGATAGTTTCCCAAAGGGTTATCAGATGACACCTTTAGCACACTGCTCAGCCATCACCGAGCTAAAAATCATGCTCTGCTAAAGTGCATTTAAGGAGAGAATGCTTCACATTAACCAGCTAGTGAAACCAAACCACGACATCAAAGAGTTTAGAACTGATGCAGCAGCTTCTCTGCTTTCCTCTAAAGTGCTGTTGGAACTACAAAGCTATCCTGACATCCTTTCTCAGGTCAATTCGCACCTTTATTCTCGCAACTGTAACGACTCTCGCATGACTGCAACGTGACATTAACATGTGAACGACCCAGAGGAAGTTTCAAATGCCTCATCTTCCTCTGGTAAAGCTGTGTGAGACGTCTTAAAGAATAATACAGCAAAATAAAGTGACTGCCGACTTAGAGCCTGAAGAAATCAAATGTCTAATAGTATCATGAGAGGCTGCGTAGTGTTGTTGGATTCGAAAAGCATTAAAACCAGACATTATATACCTTATACCTTCTAGAGTAGGAAAAAACCCTTTTAAAATGTATTTTGGAGCAAAGTTAGCAAAAATTTAAAGGAGTTTTAATGATATTTGACTGGTAATTTTGCAGATGCAGCTTTTATGTTCCTGTGACCATTGAAATAAAAGAATTTCCCAAATAAGCACCCATTGCTGTTCACAGTGGACGCCAAGTGGCAAGACTAGCTGACAGAAAGGGCACTTCCAGGATTTCTCAGTGGGGTGAGCTCAAGAACAAGACGGAGCGCCCACACGAAATCAGAATATTTAATCGCTAATAAAAAGCGTAGAAAACACAAGGCGTGATTTTTGTTATTTTCAGATCTCATTAGTCAAAGAAAAATGAAAGTAAACATGCATCAGAAATCACTGTCGTCCGCACACCTCAGCCCTCTGCCCTCATGCTCCTCTCTTCACAGCAAATTGCATTTAGTGGCAAAACAAAGTTAATTGTAAATCTAATTTTGAGTTTGCGTCTCAGGAAATAAGAAAATCCAAAGGGCTCTACAGCTGCAGAGGGAAGCTCAGGATTCCCTAACCGAGATGCCACAAGCAGCGCCTCAGCGTGAGCCTCGGACTTCCGCAGCGTTACTGTGGAATCTTTCTGTGTTTCGGCGCCAAATGAAGGCCTCCAGAGTTTCTGTGCTAATCTCCTGTTGCTCCTCTGCACCAAAACCACGGCTCTTCCCCAGTTACATCTCCACCAATCGCTCACTGAAGACTGTGTGTTAGAAAACGGAGATTATGTGCTGCATTTGTTTGTGTGTAATCCTTTAATCATTCATGTAAAAGCTGTGATTTATCAATTACGTGTCAGAGCAGCGCCCGAAGCTTCTCCATCTCTGATTATTAAGTGTGTTTCACGTGCGTCTTCAATGCATGCAAACAGTTATTCATCAGTTCAAATGAGGATATTTTGCCTCTTTTTCGCACAGAGCTGCAGTCATTGTGCACCCCCCTGCTTTTTGATGGGCTTAGCTTAATGTCATCTTTTCCATTAGCACAAATGCAACTTATTTTCCCAATTGTTTCCTCATCACATTCGCAGCTGCTGCTGCCAGGCTTTTCTTCCACATCATTTTTGCAGTCATTTTCCTCTCTGACAGCTCCAATCACGTCTCTCCTCGCTGTGAATAAAAAGCAATCTTGCAGGCATAAACACAATACTGCAATCAGCTGTGTGGTTAGAATGTAGATTGACGCTAACAGTGTTTCATCTGATGTTTGCATTGGATCATCATGAAGTTTCTTGGTTTCTTACAGTGATAGTATGCAAACAGGATTCTCCTACGTCTAATCTAATTTATCAGGGCTGGCAATTGTTGATGCAATCACTTAAACTGCCGTGCCATTCCATTACAAAAAGACTGGCACCTGGTTCGTCTCTCTTTAGAGATTAGCAGCCCTGCAGTGAGGATTTGGTAATGAGTTGGAGAGGATTTACCAGTGGGAATATAATGTGTCCCAGAGCCTCTGTGTTTTTCCCCTTAAATCCTCTCAGTGCACAGCAGCCACCAGTTTGGTGAGCCCTGCAGGTTTTCCAGCATCCCTCCATCATCAGGCCGAGGGGAGGTCACATGCTGCAGATTACAGTAACATGAGGGGGGAGATTGGTTTTTGCTTTGGCTCGCTCTGAGCCAGCATGCCGTCAGCCTGAATGCTTACTAATCAGGAAGGGTTTGACAAACCACAGCAACCAAACTTGAATAAAAGAAACGTATTTTATGTCGTTCGGTTAGCTTGTAAAGGTGCGATATGAAGAATGTCTTTTTTGTCTTTTATATCTTATACCGCCTTTCTTGAATAGTACAGCAAATGTTCATGTTCGAGCAGCAGATGTTCGTTTCTACCGTCACCAGATTCTGCAGGAGCCTAAAAACAACCGAGCTGCCTGATGATCAGCTTGAAGAGCCACATATTAGCATGCTGAAGGGCCCAGGTCGACAGTATAAGGCTTGATTTATAATATTACTTATAGTAAGGCGTAGCCTGACACAAATCCATCTATCCATTTTTTGCTGCTTATCCTAGACCAGGTCATGGGGGCAGCAGCCAAAGACAAGACCTCCCTCTCCCCGGCCAGCTCATCTGAGGGAAGACTGAGGCGTTCTCAGCTCAGCCAAGAGATGTAATCTCTCCAACGTGTCCTGGGCCTGCCCCTGGGGCATCCTCCCAATAGGACACGCCCAGCACACATTGCTCAGGAGGTGACCGGGAGGCGTCCCAATAAAATGCTTGAACCATCTCAGCCGGCTCCTTTTGATGCCTCCTGTGGGCTCACAACCTACAGGAGGCGCCGTAGGGGTCAGGTGCAGTGTGTGCCCACTGACAGTCGGGGTGGAGGCCCTGGCGGTCTGATGTTGTTGAAAAGCACAACATTAGCTTTTAGGCTACAGCCACAGTTTGTTTGTTTTTGGTGCCAGAGGGGACCATGTTTGGATGAAGGTTTAAAAACAGGATGCCAACCTCCTTCTGACCAGGTGGTTGCCCATTGATTGTGCTCAGTGACTTTTTTGCTGTCAGAACAGACTGACTCCATCTTATTGGCGTTTTATCATCTTGATGCTCCAAAGTTTCTTTAAAGATGGCATCTGAATGCAAGTGTTTGCAGATCTGGTCCTTTTCTTTGAAGCAACTTCCTTGCATGTGGGCGCAATAATTTTGGTTGTCTCACAGTCTCCAACCACTGTGGTGACTGTAGCATTAATGCCTAACTTTGTGCTGTGGAAGGGCTTATCGCAGATATTCTCCTGGCTGAACTTTTGACTGTTTCTATTATTTGTTTCTACTGATCGAAGACTGTCAGCATCTCTTTATATTAGCCTAACCATAGCTCTATAGCTAACCACAAGGTATTAGATCATTTTATGTCAACTAACTCCCCTTTACTAACCTAGAAATATCACCGATATTTAGCTTTCTATCTTGATTTACATCAAAAGTTACAGTAGTGCTGTACATCTTTGTTTGCTTTCTGCTGGATGCTGCTAACTTCTGTCTCTGCTTCTATACCTCATAAATCCTCTGTTTTTATGGATGCTTGGACTTTAAACTTTCATGTAACACCTGGATGAGCAGTCATGCAGAAATAATTTATATCAATTTTAATTGTTTTTTTGGAAGCTTTTCAGATTGAATTGGGACAATGAAGAAAAGATAAGAAAGCTAGGAAAAAGACATAGAACAAACAGTCTGGGTGGGCGGACTCAAACTCAGGCCTTTGCTAGCAGCCTTGCAGGAAAATGGGTCACTTGCTCAACCAGCAACCTATCACGTTTAAGTCTCAGTGGTACTTCAATATTTGCTTGATTTTGAGAGCTGAGGAAGAAGCATTTGGACCCGGGCACATCTGATGATGTCTTAACTTTGAGGGAAGCAATTTAAGCAGCTACCAGTGAGAGTGAAAAGCACCCGTGGCTAACATATGGCAGGGTGGGAAATAGAGTTACCTACATCTGGAGCCAGAAAGTCAGCAGATGTCAGTCACTAAATGTCAGCTTCAGAGCGATGACTGACAAGCAGCTGCCTTATATTCAATTCAATTCAATTTTATTTATATAGCTCCAAATCACAACAAACAGTCGCCTCAAGGCGCTTTATATTGTTAGCTAAAGACCCTACAATAATTATGGAGACAACCCAACAATTAAAATGACCCCCTATGAGCAGCACTTGGCGACAGTGGGAAGGAAAAAAACTCCCTTTTAACAGGAAGAAACCTCCAGCAGAACCAGGCTCAGGGAGTCATCTGCTGAGTGGAGAGAGACAGGACAAAATACACACTGTAGAAGAGAGACAGAGATTAATAATAATTAATGATTAAATGCAGAGTGAAGTAAAAACAGAGTGAAAAGAGATGAATGAAAAAGAAACATCATGGGAACCTCCCAGCAGCCGAGGCCTATTGCAGCATAACTAAGGGGTGGTTCAGGGTCACCTGACCCAGCCCTATCACTATAAGCTTGATCATAAAGGAAAGTTTTAAGCCTAATCTTAAACATAGAGAGGGTGTCTGTCTCCTGAATCCAGGCTGGGAGCTGGTTCTACAGAAGAGGGGCCTGAAAGCTGAAGGCTCTGCCTCCCATTCTACTCTTAAGTATCCGAGGAACCACAAGTAAGCCAGCAGACTGAGAGTGAAGTGCTCTGTTGGGGTGATATGGGACTATGAGGTCCTTAAGATAAGATGGGGCCTGATTATGGGTAGTGGCTCTGAAGCTCTGAAGTTAAAAAGTCAAGGGCAAAACAGATCCCTCAGTGGTTCGTGATCCAAGTAGAAGATTTGGAAATAAAAAAATATTCTGTCCTCATTCTGCAGTCGTGCTAGTTAGTCCGAGTACTTTAAGTACACCAGATCTTTTCGACTGCTGGACTATTAGCAGGAAATAATGACTCAGCTGGCTCGTTTAAACACTAACCAAACAACCTTCCCATTCAGTGTTGATTAGTGTTGACGCGAGTGCTGTTTATAAATGGTAAAATGGTAATTACACTATGACGCGAATGTTGAGCTTTGGAAATGACCCCTACGTCCAACATTATGGAGAGTAGACATAACTGATATGGTCGCCACAGTGGATATGCTTGTTCTTGTAAACAGGGTTTTATTATTATGACCACCACACACTAATGTGACCTAATTATGCAGTAATGTACTCCTTGGCCGTAGAAGCAGTGTTTGGTTTCTGTAGGCAATAGCCGGACATATTAACAATCACAGCTTTGATGGATATGCAGTTGGACGGCTACTGTTTGCTCTTCATTTTAATAACTGAATAAGTTTCTTTTGTATATTTTAAAGCTGGGGCTGAGGTAGAAAAGTGCAGCACAGCTTGAATTGATGATGTCTCCCAGAGGGCCGATAAAAGTCAGCGAACAGCAGCCGAGGCTTTGAAAAGCCACAGGGAGCTCAGAGGCACTATAGGAGAGTGACACTGGGAGGCAGAGAGCTGGTGATTTGTGTCCTCGGAGGATAGGAGAAAGCTGGAAAGGCCTCAGTCAAGCTGTGGCAGCCATCTGCAGCCAATCCTCTCCATCTCATCTCATCCGTCTTCTTCCTTTTTCTTATTAAAGGACCCCCGGCCTCAGCTCCCTCACCTCTTTGCCCTCTGAGGTGTCCCCAGCGTCGGCCATTGACCCCAGCTCTGACCAGCCCCGTATAGTTTTCCCCAACTGCCCTCTCACGCTCTCATTGTGAAGAGATAATAAATGGCATTTAAATAATCATTTTCCAATATCATCAGACAGACAGACATAGGGCTGCGCCACCAAGTAAGCTGCTTTCACTCAGAAGTCTTAGTTTTATGGAGAACATCTGTTACATGACAAAAGCTAAATATATGAGCTTAAGAGGAAAACCCATGTGTTTGTGTTTTTAATTGTATGGATTAATCACTTAAGGAGGTAGCTGTTAGTGAGGGAGCCTTAAAGGTGCTACTCTCATTTAGCCACCTGTTAGCAAGCACCTTTTCTAGGACAAATAAAACCTTAAAAATCTATGATTGGGGTACTTTACCGCTGACTTCATGTCAGATATTTAACCAAAAACCCATTTACTCTGGAAATGCAAAGTAAAAATAGTTACTGCAGGGTTTTGCTAGCTAAAAGGTTGACTGTAGCTGCAGCAGCTAGTAACTGCTAACAGTAGTAATTAAAGTTGACTAGCTGAATGCCTCCAAATGACTTTTAAATTTTGGAAGAGTTTTATAAAGGTAAGACAGAAAGTAAGTATTAAATATGCACTTGACTAAATTTAGATGTTGCAGTTTACAAGTTTCAAAGAAAATGTGTGGTGGATGGTACAAAGACACAAGTGGTTTCTGTGTCACCTTTGGCTGGGAGCAGCAGAGACTACAGAGCACCATCGGAGTTCAACAGTTTTACAACCCTCCGGGAAGAAGCTGTTCCTCTGCTTGTTCTGCTCCTGATGCTCTGCAGCCTCCTGCCCGAGGGGGAGTGGGATTGTGTGTGCGTGCTAGGTGAGTAGGATCTTTCAAGATACATGAGGCCCTTTCCCTGCATCTGCTGGGGCGATGGGGAGGCTGCTGCCAGCAATCCTCTGTGCAGCTTTCACCACCCTCAGCAGAGCCTTCTTCTCTGTGATGCAGGAGCAGAGGACGCTCTCCACCACACATCTGTGGAACAAGATCAGGACTGAACTCCCAAGTCCAGCGTTCCTCAGGCAACCAACACATGCCTTATTTGGAGTGGCTGTAGCTCGGGAGGTAGAGCAGGTCACCTATTAATTGGAAGGTGGTCCAATTCCTGGCTGCTCCAGTCTGCATGCCAAAGTATCCCTGGACCAGTCCATTTACCATTTCTGGTCTGCATCTCACTTTTTAAAGTTTCTCACTTGTGTGTTTGCAGACTGCATCCTCCCTACAAACTACAATCTTCTAGCGATCACAAAGGTTGCAGTAACCTTCACCAAAACCCAGCAATTGCTTTCCAGCCATTCGGGGAATGCATATATTTATCATATTTAAGCACTCACAAACTTTGGCTGCATTTATTACTTATCCAGCAAATTGTTTACTAAAGTCGCTTAGTGGCTGCTGCACAGATGTCTAATGTGAAGCAACATTAGGTGGTGCATGATGGATTTCAATATTACCTTTAACAATAATAATAATGGGCTCATGTGAGATATTATGATTGTGTTTTCCCCTCAGTTCTGTATTTTGGGACATGTCAGAGAATATTCTATTTTCACAGTCAATATTACATATAAAGTTGATGTATGCAGTTCATTTATTTATTATACATTATTATTATTGGCAGTGCATCACATGACTCTTTTTTTTTAAAAGGTAAATGAAAGCAAAGGGATAAATGTAAACTGTTTCAGGTTTGCAGTGTTTTGAATTTTCATTGATGCAAAAGAAAAACTGTTGTGGGGAAAGACGCACAGTTAAGATGCAGAGATGTGTGTGTGTGTGTGTGTGTGTGTGTGAAGGCAGCCTGAGGCAGACACTCTGCTGACCACAGCTACCATATCAGCAACACAAAACCTGCTTTCGTCTCTGCGTTTCTCATTTTAATCTCACGTACGCTTGCAGAACAAAGCTGTCTCCGCTCTGCAGCACCGACTTTGTTCTTTCATGTCGTATGCAGGCTTCAAATCCAATCTTCACATCACTTGAAGGAAACTGTTGCTGAGCAGAGGCGGCATCACATCGCAGCATTTCCACCTGTGGTAGCAGAGGAGAGGGTGGCGACTGAGCGCAGAGAAATGCTCAGATGGAGCCCACCCCTCGCTGACAGGAAGCCAAAAGGCATCTGCAGCATTGAGCCATTGTGTGGCTTTTTTGTGTGTGTGTGTGTGTGTGTGTGTGTCCCACATGAATTTACAGCCACCCTGAAGTTAGCGGATTGTAGTACACCATCATGTGTGCTGTGTGAAGGACAAAGGCAGTTTAGTTAAGTGGAAAATGGGAAACCACAGGTTTGGATTTCAGCTCGATACTTTATTAAATAATCAGTATAGTAAACATCATCATCATCATCATCATCATGAAAAAGAAAATAAACAAAAAAATGAAACAGTCACATTTGTTTGTCTTCAAGTTTTCCCCATCAACAGTATTTTTACTTTTAGAGACACACACTTGAGTGACTCTACAAAAGTCGCTCGAGGTGCTGCTTCATCTCGGTGACAGTTACAAAGATGGCTGAGGAAAGTAACCATGGAAACTCAGGAGCAGCAGCGGTGGAGGAGGAGATGGATGCTGGACAGTTATATATTTATCTCGTAATAACATCTGTCAGTTCTGGCACAAGAAAAGGTGCAGAAAACAAAGTTGTGAAAATTTTTTAAGGTGTTGTTTCGATGAGAGAGGACGCCGGCTGAGCTGGAGCTGCCTGCGACAACCGCTGCACGCACAATGGACGGCTTTGTGTCACCAGCTGGAGCATCGATGGGGAAAACCTCTAACTCGATCAGTTCTTTACGAATTTAGCAACAAGAAAGGCCGGAGCTCAGGTTTTTTAAAAACCCTCCAGCTGACCACGGCTAAACGAAGTGTGAGAGTCGGTCACATCACATGCTTCATTCTCTCAGGATTTTAGAAAAATTAGCTTTTTTTTTTTGTCTCTAGTGTTTCTAAACATCAGCAGACCACGGTAATGATGATACTTACACTGCAACCATGACACTTTAATACTGATGACATCATCTTTCCTGTAACCAATGAGATCCAGTTTTAAATTACCATAGGAATTCATTTAAAACATCACATATATAAAAACAAATCAAACAAAAGCAGAAGTAAAAACAAAAAGAAAGAAAGAAAACGGTCTAAGCTACCTGGCTGGCATGCATGCTACTACACAGCAATATTATTTCTTGTTCATTTTTTTTTTCATTCTTAACAGTTCTTTTTGTTACACATATTTACATCATCAGTCTAAGGCGTGCCATGGAAATTACACACCAACCTACAGCAGCAGCACTGAAATAACACAGCTCACAGAGCTGTGGCAGCTTAAAGGATAAGTGGTGGTACACTTTAAAGATTTCTTAGTGTCAACAAATCAAATAATTATTGATATACTGCAGCTTAACCCTTTGAGCCTTAGCCATTAAACTATTAAACACAGAGACTACTTAATTTAATGAATGTAGGCACTGTAGTCATCCAAGTCAAGCCCTGCAGCTGTAAATGCACAATGTGCATTCATCTGCAGTCCCAAACAGATTTACTCCCGTTTCACTGATGTTCACTAAAAACCACCTTTTTTAAAATAAAATAAAAGTTTACATTCACATCCCGTCTTTAATCAGAACAAACTGGTTTGCAGATAAACATGCAGACATGTCTGAAAGTGTAAAAACTCAGTCCGATGCGTGGTGCTTGTTGACAGCAAGAATGTAAAGATTAACACCAGACTCATCACATCGTTCACACAGAGCCGGGGTCTCCTGCACAGAGCCAGCCCAACTATTCTGTGACTCTGAGTTGCCAAAGTCCCAGGCAAAGGTCCCATCTACAGAGCGAGGTCCAAACTGCACCAAACATCCTGTTTTATCAAAGTTAAATCTCTGGAGATGTTGCAGGCATCGCGTGTCTGCCATCAGTCAGATGCATGAATTCGCTCTGGAATCTGTTCTGATTGGATCAGCACAATCACAGCTCCAGCTGAAAAGCGAGTTAATTGAGGAACAGCTACATCATCCAGCTCGCTGACTGATTGACAGATATTTGAGCCTGAACAAAAAAAAAAAAGATGCCTTTTTGTTTAGGCTCAAAATTATAAAACAACTGAAAAAATTGTGTTAAAGCTCGAACTGAAATAAAATATGGTGCTGCGCCGTGTGCTGTTACAGAGTGTGAAGAATGAGCCACATGTAACTGAGCATCCTTTTTCATTAGAGGGAAGCGTCACAATGAGGTCTTTAATTCCTTATTTCTCACTGATGTCAATGAGATGCTGCATCTTCTGATTTAATTATCTTCCAAGTCCACAGGAGGTGCATGGCTGCAGCAGATGTTGCCCTTAACTTTGACCTGCATTCGCACACAAACACAACCAGGGCCGGTGCCAACAAACTGGCCCATTCTGCCCTTCCTCGTCCTGACAATGGCTGGCGGGTGTGGGTGTCAAATCTAATGAAAACAGGCAGGGAACAACAGCTGAGTGTGGCGTGGGGAGGGGAGAGGCAGGACGGGGCAAGCTAAGACACAAGTGTCCTTGTCAAAGCCGAAGCGAGGCCGCAGAGACCTACAAGTCCAAAATGGCTGCTAGTCAACGCTCCAGAGAAAGCGATGTTTCACATCTCGACTCTCGGAGCGTGAATCAGCGCCGTCGCTCCACTCAGGCTCACTGCTGTGAGCTCATGCGAGACCCCTCAGGAGGGCAGGCAGGCTTGACTCCAGTAGCCTGAATGAGATGGAGCAGGCAGCGGGGCTGAGCTCTCAGCCTCCAGTTTGTCAGAGATGGGGGCTTGAAGGCTTCACTTGAGGGGAAGTGTTTCACCAAACGGATTGTGAGCCATTTACTTATTTCTCATGTTTCCATTCTGCGCTTCCTCTCTCTGTTTGATTGGGCAGGAGGATTAGGACTGGATTACCCGAGGAGAATATGTGCACAACAGTGCATCTGCATGTGCGTAAAGGTCATATGTGAAGCGGGATGCTCGTGCATCATACGACCTTCTGTGGGAGAATGTAGAGAAGCATGACAGCAAAGTGAGTGCCACGTGGAGGAGGGAGGTGGAGCACCAAACCTCCAGATGCCTGGCCACAATAAGATTAAGGCTTTCACACAATTAGAGATTTTTAGGTTTTTAAACAGCTTCCTGGACTAAATGCATCCTAAACCCACTCAAGATCCCAATAAAGGGTCACGGGAAAATTTTGAAGTGTCTGGAGATGATTAAAAGAGGGAGGAAGCAGGAAAAAAAATTACCAAATTAACACAAATATTTATTTTCTTGTAAATTCCTCAGTGAGGGGTCACAGATACATAGTTAATTATTAAAGGGGCACAAGCCCAAAATAAGTTGGGAACCACTTCATTTTATCCCAAACACGTTCAAAAATGTCTTTATCAGACAGTCGTTATTACGAGATGAAATCGAGCATAGCTTTCCTTCAGTGAGGCCACAAAGTCAAGCTCAGCTGCAAAATCTGGGCAGATCAGCTGATCTCAACGCCAGCCCACATCAGCTGATCACTCAGCCATACCCCTCTACACATCCAGTTGGCTATTTCATATAGGGCATGCTATTTAAACTGCTTTAACCTGCCCACAGTTGCTGCACAACTGCAAGCCACTTTGCAGCACACTTCCTCCGCAGCACCTCCTTTCATGCTCTGTCTGATATAATAAATATCATGTCTGTGGCCACTGATGCCTGCTCTGCTGCTCTCCCTGCCTCTGGCTTTCTCTGTATGCATGTGGAAGGATGGGGAGCTACTACCAAATATAAATGACTGTAGATTAAAATCTTCTTATGACTACAGTGGTCCAAATGCAGTTGATAAGCTCTTAAAAAACTAAACACGATGAACTTGGAGCTCATCTGTGACCCATCTTTGACATGCGGGGACTAGGGATTAAAGTCACTGAAGCACACACGCCAATGGTTCATTCAAGGGAATGCTTGAGTGGAGGGAGGAACATGAGAGAAATGAATTCCCAGTTCCTGAAAGCCTCTTGATAGCAGTGAGGATGCGCAGGTGAGGGGATGAGAAAGTGGGACAAATTCAGAAGCAGCAGCAACAAACCCCTTTAACCACAACAGCATTCATCTGTCAATTTCTGCCTGGATTGCCTTTGGGAAAGGCTCGCTTGCATCCACCTCAGCCCCAAGCTGCACACGTGTGCCACCACATTCAAGCACACACAACAAAGTATTAAATATGTGTGTGTGTGTCTACATTCCTGCCCAGTTCCTGCCTGGCTTGATTAGCCGCTGAAGGCCTGCAGGGCTGCCGGACAAGAAGGGGGCAGAGGTTGACGGAAGGGAGGGGCAGCAGTAATCGGCTAATCTCATTAATACCACGGCCGTGGGTGCCCTGTCAACAAGACGCAGGGAACAAAGGACGGGGTAAACAGCTGATGACCTTGGCTGCTGTCCACTGCACAATGCCTACGCACACGGCCATGCATGCTCTCACACCAAACATGCCCATGTTCTGCTTCCACCTCGGGGTTAAATGACATGTAAACAAAGGGGGAACCACAGTGAAGGGAAAAAAAACACCAAATGTCATCTCTGAAACATTGCCTGTTCGTTTTGTTTCACTGATTGCACAGCAGGACCAACAGGACCAGACACAGACCCCTCAGCTGTTCCCAACAGTCTGGGTCACTTTGAACCGCTGGCACATGAAGCTCAGCCAGCGGAGGATGTCAAGATGCTGCCTTGTATTATCCAGGAAAGTATCATGTGGGCTGTGTTGTCTGAGCCATATTTTGTCTTCTGTCACTAGTGGAAAAATGTGTTTTTGAGCGATGATGATGATGGCATCTTTCTGCCTTGTTTACACTGATTGATAACATTCAGGTGAGGCCGCGCAGATGCAGAGGAGCAGCTGAGACGACTGCAACCGGGGGGCGGGGGGGGGGGGGGGGGGGGGGGGGGGGGCAGGTGTACCAAATGGCTCCCCAGTTAAATAAACACAGAAACAACTTTAAGCTGCAGTTAGCCAGTTATCTGTGGATGGGAAGGACAATGGCAACAAGCATAAATGGGATGATTCAATAAGTCTTTATAATTCTGTCAAGATAAGCCTTCATAGAAGAAAAAAGGTTTGGAGAAATCTGCATGATAACTGTATGTGTGTCTGTGTGCGAGTGCATGAGTGTACACAAAGGCATGCGGTCAGCAAGGACGGGTGCTCACCGATCCAGCACCCGGCTATAGTCTTGGGGGCCGCAGCCTCCTTCGCTCTTCAGTTCAGCAAATACTTGTGTGAAAAAGTGCGGGTCTGCATTGATGCGGAGCATCTTGGAGCTTGTGGCATCAATGATGGCGAGGCAGCGGTCCCAGAAGGCCTCCTTACCTGCCTCCACCAGGAAGGGCTTGAGAGGGTACGAGATCTCGTTGCCCATGTAGGAGTAGGACAGGTAGAGGCAGGTGAGCAGGATGGCCTGCAGCTCGTGCTCCGATGCCACCAGATCACCGTCCACTACATCTCTGCACAGCATGTAGACAAAGACGACATTGGCCGGCGTGACGAAGGCCTGGTCCTGCCAGCCCTGCAGCAGCAGCGAGCGGTCCACAGCCCGCAGCCAGAGCACCGGGTCGGCCGGAGACAGATGCTTCAAGCGGTAGCAGCGACAGCACAGGAACTCTCCCAAACAGCGGAGGAGCTCACTGGTGGAGGCCTGGACAATGACGCGCTTCGGAGATGAGGTCACCGTGCCCTGGGGGACTTTTTTCACAGAGGAAAGCTGCTGAGATTTGCTGTAGCCATATCCGTGTCCCTGACCCATCCCCAGTCCGTAGCCGAGCCCCAGACCCAGACCGGCCGGGCCCTCGTAGCTGGACAGGTTGGCACACGACAGGGACTTCTTCACATTCTCACGGTTGAGGTGCAGCACAGGATCCTTCTGGTAGATGTTAATGTTGTTGTTGTTGTTCAGAGGATCCCCGAGAGCCACCGGACCGCTGGAGCCTTTCTTTGAGTTGCCCTTCTTCTTTGTAGAGGCCACAAGTCGCTTCCATGTGAGTGCCGGGAGGAAGATGGACTGGCCCCTTTTTAGCCCACGGTCCTTCTGGCTGTTGAGGGAGCGGCTGCTGAGGCTCGGGTAGTGGCTGAGCGAGCCGGGGTGGTTGTCATAGTAGCCTGATTTGCGGGAGCTGGGCGATAACGATAGTACGGTGCCCATGGTGAGTCAGTCGGTGCTCCAGAGATTATACTGCCTCACTGGTGATGTGGAGGGAGCGTTTCCTCTTTTTTTTCTAAATATCCAACAGATGTGATCTCATGAAGAGGTGAGCTGTGCAGACATGTCAGAGAGGACTGAATGACAGAGACAAAGGAAGAAAGAATTGAAACTAATGCAAATTAGAATGAACACAAACAAAACCAACTAATCCCACAAACACATCATCTACTGCCAAGTGAACACTGTTGACTGTAACCTCCTTAAGCTCATCTTATGTCAACTTGTCATTGCATTTTAGAGGGGATCCCAAACACAACACATCATATCTTTCATATCATATCACATTATATCTTGAAATTAAGTTTAAATATTTCACTAAGAATAAAAATGATTGGGGAGCTGAATGAAGCTGCTGCTGTACATGTTTAACATGTTTAGTCAGTGCGGATTAAGACCATTTGTTTCAACCCTTAAGGGGACAATACACAGTGAAACTAGTCTGTAAAGGCTTAGCCACCAGCCTAATTGAATCTCTCTCCAGATTCTTGGATTTTAAACTATTTTAAGGATTCCTCTCTTAATCAGGAAATGCATGAGCCGACAGGGTGAAAATATAGGATAGCGCGCACAGAACACACTTCAGGCTGTTTACAGAAACATATTCTTTGTCTTATACCTTCTGTTTAGTTTAAAGTGATAAAAACTGTGGCATCGGAACCATAAATGTACACGACCGTCCTCAGCGCTGCTCACCTGTGTGTACACGCAGTCCAGGTATGAGAGGTTTGCCCGCTTTTGTGTTTTTGCCGCAGTCCGCGATGGTGCAAAGATGAAGACAGGCTATTGGAGCGCAACACATGCACTGATTCTGCAGCTGCTGAAAATAACTGGACTGTATCTGTTTGCAGAATGAGAGCCAGAAAGTCACTCTCGCAGAAGCTTTGACCGACTATTCGCAGATGCCAAGTGTGGTCCGCGCCAGGCGGGGTGCAGGTGTCATCCTCCGCTGCGCCTCAGACCCAGGCGAGAGTGAAGGGTGACTGCATTCCGATTAATCGTCTTTCATTTGCTTCTCCATGCCCGAAGGGAACATGCAAACTTTCACAGAGTCTGAGTCCTTTCAATGCATTCCATCTCCTCAGCAGAGCCGTGCGTAAAGTCTCCTCCGTCTGACCTCGCCGGTCCCAGGATCGGACTGAGGTGGTGCTGGAGAGTCCGCACACCGCGAGCTTCAGTCACCTAATGACCGGTGGTCGGTCCCGGTAGTCAGACCTCTGAGAGCGCTCTCACACATTAGAGACAGAGCAGCCAGTGAGCGCACGGAGCGGCTCGGCACACACCGCCCCCCTCTGACACAGACTCCTCCTAACAGGGCTCGACTGCTACACACACACACAACACACAGAAGAGAGAGAGAGAGACGGAGAGAGAGAGAGTCACATAAATAAACAAATTGTACAGTAAAGCAGGCTACACATAATCTAGATTCATCAGCAGCAGCAAGAAGATTTAATGGATCCGGGATCCAGTAGCTTAAAAAAATGTGCTTATATAAGAGCTTTTTAGTAGTACATGTATAACAAAAAATGCACAACAGAACATACAGGTCATTTAAAATAAGCTCTAATAATAAAAGGGAAAAAAATAAAAATAATATAATTATTTAAGCCAAAAAAAATTAAAAAGTAAATTAACAGCCTAAATTAAATATAATGTAAGTAAATACAGGTGAGGTTGAAATATAATAATTCAACAAAATAATAAAATAAAATTATGTGAGATTTCATGAAATTATACAAAAAATATGAAATAATTACATAAACAAAAATTTTTTTTAATAAATAAGTTTATGTATGAAATGAATTAACCATATAATAATAAATAGAAAATAATGGTTAAAAAAAGTACCTAACTACAAGTTACTGTTATGAAAGTTAGTAAAATAAAATAAACAAATTACATTCATTTAATGGACAAATGATGGACAGACAGATGGACTGATGGGTGGATGGATGGATGGATGGATGGATGGATGGATGGATGGATGATGGATGGATGGATGATGGAGGATGGATGGATGGATGGATGATGGATGGATGGATGATGGATGGATGGATGGATGGATGGATGGATGATGGATGGATGGATGGATGGATGGATGGATGATGGATGGATGGATGGATGGATGGATGGATGGGTGGATGGATGATGGATGGATGGATGATGGATGGATGATGGATGGATGGATGGATGGATGGATGGATGGATGGATGGATGGATGGATGGATGATGGATGGATGGATGGATGATGGATGGATGGATGGGGATGGATGATGGATGGATGGACTGATGGATGGATGGATGATGGATGGATGGATGGATGGATGATGGATGGATGGACAGACTGATAACCATCATCTGCTCCATAGTAGATACTGAACTTTCTTCACTGTTGTTTTCTCCGTTTCAAAAATAATGATTGAATTTGTGTGAGACGTTTTTTTGGAGTCATCTGAAAGTTGTAATAAAACCAAACTGCAGAGAAACAGCAGCACCGTCAGTTAACTGTTAGTTTATTGGTGTTTGAGGCGGTTTGAGTGCAGTAACAGCTGTAGTATTATTTGTTTGCAAAGCTGCATTTGCACAAATGTTGTTGTCAGCTCTGCACACATCAGCGCTTCACATGCTGAATGATGGGATTGTCTAATAAATGCTCTCAGCTGCATAAACTGCAAATGGTGCAGAATGCATTTGGGCCAATAAAGGTGTAATGACTTGAATGAAGTTGCATTATAGTCCCCAGAAGCCTGGGGAGAAGTGTCAAGCACGGGAGGAAGGGGCCCTTAAAATGATAGGTTCGTGTTGATTTATAGGAACATTAAGGCACAATCGTTAGATTAAATGTCCTCCTCACAGATATATGAAACTGCGCACGGAGCACCTCCCTGAAGGCTTTGCTCCTGTTTACTATTTTTATTGTATTTTGCTGCTCTGGGACTCCTGTTGGTCGTGACAATCCTCAGATGAATAACCCCCCTGGACACAAATCAAATCAAAGAGAGAAAATGAAATATCACATGATGATGTTTTTGACGATGATGAAACGACAGTGAGTAACCCACACCTGGGAGGGTTTACTGGAAGTTACAGTGAGTAAGCCTCCCTCACGTGGAGGTATTATGCAACCGTCTTCATGCGTCTATCCTGCGCTGTGGGTCATTCATCAGCCTGAGCTGTCAAGCTCAGGAGGGTCGGATACACTGTTTGAAAGGAAGGATAATATCAATAAACTTCTGCTGCTGCTGCTTCGGAGCTACGTGTGAGGAAATGAAGTCACGTGCAGCAACATTTGCACAGTTTCTGTTGCATCTTTGTCATGAAACCACATGTTGTGAAACCTTTTTTTTTTTGTGCTTGTGAGTACTTTAAATTGCAACAAAGACATAATTTAAGCTTCAGATCAAATTTAAGCCTTTAATAAGTATTGATTATAGATTGTGTAAAATCACCTTGAGTAATTGCACTGTTATTACTAGCTTGATAATATTTACAACTGCAAATTTGAAGGATTAAAATACCTACATTAATGCCTTTAACTTGCGTTATTGCAGCCTTATATAACTTTATATGCCTTTGGTGAAACAACAGTCAGACAGATCTATAAAACATGGATACAAAAAAACACCTTCCTGCTACTTGAAAATATATTTAAACCCCTTTTAAAAGATGTCTCGTTGGAAAGTGCTTCCCTGGATTTGTTTACCTCGCTCTTTAGTTTTCCATGCCAGAGACTCAGAGGCTTTCCCTGGCACTTCGACATCAATGGAGAGCTCACGACTTTCTGGGAAAACAGGATAAATTTAGACTGTATCTCAAGGATTCCCCAGAGACGAAGGATTGCAGGAAAGCAGAGTTTTAAATGAGCAATAATGGGCCGAAGAGATAAGGAAGGATTGTCAGAGGGTGGAAAGACGCAGGCAGAACATAAACAGGCAGTGGAGGAGTGAAGACAGGGAGACGGAAGAGAAATCTTTGGCATTTAGAGACACTGTTAGATGTTTCTGTTACAGACAGGTGACAAGTTAAAGAGGAAATCTGACCCTTTCATCGGGGTATCTGGTGGCTTTTTGCAGGCATGGTTTAGGTTTATTTGTCCCCTCAGAACAGACCTTGAACAGCCCGTAGGTCACACTTTGGTCACTGACTGGCCCATATGAGGTCAATGAGGAATTAGGATTCAAACATAAATGAATAATTATCAAACTCCCCATTTATTTGTTTGTTTGTTGCAGTTTTATGGTTTTATTTTGAAGGTGACTGCTATTTTTTTATTTATTGTGTGTGTGTGTGTGTGTGTGTGTGTGTGTGTGTGTGTGTGTGTGTGTGTGTGTGTGTGTGTGTGCGCGCGCGCAAGGGAATGCAGCTTCGCTGTAAATGTGTTGGACCTGACAAACCCTGAAAAATGTCAGCTGACATTAGAAGAGGAATTGTGCTTTTTCTCTACCAGCGTTGTGATTTCACACAGAATTCTCTGATGGGGAGTTTATTGAAGAACGTTTGCCGGACTCCGATTTGAGAATGTGCCAGAGGACTGTTGGAGTCAGCTTATCCACCACCACCACGGACATTTACACCTCCAGATGCAGGAAAAGGGTCCCCTGCATCCTGAAGGACCACACACACACCCAGCACACACACACTTTTTGTTCCCGTCCCCTCAGGCAGGAGGCTGAGGAGCATCAAGAGCAGGACCACCAGACTGAGGAACAGCTTCTTCCCTGGAGCTGTAAGACTGATGAACTCTGGTGGGGCTGTGTAGCTGCACTGCTTTTCCTCTATCAATACTTGCACACACACTCATTTTGCACATGTGCATTTGTTCATGTGTGTTTTGCATTTGTTCAGGCTGCTCTAAACAGTTTTTTTTCTACTTTTGGCCCTGTATGATATCAAAGAGACTGGATATCACTAATATGGTCATCTCAGGTAAACAGCTCTGACTGTGAGCACAGAATCCCCACTCACCTTCTGTTTGTGAGGGGCAGCCAATCAGAAAAAAGCCACCTTAAAGGGAGGGGAACTAAAGCAATTCAGACAAACTGAGAGTCTTCACCAAGGCCCATCACAACATAAATAAGGACTATTCTGAGTCATGCAGAACTACTCTAGTAGACTCCAAGAGTAAAAATATGAGGCTGGAAATGAGTATAACAAGTCCCCTTTAAATTACAGTCGCCCCCCTTTAAGTCTAAACCTTAAACATGTATTCTGATCCCCTTTACACTCTGAACTGCTTCCAAGAAGAAAGTTAATCAGAGCGTAAATGCGCTGTGCTTATGTCCAGAAATAAACAAGTGAGATAAATTTAGCTGCCGACCACTCTATCATCCAATTAAAGGCGCGAATAGCCCTACTGGCCTGCAATCCTGTGCACAGGATTTAGCCCTGATGCACAGGTTTGTAACTCTCAGCAAGATCAAGCAAGTATTGAACTATTCCTTTAATGCCTCCAGTAATTTATCTCGGTATAATACCATAAAATACCATAAGATTATGCATTTGTACACCAAATACTGCCTGCGTCATCCAGTGTCCATATTTGCAGTGAACAGAAAGGGATGTCATCAGTGCACAGATGTGGAGTTTTCAAGGATGACTACAGCAGCTACAGAAGAAAATGAAGCAGTAAAATCAGATCACCTTGATGGCTTCAAATCTGTCAAACAGACACGTCATTCCTTCCCCCGGTGCTAAAACCCCCCAGCTCAGCAGCTGTGAAGGACAAAATTCCCCCAGAGACAGTCGGGTGGGGAAAGACATACTCAAAGACACCCTTCATTCAGTGAAAGCACATCTCAGCTTTAGTGTTCATGGATCTTTTGTTTAGGTGCCCAATCCAGAGGATAAGATAAGAAACATGGTAGTTAAATTCCAAAAGATTAATTAGATCTTTTCCAAAGAGTGAATCTACGAGCTGAATAACAGTGAAAAGGAAAACCATAACAAAGGACCTCTCAAAAGTTATTTTGGTTGAAACCACTCACCTGATTGATCATGAATCACTTTAGAACCTCACAGAATGTGTCTAAAAGCTTGTTTGGCAGCTTCTCTAACAAGCTGTCACAAAAACAGCCCTCCGCTGTATTTATTACTGACTCATCCTCCAGAAGACAGAGGCCTTAATAAGATAAAACTCTGCACTCACAACATCCCTTCATAGTTACTGCAAATGTTCTCTCATTCATGAAGGATTTGGGGGTTTGAAAACAGGATTTTTTTTTTTAAAACTCTCACCAGCTCAGCCGAACAAACACATAAAAACCTAAATAAATACACGTTTTAATGGAGTAGTGCAACATTTTGGGAAATACCTTAATTTGATCGTGCAGGGAGTTCACAGACTGAAGTGACTCTCATATCTGATACAGTTTGTTGTAGCTAATTAGCTCAGCCTAAATGCTGTATATAAAGATGAATGTAGCCACTGATGATGATGATCACGACTGGTTTTGGACATTTGCAGTCAATCCCCAAGGCTGGGATGACCTGCCCAAGGGAACCAGGTCAGTGGAGTCTGTCACATCCTTTAAGTTGTGCATCTGGACTGGGATCTTGGCAGTTTGGAGGCTCGGTCAATACCTTTATCCTGTCCTTCAAGCCAGGGTTGTCAAATGCATCAGTTCTGTCAGAGCAGTCGGCCTCTCGGAGCGGCTCGAGGCGTCCTTTGGCATCAGTGGTCGGATGAGACAGGTCTGAGTCCAAATTCTTCACATGCAAATTCATTTTCAGGACTGCTCGGTGTCACGTTTAATTTTCACGTCATCTGAGCATGCGCTGTTTTGAAGAACATTTCTGCACGTACATTTAATACAACTATATAAAAAATAGGTGATTTTTCCTCACTGTTGTCTCCAAGAAGTCTGTGCTGTCTCCCTTCTGACAGTGCAGAGATTTCAATCATCTCAGTGAGCCCTTCTGCCCGGTTACAGAGGATCAAGATCGAAGATCAAAGCGTCAAGCTGAATCACTGTGCATAATAAATCTGAATTTAATCATGGTAAATCTGAATTTAATCATGGACAAATTTGGCACATTGTCTGAGAGCATGAGTCACCACTATTGTCACAACAGAAGCAAGACTCAGTGCCCCCCCCCCCCCCCCCCCCCCGAAACTAAAACAATAAGAAAGAAATACCAAATTCTGCTTCTGAAAGAAGAAGAAAAATACGGGAATGTGGGGAACGCATGAGAGGATGTTCTCCTCATATCTGGAGTTATGTGTGTGGATTATTCACGGGGTATCAGATCACATGACAGAATGAATAGTCAACAAGATCCAGACAAAACAAGCAGACGCAGTCGTCTTCTGGCGTGAAGCCATCTTTGTTTTCTCCTCTGTTTAGGTTTTATGTCAGAGTGAGCCGGCTGATTGGCTGCTCGAGCTGTATAGGGGAGATCTCCTCGTTCAACAGACAGAAGACTCACACACATACACAGTCACACAAGCATGGACACACACGCTCACCTTAAACCAGGTCTTCATCACCCGGTGTGATGATTACGGGGGCTTGATTTTTGTCCCCAAAAAGGAGGCAGATCGCTACAATCTGTGTAAAACTGATTCATGTCCCCACAACATGATTAACACACACACACACACACACGCACACACCACACACACACCGCACACACACACACGCACCACACACTCTGCTATTCCTCCGTCCTCATTTGCTCTGCTGTTCTTCCCTCCAACAGCTGCAGGACTCTCAGCATCTCCTGCACAGCTGACCCGGATACACTGACAACCATGAAAAGAGCTGTTGTTGTCCACTGGTGACCCCCCACCCCCCCCACCCCCTGCCTCTTTTCTATCCCTCCACACACACACACACACACACACACACACACACACACACACACACACACCCACACACCACACACACACACACACACACAACATCACTTTACAGCAGCAGGAATCCTGAGCACAGACCTGTGGTGTCATCCTAATCCCCATTTATGACATTTGATCTTTTAAATCCTCAGATTAAAGGTGGATGGAAGGCATGTGGCTACATCTTAGCAGTTGCCTAAATATGTCTGAACTGCTCACAAAGTTTCCTTGTTTTGTGCTGCTTTTCCACAGGTCTGTCATTTTCTGTTGTTTGACCCAGATCCATTATGCAATTGTGATTTGCAGCGTCATGTCCCACATTTTGCAGCAGGAGAGGAAGACGGGCGCAGCCAACAAATCGTTTCCTGTCTTTTTTTGTTTGTTTGTTTGTTTTTCAGCAGGGCTTCTCTCACAAAGAGGCTCCTAAGCTCACATCAAAACACAGCGGCTCCATCTCGCCTGTCTGTCACACACCCACTGATCTTATTATTTCATTTCTTTAAAAGACTTACAGAAAGGCGCTGAAATGAAGCCTGCAGTGAGTTGTTCTGCAGCAGCAGGGCTTCCTCAGTTGTTTCATGCAAGTGTTTCTTGGAATAATTACAGCTCACCAGTGTTTTTTTTTTTGTCACTCGTTTGCATTGAATTCTTTGTAACATAATGACTTTCCTTTGTGCTGCAGCCTCAAACGACATCTTTTCATTTGGACTTTCAGGCCATTTGAGTTCAGGCAGATTGTGCAGCAGCAGCAGCAGGGGCACTTCAGGTTGGAAAGCATCCCACCCTCAACTCTTTAAGGAACAAAAACAAAGCCAGCCACATCAAAACAAAAAGTGCCAGAATGAGAGCAAGTAAGGGGATGCAGACATGAGACACGAGGGAAACGAGGGCAGGGACTTCACAGAAAAGGAGTGGGTGAAAGGAGGACACAGACAGATGGGAACAGAGGCAGGAGAGAGACGGCGAGAGTGAGAGGAGACAATAACGGGGGCTGCAGAACGAGGGCACAGACGGTCAGAGAGGGACAGTAAGCTCAGCTGTGGCTGCTGCTGAAGTCAAACTGGTTCACCTGATGACACATCTGTCGGTCTGACTCACCCAGACTCTGTAATCTCCCTCTTAGAGACCTGTGTGAAGCAGCAGACAACACACTGGGAAAAGACTACACACGCCGCAGGGGGATTACAGGATGCTTCAGGCCATTGTTCAGGCTTTTATTAAACATCAAATATTGATTTGTTTTGTCTGGATGGGAAAAAGAAACAACAACAAAATGGTTTCTGTTTGTGATTTTACCTCTGAGTTATTTCCACCTAAAATGCTCAAATTCAATCAAAAGTCAAACAAATGAGCATCTTATCTGTGGATCCGAGATTCTGAAAAAAATAAGTCTCCTTGTCCTGATCTCCGGGTCACAGTGATTCAGCACTTCAAATCAGAGGTCAAATAACAGCAACAGAACAAAGAGTACCTGACACTGAAGGTTTCTAAGCTTTTCTAAAAGGTCTTAACTACAGCTCTAATCACATTCGATGCAGCAGAAAGGAAACGCAACAATGTAGCATCTATTTTAATAAGCATACATGCAGTCTGCTTCTGGAACAGCAGCCTCCAGACTGGAAAGGGCTCCAAAATTACATGAAAACACAGACTTATAAAATATGCAGGAGTGCTGATTAACAACATATAAAAAAGTTCCCATTAGCCTCACTTTGACCAACTTTGTAATTAATATGATAAATGCACCTTTCAGCAGGAGCATCAATAATGAATGTAGCATATTTTTTTCTGTATTTAATACCTTTACTTTTGATGCTTAGAATGCACTTGAAATAAAGTATTTTACATTTTATTTTTGTTAATTTTACTTTTATCTCATTACTTCCTCCACCACTCGCTCAGGTGTCCCACATCAAAACAAATCCTGTTTCAGTGACGTCTCCGTCAGTTCAGATTTTCAGCAGAAACTCTGAACACTTAAAATACATACTGTCATGCTGCCAGTTTTAGCCTGGATCCCTGGATCCTTCCAACACACATGTATACAAGACAAATTAATACAAGGCTGTGTGCCTCTGTTTGAATGAATGAATGGGCCTTTGCAGCAGTCTGCTGCTGCATGCTGCCTCACCATGCTGTGGATCCATGTGGTGATACTGCTCTCCAGTGGACAAACTGGTTGTGCAAACTTGCTTCATGAAAGCTGGTTTGCTGTTCTTAAAGCAGTAATAACTGACTGTTTAATTGAATATTCATGCATAATATGTGGTTATAGTGTCAGAGAGTGATGACATGAATGCCTTGCTCGATACCAGAATTATCAGTCAACTTGGTGGGATGACTGGATTTGAAATTTGGACACAATCAAATAAAAGTCTTCATTTCTTGTTCTGATGATTTCCTCATCAAAGATCGCAGTTTGAGACTGGGAGGAGACACAAGCCAGTGCACGTACAGTGCTGATCCTAAATCCAGGAAAATGAGAGAGTTTATCTGGCCTTCCTGATGTATGCAGCTTCACTGTTGACTCTTAAATATGTTCGTCTATCTCTACAGGAAAACAGTCTGTAGGAAGTATAACTTGGGAAAGAAATGAATTAAATAATGTAATTTGCTTTTAACTTCTGTACATTTATATATATATATATTTCCTTCTAAAGTTTATGAATTTATAAAGTGATCACCATACAATATATATATTTTTAATTAGATGATAATGCCTCCAATGATAAACCTCCAAAAGATCCAGGCTCAGTGAGGGGCAGCCAGCTGCTGTGACTGGTTCAGAAATGTTCAGTGAATGAAGGGAAGTCCCTCAGCATTCAGAGCCTTAGGGTTTAGGAAAGGAAAAAATCCCAGTATTAAAAGTAGAGAGGTGTCTGTCTCCTGAATTCAAATATATTTGATGTGACAGGGTGAGTTTTGGCGACGCCTGCTGGACAAAAGAGAAATTACAATTAAAAATTGAGGTCCTGGTGCTAGTGGGCGTGGCCTGCTAGCACCCTGACAAGCAAACAAACTAACAACAAATATGGTGTGAAAACATGACTGAACTTCATTAATCAAGGGAAGTGAAGAAAAAAAATCAGCAGCTGCTTCTGAATGTAACCAGTGAATGTAACCAGCTGTTCGACAGGAAGAAGAACGCGCAGGTAAAACATGTTTACCTGTTTGCTGCAGTTAAGAGTCAATCACTGTTTATGCATTCTTTGAAGTTTTAGCATAACCGTCACTGAGTGAAAGACAGTTTTATTATCAGGTTATTTCTGTTACACTGAAACCTACTTGTGTCTGAGATGCAAAGTATTGAATATTAAACATTAGAAACGTGTATTTTAAGTGACCGCAGGTGTTTTTGATGAACGAGGTTCAACACAGCCACACTTTCTTTGCCTCAGCTGGAGATAAGCAGCATCACAGCGGTGGTTATCAGTCTTAACTGTTTAAAATGTTGACCTACAATCTCAACATGTCTCTCATGAAGGATATCCAGTCATTTTGAGCCAGAAAAAAAAGATTTGTCACATGGTAGAAGCGTCTATGATATTTTAAGTGTCCAAAAAAGACTGGGTTGAATTCAGTGTAGAACAATAACGCGGAGTATTGAGGATACTTGCAAAACAGCTCGTTCCTTTATTTGACTTGTAATCCCTGCATAAAGCCTGTTTACCAACATAAACGAGGTTATTAGACATAAAAACACACATACAAACATCGATAATCATTTTCAGCTGGCTTTTTGCCTCAGGTGCTGTGCGCGCTCACATAAAAAGGGGGCGCTTCATGGTCATGTGACTCTTCTACACGAAATGATGGACGAAAGTGCTACCATTCAGAAACGTTATCACGGGGGGCGCTAGGGGGTGCTATAGCTCCCCCCTGGAAAAGTCAGCACCCCGTAGCACCCCCAAGAAAATAGCTCATGTCTGTGTGTGCTGAGCACTGAAAGAACGGGTGATCCTTCATAGCACCCTCAGTAAAATGCTTAGCCCCCCCCAGCACCTGCAGAAAAATATTTGTGGAGCCGCCACTGTCAAATGATGATAAAATTGTAATTAAAAATCTACAAAGAACATTAAAAAAATCGATGTAAAAGTTCAGCCCACATAAACGTTTTAATTCCAGTTAACTATTTTATTGCCGAGTCGCTCTCAGTGCTGCTGTTTATTGCTGAGGTGCGGCTGCACATCAGAGCTCTGAAACTTTAAACTGGATACATTTAAATGTTAAATGTTGCCGTCCCACAGCCTGATTTCTCTGCAGATCATGTGAGGCACAGTTTGCGCTTCATTCAGTGTTTTTTTTTTTTAATAAAGTGCGGCTTAACAGCTTCCACATATAAAACATTTCCCCCAGCAGCGAATCTATTCAACTTAAAATATGATGTAAATGAAAGAATCCAGCTGATTTTAAACGAAACTCTGAACACGGCATGCGCTCGACCTGGTTATGTGTTCTGCACCTCAGAGAATACTCCAGGTAAAAAGAGAGACACAAAAAACTGACTTTAAGTCATTAAACTTCCTTCGTGGTTGCTTCTTTTATGCTGAGTATCTTTAATTTGATGCCACCTTTGTGTGAGAGTTGTGCATATGTGGCTCGAACTGGGAGCTCAAATGTTTTGCCGGGTTCTGGGTTTGTGGTTGTTTTGCACATCTTTCCCAGTAGAGGGCAGTATATACATGTACGTGGATGATGAATGGCTGCATGGCCGTCTTAAATTCTCCGTGTGTTGTTTGTGATGTTAAATCACTGGGTGCCAGTTTAGTCTGGACTTAACCTGTTTTGGCAGAGAACAAAAGTAGTGACGCTCAGCGGGACTGTAGCAGATGAAGTGTGGGCCTGTTTTTACTGACTGCACTGCTTTTTTCAGCACCAGAGGAGCTGGATCATAGATTGCTGTTGGGATCCTGGAAAACTGTTTTTTGGGATGACTGGTATGCTTATACAGTGGAACAAAAGTAGGGGTCAGGCATCCTTAGAGGGAACATATAGCCCAGCATCCATCCATCCATCCGATTTCTGTTGCTCATCCAGGTCACAGGGGGCAGCCGTCTAGACAGAGATGTCTGGACTTCCATGCCTCCAGCCACCTCCTCCAGCTTGTCTGGAGGGATGCAGAGGCCAGACAGAAACATGATGTCACCAGCGTGCCCTGGGTCTGCAGTTGGGCATGCCTAAACCAGGAGCAGGGGCTCTGCTCTGAGCTTTATGCTGCTCCTCGTGAATCACCACCTTTTCGTGGTGGAAGGGTTGTGTGGCCATGTGATCCTAGTAGCTGTGCTGCTGGGGTCAGCTCGCCCCTGGTCCTGGGTCTGGGGTCATACTAAGACGGCGAGGCTGGAGGCCCTGGCAGTTTAATATCTGCCTGCCCAAACAAATACACTGCAAAAAAAAAACCCAAACACATTAATGTCAGTCATCTATCAGAGGTCTGCATTTTTTTCTTTCAGCCTGTCATGTAAATTATTCAATAGCTTCCTGATAAATGAACTGTTATCAGATGGAGAGACAAAAAGCTGAAACAATTAGTGCATTCATCGCTGGATTAAGAAGCCTTTGAAGTTTTTCTTTTCTTTTTTTCTCAGAGTGAAATAACCAACATTCAGTGATTTCATGCTCATCGCCGTGACTGCTGGGTATTTTTTTTTAATTTTTTTTGGATGGTTCCCAGGCAGCTGCATATCTGACCGATATAGAGTTTTAGTCTCAGGCTCGTGGGTGGTTGTGATCACAAAGGTGGCCTTGTGATGCTGCTTGGACCCGACCAGCCTCCAAACTGTACCATGGGGTGGCTTCAGCAGCAGACGGGAATCAGGAGGCCCATGTGGCAACTGACTTGGCCAGCTTTGGGGGGGGCTGCACTGTAGCCAAAAGCCAACCAACACTTTGGTCTCATGCCTTGAAAGCAGCCCAGATGAGACACCCTAGAAAAGCCAGAGACAAAGACAGCTGCAGTTCTTAATGGTCCTTCCAAAAATTATTTATTTTGTCATCTTGGCTTGAGCTGAACTGAACAGTGAGTTTGGGCTTTCAGAAAGGCTATAAAGGAAGAGGGAGCGCTGGATTTATAACACAAGACAAAAAAAAAGGAGCTTTATAAGGAATGTTTGTCATTTTATCCTGATATGATGTTTCCAGAATCACTGGAGGCCAAAATCCTGTTTTAAGACTGAGATTCAGTTAATATCCAGGTCGGTTTATAACCCAACATATCATCAAACATTTTAGCTTCTTTGCAGCTTGACCTGACTGTGTTTGAGTGCATAATCATTGCTTCATCCATCATATATGTCACCATTTGTATTATTTGAGGTTGACACACAGATTCATTATCTCAAGGCATTAATTTCTCCCAGTCCAGCATGCACAGCAAACCCTCTGAAACTGCTTACACAGCTGTGTCTAAGCTAACGGGCTCCTATGGAGAACCAAAACTGCCTAAATCACTCATCCATTCATGAATAAATAAATTAATTTATTAATGGAGAAATTCATGAAAAGGAAGAATTAAAGATGAAAATTTTCCCTGTTTGAATTAATTATTGCAACTTGAATCTTTTTACGCTGATAGACAATGTGAAGCATTTTGAGCTCTGGGAAACTTTATTTTTTTTAGTATTTTCTGTCTTTTTTCCTCTGAAAGTTCCTCTGAAGGAATAATTCATTCTAATTCATATATTGTGTGACACCAGTCCAAAGAAAACAGCCCAAATAGCCGAACATTTTTGCAGCACCCTGTTTAATTAAAAGTGTCTGCACATCCTCTCTGCTGGCGTCCTGCGTGTTTGTGTGTCTGTCCCGTCTTTGACCGTGAGGCCTTTGAGGTCAAACTTGTTAACCTCTCCATTGAAGATCACATCATCAGCGGGGATTTTGGTGCAGTTCGCTACACCTCCAGGCGCACAAACACACACCCTGATCCCACAGGCAGAGCGTAGCTTTCATCGCCGAGCAAACATTTGATCCATCAGCGGATCAGGCCTCTCGCCCTCATCCCCCATTAGCTCGACGTGTTTCACTCCATTACTTGTTTTTTATGCCGTAGATGCAGACTGAGGAGATGCAGTAGAGCTGACAGCAGAGTGGAAAAATTGTTTGTCTTGTGAAAAATGGGATCCACATGGTCACAAACTCATCAGTGGCTGTGAAAGAGATGTTCACGGTGGCGCCGTGAGCGTAGAAATTAGCCCTGTATTTGGGGTGTGATGGGATTTATGGGACCTGAAAGTGAAGCCTTTCAGCTTCCTTTTGGGGATTTGGGGACAACTTGTTTGTTGTTGCAGAGCAGCCTGTGGTGTTAACCCATGACCCCGCCGCCCTTTGACCCTCAGGACAACAGCTCCATCCACGCGTCAGGGAGAAGGGCTGTCAGGGCAGAAACATCCAGAACCCAGGCAGGGCTCACAGGGAGGCAGGGACAATTAGAGTCAGGATCAAAAACACTGCACAAGAGCACAATGTCAGGCTGCTGGATACATAACCTGACTGCAGGAAATGTGCAAATAGATGCCACAGGCTAGAAAAGAGAGTCAGGTGGTGGTTTCAACTGATGTGTGCAGTGAGCGAGTTAACAGACAGATTAACTTCCAAGTGACCAAGACCCCATCATATCTTCAAGACTTCATTGTATTATATTATTCTAATAGAGCACTTCGCTCTCAGGCTGCCGGCTTACGAGTAGAATGGGAGGCAGAGCCTTCAGCCTTCAGGCCCCTCTTCTGTGGAACCAGCTCCCAGCTTGGATTCAGGAGACAGACACCCTCTCTATTTTTAAGATTAGACTCAAAACTGTCCTTTTTGGCTGCCCCTCCCTGTGCCTGGTTCTGTCTGTGGTTTCTTCCTGTTTTTTCTCCTCTTCTAATCACCCCATTATGATATTTTGCTCAGTAATCCAAATGTTTTAAGTATCTGTGAATAAAATATTTTAAATCTGGTGGCATTGCAGTGCACTGGTTAGCATTGTTACCTGGCAGGAAGAAGGTTCCTCGTTTGAAGCTCTGTTTTCTCTGTGCCTACATGGGTTCTTCGGGTACCCCAGTTTTCATCCTCAGCCCAAAGATATGCTCATTAGATTTAAGTTAGAGTTATAAATTGGCCACAGGTATGAGTGGTTGCCTGTAAGTCTTTCTGGATGAGCAGTTCAGAAAGTGGATGGATGGAAAAACAACATGTAAGTTTAGATTTTATGTTAAACAGAAGCGTGGAAGCAATTAGTGGATGAAAAACACCTGACTGTGGAATTTGTTGTTGATCAAATTATTACAGAGCCACCAGTTCACCTGTTGGTGTTACAATGATACTAGCCTGATACTTTAAGTGTTACATTTTATCCATCATAAATGACCACACTCAGTCATTTTTAGCTACTGAAATAACTTGGTCCCTTGAGGGTTACATTTGAGGGATTATCAGATGTATACATCCATGTACAGCGAGTTAGATGCTTGTTGGGAAAGCTTGTTTAACTTGCTTTATTAACCCTGCAAGTCCTCTGCCTTCATCTGCTGATTTATCCACAAATGACCAGACCTCTACAGCTCTGTCTGTAGGAGGCAGGCACACAGGAGGAAGGGCAGCAGTTTGAAAGATCTGACACAAAGGTGAAGGTGCTGCTTTGCTGGCCAATCTCTTAGCCTCTGATGAGAAGCTGTGGACGGAGTGACGGAGAGAATGAAATCATTGATGGTGGACGGTGTTTGGGCTCACCCTTAGAGACTGTGTGAGGAGCTTGGTCATTCAGGAGGGCCTCAGAGTAGAGCTGCTGCTCCTTCTTTGCAGGAACCGGTCGAGGTGGTTCAGGTGTGTCTCTTAGATGCCACCTAGATGAAGTTTCAGGCGTATCTTACTGGGAGGAGACCCCCGGGGTAGACCCAGGACACACCGGAGAGATTAGGTCACTCCGCTGGCTGAGGGAAGGTGGCTGGGAGCAGGAGATGGATGGATGTTTTATAACATGTTTTCTTCATTTAATGTGTACTTAGCTGCATTTTAGGAAGTTGGAAGACACATGCACATTTTTTCCCATTAATCAGTTTTTCTGCCTTTATGGGCAGAAAAACTGAGGGTTTATCATTAACTGGACACACACACCCACACACACACACACAGAAAAAACTCAATTTATGTATACTAATGTACAGATCAGTGTAAAATACAAAAACAAAATGTTATAATGTGCCAGTAAAGCCAAAAACATGAATAAAAGTCTTCAGCCAAGAACAGGGGTAATAATATTCAGATAAAAATTTGCAGCCTGTAGTGACTGCATGCCCGTCGAGCAGCTCCTTCATTAGCTTTAGTCGATTTTTGCAGCCGGTTTGTGGAGGATGGAGCTAAAAATTTGAGCACTCTTTTTTCCAAATTCAGTGCAAAAAAAAAGGAACCTTCACATTTCAGAGGCTAATGTTTTGTGTTCTTTATTGGTAAATGATCAATAGATAATTACATTGTCATGAGTTAAATCATAGGTAATTATATGTAAAAGCAGATCATTCTCATTGCTGAACTGGTTGTTAGTTTCCTTAAGTGGAAAATTCCCAGTAATGCGTCCTCCAGTAGCTTTGTTCAATCCAAGTCAGAAAAATATCAGTTTACAGATGACAAAGCAGCACGTCTCCACGTTTAAGAAGCTGGACCTTCTTTTTTTTTTTTAATTTTGCTTGATTAAAAACTCCACTGATCATTTATGAAGAGGTTTACAGTAAGATCCTGTCCTTCTTTTAAAAGTAATGTTAAATATTTATGGTGGATTTCAGGGAAGCAGGTTCAAAATCATTTAAATGTTTTTGTGCATTTTGTTTTAATTCAGGAAATTTCAACAAGATGTGTTGGAGGCCTAAAGCTTTCTTTTGTTTTTGAGTAAGCACACAGTGAATGCACTGTATACAGTACATTGTTTTCCATTGTGGAAAGAATGTTTAGCTCCCGCTACTGGAAGCCAAACTTAAAGGGAACACTGAGGTGCAGCGGTCGGCGTTCCTGCCGATGCCTGCATCCATCAGTTGGTGACACCTCCCTGAATTTATCACTGTTTTTGTTGATAGCTGCCTTCCAGTGAGGTTATAAGGTTCATATTTCAATCTGTTTTTTCAGGTGACAAGTTTTCCATCCACCTCCGTGGCGTGACTGAACGTCTGCGTCGAGGGAAGGTTCCCGTCGGTGAATCCTTCAGGCCGTCGTCGTCGTCGGGGAATGTGGAGGTGGGTGACCGCAAACATCCGTGTGCCAGCACCGTGCCACACATGCATCCAGCGGGGGTCACATTATCTTCAAAGCCTGTCGCCTTCCACATGTGATACGACTCAGAGCTCAAAATAAAAAAGAAAAGAAAAAGAAATGGCAGACATCTTGCATTCCTGAGCCCATTCCACAAAGTACAATAACTTCCTTGAATTCTTCGACCCCCGGCGGCGGAGCCAGGGCACATCCTGTTGTCCTTGCAGCACTTCCTGTTCATGCAGCTCAATCAGGCTCCTTTGTTGCCATGGCCACTGGAAAACACTGTAGTCATGCTTAATAGGCACCCAAACAGGTAACGCTGTTATGATTGTGGAGCAAAGATCTGGCAGGAGTCTAGCATTTACATTATATTTGCAGCAGTCACTGTTTAATTAATGGACTTTCCACACTGCCATCCACAGCATGTGTGCACTGCATGTTTGCTTGATCATTTCAGGCTTCCACTCCACTTTTTTTAAGCTCTACATTTATTAGAAATTTCATTTTTGGACCAGCCTGTTGCTTCTCTTCATTCACTCCTTATGATGTGAAGAGTGGGTAAGACTCCGTTACAGCCCTATGTTTTCATGCCTGCACCCTCCCATCAAATCCTAATGAAGGCATCTTTGTGCATTATTTTATACCCATCCTCTCCAGGATATCTGAGATATATTTCTGCATCTTCTGTAAACTCTGGCCGGGTATCAGCTGTGAGTTTGGTGATGGATTGTGTGTAATTTGACAGCTTACATACTCAGTTTGAGTATACTCTGTTTATAGTAAGTATAGTAAATGGCAGCCACGTGCTGCTAATCAAATACATCTGATTATTTGATCATCAGCAACTATGAGCACCTCTATGAAAGCAGGTGTTTTGGTAGTTTCCTGGTCTGAAGCATTCAGGTGTGTACAAAGGTGGAAATACATCAGCGGTGATCACGGAGAAGCAATTGTTGCTGCTCATCAATCTAAAAAGGTTTAAAAGGCCTTTTTCCAAACTATTTGAAGTCTGAGAGAAAGATCATTCACAAGAAAACATTCAAGACTTTTCCAAGTCTTCCCCGATGGCTGAGCTAATTTAGCCCAAGGTCAGACCGTGCAATGCACTGAGAGCTACATATCAGACTCTTCAGGCCTCAGTTAGCATGTTAAATGCTAAAGTTCATGATGGTGAAATTAGAAAAAGACTGAAGGAGTACGGCTCGTTTGGAAGGACTGCCAGGAGAAAGCCTCTTTTCTCTAAGAAGGTCAGGGCTGCATGGATTAGGCTCCCACAGTTGCTTCTGAACAAACCCCAAGATTTCTGCACCGATGTCCTTTAGACAGATTTCACCTTTTCCCTCTTATATCATGTTTTATTTCGTGTAGTAGGCAAAGGGCAAGATTTGATACTGTGGTAGTGCATTCGTTGTCTGAGTACATCATAGTAGAGCAGGCTATGGCTGCGTATTTAGCTTCTTCAGCAGGGAAATTGCACAATACTTGTACCGTGCCAGGTGCAGCTAAAAGGTAATTTTAATCTGTAGTCCCTGGGTGGAGGCCTTTAATGATGTGCAGATAGCAATTAAAAATAACAGCCAGATGTGGTAAATATCAGCTGCGTAACATGTACACACAGAAACAGGTGTGTAGTCCCAGAGAAGGAACTGAAATGCAAGCACAAATCCATCAGTTGATGACCTTTAATGCTATTTAGTTTCATTTTAATTAGACTGTCTCACCGGGAGTCATGTGACTAATTCAGCTGTTCAGTTGTGACCAAATAAAAACACAATGACTGCAGTTTCTGGGAGTTGCCACTTTAAATTTGGTCAATGGTACCAAAGTACTTTTTATAAGGTTATGTAAAGATTGTAATTTTCATTAAAATATGTTGAATTTCATGCGCTGTAAACTTTTCTGTGTTAAAGAAAGTCCATGATGTTTCCTAATTGTTGTCATTGCTGAAATAAAAACCGTAAAACCATCCAACAATGCAGCATTATCTTAGATGATAACATTTATTATACACAAAAGGAAGTTTGTGTTTCTGTTTAGTGTTTGGGAAGTAAGACGTGTTTCAAAGTGCAGTAAAAACATGTGGCACTGATGTGTTTTGCATCTGTGGATGTCTGTGCAGAGTTTGAGGATGTGCAGTCTGTTAGCTGAAAATACTCAGAGGGGGGAAAACCACTAAAGTAGGTCTTGATGATTTTGGTCTTTCACTCATATTAAGACCAAGACAGCTTTAACCAGCAAATCCGTGCTCACTTTTCTAAACCCTGCATTGGCTGCACTTTGTTTACGGTTTCATTTTTGGGTGAAAGCTGCATCAAAGTTGCTTCTTTCATAACCGCTTTCTCACTTGCCAGCACAGTGTTCATTTGTCAGCTTCCAGCATGGCAGCTCCAGCCAAACTTTCATCCTACTTAGTCAACAGAGAAAGGAGCAAAGCGAGCAGGCTCTCCTGGGAGTATAGCAGCCCTGGAGAGATGCATTCAATTCTGCTTCCTGCACTGCTGTGTCTTTCCAAGAGTTTACAAGCCAGAGGAAATCAGGCTGGCAGCAGACCCATGTACAGAGATGTTTAGCAGGTCAAAGCATTTCTTCAATTTACCTTCTTTTATTTCTTTATGTAAGAATTTTTTTCTTTGTGTTTAGATAATATTTCTGTCTGTGAAAACAGAGCAGGGATGTTACAAACCCTCATACCCTGATGGGATAAGGATGAGCAGCCGTTTGGTATGGACAAAGATAGCAGACAGCAGTGGCGTCCGTGACATCACGAGTCAGGAACGTGATACCACCTCACCTCTGCTCTGGCGAGGGTTAACCCACACGGCTGCAGGCTGCACACCACGTCTGTTTGCAGTAAACATGGTGCTAAAAACTGTCTATTTTACTGTTCCCCATTTATTCTTGAGCTAAGTAGTTAATTCTCAGATTATGTCACAACGCTTCAGCAGACTTGAACAAATCTTGAAATGTGTTGATCAGACCTTAAAGCGGCGATGAGGGTGTTCGTGACTGTACACTTTTTTTTCCTTATGATTCACCCCGTATCTTTTCACGCTGGGGAGTTTTCACACCGTTTGGGCGAGGCGTATCAGATAGCATACCGGACGCATTTGTCTCAGCCAGGGCATAGTCATCCTCGGATACTCTGGAGATCAGGTTGTTATCTGACAAACCCCTTTACAACCGATGCCAAACACACACAAACATCACTGTAGCGCGGTAGCAGGAATGTGCTTGCGTCCTACGTTTGTCCTGTGTGATGTTTTTATGGTCTGTGGGAGCAAATACTTGAGTAAACGTTGTCCGTTTTCAGTGCACGTCATCACGATGCTTCACTGTCAGATTTTCAGCTCGTTTCAATTGCAGTTATGGAGGTAGACAATCATCGGACGCAATCTCTTATCGTAGATGGTGATGAAGTATCTTTAACGTTCCAATTTTTTAAAAGTTTTGCAGACTACATGATAAAAAAGCTATAATTTTTCTGTTAATGTTAATCATGTCATAACTGCACTCATTTGCGCTGTACATTACATGCCTCTCTAATGTAACTGTCTATTTATTGTCTCTTTGTTCTTTTCTTTCTTTTTAATTTGTCTGAGAAACGAGAACACTGCACACTCGTAAATCACAGCGTAGCCATGCACACCCTCCACAGGCCTAGAGACCAGTTGGTGACCATTTGCTGGAGGTTGCTGGAGGTTGCTAGCAGTTGCTGTGAAATCAATTTCTAAAGTCACATTCTTGCAGGCCCAGAGTCAGTGATACCAGTCTGGATGTGGATGATTGTTCCTTGGGGTTGCTGGCAGTTGCTAGTGTGAAACTGGTCACAAAGAGATAAACAGTATTGCAGTTTTACCTTAGACTTCTAAATAGCCAGCTACTGCACAGTCGCCCCCTGCTGACCGGTAGAAAGAATGCGGGTTTATGGCTCTGCCTTATAGGATGTCTATCCCGTATGTGCAGTCTATTTTAATTGTATGTAATTTTTCTGCTGTTTGCATGTAGTGATTCTAAATGTGTTTAATTTTAGTGGCACTTTCAATGTGCAAAAAAACCCAAAAAACAAAAACATTGATTTTTAACATAATTTAATGCTCAATAATAATGGACTCAAATGAATGTAGCTGTATCACAGACAGTTTAACAGATAGACGTGTCCTCAGTTGATTTTGGACTTTGCAGTTGCAGCCTCAGCGTTAGCGTTTTGGCAAGTTATCAACAAGCTGCATTACTAATAGAAGAAATTCACTCACCAAAATGGAAGCACAAACTATTTGCATGGTCTGCATCAGGCAGCAGCAGGTTTAGTGTTGAATAATAAAGTTGGTTGATCTGGCTCATGTCAGCAGGTCATGGACTGAACTACTGATCTAGACTGGAAGCCACATTTAACCAAATATTCATCCAGTGCTTTTTTCCATACACTTTATCTGCCTCACCTCCATGGACAGTTTAGAGTCGTGTATTAATCTAACATGCATGTCTTTGCACTTTGAGAGAACAGCTTATTACACCTTGATCGCTCTGAGAGATTCATGCATTTTCAGGGTCCAGGCAAAAGTTTTCCCCTTCGATTTGAGCCATGTTTTCCTGCCTTATCACGTTTAATTCTCGGGCGCTTTCTTGCCCCAGGTGATGCAGTCATTGATGTGACTGTGCTGTGAGACATCATCACCTCTAGAAGCCTGCATTTGGCCAATTTAAGGCTCGAGGAGATGGCACGTGTCTGTGTACAAGAATCAACATCAGCGAATACTTAAAATCTTTAGAGATTTTCAAAAGGCTTTTGGAATCATAAGTAAAAGGCCACTTTAGTTACATTAGAAGTATCATTACCTTTAAGTAGCTTTAAAGCACTTGAGACAAGTGGCTGCAAAGTTAGACGGGATTATTTCAGGAACACACTGATCTATTTACAGTTTGCGTGTCTTAACATTAGGCTTGTTGAAACTGATGAAATTTCTGAATGTTTTCAATGTTACAGTGATTTTCCTTTTTAATGTGCTCCACTCTGAGCTGAACACCATTTACTGGCTCTAACGCGATCAGAGAAATCCTCGCTAAGCCTCTTCCCCTCAGCTCTGCACGCTCATCAAACTTCACTCAAACATGTTATGATCTTCTAACTGCTTCCCCCAGCAGGGCAGCATGTAAGGAATGCTGCTAAATGTCACCGGCTGTCAGTCTGACTTAAAACTAGCCGCTCTGTAACACTGCGAATATGTTAACCCTGTGATGTCATGGCGAGAGAGTAGGGAAGGAGAAACAGCTGGCACGCGATGGTATTATTAGAATGAGGTGTGTGTGTGTCCTGCATCTTTGTGTGCGTGCAACAGGTTTGTCTAATCGGAGTCCCCAGAGGTATTTGAGAGGAGTGCAGATGTGTGTAAATACCACTGCAGGTTAAGAGTCTTACATTGAACTGCCCTGCACATCTCGTCAGAGAGCTGTATGTGAATCGTGATTTCACTCCTGCTTTTCCTGTCTGCAAACAAGTGGTTTGTCTTTAAGTTGTCTTCCATCCATCCATCCATTCGCTTCCGCACATCCTGTTAAGGGTCGCGGGGGGGCTGGAGCCTATCCCAGCTGTCATAGGGAGAGGCAGGGTACACCCTGAACAAGTCGCCAGCCTGTTGCAGGGCCAACACAGAGGGACAGACGACCTTTCACACTCACATTCATGCTCTCATTCACACCTATGGGCAATTTAGATTAGCCAATAACCTAACCCCAGTAAGTGCATGTCTTTGGTATTTTAAGTTGTCTTAAAAAATAAAATTAAACCTCGAAGTTGATTCTTGCCAGTTGAGGTGGTTCGGGCCAGGATGCCTCCTGGGCATGTCCTACTGGGAGACCCAGAGAGATTATATCTCTCGGCTGACCTGGGAACACCTTGGGGTCCCCCCGGATGAGCTGGTGGAGGCAGCTGGGGAGAGGGATGTCAGGGCTTCTCTGCTTAGGCTGCTGCCCCCGTGACTCGGCCCCGGATAAGCGGAAGAAAATGGATGGATGGATGAATGGATGGATGGAGTTTGGAAAAGAATTGACAAAATAATCTGTTTGTTACAGGGAAGTCATGAGAACTGATACTTCTTACCAAGTCGATGCCAAAAGTCTTTTCTGTGATACCAAACTGGAGATACTGGACAGCAATGTATGGGATGGCAATAGCAAGTGCAGATAAAGAAAACTGGTTGACTGTGTCTTATGGAGAAAAACATTTGCATACAATATGTATTTCTAGGAATTTCTTTTTTCAGAGCACAACCTTTTGAGAGTTAAACTTAATCCTAAAACTTATTTATAGGTTTGTAGAGGGCAATTTACTGCAAATAGCACCAATGTCTGAAGAAAGCATTCTTCTTTTGCCTCATGTGGCTTTTATGCAGTAGCTGCCACTAAGAACAGTAGTTTATTTGAAGTGATGGTTTGAGATATTTGAAAAATGCCCTGTAGCTCTTTGTTGATTCCTCACCCCTAACATTTCGAGCTGAGCGCTTAAGTAAAGCTGAGATTTGATGTAACAAAGTGGAATGTAACTGAAGTGAATGTCGAGCATCAGAGGAAGGAAAAGAATCCCAGTACAAGTTAGATAGATGCAACTTTCCCAACAACCAGCTGACTTAAGCTCAGGTGCAGGATGTGGAAAGTGGTATAGTTGTCTGCAACTTTTGAGGAGTGGAGATGTGGACATTGCTTTTATTTATATTGCACAAAAGGACAAGAGCGCAATGGTAAAATGCACTCTGCACCTGGGACAGAAACGACTGCATTATACTGCCAACAGTTGGTTGCAAGCATCTGCACTGACAGCTGCAATATATCACCAAAAGTATTCACTCGTCCATCCATATGATTGAATTCAGGTGTTCCAGTCACTTCCACGGCCACAGGTGTATAAAACCAGGCACCTAGGCATGCAGACTGCTCCTACAAACTGCAAATCTGTGAAAGATGGGTCGCTCTCAGGAGCTCAGTGAATTCCAGCGTGGTACCGTGATAGGATGATACCTGTGCAACAAGTCCAGTTGTGAAATTTCCTCACTACTAAATATTCCTGTCAGCTGTTAGTGGGATTAAAACAAAGATTATAACGGCAACTCAGCCACAAAGTGGTAAGTAAGGGTGGGGTCAGATTATGGCGTGGGGGTGTTTTTCAGGAGTTAGTTCCAGTGAAAGAAACTTGTAATGCTTCAACATACCAAGACATCCCCAACTTTGTGAAAACAGTTTGGGGACGGCCCCTTCCTGTTCCAACATGACTGCACACCAGTGCACAAAGCAGCTCCATAAAGACATGGATGAGCCAGTTTGGTGTGGAAGAACTTGACTGGCCTGCACAGAGTCCTGACTTCAGCCTGATAGAACACCTTTGGGATGAATTAGAGCGGAGACTGTGAGCCAGGCCTTCTCTCCAACATCAGTGTCTGACCTCACAAATGTGCTTCTGGAAGAATGGTCAGAAATTCCCATAAACACTCCTAAACCTGTGGAAAGCCTTCCCAGAAGAGTTGAAGCTGCAAAAGGTGGGCCCACATCATGTTAAACCCTATAGGTTAAGAATGGGATGTCACTCAAGTTCATATGTGTGTGAAGGCAGATGAACGAATACTTTTGGCGATATAGTTTAGCAAAGAACCTAGAGGGATATTAGTGCCCTGATAACTGTGCCAACTCGAGCCAAGCAGAGACTGATCTTCGATGGGTAACAGCAGGAGCAAGACAATACACAGCAAGCATGTTACACAGTAATACAAAAGTAATGTAACAAGTGGTGAAATTGACCCATTTGTCCAAGGAATATTTGTAAAAAATGTAATGCACTTGTTAAAAAAAAAGTAACAATATGTGATACATTATTTTCTGAGTAATGACCGCGGCACTGGTGATGGGTGTAAATTGTTTGACATTTTAGTCTCATTTCTAAACAGAAATCGATCCATAAAGAAAACTGCAAAGAACACCAGAATATTTGTGAGTCTTTTCTCAGCAGCAAGCGCACTCAAGATCACAATCGGCTTTCGTGTAGTTTGAGATAAGTCATAAAAGAAAAGCCAGTATGCAAACGACTTTGTCTCTAGATTTACTGGCTTTTCAGACCCCTACTAGCGAGTTTTTCTGGGGTTTTTTCCAAAAAGCGACTAGCGACAAATTTAGCGAGTTTTCCTGGTGACGTTGGCGACTTTTGGAGAGTTTTTTTTTATTAACCTGAAATCCTCCGCTATCACGTGTTTTTTGTACATACAGCCTTCGTACTGCGTCCGTTCAGACGCTTTGGCATCGCCCGGACCCCCGAGAGTACCTGGCTGTTGGTATGTACCGTAAGTTACGTGACCTTAATAGCGGAAGTGGGACTGTTCGTGTCCTTGTGATGCAGCCGGTGAGCAGGTGGGCCGTTTGCTGTAATAGGACAGCGTATATCTCTATGGATTTACTGAGCTGGCTGAAATCCTGCTGACTGAAGGATGGGAGTTTGTTCATTCAGTCTGTTTACATGTTTTTTTATCATACACAGGAGGGAGCACTGTGCTGAAGTCTGCTTCACTGCAGACTGGCTTTTTAAAGAATCAGTCTATTTTTGCTCTGTATCTTTTCTGTTTACATTTTAATAGCACAGCTGTGAGTCTTTTGTTATGGAGGAAAAAAGCATTAATTTATTTGAGGAGCATTATTATTTGAGCAATTTCTCATGTACATCTACAGCTGAATGTTAATAAAAGTGTCTGTGTGACATTTGGGACATGTAGCTTTGACTCTGAAGTGCCTTTTTGTTTATACCTTTGGGAAGAAAAAACATATCAAGATACATTTAGTATATCACCATTCAGCTAAAACATATCAAGATATTATTTTGGTCCATATTCCCCAGCCCTAGTAGTTCTAAACATATTTTGGGTGTTTTTTCTTCACTTTTTGTCTCTCCAAAGATATTTTTCCTCTCTCCTACAGCTTCGATTGCAACTAAATGCAAATAACCAATTATGCAAATTAGGTGATGACATCATATAGCAACTTCTAGCGACTTTTAGGACAGCCAGTAGCTATGTTCCTTGCTGAGGAGTTGGCAACAGTGACTGCAGCCAGTCTGAACTCATCCTGCTGTATTTTTTTTTTTTTTCTTTTCACACTTTTCAGCCACAAGTCAACAGTCGACTTGTGCACGTGGAGCTACAGGCTCTTGGGTTTTTGCAGAACTGTGCACGTATTCATTTGTACAGGTTGCAAACCCCTTGGGTTTGCAACCTGTACAAAACCCCTTGGGTTTGCAACCTCGGGTCTGTTTGCGTAGGCAAAAACCTACGCAAACAGACACAAATACAGTACCATAAAACAAGCATAAAGGGGAATGACACACAGGAAATGGTCCAGTGCAGACTGTAACCCAGGCCCCTGCAGACTTTTGGCATAAGGCTCATGGGTGACAAACTTAACCATGTGAGCTGTGGCAGCTGAAGAAGTCTATTGACTTGGCTAATGATGTGAGAGATATGAGTAAATAAAATTATTTCTTTTACTCCTTTCACTGAGCATAGTGGCAAACTTAGTGGGGCAGGTGTAATGACATCTGCAGTTACTTATTTTGTGGTATTGCAATTAAATATGGGAACTCTGCCAAAGCATTTACGATAAACCTGAACTTGTGTACTGTGAATTGAAGACTTGGCATCACGGAGTTGGCCCACATCAGTTCAAAACACTGTAGACTTGGACGAACTTGCACTGAAACCAAAGTGACTCAACTGCAGCGCTGACAGGGAGCGGTTTGTTGTAGAAACATTTTCGCCCATAGCAACATTTTTTTCTCACGTCTAATTAGATACATAGTTGTGCTTTAATAGATCAAAGCCAGAAAGAAGCAAACACAACCTGTGTGCCCGTCAGGATTACTTGGCACTCTTCTTTCTCTGCATTGACAATGAGTTTGTGATTGTTCCGGTTCACCCTGAATAACAAGCAAACATTAGCAGAGCCAGAGAGGCAGGGTGCAGAAAAGTGGCGGCTTATTGTTTTTAGGGGTTTGATGCGATTATGTTTCTTTGAGTCTCCCTCGGCTTTGGGGACCTATATTTATTTTTTTAACAAAAATTCTTCGAAGGCCACAGATTTGAAGCTGTCCTTCCTGTTGACTTCCTCTTGGCACATTCATTTTTTTGATTGGTTGGGAACACTTCAATAAGGAGTGGCGAGAGTGTGATTCTGGTTCACATGCCAATGTCCTCAGGGCATCCATAGTTCAGAGAGATTGAGTTCTCAGCCGCTTAATGGCTGACTGGCAGTATTAAAAAGGTGCTTCTTTGGAATTTAATGGACGACAGTCAAAATTACAGCTTCCATACATTTGTGTCCTTTTATTACACAACACATAATGATACACAGAGGTTAATCTGAGATTCTCTACGTTGTGCAACCACAGTTGAGTCCTTTTATATCTCCTGTCCAAACTGGTCACAGTATGATCGCAGTGAAGAAAGCAAATTTAAAGAAAATAAATGACACAATACAAGCACAACTCAAGTACTATTCAAGTACTACTACTACTACTATTACCGCAAGCCTGTATTTTAAATATAAAGGCGTATGTGATCTAAATGCATCTGGTGAATTTATTTCTGTCTTTACGTGGCGCTCGGTTAGGTCAGCAAGATAAATGATGGACTCTGGAGTGAGACGTCACCGGTGCATAAACTTCTTCTTGCTAGAAAAGCCAAGGAGGACATCCAGGTGGTGTTCAGGAAGGTTACAGCTTTTACTTTGGAGCTATTTTATTATAACATTGAAATGTTTGGTGGCTGTTTCACCTTTGAAATCATTTAAATTTTACACTAATTTTGTAGCTGGGAAAATGGCAACTAATTCGTTCCAGTTCCTTAAGCTTTCAGTGGTTTTGTATGTTATTTTTTTAATTGTTGTCTGTAATCGTAGTGTTGTTTTATATAGTGTCTTTAATTACCTCCCACAGTATAGCTAACACGGGGCCTCACGTTGGCAGTTGCTGAATTTTCAGCCAGTTTGGTGCAGCCGTTATTTCTGATTTCTCACAGGCCCTCCTGCTGATTGGTTCCTGGTTTTCATTGTGCAACCACATTTTAAAAAACATCCTGGAAATGCCACTGCCAGTTAGGCTGTGCGATTATTCAGAAAGTTATGGACAAATTCAACAGTGGCTGGCTTAGAACACGACAAATTCAGGATCTGAATCTGGATCCAGGAATGTTGGATGTTTTGATGGCACGGTAGGGCAAAATTGGATATTTTCTGGCATACCTTCAGAAATTCATATCAAACTGAAATAGGAAAAAATTGGAATCATTCTGATGATTTTATTCTGGATCCAAGGACTTAATTCAGCCATGGTTTTTCAGAACGCTGTACATGTTCATATTTCTTTTCTTTCTTCTTTTACCACCAACTGGAAGGTTGCTGGCTTGATTCCTGTACTTTAAAAATCTAAATATACTTGAATTTAAAAAATTTTTTTATCCTTTTGTGTCATCCACCAATCTTGGAGCCCAGGTTCTATTCTAATGACGTAGCATGCGGGAGAAGAACCAATATTTTGGGGCTTCCAGTGTAACCGGATGAGGCCAAGGCGTCTTTAGAAATGCAAAGAAAAGTAAATAAAGTCAATTCAGAATCAGAATCAGAATCAGAAGGTTTTTATTGCCATATGGGTGAACAGGTTCACAGCATTAGGAAATTGCTGCGGTACTTCGTGCTTACAGAAAAAAAACAAATAAGTATAAAAACTATAAGACAATATACAAGTATACAAATTGCAAATATACAGAGATATTAGAGCTATAACTATAACACAATATTACAAAATTACAAAATATACAGTGCAGAGACTAATTAAAAGATAAAAGAATGTAAACTATATTCCACTGATATGTACATCAGTGCAATCAGACAGGTGCATAGACATAGGGTCATCAGCGTTTGTGGAGGGTGGTGGTAACAGTCTTAGGGTAATTGTTCATGAGTCCAACAGCAGAGGGGAAGAAACTGTTCTTATGGCGGGAGGTTCTGGTCCGTATGGATTCTCATAGTTAGACAATAAGGTTTTCAAATGACTCCTTTGCTGTTCACACATTGACACAGACTGTTTACCTGCAGGTTGGCTGTGATTCGTCAGTAGAACGAACTCGGCGGGGGGGGGCTACGACTTATACTGCATCAAACCACCAGGGGGCGATTGAGCTCTTTGGGTCCGTGTTTATTTACAGTCTGTGTGATCAGTTGAAAGTGTGTAAACGCATGTAACTGTCTCAGAAAAGTTTACTCTGTATTAATTGAGCCAGAGGTTTGTTGCGTACACAAACCACACACAGTTCAGAAACATAATGATGCCTAAACTGGATTTCTAGTGTTCCAGGCAATAATTATGTTTCCTTTAAAATGTATTTGGAAAAACAATTCAGCAGCATATAAATGTAATTTATTGGAGACAGGGATTTTGGTTTATACCTCCACAGTTTGAGCCACAAATCTCAGATTTAACTGAATTTCTGTTCTAATTAATGTTTACCCTCCAATTCCAGCTACTGCCAGACATACCTGCCGTATCCTCCTTAACTGATGTTATTTTTGTGCACCTCCACCATGAGAAGGGTTGTATGCAGCAGCCTGTATCTATATTTAAAGTGATTAATCTGAGTTTGCAACGATCACGAGGCCTTGAAACACAACTGAGTGTGAACCACAGGGTTGTTTATGACAAGTATACCCTTTGAAGAAACAGTTTAATTTTGCTTCTCATAATCACAGAGTGGGGCGTCTACATTCGCCCCTGCAGTACGTCAGGAGGAGCACACCCAGGGCATGCCAATTAAATGGGAAACGATACGTAAAATAAAAGTAGCTCCTGACCTCATTTCACCACCACAAATGTCTCTTTTATTAGAATTGCATAACACAGAGGAAGGTCTTTTCCTCAGACCTCCTCTGTTTGCTGATGATAAAAGCTGATAAGCCTATTTGTTTTTTAAATACTGGTTAGTAGTTTCATAATATTTTCATTCACAGAGACCAACAGCCATGGCATTTGACATTAACTGGAAGTTGTGCTGGATTCCAGTCCTAAACAGTGTGCAGAAAAGCAGCGTGTTGTATACAATTATTCCACCTTTACATTCATAATGACTTCCTGTTGAGTGTTATGGTTTTAAAGGGCGGATGGGCGAGAAAAGCCTTTAAAGCGAGCTACATTCCAGAAGTCACGGTCATTTATGTTTTCCATTACGGCAGAACCATCTGAAGGACACAAATAGAAGAAAATAACTAACAATTAGCGAGACAAATGCGTCTCACTGACTTGTCATCGTGAGATGTGACATTGTCTCTGACTCCATGATGCACACGGGACGGTGGCAGTGGGCGCGTAATTTCCATTTTGGCTTTGTCTGCTCAGATTCCAGGCACTGTGTTGTTTGGAATAGCTGAATATTATCAGCATTATTCATTACTGGAACTTTTCATGTGGCAGCCTGAGGACCTCATTCAGCATGGCTCTTATCTGCAGCACTGCAGGAGCCACTGTGCGTGTTCCTGTTATTGCGACCCCCCCCCCAGCGTGCAGGCAGATACTTGCACCCACTTTGGCTGCGGTCGGGCTCTTTTTTCCTCTGCAAGAAAATTCAGATTGTATAAACCTCAATGGCAGAAAATAAGAATTGTTTGTTATTACAATGCCAGTCCACAGTGGCTTGAGCGTGCGTTGTTTTGACTCTCAGAAACAATCAACTGTTGCAATAAAAGAGCCTTCCATTCTCCCTCCCTCCCTGCACAGCTCACCTCCTCCCTTTAACCCCCCCCCCCCCCCCCCCCCCCCCCCCTTCCCCTCTCTGTTTGTTTACAGCAAGGATTCCTCTAAAAATGTCACTCTCAGATCCTCTTTCTTACTTTTACTGGAACAGAGGAACCTCTTCGAGCTTCACCGTTTTATGGACCGAAACAAAGAAGGCATTTCCTGCTGTGCTGACAGCTGTCACCGGCACATCTGAGCTAATCAATAATTAATACTTTTTTTAAAGTGTTATGTAAAAGTGGAACGACGGGATCTTGAAACCACATGACAGGCGTGTTGATTATGAACCATGCAGATTGTGCTCTCCACACAACCAAAATGTGTTTATGGTTAAATACATTTACTGCAATGAGGTGCGCTCGCACTCCACGGGAGAATTGATCAAACTGGCCAAGTCCCATCTCCTGTGCTGCAGTTGCCATGCAGAGCTTTCTCTTTACAGTGAAAATGCTGGTAGACACACATGAAACTCTAAAGTTTTCAGTATCTTTGTTATTAAACGAACCCTCAGTTCACGACAGAGGCAAAGACATCTGACTCCTCATTTGAGGTCGACTGCTGCTTAGTTATCAATTAAGGCTAGAAAGCTTTTTTAGCAGGCAGCATTCATAGCACACATGCCTGTTTATTAGTGCCAAGTAAGAAGTTAATAAAATAATGTAACTGTGCTCTGCAAAAGGCACCAACAGCACAAACAGGGTGGAGAGGATCCAGTTTAGTGACTCCAATTAGTGGAGGCAAGTCTAACAGGCAGCTTTCAGCTGCAGCTGATCATTAAATAAATGTTATGAAGGGAAAATTAGCTCGAGAGTGTAAAACCACACTCGGTGGAGTTTGCATGTTCTCCCTGTGTCTCAGGTACTTCGGCTTCCTCCCACAGTCCAAGACATGCACAGAGTTGAGTTAACTGGTGTTTGTCTCTCTGTATTAGCCCTGCAACAGATTAGCAACCTGTTCAGGGTGTATCCTGCCTCTTGCCGGATGGATGGATGGATAGATGGATGGATGGATGGATGGATGGATGGAAAACAACTTCTTGTATCAGGCTGTAATTTCTTTTTTTTTTTTTAAACCAAGGAGTGCATCAAGCCACCAGCTGACACTGGGACGCTTGGTTAGTCAGGTGCCTTCACTGGTGCATTCACTGACCTATCCACTGACTGACATGAAATGGAAAGCATCCAGGTCAGGACCTACCTGTTAATCAAAGTGGCCACAAACTATAAATCTTACAGTAAAGTATCCATGTTTCCATTTTCTTCCGGTTGTCCAATTCAGGGTTGTGGAGGACGGGGGGCTGGAGCCTATCCATTACCCAAGGAGGTGAGCCCTGGGTGTGTTCAGTGGCACGTGGGAAGTTTGACTGGGGTGGGTACACCTGTCAAACTGTAATGGGTGCCACAAGGTGAGCTCAGAGAGGACAGAAACCTCCTGTGGAGTGGAAGGGAAAAGCTTTTTTGATCTTGATTTTCAGTACAAAGACAGACTGTGAAAGTGGGGACTCATGATCCTTCTGACTTTTTGGGTTAAAAACTTGGTTTGAAACTTAGCGCAGGGATAACTGGTTTGTATTGGCCAAGTCACTTTTGGATGCTTCAGTGTCGGCTCTTCCAATCTTTGTGGAGCCAAATTCATCAAGCATTGGATCACCCACCCACTAACCGGGAACATAAGCTGGAATTAGACCGTTATGAAACGGGTTAGTTTCATCCTATTATGATAGTAAATTATGTAACATTGAAAAGGTTATTAAAAATAACACCAAGGGGCAAATTAACTGTAAATATGGGCATTTTAACTTGGAAGTCTGTGGATTGACTTGATCCAGAAGGAAATGCAGTTCTTGGAACATCTTTGTTGGCTTCATAAACTAAGGGTGACATTAGGTTGTCCATCTTTTATATACAGTGAATGGATGAAACTAGTGTAGTCCTGCAATAAATCCTAACTTCATAAAGGTTATGTTTGGAAAAATATAACTTTCTGTACTGTCTGTATAGACATTTATTCGGGTAGCAATTAGTGCAGTCAGCTGTCATCTGTCTATTAGACTCTGGTGATTTTATTTATCACCTGCTCTTCAGTCAGAGAACATTGTCTCTGGACTCTCTCATCTTTGAAGTTCCCAAATTTAGAACAAAGTCTGGTTTAAAGAAAAAACAAAACAATGTCCCTCAACCTCTCAGATTAAATGATCTAAAATTGATCATCTGGTTTCCGGTTTAAAGTTTTAATTGATCCTGCCAGTGACTATACTGCCACATGATGTGAACCTGTGACTTCCTTCCAGGTTTCTTAACGTCCTTTTTTTTGCCTTACTTGCCATTTTATCAGGATCTGCCACGTGCAGTTTCAGAGTTTCAAAGTGTGTTTAAATATGTGCTTTTATTAATTTTGTCTTTATCGCTGCATTTACTAGAGCACTTAAAGAAACACTTAAAGATTCTGCGGGACTAGTACGTCATTTTTGCTGATTTCAAAAAACAGGTTCTTGTTACAGGTTTGAAAACTTAAATATACTAACTGAAGTACATTTATGAGTCATAGACTTTAAAAACAAAAATTACCTTTTTGGCGATAAAAGTTTCCCTCACAATGTCAGGGTAAAAGCGAGCGCCGACCTCATGAGGTGAAAAATTACGCCAACATGGAAAAACTGCAGCTCCTCTTCCTTCAGTTTTTTTGAGTGAATTTCTTGTACTTTATTCATCTATTAGCATGAATTAGCAGGTGTCTGCGTCTGAGTGTGCACTCATACAGTTAACTGATGCAGCTTATGCCATTACCTGCTAGCTTAGCACTCCACACTCTCATCCAGATGTGGTCACACAGATGTGGTCACACAGATGTTAACGTTGAGACTCCATCTTTTATTTTAAGTTAGATAAACCCGGTCTCACCCACAAGTCAGAAGACCCAAAGATCTGCTGCCAGGTGGGATGTGTACTGATGACAATTAAAGATTGATTTCCTGTCTCGTCAGTTAAACTAAGGATGTGATTAATGGTTTGAAAGGTCTCTTAAATAAAATAATTATTGGTCTGGAGAATATTTAATACTATCATTATATTCTGACTGTTTTGTCTTTGCTATTTAGTCAAGTCCACCACTCAGATTTTTTTCTCCTATTAAACGGAGCAGGTTAGTCACCGGGACTCTGGCAGTTCTCAAATTCAAAGTTTGTGTTTGTACAATTACGGATGCTTGCACAAGCACAATGCAGTAATCAGTAACATGGATACTAGTGTTTAGTGTGTACACAGGCATATGTGTGGCCATTTCTCTGTGCCACATGTAGATGTAATATCCTGAGTATGAGCAAAAAGTGGGATAAGCCTCAGAAGCGCCACACTGGTGTTCATGTAAACACGCTCATTGTGCGTAGTACCACTTGATCTCGAAGTGAACAACAGAAGCGGGGCTGGCGTGTTTGTGGAACAGGTAGTTCACAGATGGTTACGTAGCTTTTTTTGTGAGCACGATAAGACACAAAAGCTGCGAATGAAATCGCTCCACATGGGCACCATCTGAAATGGAAAACTACTTACTGATGGAGTCTTTGAAAGCTTTTCAGCTTTCCTTTCCAGAGTTTCCATCCTTATGAAACTGAAGAGTGTGTGTGTGTGTGTGTGTGTGTGTGTGTGTGTGTGTGTGTGTGTGTGTGTGTGTGTGTGTGTGTGTGTGTGTGTGTGTGTGTGTGTTTGAGCTGGGATTTTAGGTGGGTTGTGGAAAGGTGGGAGTCTCTCCTTTCAAAAGGGCCGAGAACAAAACAGGAAACCATCCCCTTGTTTTGGCTCGTGGTCGCTACAAGTGTTTGGAATTTTGAGGAGGTGAATTCACATGTTATGTTCATGTCTGTGCTCAGGTCAGAGCATGCACACACAAACACATCCACGCATACATTCACACACATCGGAGGGAATGTCTGGCATGCTTCGATAAGCAGAGACACGAAGACTGTGAACCCCCCCGTGGATGTTATGAGGAGCGATCGCTGAATAGACTAAATACTCTCCGAGATGATTCGGTGACCTTGGGCGAATATGGACTCTTATTCTCTGTGGGTCAAAGTGCATCTCATGCTTGTGTTTTTGTGACTTTTCTTTCTAACAACTTTAAAAACATCACGACCTCTTTCGTGCACAGTAAAAAAATAAAAAAGCTGTTTTATCTGTTAAGTTGTCGTTCTTTGGAGAGACTCAAAACACGAGAGACTTCTTAAAATATGTCTTATCACCTCCAGCAGACAATGAGAACGAAGGACTTGGTCTGCGGAACGAGCTGTCATTGACATTGTTGTTTCTAGTTGGATGGGGATTTCCTGAGCTTCATCAGGCATCATATTAGTTTGGCATAGTTGGCATTGTTGTGTGTTAATCGGGGACTTTCTAATATTGGGTTAGGGGCATCCTCCAGCAGAGCCGCTAAACAAAGTGACACCTATTCTTCTCTGCTGGCGGAGGCCTTCCTGTAGCTGTCAGTTTTCTGCTCCTACATGCATGATAAACAATGTCAGGAGAGATGCCCCTCCTGATATTAAGCCGTTAACGCTTCCCATCATTGTATGAAACAATTCGGTAACACAAAGGGCGACGCTACAAAGACCAGAAAAGATGTTTGGCTTGTAATTGATTCTTTGATTGTTACAAGTTTAAAAAAAAAAAAGAGAGAAAGCATCAATCAGCCCATTTGTGTTGTGTTTGACATTCTTTAAATGGTGATCCTCCATTGGTGGAATGCAAAAATATGTCTCTTATCGACTTCTGGCCTGATTATTTGTTGGACTAAAGGGGACATGCACATGAAGCAGTAATGTGGCAACTAGAGACCACGAAGAGGCCGTGAAATCCTGATATTTGCAGACAAAGAGGACTTAAACTGCTCTCTTCTTTGAGATGTCCAGCTGAGGAGTAAAGGATGCTGCTGAGCGTTGGAAACATTTGTGACGCAGGAAATGCCAGCCAAAGACGCAGACCAAGAAATCCCAGCAAACAATGATAGAATTAAGAACAACTGGACTTTCTAATATTTCTCTTTGTCATCTTAACTTCACTTCCTGCAAAAATCTCTCAGAACTGTGTCTGAAAAACGTAGCTCTCATTTGCCTCCTCGTTAGTGATTATTTAATCTTTTATGAATGTGTTTTATAGGGTTCAAGTTACGGCTGCAGCTAATAACTGTTTTCTTATTTCATCAGAAAATTTGTCAGTTAATATTGAATTGAGTCTTTTTTTTTTTTTATATCAAAACAGCAGCGCAAAAAGGAGCTGAGAGAAAACTAAAATAACCTTTAAATAAAATTTATTTATTTAAAGACGTTTTTTTTCTTCATGCTTAAATAGTCAATTAAATGATTGAAAATTAGTAAAATTGTTATATTTTAAAAAGATTAAGCAACTAATTATTTTTGTCATTAGAGGCTGCGTGCAGTCCCTTTCAGATCTTACCAGCTGGCCTTTAAAACCTGCAGTTAATTAAAGGAACTTGTGTTAAATACATAATATTTTGTGAGGTTTAAAACAGTCTGTAAAAACAGTATTTTAGAAGCAGTAATGGTCTCGTGTGACACGAGAAGACACTTTTCCTTTGTTCCTGGGAATGTTTCTCTCATTACACTCGCTGTTTTCTGTTTACTCATAGACATTGTCACTCAGGTTCAATAGCATTGACCTCTGACCCCGGTGAAGTACTTCCAGGTGGAGCCTCTCTGGTCTTGCCGCGACACTGAACAGAGACCTCCTGCAGCTACACGCAGAGACTCCAACCCTAAACAAACAGTGAGCGTAATCTCTCCGAGTTAGCTTCATCAGGGATAAAAGGAGATGATCGTTTCCAGCTCCGCTCGTTGGATTAAGATTAATGTGTCACTCAGATGCATTACTTTGCTAATTTTGCTGTGATACAGCCAAGAAGGTTGGATAAATGTGCTGTAATTGACATATTTATGTGGACACAGTGCCTAAAAACAGTAATATACACCACTGATGCACATTTCTTTCATTTTCTGTCCGATCTGAAGAGGAAATTCTGCCACTTTTTGTGACTTTCTCATAACACTGACTTCAGAGGTAGTCACTATTTTGGTGACAGTGTCTGTTATGCTTTTCCTTATTATTTTATTATCCAATACACTGAATACATATATCAAAGCTGCTCTGTTAGAGTCCAACAAAAATATGTCAGTGCTCAAACAAGCAGAACAGGTCTCCTTTAAACAAACAAAATAAGACTCTGATGACATGCCGATCACATTCATCTGTCTCCACACTCATCATCGCTAAACCGCAGAATTAATAGGTTATTCTAGAGGGTTGTGGTGCCGTGGTGACACTTGGGTGTAAATATGATGATGTTTCGTTTGACAGTTTAATAGCATTTGGCTACTTACTAAACTCTCTGCCCGATGAACACCCGCAGGTCACTTTCTTAGTGTTTTTAGCCACCGGCCGGCTGCAGGAGCTCCTCTCATTCCTCTGACTTAAACAGACTTTGAGCTCATCATCTGTGACAGCTGCAGTTTCTCGGCTGTTTGATTTGATTAATTGGATCCCACCCCCCCCCCCCCCCCCCCCCCCCCCCCCCGGTTCATTTCTGCTGCAAAGATGCTGTGAGAAGCTCGAAACTTGTTTTCACTTGTCATGAATTTATTTTCTTTGCGGAAGCACAACGTGTGACTCCTGCAAATTAACCGAAGAAAACCAAACACTTTTAGAGTTTATTGCTCACTGTAAACACTTGCTAGCCTAGCAACATTAAGGCTGTAAACAGCTCCTAATGCACTCCCTAATGATACAGAAGACCATAATTACAATCGACTGAATGTTATTATATAGTCACAAAATGTATGACAGTCCGATGGGTTTTTATTGGCTAATAATCATCCTTTGAGGTAGGAGTGGTGGTGGGGGTTACCCACAAATTTAAGAATGACTGGGTAGCGGGTCTTTCACCTTATTTGAAAAATCATCATTTATATTCATGCCAGCGCTGTATTTTCCTTCTCTGCAGTGGTCGAAAATGCATGTGCATGATTTTTGACTGTGGTAAGACATGAACCTGATATGCCGTATGATATGGGTGCTGTATGATAGCAGTGAGACTGTTTAAATAAATAATTTAATAAGAGTGTGTTCTTACTGATACTAGTGACATCATTGAGTCTGTTTATAGATCCTATTAGTTCCTAATCATCTTTCTCTATGGGAAAGAAATAATAGGTCCACACAGGTATTCAACACAATTGTTTCATTACCTCTGACAATGAAAGCAGGCATGCATGTGACTCAGGTATGCAACAACTCCTCTTCCATGAGATGGGTTTGACGTCATTGTTTTGAAAGTGTCAGGAAAACATGCCACCACTGATAAAACAATTATATGAATATAATTCTGATGGATTGGACAATATAGCTCTAGATTCTGACGCCTACTGACTCTACGTAGAAATGCTGTGACCCTGTGCCAGGTCCTTTAATGGCAGAGAAGATGCTAAAGATAAGCATCAAGTTAATTAAATTAGACTTTTTTTTTTCTCATGGAGTCTGTTTGTAGCCATCTTACTCATTTTCTCAAGTTATTGTGAAGGTCTGTACCTGAAAGTAGCCCCTGTTTAACCCGGTGCAAGAGGTGATTGGTGAAGTCATGTTTGATGATAACAACTTTAGATCAGCTTTAACTGATGATGTTACTTCTGTCCTAAGCCTGTGCTTTCGGGCCTCAGGCAGTGTTTTTTTTGTTTTTTTGCTCTCTCACCAATCCCAGTGTAGTATAACCAATGAGCTGCTTTGTCTTAAGTCTCTGTATCTTATGGTTTGTTTCAAAATAGTATATAAAGAAACATCAAAGTCCCGGCCAGACTCTATAAAAGTTTTGTTTTTTGTTTTTTCCCAGTGCAGGAGAGTCAGTATGATTTGAGAGGCAGTTCTAATTTTACTGCACAAAAAGCTGAAAAAGGGATAAAAAGAAGATTTATATATATATTTTTTCAGGGTTAGAATTATGAATGTTGTTTTTCTGGAGGGTTGGGTAGAATTTCTCCTCTATGCAGATGATGCGTTTCTGTTGGCTTCATCAGTTAGAGACCTCCAGTTTGCACTGTGGTGGTTCGCAGCCAGGTGTGAAGCGGAACGAATGAGAGTCAGTGCCCACTCCAAGTCAGGCACAAGCTGCCGCCCTAAGTATTGGGGTTTTGCTCACAAGTGAGAGGAGAGGGGAGCGGGAAACTGGCAACTGTGTCTGCAGTGATACAAAAGCTGTACTGCTCGGTTGTTGTGAAGAGAGAGAGAGCTGAGCATTTACCATTCATTCTACATTTCCAACCTCTCCTATAGTCATGAGTCTAGGTAGTGACCGAAAGAAGGAGCTCACGGATACCGGTGGTAGAAAAGAGTTGCCTCTGAAGGGAGGCTGGGCACTCGCTTAGCGATAGGGTGAGTTCGGCCAATCGTGAGGGGTTCAGTGTAAAGCTACTATTCATCCACATCGAAAGGAGCCACTTAAGGTGGTTTGGACATCTGACTAGGATGCGTCTTTGTAGGTGAGGTATTCTGGACATGTCCCACTGGGAAGAGGCCCCGAGACATACCCAGGATACCCTGCAGAAATTATCTCTTAGTTGGCCTTTGTGTTCCCCCACAGGAGCTGGAGCTAGAGGTCTGGGCTCCCCAGCAGTGAAGCCCAGACCTCTTGCATCCAGGATAAGTAGAAGATGGATGGGTAGAATGTAGGTCAGCCATATATAAGCATTGCTTCAGTCTGAACCTGTTCAGACATTAGTTTGTGCATAGATTGTGGATTTAATGTGTTGTATATACTATATGTGTAATATGCAATGACTGAATAAAATAAACTTTGTCGACTAGTGTGTTTATCTTTTCCTAGTAGTTTTTCTAGTGGAAGAGTGCTGACATTAATATGTGTCTCCTGGAACAATCGTAGTTCTTGCCTTCAGCTGTCAGACGAACTTAAAATCTGACATTTGCACTTTCCATTCTGTGCACTGATGAAGGAAAACGTGTGGTCACAGTAAATTTGCAGCCAGCTGTGTCGCGTTCAGGCTCACGCTCTCTCTGTTCTGAAGTAACTGCACCATCTAGGAGATCATTTATCTCTCAGAGGAGCTGATCAAAGTCAGTTGTGTGCAGTTATTTGGTTGAGTGAATGTCTTTCCATCACAAACTGCGCCGCTTGCAGCAGGAGATGCGCGCAACGCTCAGATCAGCTGTCGGGCCATCACTAATCTGCTCCATGTGTGAGAGGAATGTGTGCAGGACAAAAGCTGTGGCTTGTTGCATTAGTGAAGCTGGAAAGAAATTATCCTTCCTTCTCCCGGCACCTCAGGAATGCTGGTGTGTGAACTGAGGGGTCACTGCTGAGAACACAGAACATGAATGTGAGGAATTCCTTTTCTCCGAAATCTTTAGCAGGTGCTTTAAGGCATGCTAACTGTACATGTAATCTTCCCTAAGGAGACTGTGGTGCTCCGATATCATGCAAGTCTCAACTTCTTGGTAATTTCATTCCTCTTCTGTTTTACCTGCGCTCTCTCAGCATGTCTACGTGCTGAACATTAAAGCACCATTGGTAATCAGGGTGACTTGTTCAGTACTGATGTTCAGCAGCTCCAGATACGACTTGAAGTGAAGTGCATTCTTAATATACAGAAAACAGATTGCTCATTATGTCGTCGTGCTATGTGGACAATCTTCCTGAAGCGTACAAGAGTCATCAAGTGACTTCATTCAAGTTTTTCAGCTGATTTCACTCGACCTGAACGCTGCAGCTCGCTGACATTTTCCAGACCTGCGGGGAGGTCTGCCGGCTGCAACACACCAGCGAACAAACAAACCCGGGCGCATTAGGATGATGCTGAGAGAGGCAGCAGGCTGAGGAAGGGGGTGCTGTTCACAGTGTGGTGGTGAATGAATGATGCCAGGTGCCACCTGCCCTGGACAGACCCCACAAGCTGTATGATGTCAAGTTGCGAGTTGTTTCTTGACATTTCTGTCCTCACAGCCAGTCTGCCTGTGTGACTGAGTTCCAGTCAGTAGGCCGGAGTCGAGGTTCCTGTAGTTCAATGCCATCTCTGTCCTCCTCCCCTTTTCTCTTCCTCTTTTTTTGTCAACATTTCCCGGACGAGAAATGGGAGGTCGATTTTTGAAAAGGTTGATTTTTTTTTTTTTTTTTTTTTTTTTTTTTTAGTTCGGCGCTCAACATTTGGTTTGGACCATTTTGGATTTCCTGTCAGATAGAAACTGAGTTTTTCATGTGGGGGGGGGGCTTTGTTTAATTCTGATAAGTTCATATAAGTGTAAATGTTTTAGTAAATTACCTGAGAACAAAATTGTACCTGCTTTCAGGATCAGTACACGTTATTAACATTTTACCTATTTAACTGTCCAAATGAATTATGTGAAAATGAATTAGCTTATGTGACGGCATCCATCCACAATCCACAAGAAACACCGCTCCATCTACAGCAATGGCTAGAATTTAATCAAACTTGGATGCAGTCATCACATAACGGGTCTTCACCCAGATTGTGCTCAACGTCGAGGCCATATTTGTGATTTTGAGGGCACTTTTCCACTTAAACAAAACTTCTAGAGTACTGGCCAGATTTTACTGAAATGAGACTAGTTTGTCCTGAACCATCCTTCTCAGTAGTTTGTGCAATACAGCCAACCAATGACAAAAAAAACCTGTAACTTTCTTTCTGTACTTGAGGAGGAAATGCCCCCATGTCACTGATGTTCTGGTTCATGAAGCCTGTCTGGGTGGCTGTAGCTCAGGGGGTAGAGGTGGTCACCTACTTATCGGAAGGTTGGCGGTTCGATCCCTGGCTGCTCCAGTCTGCTGTCATAGTGTCCTTAGGCAAGATACTGAACCCCAAGTTGCTCTCAGATGCAACTGTCTGAGCATGAATGTGTGTGAATGGGTGAATGAGGCAGGTCATATAAACCGCTTTGAGTGCTCAAAGCAGAGTAAAAAATCACTATATAAGAACCAGTCCATTTACTTTGCTTAAGTCTACAGTTAGTCCAATGTCACTGATATTCTTTGGTTTTGTTATTGTCAGCAGATCTCATGAAACGATACTAAAACTAACACTAAACTGGACTTTTTTTCTCTCTATGGTGTCCTCCACCCAACCTTAAATGTTAGTGGCTCCCACTGAAGACTTCATTTTAAAAAATGTGTTCTTTAGTTTTTTTTTTTCCTCTTTAAATTATCTTTTTTTTTTTTTTTAACCTTGGTTGGGATTGGACAGTAGGGAGAGGACAGAAAAGCTGAGCGAGATCAGAGGGAAGACGTGCGCTGCGGGGCCTCGGGGCGGATAATTGGCACTGGTATAATTTAGTGCCACATATAGAGTTTCAGTTTGTACAAATTTCTTTAAGAGTTAATGTTTTTTTTTTTTTCTGAATCACAGAGCGTGCGTCTGTTCTTCGATTATTGCAGCATTATTATCACAGGAGTCATGTACAAGAGTAAAACAGGTTACAAGATTAAAGGCGTCAGTCATCCTTTCTCCCTCTGGGCATCACTGGTGCCTCCAACTTCTTCCACCCCAAACCTCCCCCCCACTCTGTCCTCCACTCTCCCTCATCACACCTAACCCACTCTGAGCCACAGGATTAACCAGTGAGAAGCTGTCTGTCGACACCCGTGGCAGCGAGGTAATGGAGCAGTCTGGACTGTTTTGAGGTGTGTATCCGTCAGGCAGCGCGGGGTGCTGCAGGCTTTGGGATTAGCGTGACAGAGGAGGGCTGTTTCCTCTTCTTTAGGCTGACTGGGTGACCTCAGAGTCCGCGAAGACTCGCTGCATGCCATCGGCTTTTCTGACTGCCTCGGCAACACGAGACAATATTTCAGAGCGCAGCCAGGAAGCAAAAAAAACTATAAAGTTTATGGCACGTGTTTGTGTAGCTGCCGTTTGTGCTGCGTCTTTGATGGCTTTAATTGGCCCACCGGGGACCTGAACTGTGTGACCCTCGGGGGTCCAGGCTGTTGTTGCCGGGGGTTTCAGAGGGACGGTTCAGGAATTAGAGTTACAAACAGGTGGTGCCACCAGCACTTTGCCAAAATATTTCATGCTTAACCAGGCTTTCCAAAAACTCGTTATCCGAGTGTAGTGAGAGAGGAGAGGAAGGAGAGGAGGAGGGCGAGCTGCCGCTGACACCAGCATCAGATGAAGAATGTGGATAACGCTGTTTTCATGGATCTGCCTGCATGCAAATTAAAAAATTGAGTCACTTTGAGCTACAAACTCTGTCAGCAGGTGTGAACAGGGACTTGCTGATGTTTCCTGTCATCCAACAATAACACCGCACAGACATAATGACGCTGCTGGGTGAAAATATCTTTTAGGCCTGCATGTGTTCCTGTTTGTATTTATTATTATAACACAAAACCATGAAGAAATAGACAAGCATCTGCTTTTTAAAATGCAGGTTTTATCCAACAAGTCCTTTGACTAAACAGTCGTATCGCTCCTGTGGTTTGTGTTTTGTCCTGATTGTTGTCCACAATCTCTCTCTGTGCATCTACTTCCTGTTTTTTTTGTTTGTTTTTTACCTTCACCCACTAACCAGTCACAGCAGCTGCTCTCTGAACCTGGTTTGGCTCAAGGTCCATTCTGGGGATGCTGGTTCAATTTTCCCCAGTTCTGATGTGATGCTGACACACCTCAGCTTTAGGAACTGAGTACGGATCTGATAACAGTGTTAAATTAATCAGCTGTGAGGAATATGTAAGGCAACATCGGGCTAGATATTAACAGAAATATGCATGAATGTATAATCGTAACAATTAGACTAAAACTTATAAAAATACAAAAACAGATATTCAGCTAATTTATGTGTGAGCGTCTTTACTGCAGACTGCTGTCATTTATGGCTGTGCTTGTTTCTTCTCTGTCACTGTGCATTCCCCTTCTAATCATGCTAACATTACCACGTTTTCTCACAGTAAAGTCCAATAAGAGCTTTGCAGCACGTACAGATGTTACAGGATGTGAGAGAGCGAAGCTGTCCGGGAAAGCTGCATCCAGAAGAACTTTAAGCAAGGCTTTGCTACGTGTATTTTCTGTCCACATGGCCACTAAAGATCGCCTAAATCTTAATTGAATTTTCTTCAAACTTTGTTACCTCTGACCACCGAGGTTGTGTTTTAGGTAGCGTGTCATTATGTCTGCAGGGGTGTAGAGTGGGGTCATGTTAGCATCCACCAAGGTCTTCAAGGTCAACTTCATAATTTGTCCAAAATGGACAAAAATAACCTAGAAACTCTGATTCAAGTATATAGAAAGTACTGTATAAAGATTTAAAATATCACATTAATTTGGACCTCTGACCTCTTCTTCAAGGTCAATTAAGGTCAGATTTTCATAAAATGTCTTTTATCTTTAAAACTCTGCTTAAAATTCTGCTGCATTTGTTTATATTGGCAACATTTAGGAAATGATACTGGGGATTCTGAACATCACATTATAGTTTGCATCCAAATATCACGCTACATTTTTACCTCCAGTCTCACTTCTTCAGTGTGTTCTGCCAATAAAGAAAGTGTCAAGAGAAAGAGAAGGAGCTGCCTAGTTGGGTAGAAATATGCTGTAATATAATATTATATCACTAGTGAAGTCCCCAGCACATGTTTGTAATGGGAAAGTTTCACTTACCAGTTAATGACGACCGCGACACCCTATAAAAAACAGGCCTGAACATTACGCAAGGAACAGATTACACTCAGGTCCCTCCATTTTTGTTTATTAATACCTATTTTGTAAGTTTCACTTACCTTTGGCTCTGATCTGGTACTAATAGCTTGTGCAGTCCCCGTGACGTCAACGAAATCCCGACCAAATCTAAATTTAGATCGGAGAGTTTGTGGACCGAAAATGCCTTTAAACCCCCCCCCTTTCTCCCGAGGACCGGTTGGTCCTGGACTGCTGCTTGTTTAGTTTTACTTTTATTCCTTATTTTAACAGGAACTGTGCACAAAACATTAACAGCATTAAGAAAAAGGAGTGAGATTTAGGTACTAAATAACTTACATCTGTAACCCCTGGGTAGATGTGCACAATATTAGATGAAATAGTAGTATAAGGAACATGCAGAGTAATAATAATCACACACAAATAGAACCACACTTTCACATACGCAAAACCTTGTTTACTCAATAACCAGACTGTCCCATCAATAAACCTAACCCACAAACGACAAACGTTATTTAAAAGTTATGTAAAAGGACTTCTGCAGAACTCGTATGTGAGATTCTGGTAACTAATAAACACGTCAGCAGTGCCAACAGAGCATCTGCAGGTGAGCTGCTTCAAATAAAGGATGCATCAGCTTCTATTCACCGAATCAAATGAGCTGGAAGAGGTGAAGCTCAGTGAATCAAATGTGTGCAATGGTCTGGATTAGTTCCAACTTTCAGGTTAAAACTTTCAGTTTTCATTATTCAGGAAATGTTGCATCACAGGAGGTGCAGATGCCTGCAATGAGTCTGGAATGATAGGAATGGCAGTTCGTTGCTTTGCTTTATTTTAAGTTTTGTTTTTTTTCCCGGCATGTTTGCATTAAGACAAAATTCGGAGTAACAGCTTCATCTGATACTGCCGGTATTCATTGTCACTATCTTCCCGCCATCCAAGATGCAGATAGTGGGAAGATAGCGACAGTGAATACTGAGGATTCAGGGTTGTTTTTTTTTTAGCATTTATCTGACAATCGGGTGAGGCCTCACCTGGTTTATGGTAAGAAAGTGATAACATCAGAAGAGTTGGGATAAAAATTAGATTCTGGTGTGTGATCTGCTACATCCGGGTAGAAAGAAGGCCAGCAAATTAGAAAGTGTGAAACTCATATTCACTGTAACTTGAATCATCATTAGGAGTGTGCAGATGTTGTTTGGTAATGTAACAGCCTGCTGGAGCTCTGCTTAGAGCCCACTTTCCTTCCTTCACCCCATGCTGGGGCAGGTTGCAGTCTAACCTTTCTGGGCATGTTTTGTTGTCTTCTTCTCTTCATTCCTGTTTCTTTCAGCCTTTTGTCCCCGACTCTTGTCTTCCTCTGGCTTTTCAGGACAGCTTACTCATTTCAGGTTCAGTGACCAACAATCATCCAGCACAATGGTTTGAGTCTGAGAAATGGGTCCAGCATGCTTCCTGTGTAGAGGAAATCCAACTCTTTCCAGCTTGTAAATGACAGAAATTAGAGGAATTGTTTTCCTAACAGAGTTTTATAATGTATCTTTGGTGACAATCTACTTAATCAGAGCCAAGTCTGGCTGTCATAAGCAAGGAATTTTTCCCACTCATGGCTATGGGCTATGCAAAGCCTGATACAGTCAGTTCCTTTATTGCAATCACTTGCACTATGAAAACAGTGGGACACACTGCTGCCTACACGGCATGGGTTAATGTGCAGAAATGTATAAAATGAAAAGTGACAGGATGGAAGGATTAATGTGGATTTCTGCTCATACTGCCGCTCCAGTTCGCTGCACTTTGTACATAATAAATCCATAAATTGAAGAGTTACAACTTGTCAGGGCTACTCAAACCAATATATTTTTTTTATGTAAATGATAAATCATTTACCGTACGTTGTGTGAAATGACCCTGACAAGAATTAACTTTTGACTCTTTAGGTCCTCTCGGCTCCGCAGAGCATTTAACTTCTTTCATCTCATTCTTTTTGTTTTACAGAGCAGAAATTTTACTACTTTTGTTTCAGTTGCAGGCAGCTGCTCATTAAGTTAGCAGCAAAGTGACAAAGCTAGAAACGAACTGGTGATCGTGGTGCAGCATGATCAGCTAAAGCATTAGCTATTTCTCTGTACATGGTAAAGAGCAAAAACAGAGCTGAAAGAAGAGCAAATTCATCCACAGTGTGTTTATGCTGCTGCAGGTTTTCTCGATGCGTCTGCCTTCATCAGGCGCTCTGGTTTCCTTCTGCAGCCTAAAGGTCGGCGTTTGTTCACCAGCTCATCTTTAAGTGTCTCCTGTCTGCTACTGAGCATTTCTCTCAGCATTATAACATAACATAATATCCACTTCTAACTACTGTGTTAAAAAAAAAACTTTTCACATGACTCTCAGGAGTCTTGTAAAAATAAATTATGCCACATGATTCAGTGGTTTGTAGCACCACCTTTATCAGCAATAACGTGAAGTATTCATTTTCTGTATGACTTTCTCAGGCTCTCACATCACAGCGGATGAATTTTGGCCAGCTCTTCTTTACAACGTTGCTACATTGAGGTCTGCGGGAATAATTTTTGCTAATTCACTTAATGTCTAGGAACAGCATTTCAGCCAGGGTCATTGCAGCACGCTGATTCTTTTCATTCTGCTGTAGATTTGCTGCTGTGCATAGCTTCACATTTGACTTTAAGAAACTTTGGTTCATGGTCAACTCAAGGAGCAAGGTAAAAATAATCATCCCTCCCCTCCCGTGCTTGGCAGCTGATGTGCTGTGCACTATGTCCAAACATCTCTACTTTGGTATCATCTGTCCAAAGGACATTGTTCCACAAGCCATGTCATTTGTTCAGATGCAGTTTTGCAAAACTAAGCCATGCTACCATGTTCATTTTAGAGAAAAGACTCTCCTTAGAAGCCCTTCCAAACAAGCCAGACTTCTTTTTTCTGATTGCACTGTCATGCACATTAACATTTTACATGCTAACTGAGGCCTGTGGCGTCTGAGCTGCAGCTCTTCTGAGCATTGCACAGTCTAACCTTGGGGTGAATTAGCTGGCGTGGCCACTCTTGGGAAGACTGTGGCATTGTGTTAACATACCTGCATGTTCCAGACCAGGGGTCTCAGACTCAGGTGTTCACATTTGCTGATGATCTGTTAATCAGATCTATTTGATCAGCAGCGGTTGGCGGCTTCTTACCTTCTTGATTCTTATGGAAGCAGTAAGTACTTACTGCATAGAGCTGTGTGAAAACTTTCTTTTGCATATGACTGCAGCTGAAACTGATGGAATAGCTACGTCACTCATAGCCACTTGGCTGGGAGAAACAACAGAGTTGAAGCAACAAGAAGCTGAGGAGCATGAAGAAAGATCAGAAGCTGAATGAACTTACATAAACAAAGAGGAATTTCAGTCTGGTTATCGCGCTGATGCAGAGTGATTTTAAACAATATCTGTCTGGCAAGCAGTCAAAAGACTGACAGATGCAAAAAGTTATGGTGACATCAGAGGATTATCTCTTCCACTTAAGCATCGGTCTCCCTCTGCATCCCAAACTCCCACACCTTCAGTCACCTTTCATTTCCAGCCTCTCCAAAAACAACACAGGTCGCTCAGGTGAGGCGAGACGCTGGTGTGCTGCAGCATTCCTCCCAGCAGTCACTTCTGAAAAGCGTCTGTTTTGATTCTGTGGTTAAAAATGCTCATATCTACAAAAAGGACATTAGAATTTTTTTTTTTTTCCAGCCGTGTCCCTTAAATGGCTTCTCAAGAAAAACAAACAAGCTGCCGAGATAAATCATCTCGTGTTTTCTACAGGCTTCCATTTCATCATGCTGCTGTCATCCTCACACTGTTGTTCTTCAGCCAGATAAAAGGTCAACAGACTAAGAGAGTGTAGAAAGCGATCTGTCCTATCGCCTCATTCGTAGCATGCACAAACACGGCCGGTTTGCAGTTTAGTGAGCATGAAAGGGAAATTTACACTGACTGGTGCAGACGTCTGCATTAGAGCAGCAGGAACATTGATACGAGGTGTTTTACTAAGTAGATAAAATAGCTGCACCAGACTGAAGAGCACAGCGATGCTGAATGGACAGGACGCGCTCGGCTAAACAGATATGACCGACCGGTGTGTTGATAAATGTGCCACAGTGCCATTATCACTCTGACAGACAACACAGTGCTTCCCCTTTTCTAATCTTGGAATGCCAAACTTGAATGTTTTTTTCCGTCTTAAAGGACCACGCTCGTGTTTTTACATGCTGTTTTCTAATAATACACGTTCATATTCCACCTTTGAAAAGATCATTGTTGTGAGCTTTATTGTTGGCTTTGGGCCCAGAGATATTCAGTATCCAGACATTAATATTAATATTGGACATGTCTGCAAAGATTCCAGTTGGAAAGGGGCTAAAAGGATGGATGGATGGATGGATGGATGGATGGATGGATGGATTACTCAGCAGGGGTTTTTTTCTGTTTAAAAACATTTTGTCATCCCAACGAGATTTTAGCCAGAGGCAAAGAAAAGTCTCCAGCATGTTAATACAATTATTATTTTGGGCACATTCTCCTGGGAGGAGACCCTGGAAAGATTACATCTCTTGGCTCGCTTGGGAAAACCTTGGTGTACCTCCAGAAGAGCTGGAGGATGTGGCCAGGGAGAGGGAGGTCTGGGTATGCCTGCTTAGACTGCTGTCCCCAAGACACTGACCCAGATATGGATGGATGGATGGATGGATGGATGGGTTGGTTGGTTGGTTTAATACAATTATTTTTATTAGTTTATTAGTTATTTAAATTATTTTTATTAACCCTAAAGTGACCCAGCTAACTTAGTAACAAAAATGGCCAAGTGGGGTCATGACCCCACTTGGCCATTACACTATATTGTAATGGTCTCAAGGTCAGACCATTACAATATAGTGATTAGAAATGGAAAATGAATTAATAAAATAAAAGCCTATCCTGTTTAAAAAAAAACAAAAAAAACATATTTTTGAGGTCATAAATAATCCCACACAACTTTCCATTTACCTTGCTACTGCCCACTGTTCAAACCTTCTGTTTCTGAGAGACTGCCAATCAGAAAAACGTTGTCTTATTAAAAGGAAAGGGGCTAAAACAGCTTGTTACAGAGGGGGGGGGGGGGGGGGTGAACTAACAGTGACTGACTCACAATGCAACAAATCATGGAGTGTGATTATTTAACTAACAAACTGCGTTTACCTTCATCAGATGAGGCGCAGCTGGACCCCGTTAACCCAAATATCTCTGCTTTCACTGTGAAAGCCTTCGGTTTCAGTCTGGCAGCAGTGCTTGTGAACACAGCACATAAATCCTATATCTGTACTTTATGCTTTAACACCAAACAACTTATTAAATGCTTTGTAAGGTGTGTTCAAGTTTAACATCATGCAAAACCTTTTTTTTTTTTTTTTTTTTGCAGCAAAGCGTGCAGATTTGCAGCACGAGTCGTATAATTTTCAGCTTGCATTGGGCGATCGTTTTATAAAAGCTGTGCCGACTGGAATCCAGAACCTAAGTATGTTTTCCTGCTCGTCAGCAGTGACGTTTCTTCAGAAATGTGCTTTCACATTCTCGTTGGACACACCTTTGGGCTGTTGCGTGTTGCGTGAAAGAACTGGTACTAGTTTCTATCAGAAGCCACAATATTTAAATGCATTTGCTAAATTATTTTTGGAAATTTTTTGCATCAGGTAAGAACAGTGGTGCACCCAGGGTACAAAGGTTTGTGTTAAAAAGCTTAGAGAATGAACTGGGTGGAGATGATATGCACTTACTTTGTTTTCAAAGTAGCTGTCAGTCTTCTTCCTTAAATTTGATTAAACTGCTTCCAGTAAATTAATCCTATTTATTGCTACACCCATAGAAAGCATAGAAAGGTTGCACCTGTATTTACAGAACTACTGAGGAGCTGCTTGACCTGCCGGCGTATTGTGCAGCTTCTACTTTTTTTGTTTCTGACTCTTTTATTGCAGGCGGTCTGATGATGCTGCTGGTGGCGGCCTGTGTGGTCTGAAAAGTGGATGACAGGGTTTAGGGGACACTATAAAGTCCTGAGGATTTACACAACCCAGCTATGAGCCCACAGGGAAGCAAAGAGGCTGAAGCATGGATTTAAAAAAAAAAAAAAAAGGTGTCTTAAAGCAGAGTAAAGCAAAACTGCTGATCCTACATCAGCTGAAAGGAGTAGGTGATGTGAAGCACGTCAGTTGAGGTGTTGTAACCAGTTAAACCAGCTTGGTAATTTATTTTTATTGCAAATGTGTCAGAATTGTGCTTTAATTACCTCGATGGAGAGTAGAGCAAAAGGATCTGCTGTCTAGACCAATTAGTTCAACTTTATTTAACCAGAAAAGTCCTCCTAACACATCCAACCACTGCCTTTATCGGGATAAACCTGCCAAGAAGACGGCGTTACAGAGCAAGCTCAGCATATCCAGGCTTTTTTTTTTTGTTAGTTGGCTCGACTGAAATCTGAACCCCACTGAGAGAAAATGGCTGCTGTGGTGACCAGACTATGTGTGCATGCCCACATAAACTGATTTAACACGTCTTAAATGTAACTAACTTGCTGCCTACTTCAATCAAGAGGAGACACATGACAGATATATTAAAAAAGTGATTACAACAACACGCTGTCACTGCTGCCCTAATTTTAATAGGTGAGCATTCAGCCTGACAGTGAATCACGCTGAGATCTGGTTAAATAAAGATTTTATAGATGGAGTATTAACTGGGATAAATGCCAGAAAGCCTTAATTAGTTTGCTTTCTGTGTTTGACTGATTGAAACTCCAGCAAAATATCTGCAACAGTGTCTCACTGCTATTATTAACCTCTTTAATAAGTCATAACGTCTTTAATATGTTTACTACCTACTATTTCTGGTATTGATTAGCAAGTGCAGCAATTTTTAAACTTCTAGTTGACTAGTCGCACACATTCTTATACCTTTATATGCATAAAATAGCAGATTATATTATATGTACAGGAACACAGCAAATATGCGTGTTTTTGTGTGTCAGTTTCTTTGTGTGTCATATTGAAAGGTAAATGCTGTTGATCACTGATGCAGCTGCAGTTTGCTGGTGTCACCAGTGTAGAGAAAGAAGGTCAAAGGGCATATCCAGCCCTCTCTGCTGTTATCACTAAATAAACTGACGCAGTCACGAAAACTGCTCAGTGGCTCTTTGGCCACACAAAATGCATCAGTACGTAGTTATTGTGCTCCACCAGCAGTCAGCCAATAAAATACTTTTACAGAGATTAGATTGCTGTTATAAATTGATATGGTGGCTCATGGTGTGGCGGTTAGCACTGCTGCCTCACAGCTAGAAGGTCTGGGTTTGATTCCACCTTGGCCCGGGCCTCTCTCTGTGGAGTTTGCATGTTCTCCCCGTGTCTGCGTGGGTTTTCTCCGGGTGCTCCCGTTTCCTCCCACAGTCCAAAGACATGCAGTTAGTGGGGTTAGGTTATTGGTGATTCCCATGAGTGTGAATGTGAATGTCCCTCTGTGTTAGCCCTGCAACAGGCTGGCGACCTGTACAGGGTGCACACTGCCTCTCACCCAATGGCAGCTGGGATACCCCCCCCCCCCCCCCCCCCCCCCCCCCCCCCCCCCCCCCGCGATCCTGAACAGGATAAGCGGAAGAGGATGGATGGATCATGGTCCACAGAGGATGATCTGTACAGCTGAAATAATCTGGTTGATTAGAATAAAATTAATTTCCCTCAAATAAAACAAAAATAGTGCAACCAAACAAGTGCTTTAGGCCACTTTGATTTAAAAGGAGTTTGATATTAAAAGGAAACACAAAGGTAAAAGAAGGAAAACAACAGTGAAAAGCATTTAATCCCCTGAAAAAGAGCCTCCTTTCTCTTTGTGGGAATGAACCTCCTAATGTTTGCTGGCATTTTCTGTTGCATGTTTTGCTGGGAGAGAATGGAAAACATCAAATCCTGCTAAAAGCACCACTGATAATTTACTGAGCATGTCTTTGTAATATGGATTAAAATGAGCGTTAGCCTCGCGGGGCTGCTGTCAGAGCTTTGAGTTCACATTTCTTGTTTAGACTGGGTTGTTTTAAAGCTGTGTACTGTACTTGCTGTGCACATCACGGCTCTCTGCAGTCTGTGCAGTACTGTACGTACTGTGTTCACGGAAACAACTTGAATATTATGGAACATGCTGCCCAGTGTCACAAGCAGCTTGTTAAATCAAAAAGAGACGTATTTTGGTACAATGTGTGATGTCAGACCATTGCTGTGAAGCAGTGTACTTTTTGTCAATATTTAACTGTAGTACAGAACCCAAACAAGAGCTGTGTGCATCTTTTCTTTATTCCAAACCAAAACATTAACCTTGAACAGAAATAAGTAGCTCTAATGTCCAAATCTATAATCAATTTCATGTCAAAGAGTCACCGATAAAAAGGTGCTACACGTGCAGAGTATGACTGGAGCAGCTGTTAGTTTGCAGGTATTACAGAGACCGCTGTGTGCTGTAGTTGGTTTGCAGCTCACAGCTCATTAGACAGTCTCTGCATACTGCATGAACTTCACTCACAGAAACAAATATTTTGGAACGTGCTGCTCGGTATTCTCGGAGTGATTTGTGCTTCAGTTTAATCAAAAAGAGGCATATTATGGTACAGCGTGCAACGTCAGGCAATCGCTACAAGCCGGTGTACGTTTTAAATATTTAACTTCAGCACCCAAACAAGAACTGTGTACATCTTCCTTCTGTAACAGACCAAAGCATAAACCTCCACAGAGAGCTGTGCATGAACACACTGTACCTGGATATTAGTCCGCATGGTCTCATCTCTGTCCCAACCAGCAGGGACTAAAACAGCACTACCTGTCCAGTTTAAAGTTTAAAGTTTCGATTTATAACTTAGCTCAACCACAAGTGTCTCTGAGGTCCTCAGAACAACTGCTTTTGACTGAGGTTAGTGCAGTGGTTCTCACACAGTTTTGCTGATTTCCTTTGCAAGAACTACAGGAGTTCATCTTAGTTTCACTCCATGTTTTTTAAGCTGAAGCCCTACCAGTGAAGTAGAAATTAACCTTTCTCTCAGAGTTATATTTGCTCCCTCTATCAACATTTTTAAGAAACATCTTAAACCATGCATGTTTTCAAAATTTTTGCATGTTTGATTTGCTGGTTGTCTTAATATTTTTTTCCTCTGATGGTGGTGGTTGTGTACTCTGCCTGCTGTTTTAAAATTAACTTGATTTGCTCTAATTTCCTAACTGGTCAGTTCTGGGTTACAGGGCCACCTGTTAGTTTGCAGATGGTAACAGTAATAGTTGTTTTACAGTGCACTCACGTTGTTGCATATCCGTCTCTGCACTGATAGTTATTCATTTGTGTATGTGCACGGTGCTGCCGGAGTCATGCACATTCCTGCTTTGTTTGTTTTTCTTTGTTTTCAGAGCACTAAGCCCTGGTACAGCTTAGTATAGTTTGCATAGTTAGTATAATTACTATCATTTATACAGCTGCCTCCATTGTTTGTATTTATTATGCGTCTTAAGCTGCTGGATACCCAAAAAATAGAGAAAGAAAAAAAAAAGAGTGAAAATTAGCTATTTTAAGAAATAATCGGACCCCTCCAAAATACAAAAAATGACCTATAAGAAAAGAAGAAGCTATTTTCACCTGCTCCCTTATTAACAGGCGGTGACCACAGCAGAGAGCTCCACGTATTTGATGATTTTTAGACCAGAATCCCCTCCTGATGCAGCTCCCCCTGTGGATGTGTGTCTCCTCCCAGGACTGAACTGCAGATCTCTCGTTTGTTAGGCGAATATGTAAACCGCGACACTGTGGAGTCACTAACAAGGTAACTGGAGTGACTGGAAAAAACAAGCATATTTATGCTTCTTTACCCAGACTTGCTGTGCATCTGCAAACTGCTTTGCAACCCTCCTCCTGCCGTCCTGGGACTTACTCGGCGTCACCCGTGTTGTCACTGATGCCTGCTTTGCTCTGGGCTCTTGCTGCTGCTTCACTCTTTTCCATGTATCAATGTGGCACCCCCATAAAAGAGTAATAACTATTAATTACTGCAGGTGGAAATATCAATATTCCTTCACTATAGTGATCCAGACTAAACTGTGTACCAAGGTGACGTATTTTTATTTTAGAGGCTAAGATGGTCACACTAAAAACATTTAATGTGTTGTGTTTGAAAGTGCATGAAACTTTTACAAAATATTATATCTCATCCGTCCAATCGTTACAGAGGCGAGGTTGCCTTCCCGTCCATTCAGACGCGATGATCATTGTGTGAAGATTATTCCAGTACGTGCTGCTCACCCTGTTGTTTCCCCGCACCTCCCTCCGTGCCCCCCAGGCAATGTCAATGCAGGAAAGGTCATCACGGCCTGAATGGCATCCCAGACAGCCATCATAAAGGGTGCAGTGCATCCAGGACCCCTGTGGCGATCAGGCAGGGCACGGGGGGGGTCCCGAAGGTGAATCCGGACTTAGAACATCAAAGGTTGGTGGGTTAAGAGGGTGAGATTTGAGAGCCCTGACCCTCCAGCGGTCGCAGTAATTAGGAAACATGAGGTCAAGCTAAAAAGAAATGTGATTAAAGGAGAGGATTTAAAGTCACCCTGAGCCCAGTGTTCACCTTGTATTGAGGTTGTAAGTAATTCTTTAGAAAAACAAATCTGTTTCACAAAGGCCAGTATGGCGGTCTCAGACGGCTTTTATCAGGCCAAGAAATTAATAATAGTTCTGTAGATGCAGATGTTTGCTTGGTGAGTAGGGCTGGTCGACTTTGAATAATAAATGTAATCAATTATTTAAGATGATTTAAGATTAATATTTAAATAAGGAAGACCTGTATTCACACGTCTGCCTGCATTCCACACAATTCTGACATCATTTCTCTCATCCAATCGCTTTCTTGCCCACCTTCTCCAAGCCAATCAGCTGTCTTTCTGCCTTTCAAACTCTCATTTATGTGACCCACCTCCTTCCTCTTTCCACCTGACCCTGGTCACTCAGAGTCCCATCCAAGCCTCCATCTTCACCTTCATCACTCATCTAAGTGATTTCTTCAGTCTCATCTGCCAAGCCTTATAAACAGTACAGTAGCAGAGCGACAAAAACCAGCACCACTGGCTAACTATGAGCCACAAGTTCAGTTTCATGATTGTTAATATGCAAATTGTCATGACCGTGACATTTTTCATATCCTCCCCGGTGAACTTGATGTGTTTGTCCACCGAGCTAACGGGATCTGTGAATCGTGGCATGTCCTGAGATCTGATTCTTTTCTCTCGTCTGTCATCCACATACCTGAACCAGTGGTGTTCCAGGATAGGATATCACAGCCCTCTCCTCCACTTCTTTCATATGCAAATATAAATATCAACAATAGATGAAACTGGGGAGCCCGTGGCACACCCATGTTTCTGCCTGTACTGGCTCTTATATGTGAAACATGTAGATAGAAGACATAGTTTCAAGAGCAACCAAGACCACCTCCACACCTTAGAAAGCAGAGCAGGTGAGAGACCCTCTGTGATCCAGAGACAAAGGCAGCAGCAGGCAGGGGCACGTCCAGCCTCAGCACATTTACTCCAGTTCTTTACTTCAGTTCAGTTCTATTGGCCCTTTCTTTTATGTACTTCTGTTATGCTGTCTGCTTCTTCGCTGTGTTTTGGATGCAAATATTGTACTTTGTATTCCATTAATTAGTTATTTTAAAGTTTTAGTTAAGTTTTAGTTAGAAAAAATGACCCAGCAATATGAAAAATATTAAAATCATCTCCAGCTGCAAAATGATAAACACATTAATTAATCAATTATTGGGATCCAGTAATATTTAGGATTCTACACTGTTCAAAAAAATCAAAGAACACTTTTTAATCAGAGCTAAACTTCTGGGATATTGATGTGGTCAGTTAAGTATCGGGAGGGGGGTGTTAATTACCAACAGGTGCACTAGAGGGGCAACAATAAGACACCCCCCCAAACAGGAATGGTTTTACAGGTGGAGGACACTCACATTTTTCACTCCTCATCTTTTCTGACTTTTTTCACTACTTTCGCATTTGGCTAGGGTCAGTGTCACTGCTGACAGCATGCGGTCGTACCTGGAGCTTACAGAGGCTGCAAAGGTAGTCCAACTCTTCCAGGATGGCACATTAATATGTGCCATTGGCAGGAGGTCTGCTGTGTCTCCCAGCACAGTCTCAGAGCATGGAGGACATTCCAGGAGACAGGCAGTTACTCTAGGAGAGCTGGACAGGGCCGTAGAAGGTCCTTAACCCCTCAGCAGGACCGGGATCTGCTCCTTTGTGCTAGGAGGAACAGGATGAGCCCTGCAGAGCTACAAAATAACCTCCAGCAGCCACTGGTGTGAATGTCTCTGACCATATATTCAGAAACCGACTTCATGAGGGTGGCCTGAGGGCCCGTTCAGCATTTGCCAACACCAGAATTGGCAGGTCCACCACTGGCGCCCTGTGCTTTTCACAGATGAGAGCAGGTTCACCCTGAGCACATGTGATAGATGTGAACTGGTCTTGGGAAGCTGTGGAGAACAGTGTGCTGCTTGCAACATCATTCAGTATGACCAGTTTGGTGGTCGGTTAGTGATGGTCTTGGGAGGCACAGACCTCTACAGGTTGGGCAATAGCACTCCTACTGCCATCAGGTATCGTGGTAAACTGACCCAATGCCAGACCCCACACTGATGCAGTGAGTCCTGGGCTCCTCCTGGTGCACTCCTGGTCTCATGTGGTGAGAATATGCAGGCAGTTCCCGGAGGAGGAAGGAACTGATACCATTGACTGGCCTCCACGCTCAGCTGACCTAAATCTGAGAGAACACCTGTGGGATCGATGTTTCAGTCCATCTGACGTTCCTGGGTTGCACCTCAGACTGTCCAAGAACTCAGTGATGCCCTGATCCAGATCTGAGAGGAGATCCTCCAGGACACCATCCTCCATCTCATTAGGAGCCCCGCTGTTGTGAGGCATACAAGCATCGGGGGGGCCACACAAACTACTGACTAGTTGACTGGCCTGCTGCATCATGATTTTCACTTTGATTTTCAGGGTGTCTTAGAATTCAGCCTGTGTAGGATGACAATTTTCATTTCCATCAAACTATGTGGCATCCTTTCATTCCTAACACATTACACAGTCCATATCAGTACAGATATCCAGCATTTCCCCCATTGAGCTCTGATGTGTTCTCTGCATGTTCCTTTAATTTCTTTGAGCAGCATATGTAATGACTTTAAGTCTGTTTTGACTTGAGCCTGAGTAAATGGGCCGGTACTTGTATACTTTTCTCCACAATTTGAGCACTCAAAGCACTTTCTTGCTACAAACCTCATTCACCCTTTTAACCGAGCAGTCTCACACACTCACACTCCGATGGAAGCATCGAGATACAGCATTTTGGCCAAGGACACGCAGGTTGGAGGAGCCACGGATCGAACCCACTCTACCACCTGAGCCACACCTGCAAATAGGATTATTAAATTAGTAAAAAGAACTCTTGTGCTGTGCCATTTTTCATATACTGCATCTGTGTTAGGACAGAGCTTCCCATGAAGGCAGGAGTTCTTTGCCCTGCTGTAATCTTCCGTGTTGTTTGGGTTAGACACTTCTGAAGATGCGTTCTGAGGCTGTTGACAGAGTTTTCGTTTTGTTTGGGAACGGCTCTCTCGACATGCTGCAGGTGTACACAATTGTGTTTAGTTTTCAGAAAGATAACGCCAAGAGCAGTGAGGAAGAGGGTGTATTATTCAGCTACATTATCAGAGCTCCTCACAGATTTTAGCAGAGAGTCGGGGCGATGGAGTGATAGCAGAGTGTGTAAACACTTTCATTTTTTGTGTTTTTCACTTTCAGTGTGAGTGTCTCTGTGAATCAGTAGGTGTGAGCGTTCTTTGTTGGGCAGTTTTCACCCCAACAGGCACAAACTCAGACATATTAATGCCCTAAAAATCACCTAAAAAAGCTTTTTTTTTTTTTTTTTTAATGCAATCTGCTGGATTATGGCAACACTTTGGAAATGTGCACCGCTGCAGACAGACTTTAATGCCTGTTTTCATAAATTTAGCCCACTCACGGTTGAGTAACAGAATACCAGCTCAGCACTTCAGACTGAGAAGAGGTACAGGCTTTTGCACCACAGCACAAAATGAGCACTTTGTTTGTCCAGGGGTTTTTACCCATTAAAATCTACATCTGCAAATCTAAAACGCGCCTTAAAGAACTCTGTCAGCATTCGGTAAGCTCTGAATTACGCACAGCTTTCAGCAGCACTCTTATTTCAGATCCCTAAATTTGAAGTTTTTGCACCTTGAAATGGGTTTTTATTCATTATTCTTTCGTGTATTTTCCTCTACTGTCTACGACTGCCTCACTTCAGTTCTCACCCTGTCATGTCACAGGACCCTCAGACTGTAGTGCAGCTGCAGTGCTGTGAGTGGTATTCAGTGTTGAGTGGGGACATGTGGGGCCTCGGCACAGACTGACAAACATTTGGGAGATGGGACCAAGTTTTACAGCAAATATGCCTGGAATGTACTAAAGAGGGGGAAAAAAGACAGGACACACTTTCATAACGAAACCAAATGAAGGTTAAAGGTCACTGTAATCTTTCAGGTTATCAGGAATGTCCTGAACACCTGGGCCTAACAGATAATTTCCATTAATATTAACTAAACTGTGGATATCATCCATAATTATGAGATGTGCAGCATTTGAGATCAGTAATTTATGTAAGATTGCAGGCGTGAGTTACATACATGTGTATACCAGATAAATAAAGACTCAGTAAATGTGGTCTATGAGCACAATCTTATCTACCTTTAGAGAGCTATTAGGAATAAGTTAGCAAGCTTAAGTTAGCCGGATACAGTCGTAGTCAGAGGTTTCCATCCACTCATCACAGGCATGAATGTCACGGCAATTTTGGGCTTTTTATAATTTCTTCATATTGTTCTTTTCCAGGTGGAATGATTGTAGAGCACACATCTTTAATGATTTTATAAAACAAGAACTGGGGAAGATAAGTTTTAAAGAGCGGGGGTCAGAGGTCAGATTTATGAATGTGCTGTTTGCTATAAATAAATGTAAAACTAAGGTCTCGTTATGATTGTTAATAAAACTTTTCTTTTTGGTTTCAGTTCATTTTCATTATTTTTTTCTTGTAAGTGTTGATGTTTAGAGAACTGTAAATAGTAACAGTCTTCACTTTGTAACACCAAAAATCCTAAATTAGCTTTTAGTTTTCATTTGATTTTATCAGGAGATGAAAGCGCTTTGATTTGTTGATGAAAACATGCAGCCTGCAGCAAGAACACGGGAGGAGGCGTCTTCTTAGGACAATACTTGCATTGAAGGTTTGTGATCCACTGATGGGTGAATTCTTGAAGCATCACTTCTCCTGGTAGGATTGATGTACATCCCGCAGATTGCACTTGAATGCAATCCGATTTAAAAATGCTCAAAGACAGCTGTTCCCTCATCACCTCTGGCTGCCCTGACCGATTCTTGTTTCTGCACTTTGCACCGACCTGTTGGCCTCTTCGCTTCAAAGAACTTGGATGTTTACGTCCGCGGTTGCATCCACGATGTACCAGTGCGCACATGCCAGTAGTCTCCTCATTCCTGCGAGGTCCCGTATTTAGAGAGCGCATTCTGCTGCTCCTCCCGTATTGTTGTTACTCCCTTATTTGCCGCCTCAGGATGGGATTAAATCTCTGTACTTCAGCTGAACTGTATCGATACTCCGCATCAGAGATCTGGATTTCTGATGAAGTGGTGCAGCAAATCTGGCTAATTTGTTTTATTAATTCATCTTCAAACAATACAGCAAACATGTGATAACAAAAGCAAAGCGGCGAGCTTGTTATCTAATCTGATTGGCTCGAGATTACCTGTCACTCCCTGCCACATGATTACATTGTGATTGCTTGCTTTTTTTTAGGAGGCAGTGTACAGATATGAAGCTGTAAATCTGCATGCAGAGACATTAATATTACAAGTGCAGAGTTAAAGCATGTGTTACTGTTTGTTTTCTGTCAGATCCCACCACAAACCTTTTGTTGACAGTAGACGGGAATGCAAAAATTCCAACATGGACAATCATCTCGGCTTATACAACGAAAGGCTGAGCTGAAGAGGATGATGATGGCGTATATAAAAAGACCTGACACAATGAGTTGAACCCAGATGTTTATAACTTGGCAGCCATCCTGTCAAAACAACAGCCCAGACTCTTGGTGCTGTCGTCCCAGCGCAGGTTGGCTGTCGCTGGCAGCCGATTGGCAGCGAGGCTCTGGGCCTTCGCTCGGGTCACTCACCTCAAGTTGAGTGGGTTTGGTGTGTTTATGGTCAGGCAGGATGCGTTGGTCCAAGTTTTGCATGGAGAGTGTAAACAAGAGGAAAAAAAGTGGCCTGGCTCTGTTTAAAGTTTAAAAGTGGTGGCGAAAACAAAACCTTTTGGGTCATTTACTCTTTTACCTAAACTGAGATGAATAGATAATTATCAGTGTTGTGTCTGTGCTTTACACATGAAGCTAAAATTAGGATGTGTCCAGCATTGTTTATTTAGCGCTGCTACTAGAAGTGCTTGTCGAAGCCGGTAGAGGGTGAGTTTTTCCTGGGTAAGAGAACATAAACTGGTTCTGTCCAGTGGTAACAACACTTTCCAGCATCTCTGAAGCTCACTAATTAACACAGTGTGTCTGATTTGTTACATTCAGACTGTTAAAACAACAAGTTGTGGTTTCAAGGTGCCACCCTCGGTTCACTGTCTTCGAGCTTCAGCTTTCCAGTACATTTAAATGGGACCCACTATGCTTATTTCCAGCTCCATATATATTCCTGGATTCTGCTAGAGTAGCTTTGCATGATGCACAGTTTGAAATAATCCTTATTTCCCTCATACATACCCATGGTGCAGGCCCTTAGCTACGCCACAATCTGAAACAAGCAGTTTTAGCTACCTTTAAGACCACCCTTTTTTTAAGGTAGCTCTCTGATTGGCTGCTCCTCACAAACAGATGGTTTGATCAGCAGGTGGGTGGAGCTTCAGGGTTTACAGCCAGAGCTGTGGGATATCCTCTCACTGATGGCATACAGGCCGAAGAGTCAGAAAAAACTACCTGAAACAGAGCGTTAAGTGCAGTCTGAGCTCAGAGGGATTACTTTTCATACACTGACCTTATTTTTCTTTTTTAAACTTCGGCCATGCTTATTATGAACATCCAGCACTGCAGTATCCTCTATGTTTTATTTTATTTATTTATTTATTTTTTGATCACAAACGTGATCACTCGATCATCACGTTCACGCCTACAGCCAGTTATCCTAGCATGCATGCCTTTGGACTGTGGGAGGAAGCCTACAAACAGACTGAATTACTGCACCTGCATGTCTTCACTCCCCACCCACCACCCCACCCCACCCTTAGGAATGCTGATATAAATTGCATTACTGTCCAGATAATAAAAATAGTCCAACTAATAAACCTTGGATGTATAACTTCTAATGTACTAATAAAGTTTGCCTTTTAGTTTCCCTTTCACCTGCTGCATGCTCTGCAACAGAGAATGAAAAACAATGTTTTTTTTTTTTTTTAAGCTGCTTAAACACCTCTTGATCATTTGTTGATCAGTTGTTACCAAGTCACTGACATGTTGAAAACAAGTACCGAAAAAGGTGCAGAGGCCGTGCCTGGTGTGGTCTTTAAGTGTATATAGCCAAGGCTAATTTCAAACACCGGTCCAAGATATTTACTGTACGATACTTTGCAGAATTTATGGTAATGTTTGATCGTTGTCATATTGTGTTCTAAAAGTGTTCATGCAGTAAATCCAAATGAAAATTGTTTAACCTGTTTTAAAGACTTTTATTCTGAAATATGTGGAAGTCTTAGATAGCTAAATCTATTAAATGAAAACAGAGATAATTAATTGTTGCTGAGACGTCTCTCTCAAAGTGGTTTGCACACAAAAGCCAAGTCCCCGCTGCTTTGTACACACCATTCCCATCCATCAACGTTTACCTTACGCGTCCTTCACGAGGGATTTCCTTCGTGTGTTGAGAGAGACGGGCACAGAAAAAAAGAAAAACGGCAGAAAGAGAGTTTCATCTCCACCTGCCTAGCAATGTAAGCAAACACACTGACAAAAGAGAGCAAAACAAACAGCAGATGCTATTAATAACGTGTCACCAGGACTGCTACTGTAAGTGAACGTGCTTTTTCTTTTAGGTTATTCATCGAAACTGAAATCAAACCTAAATCTTTTCATTGTGTTTATCCAATGGCCGATGTCTCAGCAAATGTTGACATTTGGAGCAGTGAGAGAAATATGGGTCAAAATTCTCAAGCCAGTCAGCTGCGCGTGTTTATTAATAAAAGATAACCCTGAATCCTTTAAACTGGATATTGAATCAAAGTCCTTCTAGAAGCAGGTCTCAAGTCCTGGCAGCCATCTTTAAAACACCTTCAGTAATTATCTGGACGGTTTATCTAGATTAACTTTACTTTCAGACATCACGGGGACATAATACTGCTTGTATAGACTCACCACTGAAGTATGATAAGAGTTTGCTGATTTTTCTCCAAATTAGGAATTTTAAGGGTTACATTTGTATCATTGCTGTTGCAAAAATCTCCTATAAATTTCAATTCAGGATTCTTTGAGTGCTTTGTTTCTCTCTTATAATGTCTGTGGTTTGATCTAAATATGTCGCTACCTAGGTACAGTTCATATTTGGGGGATTATGAATATTTGTACAAGATGCACCACCAAGCCCAGGATCACCAGCTTAGGTCCTGTGGCTGGTGGAGCTTTTTCTATAAAAATATGCACCAAAATTAGCATCATTTTGTTGAGAAGATGCTAAGAACTGAACTGGTGCAAACTTGGACATCAGAGGAGAACAACAGCCATTAGAAATTCTCCTGTTGGGGCAGTAATTAAAAACACATTCATGCCATTTTGTCCTGTTGTTGCTGACATGTCTGAATTATGAATGTCAGCCTCCTTGTGGTGGGTCAGAGCGGCTGTCTGAGTGACTGACGCTGCCATTTCTAAAGCGATGCTGCTACTGAACTAAAAATAACTGAAAATGTTCCTGTATTTAAGCTTTAATTGACGTTAAGCCATTCTTCGGCAGTAGCTCGCCCTCAGGCGTAGTCGTGTCAGACAGGATGATGAATGTTGGGTGGGTGAATTACTGTAGCTGGAATGCTCTCAGACTAACAGCTGTTAGCCACGCAAACAGAAAAATGCAAACAGTTAATTCAACTGTCACATAAATTAATATATTTTTTTTACTTTGGTCATGCAAAGTGCACAATCGGATACAGCTTTGAAACCACCTCTGCATGGAAACCGGTCTTCTGAGGATATCGTCTAGCGTTCGGCATCGGGTCATTTGGGTCCACTGGGTCATCTAGTGGGGCTCAAATTGTCAGGACTGGATAACTACAGTAAAACTACTGAAAAGAAACTGAGATTATATTTTATAAAGCTAGGAAATGTCTGAGTCTTTGTGGGCTTTTACGTTAGCACTCCCTCTGTTCAATAGCCTAGAGCGTTAATTCCAAAAGCTAATGTCTTTGGGGAGTTATCTGCCAATGCAACAAGCATGAGAAGGTATTGATATATCCATATCCCATCAATCCATCCACCCATCCATTCTCTTCCACTTATCCTGTTCAGGATCACAGGGGGGTGGAGCCTATGCCAGCTGTCATATTTTTTATCAAATCTGGGATGTTTACATGACTGTGGGTCTTCAAACAGTGTTTTGATTGTAATATCTAATCTGAAGTTCTTAAATTTGGCCCCATGTGGTGAGAGTATGCAGGCAGTTCTTGGAGGTTGAAGGAACTGATACCACTGACTGGTTCCTACGTTGTCCTGACCTAAATCCAACAGAACGCCTCTGGGACATTATGTTTCGGTGCATCCAGCGCCACTGGGTTGCACCTCAGACTGTCCAGGAGCTCAGTGATGCCCCGGTCCAAATCTGGAAAGAAATCCCCCAGAACAACATCTGTCGTCTCATTAGTGTGCATACGGCACACGGGGACCATCCAAACTACTGAGCACCGTTTTGAGTTGCTGCAATGAAATTTTGGCCAAATTGACGAGCCTGCAGCATCGTGATTTTTACTTTGATTTTCAGGGTGTCTTTGAATTCAGCCTCTGTAGGTTGATAATTTTCATTTCCAGCAAACGATGTGGCATCATTTCATTCCCCAGTCCATATCAGTACAGATATCCAGCATTTCCCTCCATTGAGATCTGATGTGTTTTCAAAGTGTTTTTGTGAGCAGTGTATATCCATGCAAAATAAACTTTAATGCTAAAACTTATTTTTAAATGGAAATAAAATAAAATCTAAACTGAAACAGGCAAACGCGCTCTGTAAACCAGCTGAACTGAACTGAAGCAAAAATGTAAAAACACATTCAAATGAAAAAAGTAGTGATTTGCAAACACTGTAAAGGTGAAAAGTCATATTTGCTCTGTTGGTGTTTTCATTTTTGGCAGGCTCCCAGCTTCTGTCCTGGTAAAGAAAACATCAATCTGTTTGAGTGGTTTGATTGTGCCAATAGAAAATGATGATATAATGATTTTAGTAAGTACACTAACAGGGTTTATCACCTTTGGCCCAGTTTCAGTCCAACAGCTACACCCTCCCTCTGCATGAGGAGTGTACTGAGTCACTGTTGTGGCTTTTAATGTTTTTTCTAATTAATTAAATTCAGTTAAATTATTTTATACATAAAATAATTATAGAGAGAGAGATGGAGAAAGAGAGCCCCAGCAAGGTAGTTTATATTTATATTGAAGATGCACTCGGTGCATCACGGGAAGCCCCAGCAGCCTAACCCTACTGCAGCATAATTGAAGTCACCTCGACTACTTCCTTAGAATGGAGCCTATCCCAGCTGTCATAGGGCGAGAGGCAGGGTACACCCTGTACGGGTCACCAGCCTGTCGCAGGGCTAACACAGAGAGACAGACAACCACTCACACTCGTTCACATATTCACACCTATGGGCAAATTAAAGTCACCAATTAACCAAACTGAATTAACCTGAATTTGATTCATCATTTCCAAAGCACTCCCACTTTATTCTTTATTCTTTTCTTTGTTATATTTTTTTTAAATGATGGCATTTATGACAACAACAATAAACCAGTCATGCAGCACTTTTTAAAACCTTGTGCAAACATCTACATTTAATTCTGTTTATTTCTGAGAAAGTCCTGAAATATTCACACAGAACTAAACTTTGTAAATGTGTGAAGTTTCCTTTGTATCAGACACAAAACAGGTGCTGCACCTTCACAGAGGGTGCTTAGAAATCTCCCATAGGTGCAGACTCAACATGCATGTGCCACACTCCTTCCACAAGAGTACACAAACAAAGTGAAAGTATGTTGGGAGCGGGTGTAGGGCCTGACTGGAATTGTGTAGTCTGTTTGCCACTTCAGAATCCCACAATGCCTCATGAAAAGTGGTGTAAAACTGAGAGTCGCTACCCAAGCACTGCAGATCATTATGGACTCTACAGAAGGGAAAATAACACTCAAGGGGAAAGAGAGCAGAGCACCACAATATAAACTAAAGTATTTATAATAGAAAATGAGCTCAGTAGATTTATTTATGACAGAAACACACCATCCATCCATCCATTCGCTTCCGCTCATCCTGTTCAGGGTTGCGGGGGGGCTGGAGCCTATCCCAGCTGTCATAGGGCGAGAGGCGGGGTACACAGAGACAAACAACCTTTCACACACACACATTCACGCTGTCATTCACACCTATGGGCAATTTAGTGTAGCCAATTAACCTAACCCAGTAAGTGCATTTCTTTGGAATGTGGGAGGAAACCGGAGTACCCGGAGGAAACCCACACAAGCACGGGGAGAACATGCAAACTCCACACAGAGAGAGGGAGAGGCCTGGGCCAAGGTGGAATCGAACCCAGGCCTTCCAGATGTTGTTCTAACTGTGAGTGCACCGTGCTGCCTGACAGAAACACACATCTGTATTTATTTATCCAGCCAACACTGATCTGCTACATTGTAACTGTGTGACTTACTGTAAGAAACAGCACTGGAAAAATCAGCTGGGTAATCTCCAAAAGTTTATTTTTTTTATTATTTAGCCACTGAGCTAAACATGCAAACATGTTTAGCTCAGTGGCTAAACATCAGCTCTCTACATACGGAGAATGAATGAGTGAATTATTTTGGAAAACTAGTGCATCTTTTAGCATACAGTGAAAGTTACTGATTTCTAAACTGTAATATATTTGATGAGGCTACCTCACACAGACTGTAAAGGGTTACCTGTGATCTGCAGTGATTTTGGTTTGTTTCATCGTTTTGTTGACAAAAATAATCACCTGTTTGGTGCGCTCCTCATCCACGCCCCGCCCCTCCTGCTTTAACCCAGCACCTGTGACTGGTTTCGATGTTGTGGCTGATCAGTGTACGTGTGTTATGTCATCTGTATATGTTTAGACTCTGATGGAGAATGTGTTTTTCATCACCGTCCGACTTTGATTGATTTAATTTTATGCACCGGAGTTCAAACCGCAGCTGGTGTCTGAAAGTTTGTGTATAATTCTTTGCGTTCTGAGCATTCCTCTTCAAATGTGTATATGTAACAATGTGAGACAGATGCAGCAAAGTTAAATAAAGCCACGGAAGAGCAGAGGCATAACTGCAGACTCAACTCATCCCCACAAACATGTCTGTCAGCAGGGAAGCATCTCAGGGATATTCCGCTAATGCTCCTCTGTGTTTGTCGTGCTCCTGCCTGGCAGGCAGGGAGGGAGGGAGGGTCAGGTAGGACTGAGAGCAGGATTACAGGAGTGCTGAGAGATAGATACCAATAATCAGCCCAAGTGTCTCAGCCTTCCTTGCCAAAAAGCGATGACAAATCAAGACTCACTCGAGCGTGCCAGTTTCCAGTCTGCCTCTCACAGGCGCAATATCTTCCACTGCCAGCCCAACCCCAAACCCTCCACCTCCTACACTGGTTTCATGTGCTCCATCATCCAGCAGCCCACTCCTGATGACCGTTTGACTCAGGCAGCCAGGGTAATTAATCCCCTCTGGTGGGGCTGCAGCTGAGTTTCGTGAGGTGCTTTGGCACACCTGGGAGTGCTGGTTGGAAAAACAGGGTGTGTGGAAGGAGAGCCAGGCGTTGGTCAGACGTCAGAATTAGAGGCCACCTTGCCCTGCCCAGACGTTCCTCGAACAGGCTCCTATTGTTTGGCTCCCGCGCTAGAGAATTCCTGTTGAGTCGAGGAGATTCCTTCATGTGTAATGGGCTATTATGTGAGCGCTCGCTCTATTCAATAGACTAATGAGTTATGCCAAAAGCTAATGTCTCAGGGGAGCTCTCTGCACAGAGCTGCATAGCAGAGAGTGAGTGCCATTGTGTTGGGACCCGGGCCTGCTGGCATGCTGTTAACCTCTTCAGTGTGCAGGTAGTGAGGCATCTCCTTTTAGCAACCGTCCTGCAGGCCTGAAAGCTCAACGAAGCCACAGCTGAGTCATGATGTAAAATCGAGGGCATTTAAAGGCTGAGGAGATAAGAACGGAGTCATAAAAGTAAACAAGCAACAATCGTGTTGATAAAAGTAATCTGACAACAAACTGTAAAGTCACTGTTGCAAAACGGGCCAAAGTGATATAACTGTTTCAGCAGGAGTCTTGTAATATTAATGTTGCCAGTGGTGTGAAATAAAGCACACTTGCTCAAGAGCTTAAGTAAGAGCTTAAGTAAGTTACTTGTACTTTAGCACTTGATTTTCCATCTACTTTTATTCCGCTCTAGCTTCATAGATTCAACATTTTACCATCAACTCACGGAGAGCTTATAAAATGTGCATTTAATTCACCTGCTTTACTCCATTTACGTTTGCCCCAACATTAACATGACTATTAGACATCATATTTTAATGATGAACACATAATGACTGCTGTGGTAACATTTAAACACTTAAATCCATTTTAAATGCAGTTATTTTCCTTAGTACTTCTGCACTATGATGTTGCCACTTTTATGCAACTACAGAATCCAAATCTTTCCACCACCACCCAATCCTGATGTTGTGCTTCACCTTTATGTCATGGATTACATTCATTAACCTGACCGAGCATGTTGAAGAATGCCTTAATGGATTGCTCTTATTGTTCATCTTCACCTGTGGAAGAAGTTTTCAGATATTGCTCACCTCACCGCATAAGATCTTAGCTTAATCTGAGCTTAAACACACTTATTGTTGAATTTAAAGACTGTGGTAAAAGAGGCGTGTGGTTGCTTTTTCTTCAGAGTATATTGGAAATCGTGCTTTATATGCTGAGTTTTATTGTTTGTTGCTTTTTTTTTAATATGTTGGGAGTTTGTTTTGCTACCTTGGCCAAACCTAAACTGGATATTTAAAAGCAGAATGGGAGGCAGAGCCTTCAGCTTTCAGGCCCCTCTTCTATGGAACCAGCTCCCAGCTTGGATTCAGGACACAGACACCCTCTCTATTTTTAAGATTAGGCTTAAAACTTTCCTTTATGATCAAGCTTATAGTTAGGGCTGGATCAGGGGACCCTGAACCCTCCCTCAGTTATGCTGCTATAGGCCAAGGCTGCTGGGGGGTTCCTCCACTGAGTGTTGTGACTGTTGGGTTTTCTCTGTAATTATTGTAGAGTCTTTACCTTACAACATAGAGCACCTTGAGGCGACTGTTTGTTGTGATTTGGCGCTATATAAATAAAATTGAATTGAATTGCTGCCATGTTCATTTATTTATTTATATTTTTTTGTTTTATATATTCTTTCATGTAACATGCTAACTGAGGCCTGTAGCCCTTTTGGGTTTTTGCAGTTTGCACAGTCTGACCTTGGGGTGAATTTGCTGGGACGTCCACTTGACAGCTGTCTCGAATGTTTTCCATGTGTGAATAATCTTTCTAGAATGATGGGATCTAAACTGGATTTATGACCCTTCCCAGACAGGCAGGCAGTGACCGTTGCTTCTCCAGGATCATTGTTGATGTCGTCCCTCTTTGGCATTGCGTGAACACACACACTGAATGCTCCAGACCATCAAACTGCCAAACCTCCTTTATTTATAGAGGTGCTCACATTTGACCAATTAATCAAGTGCATTTGATTAACACCACCTGACTGCTTCTTAATTCCTCTGGAATGAGTGAGGGTGTATCAGTGTCTTTTGTTTTTTTGGGGCAGGATAACATAAGTTACATTTCAGATGAAGGTTAAAAACCTGTAATGAGCTGGTAAAGTTACAAGCATATTAATTAAGCCACATGATGGTATGAAAGTAAAATGAGCTCCTCTGTATCCTGATAGAATATTAAAATCCTGATAATTCAAATAATACTGCTCCAAAGAAACGCAGTAGTACTTTAAGATATCTAAAGTTCAGCTTCCATTAACAGGATCTCTGTTTGGCTGCGCTGACCGCTGCACCTGGGATTAAATCCAGCTTTTTTTCCGTGCCATCTAAACTTTCTCATTATTGTCTGAATTTTCGGTCCTGACTGTCTCCTGCAGCAGACGTGCCCCCAGATTGTTTTGCAAACAAACAGTAGGTCTGTGTGGAAAATGTGGCTTCAGTGTTGTTATGATTGGACTCTGAGCGAGGGAGGACACAGCAGTGCTTCTTATTGCACGCCCGAGGCACAGAAACCGCTGCGGATTTGTTTGCTAAATGGGCTGAATAGATAAGACTTTTCACCCAATTTGCATTGGATTGTTTTTTTGTTTTTTTTTTGCTGCCAGTTCAAGCAGCTCTCTGATGAGTGATGGCGGAACAATTTGGGCATGCCGGCGTTTGAACCGAACCGAGAACAACTTGTATCACATTCATTAAAGCGGAGGGACATGTCTGACAGATTAATCCAGCAGATTCACGCTGTTTTAATCTCTGCTTTGCAAGAAGAAGTGCTCGGAGATCACTAGTGCTGGATGTAATTGTAGCTTTTACCTGTTTTTGAGCTACGTCCAGTCTGACTCTGTGAATCTTATGCTGTGTTCACACCAGACATGAAGCAAAGTATCAGCTTGTTACTGTTTTTGGAAACTGTTTGCTCATAATGGGAGGAGGAGGAGTGCAGCTGATATGAAGTTACAGGGTCAATCCAGATGTAATCAAAAAATATGAAGAAAATTCCCACCTGACCCCCCTCAGAATCAGGGAGGGGTTTTTGTGCCATAACCTTAGGATATTTAACCAAGCTAGATTTTTCCTTCATGCTGTGAATATTTTCTGAGTTACATGCCCTTAAAGTGCCTTAATAACTTTATATAGTTCATGAGCCACCCCTCATTCCCTTATACTTTGCTTCGAAGGAGCCAGACTTTGTGTAATTTTAAAGTGCTCTTGAGCAACAGTTCTCCAGGCTTTTTGAAGGTCTTTCAGTCATTTTCAGAGGATTTATTTATTTATTTTTTAAATTAAACCACTTATCATTCAAGCATTAGAAACACACCTAACTCAAGGGATGAACCAGTGTTGTGTCTACACATAACAGACAACTTAGCAAAGAACCCTTTTTAAATTGTATCTTTGTAACTTTGTTACTAAAAGCCTGAAACAAAAACACATCATTTGTTACCATTTATTTAGTTTAAGCTACAGAAAATACAAAAGCTAACACAGTGGGATTCCCAAAGAGTCATGAGCCAAAAATATGGCATATTTTGGCATGGTGCGCAGTGTGTCCTTAAAAAAACTGAGGAACCTGGACGAGTAGAGTACAAAAGAAGAAATGTCTAAAAACTATCTGTGACAGATGAACAGTATCAGAAGGTCATCCAGCAAAGAGCTGACACGGGACCTGAGAGATGTATTTGGCTCTTCAGCTGATCCTTATACTGTTCACTGAAATGGTCTCAGTGGAAGGGCGGCTGAAAGGAAGCCATTCTTAAGGAAACAGGGAGAAAAGGCTGACGGCCGCCAAATTATAAAAGAACTGGACTGGAAATCAGTGGCAGCGGGTCTGATGGGGTGATGAATGCAAATTTGAAATTTTGAAAACATCCTGTGGAGGTCTTGTGCACTTTTGAGGTTACAAAGGCTCAAAAATACTGGAAACAATATACGACCCACCTCAGTGTACTCCAAGGGCCTGTAACCCAGAAACTGTTCATGGCATGAAGGTAAAATTTTGCATAGCTTTATTAAATATGCTAAAGTTATTGTGCCTGGAAAATCAACTATTCTGAGGGGGTAATGTGGGAGGCATTGATACATTTGTGTTTATTTTTTTTAATGAATGACCCAATGTTAGGGTGGCACAGTGGTGCAGTGGTTAGCACTGTCCCCTCACAGCAGGAAGGCCCTGGGTTTGAATCCACTGGCTGGCTGGGGCCTTTCAGTGTGAAGTCTGCATTTTCTCCCCATGCTTGAGTGGGTTCTTTCTGAGTTCTCCGGCTTCCTGCCACCGTCCAAAGACATGCACGTTTGGATAATTACTGTGTTAACTCTGCAATAGACTGGAGACCTGTCCAGGGTGAACCCGGCCTTTCACCCTATGACAGATGGGAGAGGCTCCAGCATCCCTGCAATACTAAATTGGATAAGCAGTTAGGATGGATGGATGGATCCTACACTAAAATACTTTCAACACTTGCCAAGAAATCATACAATTTCACTCAGCTTTCTGTAAGACCTTAATTGAAATGCAAAGTTGAGCCATGCTCAATCAGTAACAGCAGGCTTGTCCTCCAACCCACCAGTCTGTGGGAGAATCCCAGCTGATGAAGGCCGAAACGTGTTGGTCAAGCAATAAAGTTGTCCTTCACACAGCACATGTTGCCGGAGCTTCTTTAGGCGCATGGACGTTCACATGGAGCCTTCTGAAGGCAAGATTTATGTGACTATGACCCAAGCAGAGCCCAGGAGACTTATGGATGCAGGAACTATAATAACCATATCAAGAAGAGCTTAAAAGGAGAAAAAAGTGTGGTTCCAATGATCATTTTATTCCAATCTTATAGGTTAAGAAAAATCTCCACATTTGGCTTCTAATCATTTTAGACTGGATTGATTTGATGCACCAATATGTTGCTGGATAGCCGTATCAGCAGATACAGCCAATATTTCCTGATGTCAGTGGCAGATCGTTATCAGTTATGCTGAGGCCAAATGTTTAAAAATACTGTGACGAAGAGCTGAAAAACTTTAAAACTGCTCTGCATTTGTTTCCCTGACACTAAAGCATCAGAATTTCACACACTAGTTTCTTCAAAGTTAGCATTTCCGTGGCTCTGGGGTTTTCTTTTTGCAGCGGTGATAATAGCTGGATGAGTGATTTACTGAAATAAAATGAAGTTGACTCATGAGCCAAGATTAAATTAAAGATATGCACGGAAGCTCCTGTGAGGAGAAGAACAGATACCCCCGGAGGAGGAGGAGGAGGAGGAGTGGTAAAGGTCGATGAGGGGACGGCGCGTGCACATAATGACCTGTACATGTAACGATCATTAAAGGTGAGCGGGGAGGCCGTGGCAGGTTGTTACAGAGTGACTCACACTGAACTTTGCTGAGTCACTTGTCAGTAAAACTTGGAAAAGATCAGGTGGATGCCTGAAAGTGCTTTTTAAAAAACAGAGAGGGATCATTACAGGGTTGAACATAAACAGCGTGTTGGACGCGTCTTTGAAATCGGAGCTGCTGGAAGAAACCCGACGTCAACTTTCGGCTGATTTGGAAATTGCAGTGTGTACGCGGGTTTGTCACCGAGATGAAAGGACACGTTTAGCTGGCTTTGATTGCTCGTTGCCTTGTTGGATTCCACATCAGCACTTGTCTCCATCTCTTATTTCTCACACTTTGCTTTGCTTTCCCTTTTTTATTCACCAATTTCAAGCCCTGAATGCAGACGGCTTTTGCTTCACCTCAGATTTCATTCTTTCCTCGGCTGAAGTCGAACCTTTGATGTGACATAAAGAACGAAGGAGCTGATCCACTGCCTTTAAATAAATGTAGAAAATTTATTAAAGCTTGGCCAGAATTCGGCACCTTAGTAACAAATCATTTCACAGAAATGACAAACCGAAAAAAAAAAAATACAGGATAGACCAATATGGCCCTCATATTACAATGTATAAAAATGATAAATAAATAAAGAGCAGCACATGTAAGCAACAAAATTACTGAAAACATAAATTATGATGAGTGAATGTTAAGAAATCTGTGAAAACATCTGGAATACAAAAAAAGCTCCCAGCAGCTGACACACAGGAGACACCCTGTTATGTAAATACAGTTTCAGTCAGTGAAAACACGTCTCGAGTAAAGCCATGATACAAGGCACATAATCCCCTTTACTGACAGATGATCTGTTTTCGCAGTGGTGTGCTGGAAAAAAAAAATGATGGCATTTTCAGAATATGAGCAGTAGAACGGCCTCTTCCATATACAGCAGTGATTTTAAAGCCTGTCAGAAGGGTTTGAGTAAATGCCTCCCTGTAATGTCACGTTTATGAAATGTTATTTGGCTTGTGTGTGTGTGTGTGTGTGTGTGTGTGTGTGTGTGTGTGTGTGTGTGTGTGTGTGTGTGTGTGTGTGTGTGTGTGTGTGTGTGTGTGCGTGCGTGTGTGTGTGTGTTAAGTCCAAAGGCACAACTCTGACCATGGCATCTGAAAGGATCAATGAGCGTCCTTGATTTTTGCAGATTGGGGCCAGGTTCTCTTCTCAGCTTATCTCCGTTCACCTGATCTCCTGTTAATGTCCCAAACCTCGTTCGTCTGTCTGAAGAAGTGCAGCCCAGCTGAGCTGTCAGCACTCTCTGCTCTGCTGCAGCCACGAAACCGGCGTGGAGTCGGTTAGCCGGCCTTATGCGGGCTCCCCACTTCCTTCCTGAGGGGTGCTGCTGCACAGAAGTCCCCGCTGGCTTTGGTGAAGGTTTAAAGCCCCTTCCTCCCTCTGTGTGAGAGAGTGCGGAGGAAAGCGGCCTTCTTTAGGAGGCCGCGCTCTCGCCCTCCCAAGCTCTCGCCCTGTGGTGCTGCCTCACCCTCCACTTCTCCAGAAGCAGGCTGGTTTTCAGCGCAGCCCTGAGCACTGGAGGCGGCACCTGTTTATCGCTGCTGTGCTTCACCCTGTAGATAAAGACATAAAGCCATTAGACACGCGAACCGGCGACCTCACAGATTATGCAAAAGGTGGATGTGTAGATCAGAGCAGTCACACACACACACACACACACATTCAAAACAACCTGCTTCCTTCTCAGTGGTTTTTAGCAGATGCATGTTTGGAGGTTTATGTTCCCAGTTATTAATAAGTGAGAAAGTGCAGACATGTGGCGCCGCAATCGTTGAAACATGACAGTACATGAACGCGGCTCCATTACCCACACAGCTCCCACAGTTAAGCGAGGGAAAGTGGCGGAGCTCACTTAAGGTGAATTCCACACGATCTTAGAAGTTTTACGGAATTCATAACGCATCATAATTTACAAGGAATTCCTCGCTTGAGGGTTAATCTCAAAATTTCTGCCTCTCAAACACGTGCTGGCTGTTTTTGTCCCGCAGGCTCACGGGGTTTCATGCACGTACGAAATATTTCAGCCTACAAAGGAGCTCGGTGTTCCTGGGAGGTTGTAAACAGGGGCGAGTGCAGAGGGTGGGCACGGGGTGGTGCAGCGGCCCCCCGCCCCCCCTCAGGTGTCCCACCACCATCACCACTGATAGTGGACTAGAATAATTTTATAGAGCTCAACATCATTAGATGAGAGCATGAACAGGACCAGAGGGGAAATGTAACTAAATACATTTACATTGCAATTTATTTTACAGCTTTAATTACTTTTGCTGGTCTTCAAATGCTAAACTACTAATAAGCTATGTTGCTATTACAGATTAAACTACCCGGCAGCATTTAAAGAAAATAAATCCTCTCCAGCTGCAACATTAAAGTGATATTCACATTAAGGGATCAATATTCATTATCCAGCAATATCATGTATGTATATGATTCTGTACTTTGGCTACATTTTGATTCAAAAACTTTTATAATATTAAGCAGAATTGTGACTTCTTAAGGAAAGAGCCCAAATACCTGTTTCACTGTGCCACCTGTATTAGGGCACAGGGCCACACAGGTATGCACACTTTATTTTTCATACCCTTCCTGTCCCACCCTATTTTTTTTTTTTTGTTTGTTTGTTTGTTTGTTTGTTTTATTATCCTATTAACGCCCCTGGTGATAATTGCCACTTTATTTTGCAAATAGTGAGGTGTTTATCGTTCTTTAGTAAGAGCGTGTTGGTTTACCTCTTAATCTTGCCTCCATCTGCTGCCAGCTTCTGTTTGCGCTGCACCTCCGCGCCGCCCCCGGGGGAGCGGATCACCGTATCGGCCGGTGTCTCATACCTGAGAGCGGGAACAGAAACGAGAGATGAGCGCAGGATCACGTTTCAGTTATGTATATTCTACACAAAACCTGTCGCCACACGTGATGGAGAGAATGCATAATGACAAACTGGGAGCGTCTTTCGGTGTCACTGTCAGTAAATAGGATTTGGCTGTGTGAAGCACACCTGGGGCGGTTTTCTGGCCGGCAGAAGTTCAGGCAGGATTTGTCGTTTTCCCGGACGCACTGGCAGCGAGGTCCGCTCGTGGGTGCCGTGGAGTCCGTGAGTGCGCGCCGCGTCCTGGGAGCGTCGCCCAGTCCGTAGGAGACCACGCGCCTGGATGCAGCAGAGACACAGTTTTAATCATAAAGTTGGAATAATGGATCAAAATCTTAAATGTTATGCTTTAATACACCCAGTAGGCTCTTAAATGCGTTTACATTCCTTTGTTTCGCTCTCACGTGCAAAAGTAATATTAACCGGAGACTGATAATGAAGGTAAAAATGCGTAATTTACACCTAAACACCTCCAAAAGTTCGTCAATAAGTAATGTGGGCTGTTTTATCTGTTTTAATATCTTTACACTGGCTGCTGGAGAATACTAATAACATCTGGAGATACTTACTCAGGTGTGTTGACCCATATGATGTCCAGGTGGCAGAAATAGACGCACTCCTTGTCCAGGAACGTCGCGCAGGAGCAGCGTTTGGTCCGCACATGGCGCCCCTGGGTGACGGTGGAGGCAGTGGATACGTCTCCAGCTGGGGCCGATAGGACTGTAATTAAAGCGTCTTTATCAAAACACAATCTACAAGCTATTAAACTAAAGAGAAGTCAAAGCTAATCTGCATAATTGCAGGCAGAGGATTAGTTTTTTTCCCCCTCATCACAGTAAGTAGTTCACTCAGTATTTATGTAATTTATTGTTTGCGCTAAAATTAGTTTAGAAGCGGTTGGAAAAATCTCGCAAAAGTTACCTGTGCAGGAAATCCAGGAACATGTCACCGAAAACAGGGAAATCCAAAGGTAAATATCCATAGTCTGCGGGCTCTTCTAAAACAAAATAGTGCTCAAGAAAATTAATAATCCCTCAGAGATTAGAAAACAAGCGCGTATCCCTCAGAGCGTCTGAGCGAGCGTCCTCAGAGATTGACGCAGGAGCGCAGTCTGCAGTCTGTTGTCAGTGTGGCCCCACATGTGCAACCCTTTGACTTTATACAAGAGCTTCCCACCTCCCCTCCTCCCCCTGCAGCGCCGTGCAGTTCTGTCCTTTGGCTCGTACCCAGACAATGATGTTTATTAGCTGCTGGACCCTGATGAGGGGCCGCGCAGACCAAGTTGAGGAGTATGAGATGCCTTGGCTCCGAGTTAGGGGATGGGGGAGACACCGAGCGATTAAATGGGACCTGCGCCTTATTCATTCAGTGCACTGATTAGACAGCAGGTGGCAGTCTAGTGACAGCAGTTCTCTTTCGCCACTGTTCATTATAGCACTGCTACAGGGGAATGAAGACTATTTAACTTCTGTGTGTGTGTGTGTGTGTGTGCGCGCTTTCTGAAAACTACTTTTTCCTGCATACAAAAATATTTTGACACCCCCACAAAGATGTTTTACTCTTTCCTGAGGATTGTAATAAAAACATATCAACAGAGGTTTAATTTACTCAATAATAAAACATATTTTTGTTTATCAAAATACCAGAAAAGAAAAAGAAAAGCACAAAGTTCCATTACACAGGGCAGTGGTTCTCAAATGCTGTGCCTTGGAATACAATACTATTCCATCTGCACAAAAAGTGATGAATGAAATTAAAATTTGCCTTATTCCCTGAATTCAATGAGGGTATAATTTAAGATTGTTTAATCCTTATCTTATTTGTAGGTATCAGCTAATTGATGGCAAGAAGGAAAAGAACAACATTTGTGAGGGGAAGAGGTTGATTGATTTTCTTGTGTGAAGCAGACATCTAGTGCAGTCCAGTGCAGATCAGCCAGGAAAATGAAAAGTGATCAGAAACTATGATGAAAGCTACCTGTAAATGACTTCAACCCTGCTAAAGAGGTTCGTCCCTAATTAAGGTGATGAAGGGAAGCTATATGGTAGCTTTATGCAAAACAGCTGGCAAAAAATGCTATCCAGTAAAAATTAGACCTGTAGATGAACAAGTATAATGTTAAATCCTAATGACAGACTGCAGCGTGACCACAGTTGAGCCCAATTATGCCTTCAAAAAAAAAAAAAAAATTAAATTTTATTTAGGCAAGATTGCAATGAAGATCTGGCCAAGTCAGCAGCATAAAATGATACAGACACACAAAAGCATCAGAGAGCAGCTAGCGGTGCGTCCCGTGTGGGCGCAGATGCCTTCAAGCAGGGATTGCTGTTTCAATTCCCAGCTGACCAACCCGCACTGCATCTCATACCCTTCCTGTCTCTTATTATACTATACTGCACTATTCCTGCCTTGGTATACCCACCTAATAAATGTAGAAATGCCAAATAAATCATTAAATTATAATCTACACACTGGACTGAAACCTCAAATCAATGCACCAATAAATTATACTTTATTTTTAATGGTGTTAAAAACAAAGTAAATATACCTATTAAAAATGGTTTTATTATCTTACCCACTGTGGCACGCTTTAAACATGAGACTGATCTTGTGAGTATGAGGCTTGCTAGTGGAAAAACTTTCTCACATATTGTTTCATGAGGAGAAAATGAACCCAGTGCAAGTATAAATGGAGTGTGCGCCCGATTAGACCTCAGCAGCACGATGCAATTTGCTTTTCATTTCTTACTTCAATACACACGTCGATATCTGAGTCTATGAAACGGTGCAAAGTATTGTCCGCTGTGAATCCACTTAACCACAGCTTCCAATGAGACACTCAGGCCTCGTCTAGAGCGGCGAGCTCGCGCTCAAATTGCAGCTTGTGATTTGTGTAGCTGCAGACAAAGACGCTGCCTCACTGCCTGTTTGGAGAGGATTTTGTTCTGTTCATGAGTTGGAAGAAGAAATTATTTTAATGCAAGTACTTTTATGTTCCTAATACAGTACAAACAATACATCTAACATTACATAACCAATGCAAACATCTTTATCTGATGTCCCTTTGATTAAGACTTTTGCTGTAGATTAAACATATCAGCTGATAAGAGGGGGGCCATGGAGAGGGATTCTGGTTGAATTCCATATATGAAATTAATATTTGCAGCATGTGAGGTACTTTGTGATTGTATGTTGTACTACATTATTCCCTTGCAATGACTATAAGCTCCTGCTGGATGAATGGAGTGATAATGATTACTGAAAGTAAGAGCAGGCTCCTTAATTTAATGGTTTCCCTCCAACACCAGCAGCTGTAATAAACTGTGGAAACCAAGGGGTACTTCCCTTTCAGACACTGCTGTAGGCAGCAGTGGAAAATTGGTCGTGTGTGTGTGTGTGTGTGTGTGTGTGTGTGTGTGTGTGTGTGTGTGTGTGTGTGTGTGTGTGTGTGTGCGCGCGCGCGCACACTCAAAGTGGAAAAGTCTTAGGTAAAGTATCGGGCTCTGAGGCTCCTAATCAGGAGCTGGCATTGAGAGTTTCCACTGCCTGGGAAAAGAAACAAAGCAGAAGAGCTGCATCAGAAGCAGATTTGTAAGGTTTGGGTTAAAAATTTGGTGCTCATGTTTAAATCATGCATGATGTGCTGAAATGCTGTGTAAGCCTTTAGAAACTGGCCTGTTTGGTTCTGACTGTTCTCTGTTTGGGCTCTTCACTTCATCAGCTTAGCACATCTTGACCTCTAGGGGTCTCTGTTTGCTTTGCTATAGCTTCATCCACAGGTTTCAGCCAGTCCTGAGGGAGGAGGGGGTAGTAAGATTTACTGTAGGTCTTTACTGTAGATGGATGAGTCACCTCTCTGAATGGGGCAGAACAAGGAGGTTATCGCTGAAAGCCTCTTAAGATGAGAGGGAAATTTCCCTCATTCAGGCCAGATTGCTACGTTTGGCCTTCTGAGAGCTCTTCTCACCTTCACTTTCTTGTACGTGTAAAATAAGTGTAGTTTCATCTTTAAATTGAATGTCGCTCATTGATCTGTTTATCATTAAAGTGTCGAACATCACCGGTTCTACAAAGCAGCACATTTAAAAACAAGGACTGAACTACAGTTGGAGAGTGTTGCAGTATTTTTTCATCATTTTGCACAGAGCAGTGAGCTGTTTCTCATTCTCCTCAGGTCCACAAAAAGGTTAGAATCAGAGCATGAGTGCTGAAGCAAACCCGTGCAACATAATCTTTGAGAGAGGCACTAAAGTCCAAACACTGAGAACAAACATAATCAGCAATATTTTTGGCTCAAACTATTAATATAGGAAGAGTGCATACTAAAGTCAGAGTTAATCATTACATGGCAGCTTGATGCAATTCCTCATAATATGCATATTAAATGTGTTCATTTTGGTAACTTTTTTGTAACAGCTGTAACAAATTATTTGCTCATCAATTAATTCTTCAAATCTTTTCCTTTTCTGTTTGGCCTGTAAAGATTTCTGAGTTTTAACATAAAGTAACATAAAATATTTGAAAAGTTAAAACCATGTTGGCTGATCGTTGCAGGTTTTAAAATGTGAGCCTTAAACCTGCAGGGCTTCACAAATTTATTAGACCACCACCTAATTTATGGCAGCTGTGGCATAAAGCTTACATTAACAGCATTGGTAATTACCAGAATCATTTTTTATGTTTCTGTAATGGTCAGTCCATCAGTAAAATTACAGTTATTTACTTTCCTGAACAGAAAAGATTGTTTTAATGATTGAATGTTATGCTTGATTAATTTCTGAAGTCCAGTGTGTCAGTTCAGCACTGCAGTTACAGTAAATGCAGTCGATTTGTGTAGTGTTAGAATGAAATACTGCGATTAGTAACGAGCGCCTGTCACCTGTAATCCGCTCACAAGCCTACCATAAAAATGTCTACTGACAATCTTGCTCTGGTTGTGACCAATGTTTCATGTTAGTGATCACACGTTAACCCATAAGATGACAAACATGCGGCGCTTCCTGCCCTGTCGACCCCTCGTGATTAAGGGCGGAGCTAAAAGTAGCTCATATTATTAGGGGGAGGAGCAAACCGAAGTCTGTGTTTGATGACAGGAGTCACAGCCTGTAAACCGATGTTGGAAGTCAGTGAGGTTTGCAGGTGTTCAGAGGGCAGAAACTCCTCCCTCTTTGTTTAATCAGGAAAGTACAAGACAGTTTAAAGGTTTATAAACAATTTTTTTTTTTTTACTGATACAGTTAAGAATATTGATACAGCAATGTAGAGCTACCATAATGCACATACCTATGGACTGATGGATTATAATAAATAGTTGAACACAACATCTGTACACAGAAACATTGCCCGATAATCCATAGAAATGTACATATACAAGTACAACATTTATATTTCCATAAATTTACGAATGAAGAATCCTCCAAAATAAAATCGTTATAACCCATCGTTATGGTTCTTTTTATTTTATTTATTTTTTGAAATAAACACGAGCAACGACTGAATTCTTAAGGAATTATGTACAGATTCCTAAACAAGAAACTCCATAAAGGCACAATTGTCTATACAACATGTACAAAAAAGAAACTGTCTGGAGCTGACAATAAAAGTAAAAATAACATGATTGGTCATCATCATCGTCATCATATGATTGCACGTACAATATGAATGTCAGCATCTGTGCTTTGAAAGGTGATTTGCTGAGAAACAAACCCCTGAAAAGTGTTTTCAGTATTAGAAAGTGACAAGAGTTTCAGGTGGCAATAACCAGTCGGTCTTCATCGTCACTGGAGGCCTCGTTATAGTCATCAATCACTTTCTGCGAGCTGGTCGCTGGCGGTGGTCGTAGAGGTGCGGGATTACCGGCTCTGTCGACTGTAGGCTCTTTGGGACTGTTCGCTCGACTGTCGGGAGCTGGTGACGGATTCTGCTGTGGAGATTTTTCTCGTTCTTCCCTTGCCGCAGTCTGTGCGAGCTCTGCTCCACTGTTACCTCTGGGGCTAGGCCTGCAGCCTGAGGTCAGTTCTGGAGAGCTGCTGACCGTCAAAGGCGCCGTGGGTGAACCGAGCCTGTGTTCATTTTGAGATGGCTGTGTTCCCGGAGCGTCGGGGCTTCCCTGCCTCTCAGAAGATCCAGGGAGGGGACTGAGGGTGGACAGAGGGCTGAGCGAAGGAATGATGGCAGGCAGAGCGATATTTACTATTTGCAGGCCTGGGACGTGTGTCTGCGGGCCAGTGCTGCTTTGGGACGTTGGGTTGGCGGCTAAAACTTGCACTCCGAGGGCAGCATTGAGGGTGAGGCCTTGCTGGGGCAGCAGCTGTGTGGACGCCAGGCCTGCGTTGGTCAGGCCCATGAGGTTAAGCGTTTCCAGACCCACTGGCTGGATTGTCTGAGCCTGCAAGCCAGCAACCTGCCCTAGAGGGAAGCAGGGAACAACACTGCTGATTGGTTCCTGGACCACAAGTGGCTGAGTTGGCAAGCTCTCCGGCTGGGGTGGAGTGTTGGGAGCTGCCAAGGGGCTCGTGTTTCGGTGAATGACGCTCAAAGCTGGGATAGTGAGCTGGACGGGGCCAGCCTGGATTGGTACAAAGGTAGAATAAGCTGCCAGGCCAGCAGGAACCAGCTGGATCCCCCCAACTGGGACCATACTGTAAGAGGAGCGAGACGGCTGCTGGGAGTGCAGGGGCAGGTGACTGAATAGGTGGGTCTGGGTCTCTGCTCCTGGTGTTTGAGATACACCCTGTGGGGGGAAGTGTGAAGGAACCTGAGACACAAAGGAGGAAGTCTGTGTGCCCCGGTCCACTGGTATACTCGATTCACTGGCTGTCGCAGCAGGAGATGTAGAGGTGTCCTGTGAAAGGAAAGAAATAATCTTACTTCTTAATGTTGCAAAATCCTACACAATATATTTGGATCAGTCCTATAGGATTCACCTTTGGTTTGGTATGGAAATGAAAGACAGTAAGCAGACAGGGAGGGGGTGCAGGGGGACACAATGAGAAAAGGTGGGTCTCACCTGGCCTAGCTTGGAGCCCTTGCCTTGCACTGGGGGACTAGGGGGCACATCAAAGTCAGGGTAGTCGATGGACATCTGCCTGCATGGTGACACCGGGCTCATCATGTGCACCGACTCCGTGTCTGAGGTGTACGACTCTGATGTGGTGGCAACAGGTGGAGGCGAGTTAGGGAAAGGCATTGGACTGCAGCAGGAGCCTGAGTGCGTGCTCAGGGACAAGGGGCTCATCATGGGGATGGATTCGGAGTATTTTGCGTGGGATTCGGGAGCTGTAGGCTGGGACAGAGGGAGAGAGATAGAGCTGATCGACATCTGGGCTAGGAGTGCGCTAGGAGGGATGTCGGCCTCTTTAGAAGAGATATGCTGTGGACTGGCAGACACAGAAGGGTTGGTAGAGAGTCCCGACTCTGCCTGGCTGTCTTCCTCTTCCTCCTCATTGTCATCATTCTCCTCATCATCGGGGCCATCTGAGTCATCTCCATCTGAATCTTGACGGTCAGCACTGCTCACCTGACTGCGATCTCCTGCAGAGAAAATACATTGGAAGAAAATTTAGTCTGAATTCTGCAGCAAATCACAGCTGTGGAAAAAAGGCTCTCTCATTCATTAAATATCTTCCATTATCATCTACACGTATTTCTTAAAGTGAGAAAATCCAACACTAGGCATGCTATTCAGGGATATATTTTGTGCTGCTGCAGCTGCAGTGTTTCACACCCTACACCACCATACGCCCCTGAGCTCCATCACAGGCAGAGGAGGAAAAACAAATAAGCTGTTAGAGACTTGGACTACAGAATGTTTTCAGGCAGCTTCTCTCTCCCTCTCTCTCCTTTTTTTTTTCTAAAAGTAGATGCAGCAATTTCCTCTTTCTAAACGCTGTGCATGTCGCCCACATGCGCTTTGAGTTAAGAGGAAGAAGCTGCATTTAGAATTTCTAATTAGACTGTGGCAAAGCCATTGATCGACATAGCAACAGAGCAAAAGCAGGGACACTCCGTGTTTTATATTTCATCTCATTAAACTATTAAAAGAATGGCAACCCTGTTGTTTGAAACCAAAGCTGACTGCATAAATAAATCTGAATTAAGTCACTATTATATATGTAACGATATACTGTAACACAAAACTCATATTTTGCAGACAAACTGTTCATCTCATTTAAGTTACGGCTTTTGTGCAAATAATGATCCTTCTTTATTTCCCTCAGGGCAAAGCCCGAGCAGTGAAGCACCGTACCAGAGTCCTCGGCATCCTGATCATCAATTAGACCCTCAGGCACCCCCATCTCCATGCACTTCTTACTGTGGGCCTTGGATTTCATGTGCTTGGTCAGATTGCCTGCAACGATGACAACGACAAAAGAAAAAAAAGAGGCAATGAGGTCTTACGGGTGGGTAGAGCTTGAACAATAGCACAGAAGGAGTTTATGTAAGAGTATGCGGTCTTTGGGAAAGCACTACGTAAAGGGTGAGTAACTGATAAAGACATTTTTAAATGAACGTGGGTTGCTGACACCAAGTACTGTTCTGCAGTGTCGCGTGGGTAGGCAAGTTCGATAAAGAATGATGAATCATACTGTCTTGGTTTAAGAGATGGTGGAACATTTTTAATTTCACAGCTTGTAAAAGGAAGAGGTGGACTCTTCCAGTTCAGATATGCTGCAGATAGAGAGTACTAAATTCCACGATCAGGTATCAAAATTTTATAAAAATTCATAGAAGTATATTCATTGTTGTTTATGTGAGGTAAACAGCAACAGAAAAACCATAAATTCATCTGCTTATTCGATGTACTGCATTCAAAGTGAGAAAAGGACTTCACGAATTGTGCGGTAGGATTCATGAGGGCATGGCTTTTGACACTGACCTTTCGTCTTAAAGGAGAAGTTGCAGTGGACACAGTGGTACGGCCGAACATCAGAGTGAGTGCGGATGTGTTTGCGCAGCATGCTCGGTTTCTTGCAGCGAATTCCACATTCCTCACAGATGTATTTGCCTCGTCCGCGGCCGCGCACATAAACATACTCCTCATTAGATTTGTATCTGTGGGTTTGAAATGTAATCGTGAGGCACGAATGTAACAGAAAGCAAACATATAAAACCATCCAAATAATGGTTCTAGTATTTGTAATATAAGCAAATCGTTCCGTTTCGTACCCGCCATCAAATATTTTGATTCGTCTCGGTTCCGTCGAAGTGGCCAACTCCTTGTCTGAGTCGTTGCTGGCCTGAGTCTCTGGTTGCACTTTACTCTTGGTTTCGACTGATGCAGACTTTTGGGTTACTGGCATCTGCAGGAAAAAGAATATATTTTTGGATGAGTTTCAAGAAAACAGGTCTCCAACAAAACATTAGGATGTTTCAGACTTTGCAGAAAGTTAGGTCTTACCCTGGGCATGACATCCTTCAGCTTGCCTGAATAAGACAAGATGTCTGATTTCCCACTCGTTTTTATGGCTGATGTGTAGTGTATTTTCTTGGAGCTTTGCTTGGAGTCAAACAAAGACATGACCACCTTGGTGGGCAACCCCAGTGGGTTAGGGTTGTTGGGATTGACTGTCCAGGTAGCGTATGCTGAAGTCTTCAGGTCAGTCTGTTGAACATGTAGGGGTTTCCTCTTCATCAAGAAACACCATGTGAAAGTAGTGGTGGTCTTCAGGCTAGGGAAAGAGAGGCGGTGGCTGTCTTTTGTGTTAACCACAGACACAGATGTGGTCAGTTTCACCTGACCACCATGGAAGCTGGAGGGCCTAATTGGAGATTTGGCAGGAGTCCACCTCTGTTCCTCAGCTTTTTCTTGAGGCTTCAGATTGTTGTTGGCAGGTACGGAGGTGCTCTGGCTACCAGGTGACATATTCAGGACAGAGCTTGCCTCTTCATGAATTACAGTTATTGTGTCTTTTTCCATCCCGGCACCATCAGGTGACATAGGTTTAACGTCATCAGTAGCCTCCAAGTCCTTCTCCCCACATGATTTAACCTGGGGCAGAGGTGGGGCCTCAGTCTCAATGGGACTGTCCACCGGTTCGGTTGTGCACACCTGCCTGACAAGCATCAGCTTCCGTTGTCGGGTCACCTCTGACATCTTGGAATTGAGATAATTGACCGATCGGCCATCAGTTAGGCAGGCCACACCATGCTCATCCTTAGCCCGTTTTTGGTGTTTTTCCATGTAGATGTCCAAGCTGTTGGCAGGTGACAACATTCGTTTGCTTGATGCAGTGGGTTCCTGCTGCGGGCATAGTGTTACCGATGCCAGTTTCGGCGTGCAATGTAAAGACCCAAGAGGAGGAGTTTGTTCTACAGTATGGTTATGAGGCCCTCCAGTCTGAGCTTGACTCCTGTCCTTCTTTGCAGTTGTTGCAGCACGAGCATCACTTTCTACACTGGGAGTGGACGACAGGCTATTTTTATTGTGCACAGAGGGAGCAGGGTGCATCTGCTCGTGAGTGATCAGGATCTGTGGCAGCGGTATAGAACTTCCTTGGGTTTGATCAAACGACTCCCTTTGCTGTTCACCCGTCAAAACAATGGTCTGTGTTTTAATGTCTGCAGCCTGTTGACTGGGTTGAGCCACATACACATTTTGGATTACATCAGATGATTTTGAAATGCTCAAAATCGGATTGGCAATAGGTATTGTTAAAACTGGCAAGGCTATCGGCGTTCCCTGTGTACTAGAAAATGAAAATGTTTGGCCTGTTCTCTGAGCAGGACACTGTAGTTGGTATTTGGGCACAAAACATTTCTTTTCTTCGGAGTCAGCTCGTTTGTTTTGGATGTTCTCTCGACAAACTGAGATCTGGTTAAGTGGCTGCTGTATCTTTTGGCAAATTTGAACTCTTGATGTTTGGTGCCAAGGGTGTGGAAGGCCGTGGACTTGAGGCTGCTGAGTTGGGCTACCCAAATTAATGCTCTGCACCATTTGCTCATTCTTTTGCAGTGGTGGTTCTTCTGTGTGCAGGACAAAGGGCTGAGGCACAGTACGCCTACTAGTAATGTGAATCTGCTGGGATCTGCTCTGAGTAAAAGAGCTAACATTTCCAATCAGAGGTTTATCTAAAGGTGTGACAGCTTTACGAACAGGCTGCTGACTTTCAGGGCCGATCTTTAAAGACATCTGCCGAACCAGTGGCCCCCGTCTCCTTTCAATAAGTGGCACCTGGGCAACTTGGGAGAGTTGTCCACTTTTTGGCTGTGCAGCAGGTGACAGAGATCTACTTGGAGATACATTTCCACAGTCAAAGGACTTGCTGCGGTAGTCACATGAAATCTCCACAGAGGGTTGAGTACAAGTGATCTGTTCGGATGCGGCGCGCCTCATCATTCCAGGAACACCAAGGGTGTTGAAGGCTGTTGGCAAACACTGAGTCTCTGGAACTTTACCAACACAGTCTCCTCGAGAAGGACTCTCTGATCTAGATGGCTCATCCCTGTCAAAAGAGGCTGAGATGCTGGAGCCACGAGAGAGACTGCTGTCCCTGCTGAGGCTTCGTGAGAGGCTGGACTCAAAACTGGATTCACCCGATGAATGATCCATTTGAGCCAGACGAATTCTTTTCTTCTTAGGAGGAAGTTTCTCTGCTGGTAGCTTTGACAAACTCTCACTTCTCTGAGGCCAGCTAAACTGATCGGCAGGTTTATCTGCTGGCTCAGCAGTCTGTGTTTCATGTTCTCTGTCTGGTTCCACCGTGACCAGAATCTCAGGAACCTGAATGTTATTTTGACGAACAAGGCGAGACTGATGGACAGGAGTGGAGTGTTCACCGAGTGGTGCCGCTGTCCCATCGGTGCACTGCTCTTTCCGTTGTTTTCCATAGTCCATGCTCTTAGGTTTTGATAGTGCTTCGTGGTAACTGTCAGTTGAGACGCCAGATGTTACATCTGATTTGGGTTTGTTCAGGGGATCCTTCTCCATGCTGTCAACAGGAGAGATCCTGTCAATAGACTCGGTCTCAAAGGAATTGGGTCTGCTGAGAGAGTTGGTGTGTCTGATGACTGAAGTACCGCTGCCTTGCCTTTGCATGTTTCCTTTAGTAGGGGTGCTGACCTGGGTCTCTCGTATTGGAGACAGTCTGGAATCTGAAGAATTAATGCCTCTTGCTACAAGCTGTATCTGAGGTAGCTTTGGCTGGTTGTTTTTGGGTTGTATATCCACTATTAGAGCATGCTGATGAAAAGTCCTGTTTGCTAGAACTGCTGGCATCTCAAAACTAACCGAGCAAGGTGGAATAGTATCAGTTGGGGACTGATCATCCTCATCACCAACACTCTTCATTTTCCTCCTCTTCCTAAATGATGTCTGTTGTTCAAGTACTCCTGGTCCACTTGTAGTTGCTGCTGCTATGGGCTGCTGTATGTTTACATGAAAAACATCTTGGTCACTTTCTTTGGCAGCCATTGGTTTGTTTTTTGGGCCATGAAGTTCAGAGCAATAGAATTTCTTGTGAGTTTCAAAGTTCTCCAACTTTCTGTACCGGTTACGACACGTTTCACACTCGTACATCGTGCCTTTAGTCTGCTGAGGCTTTCTGTTTCTCTCCTGACTGTGTTCAAAAGATCTGCTTCTTTGCATGTGCTCTGCAGAATTGCTTTGTCCATGGTAGCCCTCATCCATGGAGCGAACAGAGGGGAGGCCATGTCCCTCACTGTGGGAAAAGTCCTCTACTGCTATTTGTCTGACTAAGGTGCGAGAATGCATTGCAGGATTAGGGGTTGACGGAGCTGAAGAAAACACATCATCATTCAGCGTACTAATTTTGTCATCACACGACTGACTACTTCTCAAAGGATGAGGGACAGGAGCAACATTAAGGGGAAGAGCAGAGTGTCCTGGTGTAGTAGGCATAGAGTTGCTCCTTGTTATTGGCAAACAATCCATCGGTGGGTATTGAGAGGGTACGGAGAGAAGAAATACTGGCTTTGATTTATCTGTGGGAGTGAATGGGGACTTGGGGATGTCTGAGCTGGAACTTGACCTTCTTCCCATTGGTTTAAGATCAAACTGAAAAGAGTCTTTAAATATGTATGACTTAGGGGAGTCTATGCTACCTCTCCTTGAGAGAGAGGTCCTCCTTGGCTTTACGCTGTCCAGCTGCTTGTTGTCAACTACTAGCTCGTTATCAGATATCAGCTTTGTAATTCGTTCTTCTAAAGAGCGTGCACTGGCTTCTAATCGTGGACGCATCTGCCCATCTGCGACCCTCGGCCTCTGCTCAGGTGCTACATGCATGACTGTGGCGACCACAGGAGGGACATTAGGAAGAGTGTTCTTGGCAATGTCAACATCTACTGGTGGAGTTACCTTTACAAAAGGACTGGGTGGACTCATGGCCTGATCAGCACTTTCTGAACGTGAGAAGTAACCTGAATCAGTGCTTCCCAAACTACGGGGACTAAGTAGACACTTGGGCTGCTGCTGCTGAGAAAAGTCTGTTGCTTGTTGCCGCTGAAGCTGAGCATGTCCGCCGAACAGTGGAGACTTGCAGCGCTGGTCCTCATCTTCACTGACAGTGTCTAGTAAGGGATTTACACCATCCACCTCTTTCAGAGATGACAGGACTGTGACGTTCGATCTCAGACTGGCAGTCTGGAAGTCCCGTTGCCGTTGCGCAGCCGCTTGCTCAGGTGCTGCACCTGCAACTCTCGGACTATCCGCCCTCAGAGGGGAGACGTTAACTGGGTACACGACAACCTTTGGAAGTGCAGCTGTCACTTTAGGCTCATGAGCTCTCTGTGCTGGGGATGATTTGACTGAGTCAGAAACACCTGACGAGTCTACTTCCCCATGGTTTGCTTGTGTCGCACCTGCACTCTGTGAACTGTTTTCAGACAAAGCTGCCGCGCTGCTTTGCGACGAGTCGGGGTCTAAGTCGGCAGTGCTACCTTCCTCGTCACTGTCTCCGCTCTCCTCCGCCTCTGAATGCGTTCCAGTGGCTTTGTCAGATTCTTGCGATAGCGAGCCGCCTCCAGATTCAGAGCGTGCGATGAGACCCAGTTTTATGGCATGAGCGTGTGATTTCTTGTGCTTGTACAAGTTGCTCTTGGTTTTGAATGAGAAGCCACAAGTAACACAGGGATATGGCCTTTCTCCTGTGTGAGACCTGATGTGTTTGAGCAGCACACTCGGTTTAGCACATGCCCGGTTGCAGTACTCACAAACGTACTTTCCTGGTTTTTTAGGCTTTTGGTCCTTGGAAACCTGTTCAGCACCAAAAGTCATTACAGTGGTCATCTGAACTTGGTTGCTGCCTGGTGTAACTGGGACCTGAATGGTGCTGGGAACACTGGCTGAAAGCGACTGGCATGTGTGCACAACTGGTGGTTGGCTTTGTGGCAAAGCACTGGAGCCAGAGGGAACAGGTGCATGAGTTATAGTAGATGGTCCTGCATTAAAGTTTATGTGCAAGCTAGGCTTTTCTGGATTGGAAGGAACAGGCATAAAATGCGGTGTAGCAAGCGGGGAGGTAACCTGTGGGGCTGTATGCACATTTCCCTGTAGTGGTGCTGCAATGCCAATGACGTTGCCCTGTTTGTCAATGTAATAGGTCTGCATATGGGAAGGCTGGGTCTGGAGACCCACATTGACAGCGGGCATTGCTGTGACTTCACCACTGGGTTGAGCAGGAAGGTTGGCAACATGTTTACCAATGGCTGCGACCTGCATGGAGAGCTTCCTCTCAGCCAGTGTACTGAAGTCAGGCTCCATGGCCTTAAGTAGGACATCAAGTGGAGCACTGTTGGTGTAAGGATCTCCCTCAAAGTTGCAGTCTTGGCTTTTGCTTTCTTTAGGCTTTAGAGTCCCTTTAGCAGTAATCAGAGTGTCCTCCTCACCAACTGTGGGCTCAAGTGATGGAGGCCTAGAGGATAACGTTTCCTGCTTCAGCCTTTCAGCCTCAGCAGAAAATGGCCCCTTGTCAGGGGATGCTGCAACTGGTTGAGCATATCGTTGGTCACTTTTTCCACTGGGTGATGTTGAAAGATTGTGGGAAGGACTGTTGGAGGAGGAGGAGCAAGAAGGCGTAGTTTCCTTGGACGATAATCCGTGGAGAGCAGCTTCAGGTGTTTTCGACTGCAGGGGTTTCTTCACCGGAGATTTTGGAATTTTCTTCAGCTGATTCTCCGCAACAACCTTCTTCCTCTTAAGGCCTTTTATGTTGTCCGTATTTCTTCGACTGCTGTCAGAGAGCCCTGTGGAGACAGAGACGGCAATAATTAACGTGGTACAGTAACACCATCTTCCTCATCTTCTCTCCCAATGCCACCATAAGGAGTGAGCACAAGAAGACCCCCCCCCCTGTAAAAAAAAAAAAAAAAATCAGCTTACACTGCTGACAGCTTATAAAATGAGTTTAAATTTAAGCTCTTTTAGACATGCAGCATTTATATTTCATTTGGAGGTCATGTCTTTTTAATAATAAATAGATCTTGTTGTTAGATTTAACTAGAAAAGTACACGCAGACAACAAAAGAAAAAGATCAGCAGCTCACATACTTACTGTACCGTGAAGAATGTGATGTTGGAAACACACTTCGATCCCAGCAGCACGTGAGCCGCGGGTCTTTTATTTTTACATTTAAACAGTTAATTGGAATTTCATGTACATGTGCATTAATAAATCAACAAAATAAGAAAACCACAGGAAAAAAAAAGTGCAGTTTTCTGAACTAACAGCTCTTGATTGTGTTTTATATACAGTTTCAACTAATCAACAATCAACTCTAATCACAATTCTTAGAATTTAGAAGCCACATTTGCTTTAAGGCCTTTTTTTTAATGCAATCACAGAAAACAAGGGTACTGCGCCGCCCTGGTGGCCAAAGAAGAAAAATAAATTGCAAACATTTTATTTCCCATTATTTTAAACAACTTTGACTACATTTACTGTTAATTCTGTGCTGCGTTAACTTCAATGACTAATTTATGTTTACACTATTCTCCAAAGCCTTTTAACTGAATCACAAAGGTTTGTGGGTTTCTTGTTCATACCACGTTGTTACATAGCAAGACAATTGCATTACAGTGTTGATTCGTCACCCTTTCGCTTGTTAGCTGTGTGACTGCTTACATAATGAAGCGTGGGCCTCAATAGTACTAAACAATCATTTCTTGCCCTGGTAGATAAGAAACGTTGACCTATGAGGGCTCGGCTGATCAGAAAATGGAACAAATAACTAGCAAACTGCATCTGCATGCCTACAGATTTGCATTCTCATAACAGCAGGACTGTTTTTGAGAGGCCGCACCCATGCCGCCGCAGTGTCCTGTAATAATGACATGGGCATGTTGTGTAAGAGTAGCAGTGTCACAGCCTGTCACAGTTTCCTGGCCTCTGTAGGTATTTCCCAATAAGACTTCAGGGTTCCTTCAGGGCCTCTGGCATAATTAGATTGAGGAGTGCCTCGTCTTTACATAAGTTAATACATTCTCCACACAAACATGCATTAAAACTGCTGGCAATTAATGTAACAAAAGGTCTCCAAACGAACCGACGATTTTTAAAATAAACTTTTCTGATTATAAAGAACGTTTGTGTGAACCGCTGCTGAAACACAAACCACTCAAACCAGCGCAGAAAGGGACACGACTTCATCACGAGCTTTCCATCGTAAACGGATCGAGGCAAAAGCACCTTTTCCTCATCTCTAAACAATTAATTTCCCATAACTGCATTAACATATTTAATATAAAATAAAGGCAGTGCTTTATTTATCTAAATTGAGTGCAACTGACATACTTCTTTACAAGGATGGTTGCCAAAGGGATTACCCTTTGACTTGCTGGCAGTGATATAACTACCTGCTGTACTTTAAGAGGAGGACTGAGATATTTATACTCTGTTTAGAATCACCACCCGATCCCATTTGCAGTGGATGATTCAATCAAAGGTTCCATGATAGCAGAGTGTCATTAAAAGGACAATGCACAGCAGGCTAATTCTCTGGCTTTTCTATTTGAATGTAGTTACACAACAGTGCACTCAACAAAGAAACTGTTCTTTATGTGTTCAGTCAGGATATAGATTACTAAGGGTTTATGCGCACACCTCAAAACAAAGGGAACTTTAAATGTTAAAGGACTGGTCCTTATATGGTGCTTTTCTACATTTACTGAGCAGTCAAAGTGCTTTTAGGTGCCATTTTCAGCCCTTCACACAGCAACACGCTGCGTCGTCTCTTCTTTGGACTAGAGGAGCTGAGGATCGAACCCTGACCTTCTGATTAGTAGATGACCTGCTCGTTCTCACGCTTCCGCTCCTTGTGTAACAATTTTCCAAACACGCTGCTGGGTTCATACCTCGTTTTGTCTTTACAGGGAATGAATAACAGCAATAACAAAAAAAAAAAAATCAACTGTTATATTGATAATATCCACCAAATGACTGGCAGCCCATCACGGGTTAGGGGTTTGGTTAATGTCCACTGCTTTTTATAGAATTTTTACCTATTTGAAACACCTGAACGGAAAACCTTTAACACAAAAACTGTAATGCTAAAATATTTAAGACTTCATTAGAAATGTAACATCTTCTGGCTAAAAAAAAACAAACAATAAAACCCAACATATTTAGCATGTGGCTAAAACAAAACCCAACCCCAAGCTTATTATGCAGTAAATCTGCACTATTGGTATGTCATAACTGCAAACTCTTCTGAAACCCCACACCATAACTTATGCCTTAACCTGATCTGCAGCATCGTTAGAAATGTAACTACACGTCACATCTGCAGCTGCCATTTTTCGGATTGACTGGAAGAGAACAGATTAACTCCATCGCCAACTAATGTTTTGGTGGTAAAATTACAGAGCAATGCAGGCACACCGCACACACACACGCATGCACACACACACACACACGCACACGCACACACACACACGCAGATATAAATGCTGGCGTCAGCGTCATCCACATGTGCAACAGCTCTGCAGGGGTATCAGGGAAAGATGGGACAGTACTGTAGATATTATTATGATATTTGTATCAGTGTTTGCTGTCTTGTTTCAGGTTGTTACACCTGTAGTAAATATCTAACTGCTAATAAATTGAGACTTAAAATTTTAGTGAAGCAGAGGTTAAGATTATTACAGTGTAACCACCTATATAAAATTATATTTAAGCAGCCAAACAAAACTTTTATATCACAGGTAGTTTCACAGAAGCTAAAGGAAGTACAAGCACTAAACATAAACAGGCAACTGCCACCCATATCTGCCAGCATGCTTTAAGGACATCAACAATGTTCAGTTAAAAAAAAAAGTAACAAGTAAACAAAGTTAGATTGTTGCAAAATTCTTTTGATTTGCATTTTTTAAGACCCGTGTGGAACATCTCAAAACTGAAGTATAATTAAAAATGTTGCATACAAAGAAATCTACTTGTCGTGACATCATTGCACATTTCTCAGACTGTACGTCCAATAAAAATGTGGGAGGGTCCTCATTAACGGGAGCAGCACTGTGTGAGACGTTTTTAAGGCTGCACCTACTGTCAGTCTGCAGGACTTCCTAACATCAGCTGCTCCTCTTCCACTAAAACTTGGAACAAAAACTGGGTTCAAAAATTTGTTACCACAAAAATCTCTCTTCATAATCTGAAGTCATCCTTTTCCCTGTTTTAGCTCTAAATTTGAACTTTTTTCTCCTCCACGGGTTTCTCGTGGGAAAAGGCTGTCTGTATAAATATAGGATTTAATAATATTAATAACAGTAAACCACTGTTGTTTTTACTCTGCGTGCTTTTATTATTTTCTCATTCTGTGCTTTCGCCCGTGCACCCTGCAGCACTTTGGGTTTCCTCTGGTTGAAATATGCTCGCCGTGCCTCGCTGCAGTGACCGTATAATCTTTCCTTTCCATATCAGCAATTTGCATTTATTTTGTGCTTTTTTTGCTTGAGCTTTATTTTAGGTTAAATTACTTATTTAATTCCCGTTAAACCCCGAGGTGGTGAAAGAGAAGATATTCTACATTAAAAATGAAAGAGAAAGCCCCCCCTCCTCACACTTCTCTGGAAATTGCAAGGTTTTGATAAAAGATCTCTTACCTTTTTGTGAGCCTTTGGGGTCTTTAAGCTCTTTCTGTGCCTCCTCGATTTTATCTGCAACACAAGAGCAGAAACCATTTTCAGCACAGAGCAGCGCGCTCCACGGTGAAGGCAGTGCAGAGTGAACTAATGATTCTGGGGATGCTTCCCACACGGCTGCAGCAGGATGAAGGTCTTTCAAATGAAAAACAGACATTCTTCCATAGCAGAGAGAGTGCACTATTCCATTATGGAAACTACTGTAATCATATGAAGGGGGGGGCGCACACAAAAACACAATCATGCAGGCACACCCACTTCTAGAAAAAAAGGAAAGAGCAGCACGAGGGTGTACGATACACAGGGCAAGTTTGCAAACAAGTCTATGTGATTATCACAGTGTGAGCTCTGACCCACAGATCAGTTTGCATATTCAACTGCAGTTTATGCCCCTCCTGGGGGGGGGGGGGGGGGGGGGGGCAATTAGTCCACTCAGGTCTTCTATATGTCACAGCAGATCACCCACGTCCAGCAGGTCAAGAATCTGTTTTTGTATGACCCGTAAGGATGTGTGGGAGGTGACGCAGTAGCGTAATCAATATTAATTATATAGACTGGCTCGTTGTGGTGTGAGTGGGTAACACACTCGGTGGAATAGAAGCAAAGAGATGAGTTAAATCCTCTGGTTTCCTGCTCCTGCTGGGTCGCCGCCGCCGGCTGTGGGAGGGAGGGAGGAAGCGTACAGAATGTGAAAGTCCGCGTCCAGCACTCGTTATTTTTAATTTATGTTCAAAAGTGTGACTTTTTTTCCCTCGTCGTTTAAGCCAGAAATGTTTTATTCATTAAAACCAACAATAAGAAAAAAGTATGTGTGAAAAATGAAAGTGCAAACTCGTTACTTTCAGGAAATCTGATAGGCCATTAGCAGCTCTTTTTTTTTCCCTTCTGAAATTTTCTCCTCGTTTTCTATTATGCAAAATATATTCTGAGATGTTTTGACAGCTTTGTTTACTGGGTACTGCAGTAATTTTTATTTATTTATTTATTTTTCACAGCCTTCTACACGTGAAGGTAATGCATGCGACACACCGTGCCAGATAAGCCTGGCACTGCTGTAGCATGTTCCTGTCTTCCATCCAGACCATCCACGGAAACTGGATGGAAAAACAAACCCACAGAGGCTTCGGTGCCCTGATTCTGACATTAGAGTGCAAGCTGAGTCCTTGAGGACCAGTTGGAGCAATTTTGCACAAATGTTAATGGAGGGTGAGGGAGGATGTTCCTCTGCGGTTCCCAAATTTACAGTGCAGTGCCGGGAATACTCTGAGGAGGGGAGGACACAAGCGGGCCACAGAGGAGGTCAGGAATTATGTCATCATCTCTGTGTGTTTGTGTTACTATAGTCACACCCTTCTCCATCCCTCTCCCCTCTCTCTCCATTTCTCTCTATATCCCAGGCACATGCCGCGAATTACATAATGCGTCCCCACCCCTGCGCTGCTGTAGAGCAAAACAAAGGCACCCTGCCAGCAGAAACACAGCAACGGAGGCACATGAGGAGAGGGTTGAGTATTTGTTTATGCGCATGTCTTTGACAAAAAGGTAGAGAGCAAAGAGAGGTGCGTGTTCGTGCGTCTCGCTTGTTTACAAATAAATGACCACGTGAACGCCCCTGGCATCCAAAAGCAAAGGAATCGCCGTGTTTTCCTGGCAACGAAGGCGGCGCGGTATTCCTCCAAAAACAGAGAGGATCCCGAAGCTTCAGGGTCGCGGCTACCGCGGCTCAACCTCACAGCTTCCTCGAGTAAACAGCTGCGCTGCTGCAAACCAACTGGAGTTCATAAACGCTTATTTTAGTGGTCAGGAGAGTCAGAGGTAGACTTCTGAGAGCAGATGCTTCATAGCTCTCACAGCGTGACATACATATGTCTTGTATAAGAGCGCGCTGGCAAACCAGGGCGTGAGTGATTACTGCCCACCAAAAATCTTATTAGCGGTTGTGTATGTTAGGAGAGCGGAGCGTAAACTATTACAGATCAGATTCTTCTTCTTACATAACAGGCCGCAAACAAGAGCCCTGGTGCTGAATGACACCCATGAGGTCGAGCTCTGGAGCGTGGAAAAGATCAGGAAACTCCAGCCCGGGTGAGTGGAAAAGGGCGGGGTAGCATTACCCTTAATAAGGACAAGAAAAATATTCCAGCCCAGAGTGCCCGAATTATTAAGCCAGCAGGGAATGACTATGGCATTGTTCGTCTTTCGCTCATTATGGCTGCTGGGGTCGCTGAGGTGGTGCGTGGGTGACGTCTGCATATTTCACCGCGGAGCTTCGGGACGCTCTAAAATCAGAGTAATCGTTCCGTAACCGCAGGAAAACAACATGAAGGAATCCACACTGGTGATGAAAAGCAGAGCATTGCATTATGGAACATGACCGCAAGAAAACAGTTTGAGGACACTAAAGTCAGACAGAGCCACTTATAGCTCAACTGCTTACAAGTGTGGTTTTAAACAAAGCATAGACCAAAAAAAAAAAAAAAAACTGCTTAAAACTCCTTAAAAACACGCTGCTGTACATACTGGAATTCTTTTGGCTCCTTCCGACCATTAAACAACACAAAAGGAAAAATGATCATCGCCTTGCAGAGCACTTTGAGCTGCCTGCCCTGGGAGTCTGGAGAGCTTAAGTAGGCTGTACTGTAAGCAAGAGGCTTTAATAATTTAGTGGACCGTGGATCGATATGGAACTTAAAACATGTGGTTGTGATATTTCACCTTACTCAGAAATCACAAACGAGATCTGCACCTCATGATTTTAAATCGAGGTTGTGCTGTTCTCCTCCCTCAGACGTGGGTTCTCGAGCAGAGAAATAAAACAACGGGACAGCAGCGAAATGCAGCTCGAGGTTCGCCCGCGGTCTCGAGGGTGCCGACCGATGATCTTTGATCTGCACGGCGTGATATCTCAGGATATGATCGGGCTGGGAGCGGCCTGAGTGGGCGGGTGCATGTCAATTAGGCTGGGGTTTGTGGGCGAGGGAGTCAGTCTCCTCTGCTGTCATGACAACCACGAATCTTTAATCCCCCCCCCCGCTCGGCATCTTCCAGCCCACTCCTCTCCGTGCTGTCTACGATGAGTGGGAAATGTGATTACCTTTGCCCCGAGGGCAGAGATGACGTAACTGCAAAGGAAACGTGCACACTTTTCGATCCCAGCGCCCACCTGATGTGGTCGGGGGGGTGGGGGGACGACAACATTATCCAAACACCATTAAGACACAGAGCTGCAGATTTAAACATGCTAATGATCCAAAAAAAGAAAAAAAAATGACCCCTGCCCTCCTAATGAATATTAATATTACATTTCAGCCTACATCAACCAGCAATGAGCAGCATCACAACTGCATCTCCCTGGCACCGGATTCCTGCTGAGAGTCCCTCTGCCTGTTGGCCAACAAATAACCACCAGGCTCCTACACCCTCCTCCCATCACTGCCAGCTTGTAAAACAGTCATATTTTACTCAACAGCCTTCCCTGTTGGCCCTCGCTGAGCCAAATGGCGGCCGTCAGCAGCACAGTGGCAGCATTTCGTGGCAGCCATATGCACAGAATTCAGCGTTTCAGATGGCCCGAACAGTTTGGCTTCAGCTTCCCCTGTTAGCATCAAAGATATGTGTACGGGAGGAGGGGGGAATAACTGTTGTTCACAAAAACAGCATCTGGGAGGGTCTGAGGTGTCATCAGTATGCACGACACTACACCAGCAGACCAGCAGGAAGCCTGAAAAATGTTACTGGACCACAGTTTGAGTTGTTTTTATGTGATCGCATTTCATGTGATCAGATTGTGGGGAAAGGTCGGCATCGTGTCCACGATAGTTCGGTCCAGACAGGCGGACTGAAGCGCCTGAAGGTGATGTGTGGATGATAGCAGGAAGCAGGAGGAGGGCGGGCGCTGATTGCCGGATTAAACCGGAGAGGAGAGGAGGCGAGGAGAAGGAGAGAGGAGATGACATGATGGGATTCAGCAGCTGCCCCCCCCCCTCGCTGTCCCTGTGCGGGAGGGAGTTTGAGATTATGTAACTCGAGCACCTCCACCAGCCTGCTGTACCCACCCGGCTCTGTGCAAACACACATACACACACACATCAAAGACACCCTCACACTGGCTGATGCATACACTCACTGACAAGGACATTTTCCAGCTCTACAAAAATGGGCAATAGACGGTGATAACTGGTTGATCGTCAGAATGCTAATTAGCAAGTAACTGATCATTTATTCATAATTAAATAAATTTTTAAGGTCCATGCCATACTACATGGTTCCAGCTGGGTTGGTTTTCTTCGTTTGAAGAGCAATTTGAGGAAGCCAGCTCGCTTTCTTAAATTTTACAGTCAGAAAACATGAACTAAATAATCAAAAGAGGTGAATTAATTCATCATTTATTGCAATCCTGCTTGAAAACAGCACTGAAGCACCTGTCCGGGTAACTGTTTGCTGTTCAGATACCGTTCCTGCGTTCGTTTGTCTTATGTAACGGTACCAGTTTGTTTGCTGGACAAAGGAGGAACTCTGACAGCCTCACATATGGCTCACATATGGTGCTTCGGGGCCAAGTAACCAAATAAATTGCCAATATTGGCAGAAAATATTTACAAAAAGAATTGTTGGGACTAAACAGGCACATATGGTAGAAATCAAAGCCACGCCATCCTTTAATTGATTATATAATTCAGTCTAGTTATTTCCACGACAAAGTCTGAAACGTTCCAACAGTTTGGGGGTTTTGAACTGTTTTACAGGGAAACTGGCAACATAAATACTTTTTCTATTCTTTTATTTGCATTTTAAGAATAAAAATATATTAATTATTAGAAAGCATTCGTGAACTTAGCCTCTAGTTGCAGCCCTGCTGTAAATAGCTTCTCCTTACAGTCTTTTAATTTTGCTCCCTCTGATTAGAGGAGGATTAATAGACTGAAAGGCTGACATCTTGCCAGTTGCACCAGCTGTAGGAAATAAAGCCAACTGTATCCAAACACAGAGCCGTTTTAACTCTGATAAACACCCAGTTTCTTCTTTCATGTAATTATAGTTTTATGTGACAGATGCAGAAGCAACATTTTCTCTTCTACAGAATCCAGATCGGCTTCATTTGACAATCGCACTATTATTAAACATGGACATCCCCTTGTGTAATACTCATAACAGCTGGCAGATGCATGAGCCGTGCAGAAATCGCCGCCAGCTTTTAAAAGGAAATGTGTGGATCTTATCCCAGCTTCCTGTGGCCTGTGGAGGTGACACAGAGATTTTGCTGTCCTCAGCAGCTGACCGATGCAATAAGTGACCATAAGGGGTGCTGTCAGCGTGTGACACATCGTTTATCTTCATGACACGCCCGTGCAAAGAGGCTGCCGGCGGCCTCGAGCGAGGTGAACCAATCTGAAAGCGGAACTGAGACTGAGAGACTCAGAGGAAGTGCAGGGTGTGCTCCCTGAGTGGCCGAACAGACGATGAGTAAGAGCAGAGGAATCCCCGCCGCACGGTGTCCCATTACCCTGCAGTCAATCATCATCATCAGTCGGCTCAGAGCGAAGAGACTGCCACTCCTTCCTCGCATTAGCTCGCTCTCACTTTATCAAATCTAATCATCACAACAACGCAGAGACAGAGAGGATGACGGGAAAGCGAAACGCCGATGAAGACGGAGAGGATGCAGACACTAATGCAGGATAAAGTTTCTTTAAAGTGTTTTTCAGGTTGATTTCTGAAATCTAATTTCTGTTCAGATTCAGAGTTTGCAGTCCTTCATGTAGGTCAAGAGGTCCTGAAATATTTCCTTTATAATTATTATTATTGTTAAATTAATTGGTTTTTAAGTTGGTGATTAAAAAAAAAAAAATCCAGTGATAGTTTTAATCAGTGCTCAGTTTGTCTGCCTGTATTTAAGCATTTATCATTTCTTTCTGATTTCTTTGCAAAAGAAGGCCGAGGAGATGCTGAGAAAATACGTTTCAGTCTCATTTTGATGAATGTGCTGAAACTCACGAGAATGCATGAGAATATATATATATATATTTAAAAACGATCTACTGGACAGTTAAAGGACACAGACTTTTACTATTTACTACTGGATGCTGTGATACATGTAAAATGTCACCGCCTTTTCTAGGTGACGACCTGATCTGAATGGCAGCACGTGCTGCTCCAGGTCCTTCAGCATTAATGGTGCCTTCACAGATGTGCAAGTGAGCCTGAGTCCAGGGAGGGCAACAATGTTTCTGATATTTTTTTCCTTGTTATTCTTTTTTTTTTTTCTTTCTGTGGTAAACTTTTAATTTGCACGTGTGGATGCAGCGACAAACTGGAGAATCAGGTTAGTAACGCAGAGGCCTGCAGGTCAGGCATAAACATTCAAAATTAATAAATGCTTTTCCAACAACAACTGAATTCCTCACTTTCATCAGTTGATATTTTGTCTTTGTGCCATTTTAAAATCAAATATAATGTTTAAAATCACGCTTTTCTGCTTGAGTTGACATTTTCCGCAGCACGCCGACTGTTTTTGGGAAACGTGGCTTTTGGGGTTGCTGAAACACTCGGCATAAAACAAAGCACCGAACCTCATCCTGCCCTCTCCCTCCCTCCCTCTAGCCTGGCGATCAGCTGCTGTCTGCTAAACATCCCACGGAGCGGGGGCGACAAGGTGGAAAGGATGTGGATGAAGGGAGGCAGGAGTCGAGCTGTTTACTGTGTTGCTTATGTGCAGCGTGAGCAGCATGTTGAATGGAAGTGACAGCACCGGGGTAGGTAAAGGGTTAAAAAACAAAACAAAAACAAACAAAGCTGCAGGCGGGCAGCTTTTCATAATATATCACCATGCAGAGGATCTTATATACAGGGCACACACACGCTGAACAATGCAGTGATGGAGGTGCACTTGTCCGAGTTACCTCCAATAATAATAATAATAATAATAATAATAATAGGAGCTAAAGCTATTGCTCCATCCTCCCAGTGATCTATGACGACGCTGCAAACACCCAGTCAACAAATGAAAAATAGATACCACCCTCAGACAAAGACAGAGGTTTGGTGCGGTATCTGTACAGTACTGCTGCCCCCGCAGGAAACTGTAGGTGGAAGAAGCAGCAGACTGGAGGCCACTGATTATTGGGACCGCGTGGGCACCCTTGTGAAAATTGATATAACGAGAAATCTACCGGGTGGGTAGAAGAGTGTGTGTGTTTGTGTTCATGTGTAGGGGTTTTAATGGTGCGGGCGGAGATGAACGTGAATATTACCTCTTCTATCTTTTTTCAGACCACGCACACATTTAACCTTCCCCCAAAAATCTGCCGGCACCGAAATAGACGAGAGAGAGAGGGCCAGACTTCCGAACGCGGAGCGGAGACGTTTCTTCCCTCACGACGCAAATCCCAGAAGGTTTGAAGCCTCTGTTGTAATTTAGTAAAATCATTTACAAGCTGCCTGTGAAAACTGAGAAACTGTCACGATTATTTTTTTCCAACCTTCTTGAGATTTTTGAGAGAAAAATATTTTTATTTATCAGGATTCATTTCCTCTAAAGCTTCACTTTTAAAAGAATTTGGGGTAATTATAAAGGGTTAAAAGTACAGAGCGGTACACTATTAAGACCCACTTTTAAGACAAATTTCCACTGCTTTGCAATGGACAAGAAATCCATCAATTTTCTTCCACTTATCCGGGGCCGGATCGCGGGGGCAGCAGCCTAAGCAGAGAAGCCTGTGGGTTCAATCCAGCCTTCCAACGAAACATGTTGGACAAAATAAAAACTGATTTATTTCCAGCTGTCTACATTAAAACACTCACATGCTCTCTTATATAATACAATCTAAATCTAGTCATTAATATACTGATTGTGTGTGTTTAATTTCATTGATTAAATCTGAAGACTTATTGTGCAGCACAGGATGTAAGTTCATGTCTACAAACATTTTCTGCCTGCTAAAATTTGGAGAACACAAATCAGCATTTGCTGTCAAACACCACATACAGTTACACCATATATGCTGTCCTTAAAAACAGTGAAGAGAACAGAAAGAAAACTGAGACATCCAGGCTTGTGTTCTCCCCTCATCTCTGCAGATTTGTCTCCCTATTGGTCAAAACTGGAAAAGCCATCCCAGAATTCCTGAGCTTAACTGGGAAGTCAAAAATGCCTCAAAACACTGATTTAACCCATAAAAGCGTCAGAACTAAATCAAGTCAAATTTCCCTCAAGCCCATAATTCATTTACAGAGATTTAAAACTAAAACCAACCACTAAAGTGGTCTTTGGCTAACGTTTTGAGGCTGAAGCCAGCAGATATGTGATAATGGATCCCTGACACACAGGCCCAGACTTCCTGTCATCGTTTACGGTCCGACCGTGGATCCAGATCAAATTAAAAAGGATAATTCAACACAGTTTGAAGCTGTTATTTAAGCCAAACTGTTCACCTGCATGCAGCCAAAGCTGACTCAAACATGGAAGCCAGAGATCTTCCGGTACCAAAACTTGAGTCTTACGCCGTCAAACTCCACTTTATTATTCAAACGCTGAGTCTGTAAAATCATATAAGAACTACAACAAAATGTACTCAACATACTCTGTGTACCCACACTTTGTTTCTCAATGAAGCAACTATTTTACATGAGATTGCAATGATCATCTCAAGTTGTTTTTATTTTTAATCAGTCATTTAATTCATCAGAAACTAGTGAGAATCTCCATTAGTGCAACAAATGTAACAATTTTCAGTGATTTTAATACACAGAGGGAAATTGTAACATTTGAGAAGCTGAAAGTGTGGATCACTGAATCACTGTTAGGTTTAGTGCTGAAATATTGTTCCTCACACATAAATGCACATATGGTCTCACCCCAGGTTATTTATCCATCCGTCCATCGACCAGCAGTTTTTAGTATTCCCAGTTCCCGACTGGCTCTCACAGCCAGCCGAGTTCTCGCAGCTGCAGCTCCGAAACGGTGGAACAGCTTCCCCCTGCAGCTACGGCGATCTACCACAATAAGAGCATTTAACACCCAACTAAAAACAAACCTCTTCTCACTTATATCCTTTGTGCACTCCAGTATAATCACTAAAAAAAATGTTTTAATTGCCTTTTTTCCCCTAATTGTTTTATCCTTTTTTTTAAATTCTTTGTTTTTTCAAAATTTTAACTCCTTTTATTATTTTTTTTATTAAAACAGTTTAAATGACTGAATCAACAAGTGCTGCATAAATAAGCTGACTTATGTTCTAATTTTATGAACTGCAACATTTTAATTTTGTGCAGCGCATCATGTTTTTTTAAAGTCTGTATTTTGCATGTTTTTTTTTGTTTTTTTTAATTTTGTGGGCAAAGCCCAAAAATGTGATAGTACAAGATGTTCCTCTTAAATATAGAAATAAAACACAGGAGAACATTGAAATACTCGAAGCTTAAGTGTTACTTGATCTGCTCAGAGTGACATTCGTCCTGTTCTGTTTAAAAAACTAAAAATAAAAAAGAACTGAGCAACTTTTCAGTTTAGATTTGATGTCGCATTTTGAGCCCAGCGGTTTCAGATAAGCCCTGAAAGTCGCTGAAATTCAGCAGTGAGCTCTCAACTGTACACAAACACCCACTTCTTTATTTGAGGAGGCTAAAAAAAGAAGAAGAAAAAAAAAAACTGGAAGTAAAAACAAGCTGCATGTCAAACTGCATCCAGTCAGTGTCTCGAGTGGCTGTGACACAGAAGAAACGGCGCTGCGGCGGTTCCGCTTTACTGAGCTTGGCGACTGATGGCCGATGTGGCGTCAAGAGACACCTCGATGGGCCGCGTGGGACAGGAAGCACATTTCAGTCACTTCTGTGTGAAAAGAAATTTTGCACGCGTACGGTGAGCTCTGTGCATCACACAGGCAACGAGGAGGAGGAGGAGGAGCGGAGGTGGAAGCCATATAGGAAATTTTAGAAAGACCTTTAAGGTAATTAATATTCAGATTAATGCAATTCAAAACACTTAATTCTTAGTTCATGCTTAGGTCAGACTGAACTACCTCAAATTTAAGCTTCTCAAATATGATCCTCCCTGAATTCTGTATTACAATGAATTCAAGTTGAATCTTAGTTTAGCAGCTGTTTCTCAGCTATTTTGTCATCAATGCTGCAAATTTTCCTCCATTTTCATCTTTTCTTAGTATAACTGAAGCTTTTTTTTTTTTTTTAGCATTATATGTTTATTTAAATGTTCAGAACAGGAGAGCATTTCATCAACAGCAGCAAAAATGACAGAATAGTCTGACACTGTTGTGACAGTGAGACGAGGAAAATGAATACCTCTCTCACATCTGGACAGTAAATCTTGAGCTGAAGTGAGCAGGTAATTATCTCAGCTCAGTATGAGGACTGGAGACAGCCTCGGGCTAATCCTAATTATAGTTATTAATAACGACACATCCACACCAGTGTTTTCCTGTTAGCCAGTTGCAAACTGGACCGGGATCGGCCTCTCATAATCATGCTGGTACACACAGAGGTAATAATGCTGGTACTTGTATAGCGCATTTCAACTTTAATTGAGCACTGAAAGCACTTTTTACTACAACCTCTCTCTCTCTCTCTCTCTCTCTCTCTCTCTCACACACACACACACACACACTGCTGAATGCATTGGGGAAAACTTGGGTTCAGTACACCAGGATCGAACCACCGGGCCTGGAAACCTACTCTATTCCCAGCTGAAGTTATATTTTATTTGCAGCCAGCAGAGACTCCTGGAAGTTGCTGGTGCTGCAGAAGAACCAGCAGTTTATTCTTTTCCTTTTTTTGTTCAATTTCTACAAAGAACCAAAGTGTGGAAATAATGGCGTGTTTTCACGGTGGATAACGTGTCAAACGTGTTCCTAAAGAGCTTCAGGGATGCTTGTAGATGGATTCACTTCCAGTTTCCTTCTGTTTTCACTCTTTATGCTAAGCTGAGTGCCTGCTGGTTTGAGGTATATGCTCACTGCACACGCACACCTGTCAAAAACAAGGTGAATAAGCATATTCACCAACTATTCCTCCAAGTGGCAACAGGAAGCTTTGTGTTTGTGTGAGGTTTATAAGTCACAACGGTGCAAGCATTTTACAGCAATCACAGCGTGCAGTCAACACTTACTTCATGATGATAAGAATCTAAAAATACATTTATTTGACCACTTTATAGAGGTTCTCTCCAGTTCTGAGGAGGCAGTTTTTACTATTTTCTTACAGTGGGGCAAACAATGATGGGCAAAAATAAATAAATAAATAATAATCATTGCTGTCCTGAATACTTGGTTTCATTCTGCTTAAATGCAAAAAAAAAAAAAAAAAAAGTTAAGCCCAGATTAGAAATGACATTAAGTTTTTCAGTAACTTCATCACAGACTTACACATCAGCGTGCTGCTGTGCAGCAGCCTGGAGTCCTGCAGTTTGTCAAATCAAAAGCGACGGCAGCGCAGCTTTCGGTTGTGCTCGGCAACATCCGAAAGATAAAATCAACGCTCCGGATCCTCCGGCTCGACCGTCCCGGTGCCCACCTGTTGGTCACTGAGTGACAGCTCACTGGCTGCTTCCTGTCTACGCCGGTCAGAGACCTGAGGAAAGGTGTCGCTCAAAGCCCTCAAATGGAAACACTTCACATCTGCGACCTCAGGGGGGGGCAAACGGGAAACGCTGCAGAGAATCCCTGTGAACGTGACGGTGGGGTTTTTTTCACGCCGCTCCACGGGGGAAAATGCTCACTTCTTAGCCGGACGCTGCTGATGTGAGTGTCCTTGTGTTCGGGGAAACAAAAGGAGGCACTGCGGAGCACAACAAGTGCATACTTACTCTGTGTCAACACAACCAGTCACAAGTCTGCGCTTCCGCCCTATCAGCTGTGGCTGAGCAGCAGCGCGGGGCGTTGCCTGCGGTTTCCTCAGAATAATGTGACGAGGAGGGGAATTCCTGTAAGGCCCGGGTAGGGGAGGAGGGGGGAGGAGGAAGGGAGGGCCCGGCCAAACAGAGCAGGCCCGGTGACGTCACTAAAACCGGCTTTGGCACCCTCCAGGGGATCCTTCTTCTCTCGGCCTCCCTCCCTCCCTCCCTCTGTTTGTGTCGGAGGAATTTAAAGCGTCCTGCCAACTGCTGGTTGCCTAACAGCTCACTCACCGGCTGAGGAAGACTCCGAGGTGTTTACCGGAGGACTTTTTCCTTTTTTTTTTCTTTTACTTCAATCCTCACGTCTGATCTTAAACCTTCGTTTTCAGTTCCTCTTTGATGATGAGGTTGCATCTTAGCAGCTGGATACTATGTTAAAGCACATCATTCATAAACTCTCCCAAATACTGTAATTTAACTTTGCTGCTCATTGATATCAGTATGCTGAGGATGTGTTTGAGTTAAAGTGGTATTACAAGACTCTCTAAAAAGTCTTAAACTGAGCCTCTTTGTATCTTTGTTTTTAATTATTCTGTGCAGAGACTGCTTCAGCTTTTATGCACGTTTTGTTCAGGAAGAGTTTAGTGTGTATGCATATGATGACATTTAACACAGATCCTAATAAAAGATCCTCTTCAGACATAAAAAGAAAGATGCATATATTAGTGTGGGTTTCTGACATTAAAAAAGTTCAGCTGCCAAAAAAAAAAAAAAAAAAAAAAGTTCTAATATCCACCAGTATGTTGTTTGTTTTGGATACATTATGTTGCTAGAAGTTTCCAGGATGAGCCAAACACGTGAATTAAAAAGGAAATGAATCAACATCAGCGGCTTCTGGTTTCAGCTTCTCAGATGTGGTGACAAATAGAGCAGTTTTATTTATATGAAAACGCATCTTAATTAATCTAGAGATGAAGAAAATCAATTGGCCTCTAAAATTAATGTTCACGTCTGAGCACATCGAGCATTACTGAAGTTAAGTAATGGGTTCTGACTTTTTTATTCCAGTGTCATTTTAAAGTGATTGATGGTCAGTTTGCTTCCTCGGATAACAAAGTTAAATGTGATTTGCTTTCATTTGTCTGAAGTGGCCCGTCCATAAATATAGCCTCCTGTGCTTTGCCTTAAAAAACAGCAAACCACTGCTGCTCTCTAAATGGAAAATAGAGACACCCAGCAGCAATTCTGTTTTTCTTTTTAACTCCAAAATAAAAAAAAGAGACATTCAAGGCTGCGTGTGGGCGAAAAAGAAAACCAAGAGTCTGGAAGTGGCCGTGAAAACTGCAGGATCTTGTGAGGATGTTTTAAAGTCAACAACAAATTGTGCCGCTCAGTTGAAGCTCCCTAAAGGAGGCGCAGTGCTGACTGAGATAAAGCTGCAAGGTCTCAGAGAGAAACAACCTGCAGGTCGCTGTGAGAGGGCTTTTAAAGTGACCAGGGTTGATGTTTAAAGGAGGGGGTTCACCCCCGCTCAGAGCAACAAGCGCCCCCCCCCCCCAGGACGAGTGGGGCTGTTAAATGACAAAAGCATCTCCCAAAGTGACACCAGCCTGCACTGTACTGCAGGCTGGTTGGGGGGGGAAGAGGAAGCTCCCTCTGCTTTATTTTTGGATTAGTCATCATGGGGAATTCTCAGGGTTTTACAGTGTGGCTGCAAAAGAGGTTCAGAAAATCAGATAAATATTTACCCAGGCCAGAGACAATACACAGCATGACCAAGCACTTTCTGCAGTGTCATTGCCGGGGCAAAGAAGATAAATACTTCACAAGCAAAACGTCCAGGATCAACATCAGCACTGTAATTAGGCCAGCCAAAGCTGCAGCATGAAGTTGGTGTTGGCATGTTAAAAGCAAAAATAAGCAGTGACTCACTTTTGACAGCTTAGCGCACAATCTCCCCTGACCTTAAAAGTGACCTAAACGGGGATCACTCTGCCTGTGTGTGTGTGTGCGTGTGTGTGTGTGTGTGCGTGTGTGGGGAGCGGTGGAGGACACTGCGCCTCATCTCTGTGGGAACATCTGAGTTAATGACAGCTGAGCTGGTGATAATGCAGTCCAGCCTGAATGAAGTAATCCAGCTAGTAACCCCCCCCCCCCCCCCCCCCCGGTGTGTGCTGGGTGTCCATTAGGTTTAAGATGTCTACAAACATTCACACAATCAGGGTTACCGCAGTCGTTCAGCGCCACACAGTCACGAGTTCAATTGCCAAGAAGTTTCCTATCCTCGCTGCATACAAGCAGTCGCCCACGCTGACCCCTTCATACTCCGAATACCAAAGTGAAACCAATCCAAAACCGCGTGAGGAGGGCAATCGGAGGCTTTTCTTCTCTCTCTGGCTTTTCCTCCGTTCAGGGAGTTCACATCGAAACTCTTCTCTTGGCTCGGGATTTTAAGCGTGTACAGTCGCGACCGGGAATCCAGTCAGCAGAGTACAAAAACCACATTCACACATTCTCTCCGGAAACGAGTGGATTTCTGGCAAAAAGGGCGTCAACTTTATTCCAAAGAGTCAAAATCTGTTTCTGTTTCACCACATTATGGAGGAAAATAATGTATTTTACTCTCAAGGAAAACATGTCAAGCTTAAAAATAAACTACTAGTGGCTCGCAGACCACACACACACACACACACACACACACACACACACACACACACACACACACACACACACACACACACACATCATATAACCAGAGTTATATGAATATCAAATAATGAGGTCAGCTCTAAACCCTCAGATTTTTTTAAAAACTCTTGGTTCTTTGTCCAAGAAGGTGGGTATACCTAAAGCACAGAAATGCTGCTCACCTTCTGTTTAAAGCTTCTGTTTTAGGTAGGCTGTACCAAGATAAACAAGGATTATTTTAAACTGTAAATCATGCAAAGCTGCTCTAGCAGAGCTCAACATGGGGGTAACAACATGGGGGTGGAAATGCACAAAAAAGATCCTCTTGGCTCATATGTTGATAGACAGCCACAGCCAAACTTCTACTTCAAGAGGACTTTGACTATTTTGAAACTTTGCATACATTTGTTCAGAACACTTAAAACAGGATTTGACTGATTGAAACTCTCACTTGGGTGAGAACATCTTACGCGCCTGCAGTGAGGGTGATCTTTGAGGAAATTTAGGAAAAAGCTCACCATCAGAGACGCATTTATATCTCAAAGGCTTTGACGCAATCGCGTTCCCAATCAGAGGAATCGAACGCGATTCGGGCCAATAAGTTTCCTCCAGCTGGCAGCTGTTGTTCTCATATCTCTGAATCTAATCACAGTGCCATCCTCGCTGCAGGAGGAGAGACTATTACAGCCGCCAAGCCTTCTAGGAAAAGAGACAAGTCTTAATTAGATCAGGAGCTTATGAGGCTGAGGACAGTGAGAGGCAGAGAGAGCAACAAAAGCCAGGGAGTGTGTGCAGGAAACCGGGATCTGGAAATATGCAAGGTCATTGATCATGTTACAGAACGGCAGCGAGAACCTGCTCAGGCTCACCCCCCCCAATGAAAAACAAGCCCCGTCTCACAACCATCACACCCTCCTCCACCCGCTGCCTCCCACCGCTGACCTCAGGGGAGGAGCTGAGATGTTAATGAGAGCTGTTGTGATGTGGAAACATGGGGCATGTTAATGGCATGAAAATCCATTATGATTTAATTTAAACAAATCTCCTCTTGACTGTAGGATGAAGGCCGCTGTTGTTGCAGTCTGAACCCAGTGCGTGGCTGAAAGCTTTAATCAATTTGTCGATCTGCGATTGTTTAGGCTGAGTGGAAATGCCAGACATTTACAGTGTTTTGGATATTTAAAGACATCATGTTGGGCTGTGGGAACTTTCAGTGGGGAGATTTTTTTTTTTTTTTTTAAATGACATTTTATAAACTGGTAACAACTGTCAGGTTAAATATTAGATGTAGCCCAAATAATATTTAATATTTGCTCCTGTGCACAGAAAACATTTGGTGGATTCTGTTGTTGTTGTTGCTTTATATAATGATCTGCTTGTTTACCATAAATCCATTCTTTTAGGACCTTTTTCTAATCTGCTAACAGTCTATGTTTTTAAAGAAGAGCAGAAATGCCCTGTGGAGTACACAGATATAAATGTGCTTTATCCAGACGGCTGGTGGAGGTTTAGTAGGCAGAATCTGACATGTTTAATGAAACAGTTAAGGACCTTGAAGAGGCTGAGGGGGGATGAGCCCCTAAAACACTGGAGCCTGCATTTCCTGTAACGTGCATCCTCAGTTTATGGTGCAATTTCATATGAAAAAAATCTCAGATCTCAAGCCGAGATACGGCATCATCAGGGTTACCACCAGAGCCGCAGAAGACATTAGAAAATAGTTCTTAAAGGTAAAACTGCTGCTTTAAACATCAGAAATGTTCTACTGTACAGGAAGTGAGCCGTTTGATTTAAAGCCACTGATGAACACACAAGAAACCGACATGTCGCAGCACGTTTTTCTGTGATCTTTCACTGACTGCAGGCTTCTGGGGAAAGCAGCGCAAAACTATTAAATGAGAAGTCACCAGATAAGACAATGAAGCCTTCACGTGCCAAATCTTTTTAAAGAGACATTCGGTGATCAAACCCAACACAGCTGCGGTCTTTTCACGTAGCGCGAAGCGTGTTTGCGCCTTTCGGCTCGCCCGGAGAGACTGGCGGCCGGCTCTGCGGATCCCACAGGGCTTTCCTGCAGCTGCTCTGAGACTCTCGCTGGTTTCTCTGTCTGCAGATGCCGCCAGACAACCATCTGCTTTTATAGCTCATTTAGCACATACACGCTCTTGCATATACGGGATTGGTGCTGAATGTAAACACAGTGGGACACGTCTCAACAGAGGCCACAACAAACAGCCCTGTGTGTGTTACCAGTGAAGCGTCACAAATCAAGCTTTCCTTTTAAAATCTAAAAGGACAAACTGACAAACACTCAGCAGACACTTTATCGGGTTCTCTTTGCCAGTACCAGGACGCACTGCCTTAATCCTTCATGGCACTGATTCACTAAGGTGATGGAAACACCGCTCAGAGATTTTAGGCCATGTTGACGTGATAGCATCACACATGATGAGGATCTCCCATTCCACCACGTCTCAAAGGTGCTCTGCTGGATTGAGATCTATTGACTGTGGAGGCCATTTGAGTGCAGTGAACTCATTGACATGTTTGAGATGATTGGAGTTCTGCTGGAAGCAGCCATCAGACACTGTGGTCATAAAGGGATGGACATGGTCAGCAACAATACCCAGGTAGGATCCATGCCTTCATGTTTACACCAAATTCAGACCCTACCATCTGAATGTTGCAGCAGAAATCGAGACTCATGAGACCAGGCAACAGTTTTCCAATCTCCTATTGTCCAATTTTGGTGAGCCAGTGTGAACTGTGGCCTCAATTTCCTGTTCTTATCTGGAGACTGAGCAGCTGCTGTAGCCCATCTGCTTCAGGGCTCCATGCTCTTCTGCATCCTCATGCTCAGTTTGAACTTCAGCAGTTCATCTTGACCATGTCTGCACGCCAGGGGCTCAAAACAAACCAAAGAGCAGCGTCTTTTCCTTGAAAAATAAAAGCAGATTGACTAATTGGTAACAGTTTTGTCACAAACTGTGAGCAGCTTGAAATAATTAAAAAAAAAAAAAACATACTAGAAAAGTGGGAAGAATGCAAGTTAATTTTGTCCAGCAACCTCCAAAATTACAGCTTCACGCAGACAAAGAAAAACAGCAGGTCCTCAATGGCTGAACATCCATTTGACAAAAAAGGAAACCATCACATTCATGTCTGCTGATCAGCTGACTGAATAATCTCCAACATTATTTTAGGTGAACCGTCATGTTGTGACTGTGTGGATCCGATGGACACGACTGCCGCTTCTTCCTCTCTGATGTTGATATTGCTGCCCACCTCCACCTCCGCCCCATTCACTGCTTTCTGAGCGTTTCCTCTGCCATCAGCAGTAGGCAGGAGGTAATGTTACATAATCCGAGTGCGAGAGACATGGCGTTCCCTTGCTGTTTTTATTTTATCTTCCTCCTCCTCCTCGTCTCATTCTCAGTCCTCAATGTTCCCACCTTGTCCTCCCATCCTCCTTCCTGTTTTTTTTTCCCCCTGCTCACTGCCATCATCTTCTTCTTTTACTCTCTGCTTCTTGCCCCCCTCCCCTACCGTTTCTTGCCATCAGTTTCAAAACAAAGCAGGAACGTGGCGACCAGCATCGGAGACCAAACTGACAAAAACCACCAATCCCAGATATCCACTTTCCTCATCATCTAATTGATTAATCATCTGATCATGCCAGCCTCACCTACATTTGAGTTCAACACAAAAGATGCTTAATTCATAAAGAAGCTTCCAAAAAGTGTCTTTATTGAGATTGAGTCATAAAATTCAATGGCAGCCAGCAGGTTTCTCTCTAAAGCCGTTTTCAGAATTAAAGTGTCAGCAGAATGATGTCGGGACAAAGTTTGATTCAGATGAGTCCTCGCTGCTTTAACCAGCTCGGTTTAGTTTAGCCGACGGTGCTGCTTGATTGGAGTTTGCAGAAGGCCCGTTAGCTGTGCTACTCTCACATGACTGAGAATCACACTGGCTTTGTATTAGGGAGCTGGCAGGCCACACACACCCACACACACCTTCTTCAGCTAACGTCTAGAAAAGTTCAGGACTGTATGAGAAAAATAAATAAAGCAGCAAGCTGCCCGGTTTGATCCTCCTCAGTGGTTATTAGGTTTGAGAAGGTGGAACAATCATTACTGTCCTTGCGGTGGCAGATTTGGTTTTGTGTCAACCACCTATTTCCAAAAAGCCTATTAAATGTCTGTCATCAATAGTGATCATTCACATACATCCACAGAGATTTCCAGTAAGTTGTCTCCGCCAGCTAGTAGCCTAAATCCGGTGAATTTTACCCAGCAGACTTCACCCGCTGACCTTTTGGCCTCTTGCTTAAAGAGAACTGCCTCCCTCTCTGTGCTCCACATCTGCCCAGATGCTACAGCTGTACAGCATCGGCCCACTGGAAAAGCTGCACACAAGTCCTCCTCCTTGGTGGTGATTAGGTTTAGGCTCATGTGGCTAAACTCAGACTGCGTGTTCTTGAATCTAACTTGTGGCAAATGTCTAAATGCTTAAATCTGCCCTTGAGGCAGGGGAAGCTCAGCAGGGGTTCTCGGCCATAAGTCGGGGAGCACAGGTTTTGTGGTTTATGTTTGATCCTGTAGCTCCTGTACTGTGAGGGTTTTTTTTCCTAGAAAGAGTAGTGGTTTGGTTTTTTGTTCTGGGCTTGGAGTCCCTGAAAGTGTATCCACTTCCTGTTTGTTCATTTTTCATTTCTTTATCTGTATTTTTTGGGTTGTCACTTTGTAAATAAATGGCCGGTTATTTGACTGCTATTTGACATTTGTCATTCTGAAAAATGTGCATGTGAGGAAAGGTGACATGCCCACTGAAAACCAAATCGACCTGAAAACTTGATTTTACAGGCTGCTATCAGAGATGATTTACGGTTATTTTACATCCATGTGGAGCTGATGTTGTCACCTGTTATTTCTCAGTGGCCCTTTAAGTCACAGCTTCATGCAAATCATCAGTTATTTAGATAATTTACAATTTTGCAACTCTGCCAAGAGCATAAAGAGAGGCAGACAAATATAGTGAGTGACTGGGTGAGTGCAGTAAACAGGAAACCCTCTGACACCGGAGGATTAACCGCGACCCATGCCAAGTCGTGCGCTTCAAGGGGAGCTAACGAGATGATGCATGTAATAAAATTACTGCAAAAAAAGAAGAAAGAAACAGATCTGCAGGTACCAGCGCTCATAAACGCTCTGGCAACAGATATTTCTATTCTTACATGAAGCTGCTCAGCAGGGGAGGGAGAGGAGATCAGTGATGATCTCATACTGTGTGGAAGAAGAAGTCTCAGTTCAGCTTCGCTCTATCTCTGGACGAGCTGTTGCGTAACGCCTCCAGATCATCCCCGACTGCAGCTCAAGAGCTTACGGCATCCTGCAGCTCATGTAGTGCGTCAGCTGCTGCTGTCCGGCCGCCGAGGCCGAACTCGCTGCGCCCCAGATGAGCGCCGGGGTGACTGAGCTGGGTTGCTTGTGGGGATTTTTGCCGTTAACCCCGTGACTGACATTGTTGTTACTCAGTGATGGAAAACTGATAAAGTTTTGAAACTCTTTTCCAAAAAATTGAGCTGAAATGATTTGCTGCATTTATACTTTTGAGCAGTTGAAGGTTTGAACTTTTTATGTCTCATTTACACGCAGCACTTGTTGAATCTCTGAACTGTTGGAGGCAGCACCTAATCTTGAGCTCTGGGGGTTATGCTGAGCATATTCTGCTATTTTCTGGCATCACGTCAAGAAAATAACAAGCAGATTGTAAGCTAGTGGCAGCATTTTTGCAAACATCCTAATAAATGTTAAATTAATTTTCCCAACACAGCAGGACCCAAACACCCACGAAACAATGCTCAAAAACAGTCAGAGAGATGGAGGAATAATTACAAACATCAACAACAACCTGCGGTGAGATGAGAAAATGAGGAGGAAGACGCAGACAGAAACAAGCAGACAATGAAGCAGCCCACACTGAAACAAAAGCCTGCAGCGAGGAATAAAACACAAACTGATCCGCACAAAGACGAGAGCTCGCAGCGGCTGCACAATACCTGATAGGAGGGGAGAAGAGTACCAAAGAAAGTCGAGACTTTCTCAGAGAGCAGCTGGCTGCCCCCAGTTGGTTTTCCCTCCCGGAGTCAGACACGCTTACGGGGAAACACCTGACATTTCCGACCCAGACGGCAGACACTTTCCCAACCGATAACTGCTGACATTCCTCTGTGGCTCTCTCTGTCTCCCGGAGAGAAGGAGAGAAAAGAAAAGGAGAAGGCTGAATCGGCACTGCAGAGCGGAAAGCCGAGCGTCTGGCTGCCGTCTGTCCTCACACACCAACACACAGCTGTGTCTCTGCGCTTTCACTTCTGCCTGGTTTCTGCACTCTCAGTGTAGCAACCACACTTCTTTCTCCTCCCTGCCTGGCTTCGTGTTCCTTCTCCCCCCCTCCTCTCCTCTCCTCCCTCTTCGTGCTCCTTCCTTTCTTTTTTTCTTTTTCTCCTAATCCCTACTCTAAATCAGGGAAAGCCCTCACTGCCTGAGCACTGACTTCCCTGAGCTGTGTACCAGAGCGCTCTCTTCCTGTAAAAAAAAAAGAAAAACAAACAAAAAACAAAACAAAAAAAATAGCAGGATGGGCGCTCTGCACTCAGCACAGGTCCCTAATTCCCTCGTAACACTCATATACACACACAGTCAACATCAGATTATCCGCTAACCTACGTGTGGCGTTCAACCTCCCACGCCCCCGGAGAGCCTATAAATGCCATCTCTCTGTTCTGTGGATTGATCCGATCCGTGTAGGCGACTGTGGGGACTAATGAAGACGCTAATGAGAGAAGCCACTGAAACACAGATGATCTGCAGGATGTGTGATGGACAGGGTCAGCATGAACCTAACACAGCTCTGCCACCACGAAAACACACAGGGATGTCTTTTTTAGGAGCGACAAATCAGGATCAAATTTTCATTAGAATTGCAGACGTGTGAATAACATCAATCTTCTCATTGCAATGCAGTCCTCTGCTAGCAAATCTTGGGTCCTGGTATTTTTGTGGGTGTTACTTTGACACATGCAACCCACCTAAACATTGTTTCAGATCAAGCACACCTTCTGTGGACACAGCAACGGTCCCCAGAAGCAGATAAATGCACAAACTGCTCAGAAAAGGCTCGAGGAGAACTCTCTGTGGGATTCTGCAGCCAGTTTAGACCCACCGGTTAACCTAACACGCACATCTTTGGACTGCCAGAGTACCCGGAGATGCCCCACACAGGCACAGAAGTCAAGATATAATGTGGCGATTAGTCATTTTTATAAGTGCTTGTATGTATTTTCTTTTTTTGTTTTGCTTTAACTGAGACTAGCTAGATGCTAGCCCCATTTGTCACGTCTCTACATTTCAATCTTCTCCCATTAGATGAGATTAGATTAGCATCTGGTGCTTGTGGATCGTGTGGCAGAGGTCACGGTTCCCCCAAACCACCTGTGGCAGCTAACAGCAGGACCGCTGCTCCTCCACATTGAAAGGAGTCCGTTGAGATGGTTTGGGTATCTCGCTAAGATGCCTCCTGGATGTTTTGGGTATGTCCAACCAAAAGGAGACCCAGGGGCGGACACAGGACACGCTGGGCAGATTATTACAGGCAGCTATAAACCTGAGGGTTCATATTTTTCAACTAATCATTTCAGCAACGCCAAATCTGTCATTACTCACCTCCGAGAAGACGCTTCTCTCCTCTGAACACCTGTACGCGCTGCCTGAGACTCACAGTTAGTCATGCGGTGCACATGGAAAATAAAGTCTCGGTACAGTAATAAACAATACCTGGATTTTATTTCATGAGGCACACCTGCACTAAAGCCTGAGTCACACATTGATGCCCTCCAGCACCACACACAGCTTCTCGCTCCCTCTCAAAGAGTTTCACATGGCAGAAGCTTCCTTTTAATTTTCTCTTATTTAAAAAGGGTTGGGGGGGGGGGGGGCTGGATGCAGATTTGCTTAAATCATGCAGAAAGCAAGCTCTAAAAATATGACCAATCAGGCTTTTCCTCCAGCTTTTCCTGAGCGAGTGCCATAACGACGAGGAGGGAAGTCGGAGATCATTGCGGTTTAGAATTCCCCGGAGACTCTCGAACCTGAGAGGCATCAGGAGCTCAAGAAACCTCCCCTCCGCCGCCAGCATCTCTCCCCATGGCAACAGCAGCTAAAGGAAGAGACGGCCCGAGTTACGCAAGAGGAAGAAGCTTTGCCAGCAGGCAGAACCCCTTCCTCCTCCTCCTCTTCCTCCTCCTACACATATTTTCACAGCCTCATTAACCCTCCTTACATTTGTCCCAATTGCTCTCCTCACCAGACGTCTTTCTTCCTCACACTTTCACACGCTGAACTCTGGCACGCTGCCATCCACGTCGTTCCTTTTCCCATTCTCAGCCACTGCTTTGCCCCCTTTTCACCCCCCCCCCCCCTTAGTCCCTTGTGGGTGGCATTTATCTTTGTCCAAGGCTGCAGAAACACCACCGCTGGTGCTCCACGGCTGAGCGGTTTTCAATTTTTAAAAAAAAGTTAGTGCTACGGTCAACTGACCCTGATAGCTGGCTCGACAGCTTGACCCAGGTTTCTGTGGGGTTCACTACAATAAAGACCTTCTTCAAACTCACACACACCTCAGTTCAATACCTGTTCCAGTGTCATACTGACTGATATATAACAATGGCATGGAAAACAAGCAGAGACAAGACTGATCTGTTATTGCATCACATTTTTTTCAGTTCCTCACTGTGTGCACCAATAATCCCTGAAACCAAATGAAAGACACACGAGAGGCAGAAAATACGAGAATGTATAAAGCAGCAATCAATTTAAAACTCTGACACTTTTAGATTAACACATTAATTGGAGATCATTTGTCTTAGGTGATAGGTCATACATCACACACTCCCCTTCCAGTTCTGACTATATACAGGCTGTTTGTTCTCACTCACTGCCCCCCCCCACGTCCATTTTCTGTATTAAGATATACTCACGCCTAAGCCCTAACAAGTCGTCAGCCCATTAGCTTTGAAAATCCCACCATGTTCCCCCTTCAGACCCCCAGTTCATCACCGAGTCCTGCCACACTTTCACCAAGAGTTCTCATTGCCCCGAATTTCACCTCATCTCTTCTCCGGCCATTTCTTCCAATATGAGAGCGGCTACATCCACTTCACGCAAAGGGATCCCTGACAACCCAGTTAAGGTTGTGGGCCGCTGTCATCACAAAACTACCTGATATATATCCACAGCAATCTTCAAGATTGCGCTCAGTCATCAATCTGCCACCAATCCTCAGTCTGAGGCCTAGATCTATGCTTTTACCATCTTCTCCTTCAAGAAATGAAATTGAGGAAGTGGTCCTTAGTGAAATAAGAGAACATGCTCACAGCTTCATAGCACACAGCTCAGTGCAAATGACGTTACCCTCGTAGTTCACTGTACGGCTCTCACGGAGTCGACATTTGGCTCTAAATTGATGTGAAACTCCACCAAACAGCAGCAAGACATGTTGTATGTTGTGTATCAAACCACCGATGGTGATGCTGACGCCAGCTGATGGCAGCAAATATACTTTATAACTGTTTTCTCGCCGGTAACAGATAAAAAGGAGCCAGGCCCAGGGGAGGGGTTCATCAGGAGGTCCAGGCTTTGGCTCAGAGGGCCCGACCGGGCACAGCCCTCAGGTGGACCCACCACCCACCCAGAGTTATTATAGTTTTGTTAAGTTCAGTTAAGTTTCCTGAGTGAGTTTGCCTGAAAATGTTTAGTTTTTATTAGTTTCAGTGTTAGTCTTAATGTTTTTGATTATGATTGTATGAGGGGCATATACCATATTTAGAAAAAAATCAGGTGTTACAATAATAACCACAGAACTTTTTAAAAAAAGCAGACTCTCAGTCATCCAAAGTTCACAAAAACATTTCAGTTAGTTTGAATGTTTTTCAGAAGTCTAATTGTTATTTTTATTTCTGTGAACATCTAGTTTTAGTTTTTAGTGTAGTTTTTGTTTGCTATAACAGGCTGGAGGGGCCTCAGGGGTCCTGGACCGTGTGGATCAGTCACAGGCGGAGGCCTCGGTGGGCTGATCCCTGGTTGCTGAAACAGGATCGAACGTCTGTTGGTTAACTGCTATCGTCACTTCTAGCGTGACAGTCATAGTCAAACACTGATACTGTGATTTCCTGTAATTTCCTGACTTGCCATTTTCGATTTGAGACATTAGCCTGTTGAAATTCATGCATTACACGAGTAAGTATATACAGTAGTGTGCAGAGTTTAAAAGTAGTAACCAAGACAAAGTGATAGCATCTGTGTAGTGACCATAATCGAGCATTAAACAACTAAAACATTGACTATTGAGCCAAATATAAAAAAAAATAATAATAAAAACAACATAAACCCGAGGAGTCGGCAGAGACTAAAAACAGAGAAAAAAGGTTGTGAAATACAGACTCCAAATATATTTTAGAGCTGCTCTGTAACTGCTGCATGTGTAAATAAACCGCTGTTTACTAGAAGTTCTTCAAAGTCAACTGTTTTAATGAATCTAACAAAAAGAACAATAAACAAAAATGGCTGAAAAACAAAGCAAAACACAGATTTATAACTAATTCTAAGTTGGTGCTTTTCAAAACTCTTCAATACCTGCAGGTAAGTTCTCACGCCTGATTTGTCGTCACGTCTCCTGCACCGATCCTACACGTTAAGCTCCGCCCCCTCTTCGAAAGCATGCATGCGTACACGGTACTGGCCATACATCTGCACATACGTCTTTAAAAATACTGGCCTGACCTTGCTGACCTCCCGTGCCCGTTTGGAGGGTTTCAATCTCTCACCATCGACCCACTGAGGTCCCACTGAGGACAAACCTCCTCCCTCGCTTATTCAGCGCCCCTGATACTGACAGACCCTTCAGGTCACACAACACTCACTTCCTCCCACGCCTCCTCCGCCTCCTGGCTCCATCGATGCCGAACAAACACAAACCGCACAGATGAAACAACATATTTCCTGCTGATGGCAAGTGGCCTACACAAGCAGTGCGGAAACGATCAAAACAAAGAGCAGAGTTTATGAATGAACAAGCAGCGCTCCGTGAGGCAGGGCTCCTGTGTTTTTTTAAGAGGCCCTACAGGGGAAACTTGTTTGCTGACATGAGAAGGGTCCACCGATTCCTATAAAACACCCATAGTCGGGAGTTATCCAGCTCTCAGCTCCATTATTCAGCATCCTGCTGACTGACCGGTGAGGCCTGTAAACTAAGAGCAAACAGTCACAAGGATTCATGAGTAACTTTTAGACCTGCAGTGTTGTGTGGCTACGTGATAAACCGGACGAGGGTCAGGGATCATTAATAGAAAGCATTCAAAGCTGCCAAGAAGCTGAAAACGTTGTGAAATCTATACGTTTCTTTGACTGCACGGCTTTTGATTAAATTCAACATTTTGCCATTTTTGTTTCATTATTTTCATTCAGAGTTTTTGTACGACCGTTCGTGTTGAGCAACGTTGGCTGTGTTGATAGACCAGTGCAGAGGTTGTTCTGGGAGAGCATAATGCAGGTAAGCACGTCAAAGTCAGGCAATCATTAAGTCATTGTTTTTGAAAGCTACAGGGTCACGCTCACTAGGGGTGTGTGTGTGTGTGTGTGTTGAAAACATGCAGAGCGGGCAGATTGTGGAGTGCAGCTTTTCTGAGAATTACTCGAAACAACGTGAGTGACTGAAGTTGTTTGTCACAGGAAACCAAAGACAACACTCAATGATATGAAATCATGTCCGACATCGACTGCCGGCATGATTTCCAGCCAGCAGCAGGCATGAAAGGATGTCGCAATTTTATAACAACTGTTTAATTTTCTATTAGCACCACAGGAGGAAAATCCTTTCTTGGAAACCATCCGAGCAAACACATCCAGTGTGTGTTCAAGCAGTTGCTTAAACTTGTAGGTAGCTAATCTGGTATGTGTTCCTCCTCATAGCTCTACAGATCTATTAATGCGCTTGATGTGCAAGTAAAAAAAAAAAAAAAAAAAAAAAAAAGGTACAGACGACACAGACATCCAGCTGGAAGTGTTGAAGCCTCTGCCTATTCTGTTGTCCTCTACAGCTACCCTGAACAGTGCTGAGGGCCTATCACAACCTGTGTGAAAGGGCCCATTAAAGTTGCCTCATGGGTCATGGCGTGGGCAAACAGTGATGTCACCATTTATGCTAGCGCTGAGGTCATGGGTGCTCACTGCAGTATTCTCCTGAACAATAGGTGTCGCCACTCAAATAAAAAAAAACTACAGATTGGCACCAATATAGAAGCAGGCAGTAACATGCGGGCGAGGTTACAAAAATTCAGGTGTATGAGCAGCCAAAAAGGAGTGGTGTGCCATACTGCAACATTTGTTATCGATCCGATACCAAATAATTACAGGGCCAGTATCGCCAGATTACTGATACCAATACCAATATTTTTTAATAATTATGAAGAATTTTCATGAAGTTTATGTGTTTTGTGATTTTTTTTTCCCCTTTAGATCATTAATTAGTTAAAACCCAGGATAGAATTGGGCAAAGTTTATAGATAAATAGAAAAAAGTTTATCAAAATAAAAGTTTTTGTTCTGAAACATTAGAACAGTAACAAAACAATTTTCCCCATACATTGTGATGTCTGGATTTTTTTTTTCTTAAATGAGTGCAAGTGTACAAAATGATGACTCAACAAACTAAAACTTTTTCCAGGTAGTGTTCAGAAAGTATAATACAAAAGTGTAATAAAGAATATCCATTCATTCATTAATTTTCTGGATTTTTTTTCTTAAACAAGATGTACAAAATTATCCCTCCACAACATTTTAAGATATTTAAAGCAAATTCCTTTTTTTTCTGCTCTGTGCTGTGACAGGAGCGGCACTTAAACAGTCAGCTCGCAACTTTGATGAAACTGCAGCACTGCATACAGGAGAGAAACTGAAGCTAAAGTACCTATCTCATTACACTGGTATTGATCAATATAAATACCAACACTGGTATCGATATTAGGATCGATCCGCCCACCACTACCAAAAAGACACCAAAGCGCAGTGCGCGCGTGTGACGTCACTTTTGGCAGGTGCCGCTGTCCACAAGGGACAACAGCGGCCGGTATAATGGGCCCTTTAGAGTGATTTCATTTGTCAGTTTTTCCCCACACTCCCTCTGGGCCCGCACAGCTGGATGTTAACCTGTGAGGAAAGCTGGCTGCTAGCACTGGTAACTTTAGCCACGTGCAGCAAACTACTTTAAAATCGGGGGCAAAAAGCCAAACATTTCAGCGACTTTAAAGATTTACTGATCAAAAATTATGATGAACAGATGTTAAACGGCTCTTAAATACAAATGCGATATTTGAGATTTCTCACATTATTGGGGAATTTCTCAAACAGATAATCAGTTAACCAACAGGAAATGAGTCATAATCTATTTTGGTAATTATGTTACTGGTTAAATTATTCAGAAAGTCATACAAAACAAAGTGCTTCCCAAATATGATGATTTTCCCATTTTAAGGTTTGTAACTTTGTAAAATGATTATGTTTGGAGTTTTGGACAATTTGTTTTCCTTTATTTTGTAACAATTTACTCGATCGGTCTTAAGTAAAAGCAGACACAGTTTCAGTCCCATCGTGTCCGCAGTGCTGTATCAACAAACAAACAGCAGAAAATCCTTCGATGCACGCCACAAAAAGCTCGTTGCAATTTTCTCTAATCATTTCAAATTGCTTGTTGTGATGCTAAATGCACAGCCTTCTTGCCTTCTTATGAGCGTCTTCGCTCTCCACAGAACAAAAAAAAATGTTAGGGGTGGGATGACAGAAAGGAGGCCCAGAGAGGCGAGGGGGTGGATAATCTCTACTGGAGGTTTTTCAGAAAGCGAGCGGACCTGTCAGCTGACAGGGTTTAATGTGCTGTGTAAGGGGGTCACTTCGGAGTTTGTCGCCTGTAAGCAAAGCAACAGCTTCTGCTCCCACGAGGCCCGTCTGTTAGTCATTCCCCTGCCTGATGCATGTGACTCCTGAGAAGCAGAAGCCCACAGCTGCGCTCCGATTGGCTGATGTGCTGCAGCGATTATGATGGCAGACGACCCACGCAGCAGAGAAACAGCAAGTGTCAGTGTTGATAAATACAGCCCACGGCCTGACCTTAAGGAAACCGCACACTCAACCTCTGCCTTCTCACCCATCTGCCCACCTGTCGCCTCCTCCACCACAACATCTGGTTTGCACAGCAGCACAGGGCCTGTCATTTCCAGTCAAGGACAAAGTCTAACGAATGCTGTGCGGAAACTTAACTGTACCGACGATGATCTTAAATTCAGCATGTGTGTAATCGTTGAAGAAAATGAATGTCTGAGCTGTACGTAAAGATGCTGGAATTGAATTACTTATGTAGTGAGGTATTATAGTGCTGCAGCAAACTGCTTCCATTAATACTAATGGCAGAGTAGCAGTGTTCATAAACATATAAAAGGCAAATGAGACGCAGCAGCTCTCCAAGCAGCCTCATGAATCAATGCATGATCTGAGTGCAGCCTGACTGGAAGAATGATGACAAGGTGAGGAGCTTGTTTTGAAGCCAGCCGTGTGCCTGAACAGACCTGCGTGCCCGTCACTCTCAGGGCAGGAGGGGAAACAGCATCTCTCCCCACACCTTCAGCCATTATTGTGCATCCAAGTCCACCTGTTTCTCTGCACAACCTCACTGCTTCACTCTCAGGCAGGAAGCTCAGGGTTGAGTCTACAGGGACGTTGGAGCCGTCTCTTCTTTTCCCCTACAACCTCCCCTGACAGCATGGGGGAGGGGGGGCTGTGGTTTCTGCAACATGGCCACAATCCTCGACACAACGCCCTTTAAGTTTCAAACACCGAGGTGTGAGGACACACTAACTTGCTAAAGATACCTCCTTCCTGGTGGAGCCTTCCTCCACCTCCGTTTCTGCTGAGCTGCCCTAACATTGAGACATTGATCCTTATTGTGTTTGACTAGCGAATATGGTGCCATGGATTTTAAATAGTTTCTATTTAAAATGCCCAAATTTTTGAGCTACCAAGTGATCCTGGAGCCAGCTGAAGATAAGCTAGCCATTTTATTTTATTTTGTTAGTTAGGGATGTGCGGGAATAACCAAATAAAACACTTAAATGCTAGCTAGAGCCAGAAATACTAGTCTGTTGAACTCATTATTTATATTTTCCAAGATGTTATGGAGCCGCTCGCCAGTAGCCAGGGCTGCAGCTTCAGCAGACGGCAGCACGCCTCTCTGTAAAACCAGCAAGCTCGAAAGTGAGGCGAGTAATGCTGCCGTGAACCCACGCAATTCTGCAGGATTTCCATCTAGCAGATGAAGGTTTATGTGCTATATAACTACTACACCAAAGAGACTTAAACCTGCAACCTTTTTAATGGCCAGTAAGGGGGTGAACACCTCTCGTCATCTGGCTGCATAGCAAGAATGGAAAATGTCCCCCAGCTCGCCTAATCTGTGACCCCAGCAAACACTTTCCTGATCACTTTATAGGCTCAGCCGCTGTTTTTTTATTTTTCAGTGATATTATTTATGAGTGAAGTATGTAAAGTATGGTCTATATTAGAGTCAGGGCATAATCACTGGCTAACAACAATGCTGAAAATCCTCAGTTCAAACCTTCATAACAAGACTTCATAAATCTGTATCTATGGCACGGGCTCGCCGACAGTGCCCTCAACTCCTAATGTAAGCCAGTCGGCCATTGTGTGTGTGTGTGTGTGTGTGTGTGTGTGTGTGGTGCTGCAAAGCGCCACATTAAAACCAACTGTGATTATGAAAAGCTCTCAAATGGCTCTTAAACAAACATGATATTATGTTGCATTTTTACTTTTTTTTTTTTAGTCCTGACCATTTTCTTACATTTAGATTTTTTTTCCCCCTCCATGTACCATTTAATCAAACATAAATGCTGCACCCCGGTGCAAACATGTCACAAAATGCCTATTTCCTGCTGAGCTAAATGTGGATACGGACAACTCTGGAAAATATTTCTCCCAGAAATATCTGAAGTTCACGTGTGAAAACAGCTCTAAGGAGGTGTTATTTTCACTCCCGACTCTCCTGTTATCCTGCTCTCGTCACGCTTTGCAGACCTGATATTGTTAACTTACCCTGTTTTTTTACTATTTGATGGGTTTTTTAGCAGTTTTCCTGACCCCCTTCCCTCCCTCCTCGTCCGTAGGAGGTTCCAGCAGTCGGACACAAGAACAGCACCTGCAGAGCGAGACTCATGCTGCTCTGTTTCCCTGGCAACCCCTACATTGGGCTTTGCTTGTGCAAACCATTAAGCAATGCCAGCTCTGCATACACACACACACACACACACACACACACACACACAGCTGCACACACACACACACACACACACACACACACACACACACACACACACACACACACACACACAGAAGAGCGCCCCCACACAGCCACCCTTTTAAGGGTTTCCGGATGGCAGACTTCTTTTTTTAATTTGAGCAGTTTTCCCAAAGCTTTTATTTTTTTTTTTCCTTTTTACTTTAAATCCAGCAGCCTGACTCGCGTCACATTTTCCCCACAATCATAAAAACGGACCCCCTGGGAGGCAGCAGCCCCCGTCTAACAGAGGCAGGTTTTGTTGGGGCATTTCTCTGCAGATGACATACATCCTCAGAGTCTATAGGAGCTCTCCGCCTCCTCTCTGTGTCATGAGCACATCTCCAAATAATGTGACACGCAGCCCCGGCACCAGTTTCTTCCACTATTCTGGGCCCCTGTGCTGACGCGAGCAGAGGCAAATCCTCCCGGCCCCCACCCTGTTTTTTTTCCCCTCATCATTCCCGCTCCGACGCCAACGCTCACCTTTCTGGGTTGCCAACATCAATGCTGCTCAACCAAGTTTCCAGGAAGTGGCTCGGCAGGCCGCGAGAGCTCACCTGCGGAGGGGAAAGAGTGCGTGTGTGCGCACTCTCGCACCAAGCGAGTCTGAGAAGGTCAGCGTTCGTTAGCTCCAATTTAACTTGGCTTGCCTGAGCCCTTCACTAATGCTTCACTTTGAAAAGTTTAAGCAAAATAATTTGACTGATTGGACAGAAGTTCCTGATACAGACCCAAGATGAAGACCGGTACGCGTGCACGCGCAAGGCTGCAAACACTCGGGTCACCTGCCCTCAGGGGGTCCCTGCGTAAACAGCAGAGCAGGCGGTGGCAGATCTGATGACGTCTTAGCTGTGACGAGGAAAAGAAAAGACTTTGGCAGACAGATAATAAGTGATGCTTTGATCATTTTGTCTCACAGGAGAACACATGTGTGCCTCTGCAGAGTAACACTCGCAGCTCAGATGAGAAGGTGCACGACTTAACAAATGAAGAAACACACATGCAAGGCCTTCTCTGCACAGGGAGGGGGGTGGCGTTAGCTACAGTATTAGTCACCAAGGTTTGGTAAACAGGCAGGAGTTTGACAGACATTCAAACTGAGAGTGTGCAGACAGCAAATGGGTTTAGCTGAGGTGGGAGGAAGAAAGGCTGAAGTGGGACTGAGAAGTAAAAATCAGCATACCGAGGCACAACCACGAAACTGTAACAGCACCCTTCAGAAACAGGCCTGCAAGTTACAGCTTATAACGAGTTACACCGCCAGCTAGCTTTTCTTATTAAAGTCACACTTTTTAATGTCATGTGACTGTAAGCCGAACATCTGAGTTTTAATCACCTGCTGCATTTTATGCTCTTTTTATAGAAGCCAGAAAATAATCTGGAGACAAATCAATAACGAAAATAGGCCAAACTAGGCGACCTCTGAAGTTTAATAATTAAAGAGATTTATCAAGATTCAACATTAGGCCCGCTGGTCTAACAAGGAGGAAAATATCAGCTGTTAACAAAAGATTCAGAGAAGGTAAAATCTTTGAGCACTGTGACATATCAATAAAAATTTATCTGGTAATTATTGTTTTCTCAAATAACTGATGTCTAATCATTCGTCAATAAAAGATGAAATTGTGGGGAAAAACTAAAACAACAAAAGAAAAAAACAATAACAACTCGACCTAGTGCAGTCTCTTTGTTTAAGCTCCTCCCCTTTAAGCCAACTTTCTTCTCATTGGTTGCCCTTCTCAAGCAGGTTTAAAGTGGGCGGGGCTTCTGTGCCTGTGATGACCCTATTAAATCATATCCCCCCTGAAATCAAACAGAGCCAAGGGTAGAAACAGCCGTTCTTAAAGCTGAGCGGTCTGAAACCAGAGCTTTAGCCTCATTATTTGCCCCTTTGCTGACCTCATCTGAAACTCTGGCCATGTTTAATATAAGCTTACACCACTGCAACAGTATATATGGCAGAAAATAAGAGAAACCATAATAGGTTTTTGAGTTTGAGTTAAACATCATAATGCCAGGAGAACAAAAGCATAACAAGATGAAAAGAGTCTCTCTGTTATGTGTCCCGTTCAAAATGAACCTCAGATTAATCCGATCCAGTTTGAATCTGCTTAAATAATTACACAGACATTAAAAAGACATCTTCATTTAGTAATTAATCTGTAAATTTGTTTTTCTTTTGTGTTAACGGGCAGTTTGTGTCGACACGAATCCCTGAAAAACATGTCAAAATAATTATAAAATCAACAAATTACATAAACAAGTCGTAACAACTTAACTGACAAATTGGTTTCCTCAAAAACAGATGTTACCAGGTGTTGAGGAGGTTTGCCACAAGCGTAATTACCCCGAGGGGGGGAACCGCCCTCCACTTAGCCCCTGGTGATTAAAACCACCGTGCCATCTGTGGGATCCATCTCACATTAGGCTTCATAGAAAATGAAGAAAAGGGCAAAAGTCTCTGGTCTCCAATAGCCATCATTTTCCATCATCAAAAATTCATTTTGCACAGCATCTGAACTCTGAGCCTGCCTGTCATTAAAGCCCGCGCGCTGAGAAAAGAGACTAAAATATCAGCTTTTATTCCTTCATTTAAAACACGGAATAGACATTAACCCACATTTCAGGATGGCAAAGGGAGCAGCTGCCTTCCTCTTCTCACCATATTCAGTTTCATTCACACAATATACAGCCATAAAAATTCCTCCCCGACGGGTCCCTCCCTGCCCCGGCTCCGCTAAAGCGAAAGCTTCTCTGAGGTTACCACCGAGTTAAACAGGCATCCCTGAACTAGTCGCGGCCTGTCTGTTGTAGTTACTGTTGCTAAAACCCGGTTTATTCCTGCCTCTGGGAGAGAAGTTCCCTTTGTGTGAGTCGCACACTGTAATTTGAAGGGACTGTACGGAAACACTGGTTTGGCTGCCTAAGCATGACACAACACGTAAAAATCCATTTTCTCAGGCCAGGACGTTAACCCTTCCCTCAGCACCGCTCAGCGGTTACAAACAAACCTTACAGGAGGTCGTGCTCTTCGTCGCGAGGTGATGATTATATTGGAAGGCCTCGTTTGAACTTCTCCCCACACAGATTATATTTTTACAAAAAATAAATAAAAATACTGTCACCCTGAAACTAATAAAACCCAAACTGAAAAGAGCAAAACCGCTTTGTGAATGAACCGAAACCAAACCGGAGTGAAAATAAAACCTCAAAATGAAATAAGAAAGAAAACTAATGGAAACTTAAAAGCTGTGACATCTCTGGTATTTCCCCAAAATGTGCTTTTTTTTTTTTTTTCCCCTATTGTGAAACTACTGATTACAAACACTCTGAAACTGAAGGTGTGACACGGCTGGAAGAGGCCCCTGTGAGACAGGCCATCTAAAGACAGGCCAGAGAGACGTGAGGCCTCCAGATCTGAAGAAGTGAAGCCAATGCACAAGTGCTTAAAACCTGCCTTCTCTTAATGGTGATCAGGGGGGGTGGTGATGGGGGGGCATAAACACTTCTGGTCCTATGGGGAAATATGGAGAAAAGAGCCCCCAGACTCTTCTCAGTAACTGCAAAGACGGCGTCAGAGTAGAAGCTCTTTAACACAAAGAAAACAAAAGCCAGTCGGGCCAGCTCGCCAACTTTAACACCCCCCCCCCGTCACTTTGTGTTCGTGCTGAGTCACCTGCGCACACATTGCTGTATTTGCTGATCTGTCCCAGTGTCCTCTCCTGTGGTCTTAAGCACCTAAGTGTGCACTCACAAACCTACAGTGTGTCCAGGAAACTCCACGTACCTCACATTTAACATGCACTCGATTCAACCTGCTGAAGTGACCGTCAGAGCCCAGGATTCAAAGCCCGAGCAAATTTTCACTCCTTTCTTTGAGCGTGAGGGACGTCACAGCATCACAAACTACTTTTTTTGATTTGAGGAAGGAAGCGAGCAGCAGGGGAGAATTTCAGGATGCCACCATTACAAACAAGTCAGTCTGTGAAGTTTCTTCCCTCCCAGATATCCCACCGTATTATTGAATTATTAGGAATTACAGCAACTCAGCCAGAGCAGCAAGTTACAGAGCGGGTCTGCTGATGGTTCATGGTGTGTAAGAGTCACCGATGCTCTGCTGACTCAGTGACTGTGTTCCCCCCCCAGCTAAGTGTGTTTTAATGCCGTGAGGCGCTGAGCGGATTGTGTGCAGTGTTTTTTAGAAGCTTAAGCAGCCAAAAATTAAGCAAACCTTTGAAGGTGTGAGAGAAAAGTTGCTGTAATGACCAGAGCTGCAGATGTAGCTGATAAGTGCCTCTCTTTACCATAATTTCATGCCAGAATTATTTTTAAATTCAGCCCCAAAAAAAGCAGTTATGCAGGCTTGATAATTTACATTCAGTTGTGTATCTGCAGGAGACCCTGACCTTGGTCTGACTCTGTGATTGAGAGATTGGGAAGGAAGCAGGTCAAAGCCAAAGCCCAAGGCCAGAGCAGAGAGCTGACAAAGAGGCGTCGCAAAACACTTTAGCAGAAGGTCAGTCCCGATAAAAACAAAAGGCAGCCAGAGAAGCTCGACTTCTGCTGCAGCTCTCAAGCAACAAACAACTCCGTTCCCGTGCTCAGCGTCGGCCTCGCGTAGATTAGCGTGCAACTTAGATTCAGAGGGGTAGCTGCTGTGGCTGATCCTGGACGTGGATGTTTAACCACAGTCGGGGCTGAGGTCAGAGAAGCGGTTGATCATTAACAGGAAACTGATGTCAGTTTCTTGCAAATTACTGCAGCAGTGAAAACCACCACGAGCTTAAAGACAAATCAAACCCAGAATTTGGCTTGTAAAGATAATTTTGCACCTGCTTAAAGCGTAATAAAATCCCCCCCCATCCTCACAAATTACACATTAATCAGCCAACGGGTTAAAGTAATAAGATACAGAAGCTTTATTTATATCTGTGTCAGCGCACTGAGGGATGGGAAACTCTGTCTCCCTGCATCAGCTTTACAGGGTAAACATTTTCCACCTTGTTAAATGTGCCCCCCTTTCACTGCGGTTGTTCGCCATTAATCACACAGCGTGATGCCCGCTAAAGCTAAAACCAGACCTGTTGGGCTTCGGTGCGAGGAGCTTTTTTTGTTTTTTGTTTTTTTTTGTTATATAATAAGACGAGAGGAATGCAGAGTCAGTTCAATAAATACTCGAGCTGCTAACAAGTCCGGGCATTTTCAGGGGCGTTCTCAGAAATGGGAGCGAAAACCCAAGAAACCACACAGACAGATGATAAACAGCACAGGTAACAGGTAACCAGGTGAACCTCTTTATCTGGGGCTGCACGCCATTTTTACCTCATATTGAGACCAATTTTGATTGGCTCTAGTCGTCAAAGGCCGACACCTTTATATGAACACACCTCTAAAGTCTGGCTTTTATTGAATGGCGGTAAAGAAAGGGTCTCCTGCAGGTCAACATGTTAGGGGAAATTAGAAGACACCACAAATCACTACGCACATTTTTGTGGTGCAAACTACCACAAATAAAAGAATATGCAGCTACATTTAGGACCGGGAAACTTCTGTTGACTGGCTGAAATGCAGAAGGTTTTTTCCTGTTTTGGTCACTTATTCGTGAGTCTTACAAGAAACCTGCGACCCAGGAAGACGCGTTTATGAACTCAGGCAAAACAGTGGCTAAAAGAACAGTTAAACAGTTATTTTAAGGTCAGTGGGATTTAAGAGAAGAATGCACCAAAGTAAGAAAACTATTGCAGAATGAAACCCACCTTAGTTATGGTCACTGTATTTGCTCAGTGGGGGGGCTGGGTAAACAGCATTTATCTCAACATTAACATGTTTGGTTTGTTGGGATCTGGTCGCCATTTTTACAGGTTTAAACATGTTTGAAACTTGCAGTGAAATACAAAAAAAAAAAAAAGCGTTTTAAATTAGAAACTGTGATTCTTACACGTGTGGTGTGTTGTCAACATAACTGCATAAAGGCTTTGACCTCTGACCTCTCCTTCAAGGTCAACAGAATAACCTGAAGGTCAACGTGATAATCATGCTGCTTAGAGATATTTAAAACTATGTTTCTTACTCCCATTGCTAAGTACTGACAACAACATAAATCCAAATATGTCATATTTGACCTTTGACCTCACCTTTACATTTCATACCTGCCTGTCTTTCAAGCTGACCCTAAAATACATTTTATGTTTAAGGAAAGTCTTAATGAAGAAAAAGAGAACGAGCTGCAGGTAGAAATATATAACGAGCTCATGTTATTCATGCCCAGTTATTTACAAGCTAACTGAACATTTAAACAAAGTTTACGAAACAATGAAATGAATGCTACACGTACTAAATCCATATAAATAAAAAAATAATTAAAATCAAAATTACACTCAAATTTATGTCAAATATGTTTTGTTTGTTTGTTTTTTTTGTGTTTTTTTACAAACTTCTTGGAGATTTTAATTTAAAATGAACAAAGAAAACTAAATTAATATATACAAAATATAATACTATTCCCTTTAAAGTGAATGCCGCTCAGAGAGTGAGCAGAGCGCTTCTTGTTCAAGTATTTTGTTGAGTTTAAGAACATCATCCACATACGGTGCAATTTAAATACTCTGAGTATTATTTTTATTGAGGTGCGTGTCACTGAACCTGCTTATGTAGACTAACGAGCAGCCTGGACAGCAAGGCCTTTTTTCATGAATCATCTTCAGGCCTAAACTGACCCTGTGGAGCCAAAGCATCAGGGAGCCTATCACAGCTGCCGCAGGGCGAAAGGCAGGGTACACCTGTACAGGTTTCCATCCTGTCGCAGGGCTAACACAGAGACAGAAAACCACTCACATTCACATCTACAGCTAAAAATATTTATATCAACAAATCCTAATTTAGTTAAAGAAAGCAGTGTTTTTGGTGGTAACTGTGAGTTGCAGACATTTTAAGGCTTTTTGAGGACCCATAAACATAAAGACACACTGAACACTGGCAGAAAGATTAAAAAAAAAAAAACATTTCTCAGTCAGTGGGTTTAACACAAGGCCAAACTTTGTCCAAACATCCTATTTTAGCTGCACAGCACAGCTGACGCTCAGGTGGAGCTGTTTGCTTTATCACATTTAAAAACACAATACTTTCACGTGCAGCACAGGAGACACACCTACTTTATATTTAAAGTTAAGTAAACTGCACTGACATATTTACTGAAATACGCTTGAGCATGTCGTGGTAAAGCAAAAAGCTAAAATAACTGTAAAGGCACATTTTTATTGTCATATCTCAACTTGTACATTTTATATCTATTCTCTGTGTTGTTACATGCAGAGTTTCCCACTTTTTTGTGCTACTTTCATATAGTAGATATTTATTACTTACTAGATATGATTACAAAGCCTCAGAAAAATTCACATTCAAATTCACAAGGTATTAGTAATTTATATGTTATTGATCATTTTGAGACTTTATATTAAAAAGTTGTTTCTGGTGGTTTAAAAAAAAAAAAAAAAAAGCAACAAATTTATTAAGAAATGCAAAATAAAAGTTAATTGTTTTGAAGCACACCACGCAGTGTCTATGCAATAACTTTATATGTGTATCTAAATCTGAGGATTACTAAAGTGAGGACAACCTGCTTATCAGTGTGTAATTAAACTAATGTAACCAAATGTAACTAAAATGTAACTAAAGGTTGGAGCCATAAGTCTGCTTTTAAGGCCACGCTGATTTCTCGCTGCCTCCGTCTGTTTACGCGAGGACAAAAATATCAGGAAGATTTTCCTCGTCGCTGTGATGCTGTTGCGGTCCTCGACCTCCCTCCGTGTTGATGTCATTGCACGGGATCAAAAGGACATTTGCGGCTGCTCTTCTTTACCAGGTCTGGAAAAACAGACCACCGAGGATGAAGCGGCCGACGCCAGCATCCACACTGAGGCGGGGCCACGTAGCAGGATACCAGCTATATTTTTTTGTTGGTTTTTTTTTTAACCTGAAGCATCAGAAACCTCTCTCAGGCATCTGTATCCTCCTACAGTTCACTGCACCCCTATTCAGCTCTGGCAGACCAGTTAGTGCAGGTTGATGTTAGCTCGTGGACGTGAATCCAGCACATTTAAACTCACTTTTAATCACTGAGGATAAACTCACAGCGGATGAATTAATGTTGAAGCACATGCTTACTTTACTTTAAACAAACCTAAGTACACCAACTGTTATTTGTATTTCTACTGGTGCGCATACATGTGTGCGTGTGTGTGTGTGTGTGTGTGTGTGTGTGTGTGCTCCTCAGAAGAGGAAACCGCTACAGCAGAGCTGCTGTGAGAGCAGCTGTTTGACAAAAGTAAACAAAGGCTGAGGAGGAGGAGGAGGATAGGAGTTCCTAACTTCCTGCAATGTTACCCGCAACCTGCGTCACAAGATCATTCCTGTGCACACAAACACATGATCCATAGACTGAACAAAGTCTGATGCAACCCTGACTGTAAAAATTATTAAAATGTTAATATTTGGTTTGGAAGTTAAGCTTCTTTAATCAATCTTCCAGCCTTCCCACGAGGGTAAATGATTCACTAATCACCAGGGACCAGGGTTTTCCTCCTTTATGTCTCACAGGAGAAAAATGCAGCCTGAAACAGACTCCTGCTACTCTGTGTGCGACGGTTTGTTATGGCTGAGATAAAAATACAGTCAGCGAGCGCTCTCCCGGAGCGGTCCAAAGATTCATCAGAAACAAAACAAACTCCCGGTTCCTTCCTTCCAACCGTTTGTTTGGATCTGTTCAGTCCTGCAGTTAAACACCGAGCGGCCGGTTTATCCGTCGCTCCTGTTCTTCCAAGTATTTCTTAATAATAAACTGTACGCCCTGCTGTTAAGATTTTTATCTTTCTGCAAACTTCTGGACTTAAAATGTGTTTTTATTTTATAGAAATGAAGCTTCAGCGGCCTCATTAACATCAGTTTGTTTGTTATTTTTATGCACTTTAACTTCCTGACAATCCTTAATCCTGAAAGGCCGGTCTGACGCGTGAGCTGAACTCTTAGCAACAGCAACAACAAACACTGGTAACAATAAGTGCATAGGAATCATGAAAAAGTGTCATTTTTTTTTTTTTTTTGTCATTTAAAGTTTAAAATATGCCACAGATTTTATATAAAAGAAGGATGTAGCCACTGTGCCGTCACTCATTTGTTTCTGGACTCATTCTGATGCCTGAAAGTTAGCACGTTAGGGGCTTTTTGGACTGCTAAGTTATCACATAGTTAAAATAAAGATGGATGTAGTTTCCTGGTCAGCAAAATTAAGCCCGTGCAGAAGAGGCTTAAATGTGCATTCCATCTGAAGGCCACCAGATGGCGATAGCTGTGGCTCCAAAAAGACTTGCGGTCCCGTAGAAGCCAATGGGAAAGGCTTTCTTTCTTGACCTCTGTGAACACAAAGCTGCTGAATTTATGGACTGTCACTCATTTTGGGTCATACTGGGAAAAAAAACTGAAACCTATTTTGTAAATTTTGGGTCATATCGTGTTTCAAAATGGAGGATTAGCCGTGGTATTTTCCACGGTTTCACGCTCAGAGCCGCCTCATCTAGTCACATCCTGTTTCCTGCAATCAAGATGGCGACGGCAGAAACGTTCATCTCGAGGTTTCATAACAGGAGAAACCAACAGGTGATGTCACGTTACACCCACGCTGTCTCCAAGTTATCGACTAATTCTGAGGTTCATCTTTAAGCTTTACGGTGGCACGGCGCAGACACAGATACCTGCTCATCGGTGCCAAGCAAAAGATCAGTTAACAAAACGGTCACCCACCAAAAGCACAAACTTCATGGACGAATGTATCACACAGCGAGACGTATTATCAGCCAGATAATTTCACAGGAAACTCCACAGAAGGCACCAAACATGCTCAAGAGCTCCAGTTCAGCAATTAGCAGAAATGAGGCCTGGAAGAAAGCGGCTGACTGCACTCAAAGTGGCCCCAACAGGTGAATTATTAATAACCTGTTATTATAGATGTTACAAAGGGGGAAATTATATGTTGAAAACAGGTTGATTTTTGTACTATGCTGTAAAAATGGTTATTTCTGCTATAGAGTTGGACAATTTAACCTGGGAGTCAGTGTTGATTGCCCAGTGGCCACTAAAGGAACTGCAGCTTTTCACACATCATTTATTTGGACGTTGCTGATTGACACCGTTCGAGATTTGGGGGCTGAGCAGATTAGCAGACTAATTAGTTGACCAAACTCTGATTTATTAAACTTTTTACACAGTAATGAGCTTTTTAAATGTGCAGAGTTGCTTCTGTGAAATGAATTTATTTGGTTTTGGGACTATTCAAACATGAATAAATTCTAACCAGTATTTGTATTTATTTTGTGAGATTAATAGAAAAACACGCATGGATGTAATTACCTCTGCCAAGGAGTGTGTGTGAGTGTGTGTGTGTTGTGGCTGAGTTACTCAAAAAGTTATGGAGGGATTTAAACAGAGATTGGCCCAACATGAGAGCGATTAACTTCAGTCTACCTGGATCTCAATGTGGATCCTTCTCCCCTGTGAGAAAAAAGGCTGCGTTGGAAATTTTCCATCACAGCTTCGCGAAGACAAATCGAAATTTTAAGAAAGGACATCGAGTTCTGATGCTCTTAAAACGAAAACTGGCACAAACTCATCTGGACGAAGGGACTCGTGCAGAGTTTTCAGCCTCGGTGGATGTTTGTAGTCTCGGGCCGCTCTTGTTTCCTTTTCAAATAAATCCTCAAGTTTAATCTTTTTAGTTTTTAACCTCAAGATAACAGACAGGACTAAAAGGAAAACATGCACTTATGCAACAGATATGATGAATGGGCTCCACTTTTAGAACACTTCTGCCTCAGCAGCACTTAAAGTAGTTTACATTTCTCAGTTATTCATTGACTCACACACACACACACAAACACGCTGACACCCACATTTGGCAGGAAATCTGCTATGAAAGCAACCTGGCAGTTTGGGTTCTTGCACAAGGACATGCGGAGGAGCCGGGGATCAAACCACGATTAAACTCAGATTAGTGGACAACAAACAGGCGCTCAATGCACCTGCTCTCACATGAGATAAGGAAAAAATATACATATTTACTATGTTAATTAATGAAGCTTAAAACCCATATTTGCTTTTCTCTTTCCACTAAAAGCTTTGCCGTGGGGCTCACATTTCTGTAAACTTTAAAACAATAAAAACTGACTTAAGAAAACAGAAATAATGTAAAATAGTCACTGAAATCATTTCTTCTTCATTTCCTAAAAGTATAATGTGTGTCAAGTCAGATTTCAGGTGGCTGGAGGGAAGCCTCAAAGGCAGAGAGGACCTGCAAAAATAATTAGATTCCACCTCTTTGCTTGATGAATTACTGCAGTGTTAACGTGCAAAGGAAACTCTGTGTTAAAGACTCTTCCAGCTTCTAGCGGCGAGTTTTTAAAGCTCGTCTTGGGCGCCGAGCGTCATCATGTGACAGCTTCAGGGCAGTCCTAAAGAGACTTCTTTGAGTTTCCAGAAAAATTAATTCTCCACAGCAGAGTTCGAGCATGTGACTGCACGCCACGCAATTAGCACTTCCTGTCTGATAAAGAAAACGCCTGGAGAGAGAGAGAGAGAGAGAGAGAGAGAGCCCTGAGAGATGATGCACTGTCTCAACAAGTCATCGAGCGATGAGGAAGTGATCTGAGTACTCCCCACAACATGTTCAGAGATGCCATCAGGAAATAAGTCAACACTTCACTGATGCTGCGCTGTATTAAAAGGAGAGAAATTCGACTCTTCGCTCAGTTTAAGGTTTGATTTTAACACAAGAGAACAAAAATAGGGCCAGATTTTTTCCTCCCACTGTGCAGTTGTTTCTATACTTCTTTTCACATCAAAATATCAAAATAATTCACCTCCTACTGCACAAAAATGAGCAAAGCAGCCACAGAAAACCCCTGAACTACCAACAGTTCACCATTTCCATTTAAGTAGTGACCTTTGGCCTTTTCTAATGCGCCGTTTATTACAGCAGACTGCAATAAGACACTATCTCAGGTTATGGTCTCATTACAGAACATCCAGAAATCTCACAGGCTTCACTAAAGTGGGGTCATTTTAGGAGGTTTTTTTTACAGGATCATGGTTCCTACCACCTAACGCGTTGGTTAGGTTGCTACTATGCTGCTCCTCTATGTGAGTTTCTTTGTCAAAAAAAGGTCTTGTCTCATGGACAGATGTACTCCACAATCACCATCTTGGACTGCAGCTGGTGGCCGTTAGCTCGAGGGCAGCTCGTCCCACAACCTGCAGCAGGTGGAGAGAAGGTTCACGCTACGCTAGGCTGAGCTAACCAAAGCCACAGAGCAGAGCGGGGACTCCTGTCACCAGCTGCAGTCCAAGATGATGGAGTCGGGATTCAGGCTGAAATATCTGCTGAGAAAAAAAAAACTTAAATGTTTGCAGCACGAGTACAAAAGCTACAAAGATACAACAAACAAAATCAATATCAGCCATCAGGTGAATTATTATTTTAAACACCTGCATCGACCCAGATTTCTACAATCGGTGCATCTTTCACACAAAGAACCACAAACCAACTTTTAACAAACAATACAAAGACACAAAAATCAAGTTCAGACACACAAAATGTCTTCAGGGAAACATCACATGCCCCCGCACAAATAGAAGATTCCCAGTTTAATCGTTTCTAATCTGATCTGAGATCAGCTTCACTGACAGATGACGGCTCTCTGACAACCACAGCAGAGTGTTTCACTGAGTTACCGATAAAGGTCAGAGGTCAGCCATAGTTTCACATTAAACTGAAAACATGCAGGGCAGCTTTCCAAGAACGGATCTGGACGGGATGAGCTGGGAAATGACTGGAGCCTGAAGTGGATCTGGGCCATATCCGGCCTGAATCCGTGATCCTGATCCGTTTGGATCCTCCTGCTGTGCAGGTGGACTCGGATACAGTTTGCTGAGCCGTTGTGGAGCTGACGATCCCGTCAGGCAGATCCGGCGAAGCACCAAAATCACCGATTTAGGCAATTATCAGCAGAAGATATGTTAAGATTCACACTCTGGATTTAGCTCCTCTGACGCTCTAACAGCGACTTTATGAAGGAGGAAATGAATCGGAGTGTCAGGTGGTTCAGGTGCAGCAGGAGGGGAGGAGTCAGAGAGACACTCAGAGTTTTCTAGATAAAGTTAGCACTCTTCCTGGAACTAAAAACTCGAGTTTCCTTCATTTCAGGCTTAACAAACTCAGAGTTTTTAGCTGAACCTGCTTCCTGGAACAGGAACAGGTACCATATAGCGGTACGTGTGGATGAGGAGCTGGACCCGGGAGTGGTTTCACTGTGACACGAATGGCTTTACTGAAATTGAAATTTAATTAAGTCAAACATCACTTTCACCTATATATGTCAGCATCTCCCCACAAGACTCATGGCAAAACACTCAGCTCAGGTGAGTGAGGGAAAGGTCACAGCTTCTGTGGGGTTTGTGGGCTTCACATTCTCATGAAATAAACAGATCTGAGTCATAAAAAGTAAGAAATTTGTGTTTGGTTGATTATTTCTTTGCTGTATCAATGCTTCTTGGCAATAATCTTATACTGTTAGAAGTCCTGTTTATTTCCCCTTAAATGGAGCCACATTTGCAGGAAAATGCATTGATGGGTTGAGCAGCAGAGTTGAGTATGTGGGTTGTGCCCATGAAAAACTTGCCAAATCTTCTCTGCCAATGCCAAACAGCTTATTGACTGCTGCGTGGTGTCATTTATTGGTCTGGATGATTACTGGTTGAAGAATGAGATGCCATCCTGCAGCAGTGAGTGACCAAGCTGGTGACCAGCATGAGGAGGAGGTGCTGGGCTGTTGTGGCTGTGAATGGTTCTTCCACATGCTGCTGAGGCCCCTGTTTGTTACATGGATCAATTGTTAAATTGCCGATACGTTTTGTTTCTTCAGACTTCTCCTTTCCTGTCAAGTTTATGTGTGCAAAATCATCAGATTCAGGCGGATTTTTGCCTGAAGTGTGAACGTACAACTTCAAGCAGACAAAAAATAACTGCAGACACACACACACACACACACACACACACACACACACCCTTCAAACATTTTTCCTCCTTTAAAAAATAAATAAAATAAAATTCTGGCTTCCATTCAAAAGCTTCTAAACGCTCCCCTGAAATCAAGATCAACTGTGCCAATCAAATTTCTGCTAATCATCCTCTGAAACTCTGCAGCTGCAGCACCAACAACATTTAAACAGACTCCAACATCATTTGGACGCCATTTTTATCGTCCCCTGTCGGGCAAAGTAATGAACTGCTGTAAAGCTCGATTATTTGTGCTGTTTGTCCAAATTCAGAATCAGAAATACTTCATTGATCCCAGAGGGGAATTTCAGTTTTTCCAGCTGCAACTAATTATCAGCTCCAACAACTGAAATAAGCTCAGTTGGAAGAAAAAAAAAATGCACAAAGGAAGTGTTTATATGCTAAACAGAGGGACTCTGGCTGGCTGCTCGTGGACAAATCTGCTGAGGACTGACTGCTGGGGAATGGCAGTGATGCACAGTTTCACACCCAGCATGTAACGCTGCACATTTGTCGATCTGTGAACTGCAAACGTCTGTTGACACGCGATTCTGTCAATTCTCAACATAACAAGAAATCCTTCGAGCCAATTGGTGCTCTGCGGGAGGACGCTTTGACTTCAGCGTGTCTCTGTCGGGCCTTTAATCTTCATCTTTGTTATATTCATGCACTCGGTGAATATCTGCGCATTCACAAGCACCAGATAGCATTCGTAACGCACACCGTTGTGTAACACCGCTGTGTAAGAGGCGACAGCTGCTGGAGGACCACATGAGAGCCACTGAGGGAGATCAAAAGCAAACACTGGCTCGCTCTGTGTTAATACCGCATTCAGAGAGACAAACAAAAGCCACAATTCTCTGTTTACATTAATGAACACACAACACAAAGATGTGAAAGCAGAACTGTGTCACATCATAATTAAAAAAAACAAAACAATAATAAATGGGGACACAAGTTTAACATTGTGGAGCGTTTTGTGACAGGATGCATGTCGGGAGCGCCGGGACACCTCAGGTGAGCAACCAACTCAACCAGAGATGAAATAAGCAGGACCTCTGCCCACGGGTCGAGGAGAGAGGAGGCGGCTCAGAAGAAAACAGCCCAATCAAGGACCAGAGCAGACACACACACACACACACACACACACACACACACACACACACACACACGGCCTAATCGCATCGTTATGGCTTATGTTTAATTTCACTGAATCTGTGCGTGTAGTTTGTTTTTCATCCATCAAACTGGAACATAAAAATCATTTAAGAGGCCGAACTAACTTTGCACATCAGCCTCTTTTTAAACGTTTTGTGTGTCCAGCCTTGCGTACAGTGAGTTTTTGCTGGTGTACCCACAACCACAACACACACTGAAAACTCGGTACTCAGACAGACTTGTTGGGAAGTCCCAAATTTTTCCCAAATTTAATTATTTCTTCTCAGATGATCATAGCCAATCATAAACAACCAAGCAGTACCACACACACACACACACACACACACACACACTGACAATGACAGTTGATATGTTTAATATTTTTAAATGAATAATTAATTTACACTGCGACATCTCTCACCAGCACACAGGCCGACCCTACGACAGCGGTTTCCTGTGTACCTCAGATTTCCTGAATCAAGCAGTTTTGTGGCCTGAACGAAACCAAAACGTGACAAAAAACTCAAAACATTTTTGTTGTGCGTCTGAAAATACTCATTTTAATATTCGCTTTACCAAGCACAGTTTCGTGGGGAAACATCCTGCTTTATCCACCACAACCTCGACTTAAACGGTTTAATATCCACAAAACCAGCACAAAACCACATGAGCTGTCAGCACATTTACTTTGCAGAAGATCTCAAATTTTAGATAAATTAAACTCCCACATGGCGGCTGCATTAGCCTGGAAACTAGCAACAAAGCACAGTGATGTTTGTGTCCAGGATGACGACAACAGCCGCAAAATACAGGACACAAAACCCATCTAATGAAAACAGCCGACACTCCTGGATGAGCGCAGGGAGAAACAGCACAACTGAACCCAAACACTGGAGAGCTATTCCAACACTACACTCAGGATTTTTCATTTTTTTCCAATAACCATAAATAATGTTATTACAGTCACAACCAGCTAAGCTGCATTTCCTCCTATCCAGGAAATAAAGATGCTATTTTCAACTGTCACACATCTTAAAGAAAGAAATATGACTACGCAGAGACTCAGAGTTCTTCCTCTTTAAATTTCCCTCCAAACCAACACGTCCACCAGCTGATCGGAGGAGAAGTTTCCAGAAAATATTTCAGGAAACTTCACAGCAGGACAGGCGCCAACTCACCTTTTAAATTCTTGGGGTTGTTCTGCTTGGTGCGCGGCATCTTTCCGCCTCAGTTCACAGGTGCATTTTGGGGGAAAGTGGCTGTTAACCTTGAGGTGAGATGACTCCTGAGCCGCAGTCTTGGTACATCTACGGGGGGGGGGGAAGAAAAAAAAACAAACATGTTCATATACTGTGAATATGTCAAGTCTGCAGAGGCTAAACATGAGCTCCACAGATCAATGAGGCACTGTGCAGCCTCTCCTGCTCCCACTTGGCAGCTGTCTGGGAGTCCGGGACAGAGCGGCTGATTGAGCGTGCTCCTCAAACAGGTGCCCGGGTCGGACTTTTCATTTCAGGCCACCTCCTCTCTGCGCTGCTGCGAAACGACGTGCAGCGCTGTGCGGCGCAGCTCGGCCCGCCGTCTGCTGTCAGAGGGAGGAGGCGTGAAGATGTTCTCTCCATATCAATAGAACCTCTGCAGCTGCTGCTATCTCAGAGCAGCTCTGATCTCAAAGCTGATACAGAAATGATACAGAGTTATTGCTCATCACTCTGACAAATGTCAGCGCGGGTGCCAAATGATGCAAACCGTAAGCCCCCCCTCTGTGCGTGTGACAAAGTGTCAGAAATCTTCCTGTTGATGTTCAATCAGGTGGGCACCCCCCTTCAATTGTTTCCACGCTGATATCCATCGATGACCTTTCACTAAATTAAAGATACGAAGCTTATTAAAGCTGTCATGCAAAATTTCAGCTGAGACAAAAAAGGTGGGCATTCAAGTTAAATGTTACACAGATGTCGAACCCACAGAGCTACCTGATAAGCACAAACAACCGCAGAGCAAAAGCTCCCCTCTGCACCGACAGGAAATCACTAAATCATGAATAAAACCTCTCATTTAATGACACTGTTTTAGCTTTCTTTTGCCCTTGCATCATCTCCACCACCATGTCCCCAAAACACCCCCCTACCCCTGCAGGAGACGTGCACGTTGCAGTGAGCAGCAGTGCTTCAGGAATCAAGCCTTTTGTTCCCCCCTTCCTCACCAATATTACATAACACTTACTACAACTGGATGATGATGATGATGATTTGTCTCCATACAGTTGGTACATGTGGCGCTAGAGCAATGACATCATCTCACGGTACTCACACTCGCTGCAGCAGGTTGCACAAAAACATATGCAAGCCCGGCTTCAAGTCGCACGACAGACGCATGAAGGGGCTTCTCGCCGGGTGGTGTTTGAGCACAGGGGTCGAAGGCGCGGACGAGCTGGTGGAGGAGGAGGAAGAGGAGGAGAGAGACGTTTCTTCTGTCTGACAGTCCGTCTGCCAGCCAGCCTGACTGCTAGTCTGTGTTTGTGCGCGCACAGATATGCGAGGAAACACCCTGATACTGACACGGGAGAGAGGTAAAAACATATAGGTGCAACAAACAACGCTGCGTCCTGAGCAGGTGACTAAAGAGTGACGATTTCACACCTGAGACGCGAGCACGGGCATTATGTAAAAGCAGCCCTGAGTGGCTCTCAGTGTGTTAATCACAAGACTGATAAACACAAGATTCAGATGCAGAGCGGGCTGCAGAGGAGGTGTGCGCCGGGTTCATGTGGTGCAGTCATGAGAAGCACAAGCAGAGCGAAATAAAGAGACATTATTGGCATTTAACTGCATGCAATGAAGTCAGCAAAAACAATGCGTGGGAATAGCGTATTTTGTGCCTGTTGCAACACGTGAACGCCCTGTAAGTGAGGGAGGAGCCAGGGAAAACCCCTCGCTGTCGCCGCACCAGCGCTCGAATGGGACACTTCCCCTTATCCAACAAAACGCAGCCAGAATCCAGTTCAGCCTTTCACACACGCATTTATCACAGCAACACCGGACACACAAACACACTCAGGGGCGGCAGGTGTAGCTGCTCGGCTTACCTCCAAGTGCAAAAGAGCAGCAACAACGGGCGCTGCGCAGAGAAAGAGGCGACCCAGAGCGCAAGTTATGAGCTCCTGTTTTTTTTTTTTTTTTTTGGCTGCAGGGGGTCCAAAAACAACAATGCGCAAAAAATACACAAACAAACGCCCACCTCTCCCCTCAGCAAGAGACCCCCCCTCCCCCTCCCCTCAAAGTTCGCGACGGGCTAAAACCGGGCTAGACTCACACGGCTGTAAAAGCATGTCCGACTCTCTCCGGCTGCAGCAGCCGAGCTCGACCTTTACCAGCCGCAAACACACGCAGGAAAACAAAGCAAGCGCACGGGATGCGTTCATACTCACAGGTGCGGGTTTGGCTAGTGTCAGGGTTGTAACACACCTTTTAGAGTAAGAAGGGGCTCCGCTGTGTTTTCTCCCTTCACCTTCTCTCTCACTTTCTATTGCAGGAAACAGACAGGCCTACTGACGTCAGCGGGGGTCCCGTCTCCGCCTCCCAGCCACGGGGTGTCCTCCCCGGCCAGCGGGGGGCTCCCGACGGACGCGCCACCACAGCATGCCCGACGCCTCCTCGTCCCCGCGTCTCACCCCTGCGTCGATGCCCATTCGCTGAGCTGCACCTCCTCCTCCTCGTGCGGTAACGCTCGCTCGTTGTCGGCAGGTGAGGCGCCGCATTTCTTGTCGCTTGTAGTGAGCCCCCCTGCCGGATCCCCACTCAGCCTCTCCTCTGCACATAGCTCAGGACTGACGGTTTTCCCGGAGGTTCCTTGTTGTCAGGTCACGTTGTGCCCCTCCGCCACTACCGACCGGGCTTCCCCATGCACAAATCCAGCTGCATGTACTTGAGCAGAGGGACTTCGTGCACCAGGACCGCTTCCCGTGGCGGTAAACAAAGGAGAGCGATAAACCGCGGTCTGCACTGGTGCCAAGCAGCCTCTGAAATACCACACAGTTCAAAATGGCTCACAGAGAAGGCCTATTTTATGGAATTTCTCATCCCAAATAACCTCCTCTAACATATACAGTCACAAAAAGAAGTGAAGGTGTGCATATTCAGGTGGCTTTGGGTTTCCCAGGTACAAACCAAGTGCTTTTATTATATCATATGGGTTTAATTCCCAGGAGGGGGGAGTCTCCATCGCGAACCCAAAGTAGAATTAAAACTGTGGGAGATCAGGTTTGAGCCTATTATGTAGATTAAAAGATAAAACTTAATAGATTGAAATATTATTTCCCCCAGCACCAAAAAGAAACATGCTGTGATTAAAATATATAATGCTTCCCCTTCTGCAAGCTGTTCTGCAGCACAAAAATAATGACTTTTCTGTACAAAATTAAAACAGACAACACTGTAAAAACAGGAAACGTGCTGCTGCCGCTGCACTTGAGTGAGTAAAATGATAAATGTGATTTTTATCAGTGGTTGCAGGTGTGTCCTTCCTTCAGTTACTGTTCGTATGCCTGTTTGATACGTGTCGCTCCAGATATTGTCCTGCATGCGTGAAGCAGAGTAGTCCATAAAGTTAGCTGATAAAGTAATTTTCTTGCACTTATCTTGGGCCTGGTTGCGGGGGTAGTAGCCTAAGTAGAGAAACCCTTAACCTCCCTCTCCCCAGCCACCTCCACCAGCTTTTCCGGGGAAACACCAGGTCAGCTGAGAGATATAATATCTCCAGCATGTCCTGGGTCTGCCTCCCCTGGTAGGACATTCCCAGAACACCTCACCCAGGAGGCGCCTAGGAGGCATCCTAGTCAGATGCCTGAACTGCCTCCTTTTGATGTGGAGGAGCAGCGGCTGTACTCTGAGTCCCTCTCGAATAACTGCACCCCTCACACTATCTCTAAGGGAGGGGGCCAGCCACCCTTCAGAGGAAGCTCATTTCCGCCACTTGTATCTGTGATCTCGTTCTTTTGGTGACTACCCAAAGCTCGTGATCACAGGTGAGGGCAGGGACGTAGATCGGTAAGTCAGCCAACCATTACATCATAGAGCAAAACTAAGACATGGGTGTTTATTAAAACCAGCTATTTATTGGTACATGTGCAAACACACATGGAAATACAGTATATAAGGGAAAAAAAAACTGAGTTGGTACAGTCCTAATGAGCTTGAAAGTCAGTATTTAGGATGACTACCTTTATTCTTCTACCTAACCTGAACTATCTCAGGCAGCTTCTTTGTAATTTCTTCAAACAGTCTTCAGTGATAGTTCTCCAGGCCTCTTGAAGGACAATCAATATAATATAATATAAAGAAATAAGACTTTTGCACAGTACTGTTGATATAAAGTAAAATCGTTCAAAATCAAAGCAACTTTGCTACAAATGACTGACAGAAACTCTCCAACATTTTGCTGCACACGTTTAAGGCTCTCAGCTTCTTCAGGAGAGTCAGTCTGCTCACCTCTTTCTTGTATAAAGACTCGTGTTGGTCTTCCAGTTCTTCCAGCCTGTTGTCGATCTGGACGCCCAGGATGGACACGGATCTTATAGCCGTCCTCTTCCTTCCGGAGTTGAACCTTTGCTTAACATCAACTTACTAAATTTGTCACTAGAAAGGAACATAGGAAAGGCATATAGTTTTTTTTTCATTTTTGTTTTTCCTCAAGATGAGCTCATTGGACCTCACTTACCGTTAACTACCGTTGCTTCATGTTGGCACTATGGAGCGAGCATAGGTGGCACATCCTTTGCAGAAAATTGGGGAAAGATTAGTTCATGTACGGGCATTTCAGGCATTTGGCAATAAAAAGCATTTAATACATTAAAAAAGTTAAAAAAAAAAAAAAAAATTGTTTTTCCGAGCCTCTGCTGCCAGATGTCCTCTAAAGAATCTTGTGTTGACTTTTAACTCAAATTTTAAAACCACAGCTTCCTCAATAAATGCATTTAACGAATTGTAACAATAATGTGACCTAATGAAACTAAACCTGACTGGAAATACATGTGAAACCGTCTACTTTGTTTACTTTCTTCTGCACAAAAGGTGCACATCTGCAGGCCTCTCGCTACAGTGTGAAACGTGTTATGTTTGATGTGACCTTTGTTAATCCACACTCACTTTTACGCTCGTGTTTCCCCAGCTTGAACTCACATTTTCCACTGCAGCTTCATCTCAGTGCACCGTTTAGGTGACAAAGAAACCTGCAAGCAAGGAGGGAAATTTTATTTCTTGCTCAGTTTCCTTTAAAAAGCACGAGACAACACCATGAAACAATAATGCTGCATGTTCTCACAGCCCACTCGGGCACACGGAGAGGTCTGTGGAACAACACGAACTGTTAAAACGTCAACTATAATGATATAGATTATTATTATTTATTTAAGCTGTGGGTGTTTTAATGTGATCCACAGCATAACGCTCTGCAGCAGTTGCCTGGGTGCGCCGGTGTTGTTATTTTTATCCCGTGTCTACGTTCCCGGCTCCACGGTCACAGTGAGTGTGAGTTGGTCCAGTCTAGCTATGACACATCACTGAATGCAAAAGGTCACGCTATTTTTTTTTTTTTTTTTAGCCCCCTGCACCAAAATAGCTCTCAGATAAATGCATAAATAAAGAAAGGAAGAACATGAGAGAAAGTGCGCCTTGAACTCATTGTTCATCATGTCAGTAGCTGCAAATGCTGCAAAAAGATCTCTGAGAAACACCCAAAGAAACTTTGCTGCAGTGAGGCAAATCTACCCATTAATAAGTTATTTTGTGACAGCCGCCCACCACCATATCACAGGCTTCCTGCAGTCTGCAGAGTAGGACTCCTGGCTCACTTCAGCTTTATGACTCACCTGTTTCAACTGTAACAACTTAAAATGGCACATTTGAATAGTGGAACTTTTTCCTGCAAGAACAGGAACAATTTGTTGTCTTTTCACAGTAAGATGTGAAAATTGCCGCAGCGATTCTGTGCGATTAATTTTTTCTGTGAATGAATGAGGGCTGTCACAAAGGTGATTCAGTTCCTCGCTCTCAAATACAACGAGGCTGTTTGTCAATTAACATCGGCTAAAATGGCAGCTGCTTCTCATTCTGCTCCGTGAGGATACTGTCTGTACACCCACACTGAAACTGAAATGTTTTGGGGTTTTTCAGCACAAGATGAATAAAGCAAGGAGGGCACAGTGCATGTGTTTACATAACCACATTTTTCCTGAGACGATAGCTTGTTTGCTTTGAGCTAATGCGATGCCAAGAGTAGAACAATTGTTTATTAACTGAGCCCTCAGCTGCCTCTGTGTCAGCCAAAGTCAGTGCAAGACGAGATCAAATCAAAAAACTTTTGTGGTTGGATCTGTGTCTTTAGGGATCTGCAGAAATGTGTTATTACCCTGGAATGGTGTGTAGATTAATACTGCAACCAGTGAGGACAGGAACTGGTGATGCAAACCTCTTAAATAAAACATACTGAATTAATTCTGACTTGTAAAGACAGGTGATCACACCATTAGAGGTTTGCGCTGGTGGCAGTGAAAAACTGCCTCTTGGTCCGACACCCCCCCTTTAGTAACTGTGTAGTCAGTTTTTCTGAGGGGGCAGTTTCACAATTACAGGGCACAGTCACAAAAATGTAAAATTCATCATGCAAATCTACTTGTAGCATAGATTAGATCTGATTAGGGGTGAACTCACTTGGTTGGTTCATTCACATCGTCATGGATTCTCTTTTACATTGTTGCTTCAATTCATTGAGGTTTGCAGGCACTTATTTATGCACAGCTCTCTTACAGTTCTATATCATTTCAATCAGCTTGAGGTCTGGATTTTAACTGGGTCATTGCACCACCTTGATTCTTTTCTTTTCCAGTCATTCCATTATAGATTTGCTGCTGTGCTTGAGATCATTGTCCTGTTGAACGACCTAATTTCAGCCAAGCTTTAGCTGCCGGACAGAAAGCCTCACATTTAACTTTAGAATACTTTGGTATGCAGAGGAGTTCTCGGTCAACTCAACTGCCCAGGTCCTGTGGCTGCAAAATAAGCTAAATCATCACCCCTCCACCACCGTGCCTGACACTTGGTATGACATGTTTGTGCTGAAATGTTGTGTTTAGTTTTCACCAAATGCTGTGCTGTGCATTGTTGGTCTCATCTGGCCAAAGCACATTGTTCCAGAAGTCTTGTGGTTTGTTCAGATGCAGTTTTGCAAACTTAAGCTGTGCTGCCATGTGTTTTTTTTTTTTTTTTTTTTTTAGAGAGAGAAGAGGCTTTCTCCAGGCAGCCCTTCCAAACAAGCCATACTTGCTCAGTCTGTCATAAACTTTAGCATTTATCATGCTAACGGAGGCCTGAGATATTGTCTTTCTCTGAGCACTGCACAATCTGACCTCAGGGTAACTGTGTTAAAAACTCCTGAATGCTGCAGACCAGCAAACTTCCCAAACGTCTGGTTTATAGAGGTGCTCACACTTGCTGATGATCAGTTAATCAGCTGCATTTGATTAGCAGCACCTGGCTGCTTCTTACCCTCTGAATTCCTATAGAGGCAGTAAAGGTGTATTTCACTTTTTCCTCACAGGACAGGATGCTGTGCAGGACTACACAGAGTCCTGTGAAAACTTTCTTTTCCACATGACTGTAGATACAAGCTGAAGTCAACAAGTTCTGAGAATGGGTCTATAAAAATCAAAAGCTCTGCCTGATTGGAATTTGACCAAACTCATGATAAAGGTTATCTTCTGGTGCACCTCTGGACAGTTTTGATTGTTTTTGGTTTTTGCAGATCTCTCAGTGGTGGAGCCATTAAATCTGTGGCTCTGCAATGGATGCTGTACTTCCTCTAGTGTGTCAAAATGCCAAATTTTACTTGACCTTCGTTTTGACTTCACGTCCGTTCTACCACTGCCCAGAAAAAATTCTCAAATACTATTTTAAAAACCACAAATTGTTGGTATTGTTCTAGTTTTCCATAAAGACTAGAATAATACCAAGAATAACAAAAAATATATATGAATAAAGTGGAATACAACAAATAACATGAATGACAAAGGTTTTCCATCAACGTTACAGATGGCAGGACTGTTTCCTGCCTAGCTCCCATATCAACATTGTTTTTAGCTATAGCCACTATCCGTTACATTACTGACAACTCAACAGGCGGTTAAAGTGGCTACTGGAAAATTGCTAACAGTTAAACGCTAACAGTAACGTGTGCCAACCAGGCTAACCTTATGATAGCTGTTGAATACTTAAGTGCTGTTAGGAGCTTTACTGACCTCTCGAAAATCGTCATGAGGTGTTACTTAGTGTTGCGAATGTTAGCTTCTGCTGCTAGTGAGTGGAGGGGCTGCGTAAAGTTGTGTGTCAGCTGGAAGAGGCAAAGACGCCACTGTTGGCATCAATACTGCTGAAAATGAGTATCTAAGCTGATAGTAACTTTTAATATTGATTAGTGTCTGGGTATCGATTTTTTTTGACAACTCTATTTGGCTCAAAAAAAATCTCTGAAACATTGTGTAACTCTGAACGTCAATACCTCGGCCTTCAGTACCACCGGGTAGATGGTCATTCCTTATCCAAACTGAGGGTCTGAAGGATACAGAGTGAGAAAACTTGACCCTGCATGCCTCACAGATAGTGTACATCGACTCAGGAAGGGTCTAAGGGTCAAACAGGCTCCTATCTGTCTGATTTCCACCTCCTCGAATGTGTTTATTGAATGCAATTTTTATTTATTTATTTCTGCCAGTATTCCCTTTGGGGTTACATTAGGGAGGGCATCTGGCATAATAATAATCTGCCAAATCAAACATGCTGAGCTACCCGCTGTGGTGACCCCCTGCAAATAAGGGAGCAGCCAAAAGTAGCTTCAGTTCGCTGATGTTCCCAAACTCTGCCAGACGAGTTCAACCATTGACAGGGCAGCAGTATGATCACACTTCGTATTAAAAGAATGAGACTTCTTGAACTGCCTTAGTTGCCTCAGCGTTAGTGAGGGCTATTAATATCCTGGAGTGGCTGGGAAAAAAAAAGCACAGCTGCCCGAAACTGTCCTCCTGAACAATAGTCTCTTATGTAAAGGGAAGGCACTGCCGTGTGTGTCCTTCTGTAACCCATGTTCATGGGGTTTCTCAAGCTATTTTTCTTTGTTTTTCTTCATATCAAAAACGGATATTTACTGAAAGCAAAGGAGAGAATTCACGAGGGAATGCCTGAGTGTCCCATTTCTCTTGGCACGCAGCGAGGCATTTGGATAAAGATTGATGTTGCTGAAGTATTTATAGGGTGCTGTCCTTTCATTCCCCCCCCTCGTTTTCTCAGTACACTTCCCATTTCTGCGGAGATGCAACAAACGAGCCATAAACACCCTATATACAGTATGTACAGTGCAATGGCTTTGGCACACAGGCTGTCCTGTGGAGATAAGCTCTGCGTTGCACACATATCACCCCGGACGGTTTTCCATTTAAACACCATTACAGAATCCAGAAGCAGAGTGCAAACATTACCGTCTATATTTCAGGATTTTCCAATTAGAGATGCCGTGCATGGTTGTAAAGGGTAAATTATGAGGCTGTAATGTCACCTGTTCTCAGGTTAATTTGTATCCATGCAGGATGTTTAACCATCAGGGTGCAGAGACATTAAAGCGGTTTTAAATCTAACTGCCGCACACTGGTTTGAGCAGCACGTCTATTTCCATGTATCCTCCACAGTACTGATAAAAAGGTGGGGTGTACACATTTCTGGACACTTTGTTTACACCACACCATATGATGTTACATAACTGAGGCTGTTGCTACGGCAACACCAGGACTCCACCCCTTCCCTACCCAACCAGACTTTAGACAGACACACACACACACACACACTCTTCCTGCTCGAGCAACAGGACATTCTCTGGCCGCATGATTTAACGCTCAACGATATTCCACGCTATTAACGAGATGACCTCTCTCTGGTGGCCAGAAATGTTGTTCCTAAGGGATATTTAACAGTCACAGGGGGAGCAATGTCTTTCCGCTATGATGGCTCACCGCGGTGTTGTTTGATAAACAAATTAAACATTCACCACATTTTACTACCTGCATAGAAACAGTCCTGTTATTTATGGCTTTTCACCAGAGCACAGTGAGGAAAAAAAAAAAAAGTGATGTAAGCTCTCGCTCAGTACAATGTGCATGCTGTCAGTGGGTGAATGGCTACTGTGTGTCAGTTTTCATTACTTTGTGTGAGCAATCAGCTCAACCAGATGAATTCAAGGTCAGGGAGGCACTCCTGCCTTCCTGAGCCATACAATAACAGACTTCCCCACATAAGAGCTGTCTCTTTGTGTTGAAAGGTGCAGCGCTGAGGACTCTCTCAGCTCTCTGCACCGTCTCAAAGCTCCATTCACATCTGACAGTTCAGCAAACCGGCTTCTGTTCCAGGTTACAGTGGTCCTGGTCCCAGCAGAGCAGGGGTTCTCAATGTTTTGATCACATCTGACATATTTAAAAATTGTTTTTGTGACTTATCCGTCCAGAGAGATTTGGCTTGGTAATTTCATCACCTTCCTGTTGATTTGAATGGAAGAAGACGTTGGATTGCAGCAGTGAAATGTAAACAGTGGGAGCCTAAAGTTTACAGCAGATTTTGCAGTGAGCATTTTATTGGAGGTAAGCATCTTGTAGAATGTTAACTCATTCAAAGATTGTGAACATGGTTAATTATTGTAATTAACCATTTGGCGACTATCTGGCCATCACCGGTCACTTGGGAAAAGTGTGCAGTTCCCAAGTGGTTGGGAAATTGTGGCTGCAGGTTGCTGCCAGTTGCACCAATAACATCCTTGTGATTGCTTTGGTCGTTTGCAGATTGCCATGTTTGCCTGTAGTTTGCATGGATGGCTTGTCTGCAAACACTCATCAACTACGAGCCAAATGGTAGTAAAACTTGAAAAAGTGTGACACAAACTGTAAACAATGAGGGTTTGCCTCCAAAGTAAAAGCTGTGTCTCAGCGTTGTAGCCAACGTTCTTCAAAAGCTGCAACTTTTACTTTGAAGGCAAAAGGAGTCACTGACCAGTCTCCAGGACCTGTGTGACTTGTTCACTTGTCCAAAATGGTGAACAAGCTAACGTCCTATGGTTACAGGTTACGGGATTACGTGATGAAAACCTTCATAGTATAAAAGATGTAGCCACCGTGATGTTACCCACTGGTTTTGAACTCTGCATTTTGAAGCTTTGGCCGCTGCCATGTTACTTTTTATATCAGACTAATAAAATACCAGAATTGTACTCACAAAACTAAAGTTGCATCTCCTGGGATGGTCTGTTCCCTGCGGCAAGATATTCCATTAAAATGCTCCAAAAATCTCCACCAGCACACATACAGTGAAGAGGTCCAGGTTAATGACTCAGTGAATGAGGCCGATTGGCTCCAGCTGCAAACGTGTCAGGACACCTGGCAACCAGGGAGGCCACGCCCTCCAACTCTATTAACAACTGAGTTGTTATGAAGGGGGATGTAAACTGATTTTACTAGGCTGCAAACATGCTTTTTAATATAAAGTTGGATATTATAACATGAGAGTCTATGGGAATTTACTTCCCATAGCAGCTAGCCTCAAGTGGTCAGTAGAGGAACTGCAGTTTTGGCCACTTCTATATTGGCGTCATTTTTAATATTTGGAGGTTGCTCCTTGTCTGTGCCTCAACAGTGGGGCTGACCTCACAGTTTGAGAATCACTGCTATAGATGACTTCTTCTTTTGGCTGCTTCCTTTAGGGGTTGCCACAGCAGATCATCTCTCCTCCATCTCACCCCATCCCTAACATCCTCCTCTGTCAGAAAAATCCTCTGCACGTCCTCCTGTAATACATCCCTGAATGTTTTCTGTGGTCTTCCTCATCCCCAACAAAAATCTTAGCATACTGTGATTGTGAACTGTGGATGAATGAAATGGATGAACAAAATGCTACTAAAGGGCCACCACTGGCCTGAGGAGCCATACTTTGAGAACTCTGGAAAAAGAGGCTCCAGGTTTTCCCACTGCTGTGTCAGCCCAGTGCTGGACTGTCACTTTGCAGGAAGCAGGTCCATTTGAACCTCCAGTGCAGCTGGGGCCTTTCTGTTAGGTTTATTGGCCACAAGTGTGGATGTGAGCATGACTGGTTGTCTGTGTCCCTGTTTTAGCTGTGTGATAAACAAATGACATGTCCAGGATGTCCCCTGCCACAGCAAAGATAAGATACACTTAATCTGAAAAGTTGGGAAATTCCAGTCACACAGGAGCCAAAAACATTAAACACAACTTATAACAAAATAGTTTAAATAAATTACTAGAATAGCTTAATGAAATATGATATACTACTAATTTCAATAAAGTAAAAAATTATACAAAAGAAAGGTGATCAGTAACTCCATCCATCCATTTTCTTCCGGGGGGGGGGGGGCAGCCTAAGCAGAGAAGCCCAGACCTTCCTCTCCCCAGCTCATCCAGAGGGACCCCGAGGCGTTACCAGGCCAGCCGAGAGATATAATCTCTCCAGCGTATCCTGGGTCTACTCCGGGGCCTCCTCCCAGTAGGACATGCCCGGAACACCTCACCCAAGAGGCATCCTAGTCAGATGCCCGAGCCACCTCAACTGGCTCTTCTCAATGTGAAGGTTCTTGTTCACGTCACTCGTGAACAAGAACCTGAGCTACTTAAACTCCTCCACCTGGGGCAGGAACTCCTTGTGCTGGAGAGGGCACTCCACCTTTTTTCCAGCTGAGGACCATGGCCTCAACTTAGAGGTGCTGATTCTCATGCCAGCCGCTTCACACTCGGCTGCGAACCAATCCACTGCGAGCTGGAGGCCACCACCTGATGAAGCCAACAGGACAGCATCATTTGCAAAGAGCAGAGATGAGACTCTGAGGCCACCAAGGAAGAAGCCTTCTGCCACTTGGCTACGCCTAGAAATTCTGTCCATAAAAATTATGAACAGAATCGGTGACAAAGGGCAGCCCTGATGAAGTCCAACACCCACAGGAAACGAGTTCGACTTATTGCCAACTATACAGACAAAGCTCAGTAACTAAAAATCTAATTAAAATATCATAAAAGTAAAACTAGAAACAATAATAAATGTAATGTAATGTAAAGAGCTAATTATAAAACTAATGAAAAATAAAAATTTTAAATGTAAGGTTACGAAAATTAACAAACGTGACACAGTGTTTTTAATAAACTGAACTTTTATCTGTTATTACATTGATTTGTATTCCTTCCAGTTATTCACAATAGTATATGGCTTTTACATCTGCTGAATCATAGGCTATGGTGCACAGCTGGAGAACACATCATAAAAACAAGGTAAGTTGTCTCTTTTATTGGAATCCCAACATATGCCAAAAATTACTTTTTACTTCAAAAAATACTGGCAGCATGTGTACTTCCTTTTAAAATGTTCCAAAATTACTTTATTACGATATAATTAGCGTGCCCACTAAAAAAAAACAAAAAAAACAAATACCCTAAAAGTATTCATTACTCAAACAGATACCTGAAGCATAATTTGTTTCTGCTTTCCTTTAAAACCACCAGTTGTTATTCCTATTTTCCACTCACTCACCTATATTTTAAGTATCATGAGTAACCATTACGCAAATTAGGGTACTGAAAATGGCATCATAAATTCAGAAGAGTCACAAATATTGGGAAGTTACACAATAAGTCACAGAGTGTTTCATGAAGCATTACCGAGCTACTTCCGGCTGCTTGCAAAGGCTAACATTACAATCTTAAAGCTCATAGACTGGAATTCACTGAGCTCCTGAGTGCGACCCATTCTTTCACTAATGTTTGTAGGAGCAGTCTGCATGTCTAGGTGCTTGGTTGATACACCTGTGGCCATGGAAGTGATTGGAACACCTGAATTGAATGATTTGGATGGGTGAGTGAATACTTTTGACAATAGTGTATAAAAGATGAACATGGCCAATGAATATCCACCCCTCGTTCATTTCAAAACACCAAAATGGCAAAGCTGTTCAGCTCAAGGCTTCGTAACAGGACTTTACAAACCAGTGGGTGACGCCATGGTGGCTGCGCTCATTGTTCTCCGTTCTCATGGCCAATATTCTCAATGGTCCTGTGTGTAATTTATCCAAGTATAATGTAAGTATAATGTTGTTGTTGTAGGACCATCTTTAGATACAAAAACAGAAATCAAACCTGGGATTCTTGAGGTTTTGTGAACATCTCCTGGCAGGTGGAGAGCATAATTCAATTCTCCCAAAAGAGTTTGATTGTTGTTTGGGCCTTAGAGATCATTTCTCAGTATCCACATGTCATCCATCATGGATGTGCTGAGCTGTGCGGTGATTATATGATTGCAAGCCAGTCGTTGTTTCACCTTTGGATAGATGCAGCTCAGAGCGAGTGTGCAGTGTGTCCAAAAACTGATGTCTCTGCCTTTTTGAATGTTTGTGCAAACTGTCTCCGTTAAAGCTGGGATTCAGTCAAGTTAAAGCCACCTTTAAGGCTGACTTTAAACATTGTATAGTATGTGGAGCTGATGTTGGGAAGATGTCACAGTGATTGTGCACTCTGCACTAATCCACAGTGAGAAAGAAATCCCTTTAGCCAGATTTAAACACAGCCGTCCTTGGAAAATATATAGCTGATGTAAGCTTTTTCAGGCTCCACAGAAAGGCAAAAAAAGCCTTTAAGAAAAATAAATTCTCCTTTTTCACTGTTCCCTTGTGACCCACATACAGTCCAGAGGAAAAAAAAAAAAAAAATCAAATGTTTTTTAAGCCAGTCTTTAAAGCATGGCCAACATCCTTCTTCTTCTTCTCTCGGATTTTGTTGCCCTCCATTGAGTCACTGCCAGTAAATCACTGGCAGAGTTTCCATTCAGCTGCAGAAACAAACCTGCGAACGGGCGCGCGACACCGAGTCGAGGCTGTGACGACATCTCGGCAGCACTGCCGAGTAGGATGTGGGGTGAGAGAGGCCAGACCGGAATCCTGGATCCTCAAGTAGGAGAGTGTTTTGCGGAGAAGCCTTGTGTTGTGTCAACATTTCCAGTGACGTTACCGCAGAGGGAAAAATCTCAGCAGCCAGGGAGGCCAGGCTGTACTAATGAGGGAAAATGCTTTGAGTGTCACATGACAGCACATATGAAGTATTTTGAGAGGAAAGTGGGAGAAGATGATCAGCCGTTCCATCCAAACAAAGTAGAAAAGAAATATTAAAAGAGAGGGCTGCACTTCATTAGACGGCTGAAGCCAGAAAATAAATATATGTTCTGACAGCAGTGTTTGTAAACAGAGCCATAGCTACCACTAATCTCAAGAGTGGGGCCTGGACTGTGAGGCAAGTGGTTCGATCCCTGGCTGCTCCAGTCCGCGTGCCAAAGTATCCTCGGGCAAGATACTGGATCCCAAGTTGCTCCCAATGTGTTCATCGGAGTGTGATTGTGTGTGTGTGAATGTTAGATAGAGAGCACATGCTGTGTGAAGCGCTTTAAGTGCTAGAAACCAGTCCATTTACCATTTAGTGTCTAACCAATCAGAAACATGGACGGGCCTATCGATGGCAGAGCAGCTGATTTTACAAGGAAGATAAAACTATTAGGGCAGCACGGTGGTACAGCGGTTTGTACTGTTGCCTCACAGCAACGAGGTCCTGGGTTTGAATCTATAGATAGGACTCAAACCCAGGAGTTTGCAGGTTCTCAGTGGGTACTCCGGCTTCCTCCCACAGTCCAAAGACATGCGTGGGGTTAGGTTCACTGCTGATTCCAAACTGACCGTGAGTGTGAATGGTTATTTGCCTCTGTATGTATCCTGGGACAGATTGGCAACCCATCCAGGGTGTACCCCACCTCATGCTCCACCGCCCCCACAACCCTGAATTGGATAAGGAGAAGAAAATGGATGGCTGATGAAACTATTATATTAGGAAAATATGAAGAGGGTACACACAGTACAGGCTGAAAGACAAATCAGAACTGAATGTGAGGAAGGAAAAGGTTTAAATGTGCTGTATGAACATGTGTGTGTGCCTCAGGTGTTTAGGCCAGCATTAGACCTACCGGTACTATATTAACAACATTTAGCTGTGTTGTGTTGTTAACAACCACATCAGTACAGATGCACGAGGATCTGACTTTATTCTTTCAGCTGCAGCACCAGCAGTGTTAATCAGAGAGAAATTTAAAACCTGAATTCAAACCAATAACAAGGTTTAGCCTAATTGGATAGCGGCTTAACAACCACCTCCAAGGGGACAACCCCCACAAGGGTATAAATACCAGGGACTCTCCATCTTTTGGTTTTAGAACTAAGGAAACCTCTTGGATAAGAGGTACCACAGGCCTTAACTTGTGCTATAAGTCATTTCAGACATGCGCGGGGTGGTTGATGGTTCGATCATGGACAGTGGAAGGTAGTTTTGCAACATAAAATATACTATAAAAAATACTTTACAGCATATTCCATGATTCATGATTGGATTGTTTTACAGATGCTGCAGCAGTATCGCATTATAGAGACAGGCTGTTTAGGGGCAAATCAAACTAAGCCCATTAGCTGTTTATAGCATGTTAGCATATAGCATGGCCAATCAGGCTTTTTAATGGTTATCATCCTTTTATCTCTCCAGGTCGTTTATTTCCATCTAATCCATTAATCCCACCGAGCGTCTCTCTAAGAACAACATTTGAAGATTCCCAGCTGAAATGGTTACACCTGGCAGTTAATTATAATAATGCTACTCTAAGCAGCTTATCATCCAATATCTAATTTTCTTTAATCTAATTAGAAATATAATTGTTAAAATATACTGTAAATGTGTCTAATATTCAGCTCCCATTTCAAAAGGGTGATATTAGCAAGCTAAAGATGTATACTTTTATTTATTCATTCATTCATTTATTTATTTATTTTTTTGGTGCAGCTCAGTTGATTTGTAACATTGTATCATTTACATAAGAATTTGAAAAAAGAGCAGCTGGTTACACGTGGCTCCTCAGGAGGATTTGGATGGTTCTGGTAGGTTTTTTTTTGGCTCAGTTACTGTTTCCAATGACCAAACCAAAACACATTCAAAACTAAACACAGCATCAAGTCTGTGAAACAACTTCAAACGATGGGAAAAAAGTTTCTTTGCTGATAATCATGAAAGATGAGGCTGTTTTCCTCTGAATCATGATCTCACTGTAAGGCTAAAGCCAACACAGTTCCCTTCTTGTTTATGTTTAGTGCATGGGGTACCCCCCCCTTAGTTTCACTTTTTGACTCACCGGATGATTCGTAGCACGGATTTCCACAATGAGGGAGAACAAAAAGCAGATACAAAAGTCCAAACCAGCTGATAAACACCCCAAAGACGGTCGCATCTGGATGAAGCCCATTACAGGAGGAGACCTGACTGCAGCTACAGCGACCAGTGGATCAGCAATCCTGTCCACACACACTGACACAATGTCCCACATTATGATGGGCTTATGAACGGACACTTTTCTAAAGTGAATGTCTGTGAAGAAAGGCATGCATCACGGGTCTCCTGCAGGTTAACGTGTCAGCTTCTTTTGAAGCTCCAACATGGAAATTTCCAAGTAACCACAAAGTCACAAGATGCACAGGTTGTTTTGACTATATTGGAAACAACCGCAAATAAAAGGAAATGCAGCTTTAATAAAGAGTGGGAAATTTCTAATACCTGAGCGAAACTGGTGGACGTTCTTCCTGTTTTTCTCAGCTATGTGAAAGCCTCTGTGGCTCAAAGACCTGAGGTTTGCATCCCCATGGGAACACAAATGATTACCAGACAATAATGCGACTGAAATGACAGCAGGCGAGTACGACTTCAAATTAGACAAAATTGTAGCTTCTTTTTATGCTTCTTCTATTTACAATTTAATGAGTACATTTAATAAATGTCTTTCTACGACAAACACCCTGACCAAGCTGCAGTCATTTCACACTCACACCTAGGGTCAGTTCAGAATCACCAATGAACTTAATAAGCATATATTTGCACTGCAAGAGGAAGTCGGAGTATCCAGCGAGAACAATGGGGAGAACATGCAAACTCCAATGTAAAATGTGGCGTTCTAAAGAAAGGCCCAGCCTGTCCTTCACATGCTTAATGTTTCTCAGCATGAGTACTGTGTCCCACAGAGTTTCCTATCGTGGACCACTTTTCTTCTTGCACCTCATTTTACTTTCAAAAACTTCATTTTCATTGTTGATTCTACCATTTCTGCTGCTGTTTTGTTTTCTTTTAGGTTCAGGCATTAAATTATGTGGTTGGGTGTTTGGGCAGGAAAAGAAAATCATGGTATAGCTTAAAATACACCCTCCAGAAGAGTTCTGCTCCCCCGCTCCCATCAGGTCTGTTTCGGATTTTGAAGGACTCCTGTTGAAATCTATAGGATGCCTACTAAAGTGGTATCCAGTGTATTCATACTAGGGGTCTCAAACTCGCAGCTCGTTACTTTTTTTACATTTCGCTTTCCCCTCCAATTAAGAGGAGTTAGCAAAATGTCAAAAAAGTAACTTAAAGGGCCAAATTGCCTTATATTTTTGACATCAAATTGCAGACCGGAAGTAGGGGACGGGGCCAGATGCGGCCCGCGAGCCGCGATTTTGAGACCCCTGATTTATACTCATTTACAGACCCTCTCATATACATGTCATGGGGGAAACAGATGCAAACTTCAGTGTGACCTGCAGAGGTCCACAGGACTGCAAAAATGTCAATAAGACAACAGCTGCTTAATTAGGTACATCTGTTCAACATCTCATTAACACAACCATCTAATCAACTAGTCACGTGCATTTAGGTGCTGAAGTTCAAACCGAGCATCAGGACATGGAGAAGAGCATCTCTGAATGCACAACGCATCAAACCACAGTTCAGACTGCAGGTGGTGGTAAAACGATGTGAGGGATATTTCCTGGACACACTGTGGGCCCCTTATTCATCATTCTAATGCCAATACTATATTAATATTATATCATGTTAATATGATGGGCATTTTCTGAGGTGTTTCCAGCTCCTTGCTGAATCTTTGCCATGAAGAATTTCAGCAGTTCTGAAAGCTAAAGAGGCTCCAGCCTAGATGTATAATCCTAGTGTCAGTGTACTTTGGGATCTTTAGAGTAATTTTAGGCCAGCATTAAGACGCAGAGTGGAAATTATATTTGTATTTTAAGCATGTTATTTGATGTCTGGGCCTTTTAGAAACCTTTGGGGAGTCCTGTTTAACAAATGACCATTTTAATTGATCTGTGAATGAACTGAAACTGAACACATACGGACGCCTGTCCTTATGTGACATTTTGGAAGTGAGAAGACGCTGGATGAGGACGTCGTTATTGATCCCTGTCGGGGCATTTAGCCCAGCCTGAGTATTACTAGCTGTGAGTCACTGTTGTTCTTTGTGTTTCTCATAAACTTTGGCACGTGTATCGCTGGGCTTCAGAGTTCGAGGTCTTCTGGATGAGCGGTGGTCTCATTTTAATGGGTTTTTATGGGCCCTCTCCCTGCTGCTGCTGCTAGGCAACACCGTTAAAGGCACCGTGACATCATGTGTGACCTCAGCGACGTCTCACAGAAGCTGGTGGCGCACGGTGGACAAACACCTTATTAGTCTGTTTTTTACTTTTACTTGTCACTGTAGTTTATAAATAACCCTCCACTGACTGTCACATCCACCTTCGCTGATGTAAACATGCCTCTGACAGCGAGTACAGGACTACTTTAAAAAAAAAAGATTGCTTATATTAATACTGAAGTGAAAATCAGGACTTCTGGCACATGTTCAGATGATTGCACAGATTATTTCAGAGGTTCCTGGGAAAAAACGTATGTTTAAGTGGTCAGGAGTTTGCATTGATTTCTAAAAGTCCATTTTTCATGTGACATCACCTCATTAAAAGTCTTGCCAGTGCCATTTGTGTGAACTCTGAATGCTTGGAAAACATTTCCCGGAAAAAGCATAAAATCAAGTCATCTGCGTTGTTGCTACTTTTAGATCCTTCTCTGGAAAAAAAGGAGGGCAGGAAGCAAACCCAGTGGTTCTGCTTGGAAAATGGTGCATTAGCCGAGGTGGTGAGGAGGAGCCGGATGCAGCTCCCTTGGTACTTCATCCATCAGCTGATTTATGGGTTACACACAGCTTATAATGACCCTCCACTGTCCCTGTGAGTGTGGGCCCTGGGGAGCATCAAAGCAGCACAGTGCCGGAGGCAGAGAGACCTTGAGGTCAGCGGGAAACCTCCACAACACAATTTATGGAGTCATTAATTGTTCTCTGAGAGTTGGAGGGAAAAGCTTTTGTTCTTGAATATGAGGTCAGAAATTTGTGCTGTTCACATTTCACCACAAAGCCACACAGATGCACTGAACATCTGACATATGTGTCAAGTTAAAAGATAAATCCTTCCCATTACAACTTGGGTCTTGTTTTTGGAAGCTGAGCCATCTTTTCTACCGAGGATCAGAGTACAAAGTAAAGAAGGAAAAAAAAGTCACACCAACCACTGTCATCCAGTCACATCTGGCTTTAAAGTCCTATAATTTATCTGCCTATGACATGTCAGTGCCCAGTGTCTCTAAAAATGTTGTTGTGTTTAAAATTCAGTAAACTGGTGCAAAATAAACTTCATTTATGTGAAATAAAACTGTTCATCAAACAAGGCTGGAGAGCTGCAACCATGAGTGGTATTTGAATGTGCAATCAATCTGTAGCTGCTTAGCATAAAACTGTAAACAGGAGGAAATGGCTAGCCTAGCTACCTCCTAAGGTAACAAATTCTGCAACAGTACCTTTTAAAGCCAGAGTATTCATTCCCAGGGTGCTGATCACTGCTGAGTTGTCAGCGTCTCAGTGATATGTGGTCTGTCTTGGTGTTGGGGCCTTAATGTGCTTGATTAGGCCACTCCAGGTCACTGCCCTCCTGCGTAACCCAAGTGAGCACAAACTGATGGTCTGAATTCATTTTTTCCACCAATTACAATAAGTCATCCAGATCCTGAAGCAGCCACAGACCATCACAATACCACCACCACGTTTGACTACAGCAGTGGTTTTCTCCTTGGAACTCTCCCAGTCTCTTTCTTATTGTTGAACCATGAACTCTGACCTTAACTGAGGTGAGTGAGGCCTGCAGGTCTTTAGATGCTGCTCTCGGTTTGTTGTCACTGGTTGTCTGTATCTCACAACTGCGAATTAAAGTCCATTTGAAAAGACGAAGGTGACCCGGACCGGGATGAAGACCCATTAGGCGATCACTGTGTGCAAGTTTCACTAAATTCTGACTAATGGCGGAAGAGGAGCAGCGAAAATGATGCAAACTAAAGACTTTTTCATATATATATATATATATATATATAATTTCATTTCATTTAATTCTCCTGGTTTTCTGACTGGGTTATATTTTTATCTCTGTTAATTTAAAGGATTTTAATACCTAATTTTGTTGTTTGTTTCTGGTTTGTTTGATAGTTTAGCTGCTGTATAACAACCTTGGTCAAGACATCAGTACTATGGGTCACCTTGTGTTAAAAATATATATATATCAGTATCCTGGAAAAAGATCAAACACCCTAATTAACACTTTATATCATTCATTCTATAGTCCCAAAAACCAGAAACCAGTATCTGAGCCCTTTTTCCAGTCTTGTCAGTATGAGGTTGCAATAAAAGCAGCACAGACTGCTTCTTTATACAGATTAATCAGATGTGTTTGTTTTAGAGCTCCTTGTTGGCAGATTTTGTTCAGGCTAGTCGAGCTGCCCGCCCATAGCTGTCTGCATGTCGGGCTAAGACAAACAGCCACTGGCTGCAGCTTCATATTTCACATATTTGTATCATTTAGTTTTGGATTAACTGGCTGGCTTTGTTTTGGTTTCTTGCACCATCCTTTCATCACCCTGTCATCTCGTGTTAATGAGGAAACGAAACCATCTTGGTTACTGTTACTGACACATGAAATGAAGTATTCCCCCCACCACAAAAAACAGGATGTTTAAATGTAGGTCATTCCTAACGGTCGGGGTCAAACAGGGGGCTTAAAAAACCTCTAATCCAGCTACATCCACTAATTATATTCTTTATTCATGTTTGTGTTCACATTAAAGTGTAACAGGAGGGTGTAAATGTTTGATTTAAAGCTGCGCGCAGACTTTCCTCACTGAGTAACTCCTGAATGTAGCGACACTTCTTCTTCACTGGTAATAAATCACTCCAATTTGAGAACTGGGGATTGGAAACATGGGACGTTATGCAGTTTAACTATATTAGCTGCAATCAAAATCAAATACCGGCTTTCCCAAGTGCAATCTTTACTGCTCTCCGGATACCGCTGCTGGCAGCAGCTCTGCCTTTCAACTAAGTTTTTTTTCTCTTTTTTCCCCCCTGGAAGATAAATTTTAACGACATATCGTTTTTCGGTCTTATTACTGAAAAATTAAACAGTTTCAGGACGGTGCCGCAGACGGCACGGATCGTGTAAGCTGTACAGTTTGTGATCTTTGCGGGTTTCCTGCTGAGGAATAAACTGCAGTGCAGACTCACACAGTGGTTACTGAGTTCGAAGCGCTCTCATGCCCCCTGTGGACAAAACACACTTAAACCTGAGCTCTCCCCACACACACACACACACACACACACACACACACAGAGTAACTAACTACTGTAAGTATTAAAGATATTTTATATAGTACTATTTTGTTTTGAACACTGAAGTAACAATATTATAATTAAGAGCAACCACACAGCTGGAGTGACCAGATGTGGGACAAAGAGCACGTTTGTGTGGGACATTTTTAACCCACTAACCTTTCAAACTGTTCATTGTTAGCTCAGTAACACTTTCATCGAGTAATCATTTGGGTTTCAGTGGGGATGACATCGAGTGGTGTCATTTAATTTTCCTGAGTCACAGGTTTCTCTGAGAATCACCTTCCACCAGTTTCACTCGGTTATCAAAGCATTTCCAGTTTTTATTGTAGCATTTCCTTTTTAATCTGTGGTTGTTTTCATCCCAGTCCGATGTGACTTCGGAGCGTGACACGTTAACCTGCAGGAGGCCCGTGATGTCTTCACGGCCGTTCAATAAAAGCCAAAGTTTAGGAAAGTGTCCGTGTTACATTGTTGACTTTGGAAAACTGGAGCCCATCAAGATGTGGGACATTGTCTCAGCGTGTCTGAGAAGATAAGGTCACCAACAGCTGATAGTGGCACACTCAGGGTTTTATTCCATGCTTAGAATATTCATGCTAAGAAACTTGTAGATTACAACAGGTACACTCATTTTCTGTGCATGAATTAATATTAATTTACGTGTTCTTCCTTCTTTAACACAAATCTCTAATCAGGTAATCGTGTAGCAGTAACTCAGTGCATTTATGTGTGTGCGCACGGTCAGGATGAGCTGCTGAAGTTCAAACTGAGCATCAGAATGAGGAAGAAAGTCGTCACTTTGTTGGTGCTCTGGGAGAAAAGGCCTTGTCGATGCCAGAGGTCAGAGGAGAGTAGCATGACTGTTTCGAGCAGATAGGAAGCATCTCTGTGCGCACACGGGCTCACCAAAATTGGACAATAAAAGGTTAGAAAGACGAATGCCCGGTCTGGGGGATCTCGATTTCTGCTGCTACATTCGGGTGGTATGGTTGGAATTTGGTGTGAACGACATGAAAACATGGATCCCATCCCACCTTGGATCAACAGTTCAGGCTGCTGCAATGGCAGGGTGGATGTTTTATTAGTACCAACTGCAGCCGACAAATCTGCAGTAACTGTGTGCTGCTATCATGTTGATATGGACCATAATCTCTGAGGAACGTTTCCAGCACCTTGTTGAATCTGCGCCCAGAGAAGAAGAACCCACAGATTATTTTTATTCTGCTCTTTCTCTTCATTTGATGCCGTTGTTTTTGTATTGCGGCATGTTTCTGATATCTTACAAGAACTTCAGCTTCTGACGTGGAATAAACGTGATTCAGTCCTGACTCAGCAACATGAACAAAAGTGCTTCATGTGAAGTTCCACATGATGAACAATTCATTTTTAGTTTTTGCCTCTTGCTCCAGCCACACTATGACCCTGGATGAGCAGTTAAGAAGATTGATGGACAACGGTCGGAGAAAACTTAATCACAGTGTGTTAAAGGGTCAATGTGATCCATAAAATACACATTACATAAATAAAAGGAGCTGTATGTTCTGTTATTTTCCGCTCTGAGTGAAAGTATCATATACACACTGACAGAGTGCTTTATTAGAAACATGTGCAACAGCGCTGCCAAAAAAACCCACTTTTACAAATGTTTATACACACAGAAACCTGATTATTCCACTTTATCACTGAGGTCATAGTTGGTGGTGGTGGTGATGGTGGTGCACTGGGCTGTATTAGATTATAAAGTGTTTCAAATATAATGTGCCAAAATATTACACCTTTCAATATAATCTAATATCGACCGGGTCAACAAAAACTGAAGAAGTCTTTGTGAACAGTTGGATTGGATTGTTTTGGATGTCTAAATGTTCTCCATCTCGGGCTGCAGCCAACCAAACTGCATCTCCAACCGATCTACCACATCTGCCTCGGTGGGTGGAGAGCACTTCCCCTGCTGGCCTAACATAAAGCTAGCATATACAGCATATTAAATCATTTAACGCCTTCTGAGACATTTTGTTGTTTACATGAGTCGTGGTGTGGCTGCAGCTGGTGCTGATGGACAGCGGAGCAGATGAAGCTGTGGGCGAATGTGTGTATTAATGTAAAAGTAATCAGACTAAATATATTAAAATATGCTGTTTTTGATGGGTTCAAAATCAGAGCTCGCAGCATTATTCATGACAGTGGGCAGGAAGTGCTACCCCAGACGGGTTAGCTTACAGTTTCTGTGTAGATGATGTGCTCGGGTGCTGCAGAGTTTATGCTCGGCTTCTTCTGCAGCCATTCCTGCAACTCCTTAGACAGGAGATTGACTGATTTGGCTCCAACTAGAAGATCAGAAAGACACAAGTTAATTAATTAGCAGGTTCAGTGGTATGGTGAGCCCACAGCTGTGAAGATGCAGGGGTGTTTTTCACAGGTAGTCTGCTCCTCCTGTGAAGTAACGGATCGATCCTCAAAGGCTGTCGGTGCAGTGCGTCTGCGCAGGCTCTCAGTTGTCCAAGTCATGGAAGTCAGCTGGACCAATTGCGCGAGTCTCATGATTAGTCTCAGGACAGCCTCCGAGGTGAAGTACTACCAAAGCAGCTGGGGTTCTTCGGCCTCTGAGAAGTGAAACATCTTAATGAACCAGAATGAAGTCCAGCTGCCTTCACTTCAAGCGGTTAAGCCTGCCGATGCTGATGGGAATCAACCCTGAGACCACAGCTGAGTCTCCATCAGGGCATCATTGATCCTTCTGATTTTACTGCTGCAGGAGGGAATGGTAAATGGTAAATGGACTAGCTCTTATATAGCGCTTTTCTACTCAGTCAGAGCACTCAAAGCGCTTATACAACATGTTTTACATTCACCCATGCACCCCCATTCATACAAGCACTTCCATGTTTACTAAGCTAAGTGCTTTTAATTAGCTAACATTCACACACATTCATACTCCGACAGGACGGTCGGAGAGCAACTTGGGGTTAAGTATCTTGCCCAAGGATACATTGGCATGTAACCTGGAGTAGCCAGGAATCGAACCGCTGACCTTCCGATCAATAGGTGACCTGCTCTACCTACTGAGCTACAGCCACCCCTAAGAGCATGGCGAGTGGAAAACACTGGCTGATCCTAAGTTGAATGAATATCATGTATGGAAAATGGATAAGGAGCTGGTGGAGACCCAAACCGGAGCTAATATAAAGTTAATATTGAACACGAGCGTGACTTCAACTAAAAAAAATCTAATATGGTTCATAAATATTAATTGAACTGACTCAGGAATATCACAATGAATGAGCCTCACAGAGTCCTCATTTTCCAGGATTTTTCAGCACATCCTCCATTTCCCACTCCTGTGACAGTCTGATCCTTCTCCTCACTTTTGAGTCACGTCCGATAATGGCTCCGTGCTGCGGTGTGAAGCCTCGGGGTCGTCCGTCAGTTCACGCTCGCCGATTCAACGCTCAGGTTACTCCACGCGGGAACGAGCATCAAATTCAACCCAAAACTGTGGTGATGGGTTCGCGGGGCTCACTATGGTGTACCCCCCCCCCCAGTTCAGTCCCACATTGATAAATTATACATGCCTCGCATCACACTTCCCACGCTGCAGCTTATGTAATGCCGGCCGCGCGTGGAGAAGCGTATGCACGTACGTGTGTCTGTGTGGATGTATTTATATCCAGCCTGGGATTGAAGGAGTGGTGACTCATTCTCTTTGCTCTTTATTTTTACCCCACGTTCTGCCCACCCACCCACCACCTATTCCTTAGAAGAACGAGGAGATGAAAAGAAGAATAGTATTAGCTTAGAATTTCCCAACTGTACAGTGATGTTAAAATATCACTGCATCTCCATCTGAGTGAGAGCGCTTCCAGATCAGCATCCATCCCCCTCTCACATCAACAACACTGCAGCGTAAATTATGACGCATGATAATATTTATTTCTCTTCAGAAATTACCAGTCTGTGTCTACATGAGATCCAAATGACAGGACTACACTCACTGGTCACTTTATTAAGTACACCTTGTTAGTCTGTTGGCACGATGGCACCACACAGGTGCTGCAGATTTCTCAGCTGCACATCAATTATCTGAATCTCCTGATCAAGAAGCCAGTTTGAGATGATTTGATGATGGATGGTCAGCAACAGTACTCAGGTGGGCTGCGGGGTTTAAAACTATAGTCAGTTGGTACTAATGAGCCCAAAGAGTGCAGAGAAAATCTCTCCCACAGCGTTGCAAATTGAGCAGCAGCAGCCTGAACTTTTGATCCAAGGCATGACGGATCCACACTTTCATGTTGTACACACCCAATTCTGACTCCATCATCTGAATGTTGCAGAGATTCACCAGACCAGGCATCATTTTTCCAGTCGTCCAATTTTGGTGCGCCCGTGTGAATTGTGGCCTCATTTTCCTGTTCTTAGCTGACGGGAGCGCCTCCTCCTGCTCCTCGTAGCCAGGATAACTGGGTAATGAATGATGGGTTTCTGGTTTAAGGCACCTTATCTTATACACACTGATGATGGCCTGAGTTCTTATCAGATGGTTGTCCAGTGCATTTCTTTTGCTCGCCAGACTATTTAACTGCATGCAACCAAAGCCTGCTCAAACATGACTGTTCAGTGGAAACAAACGGAAACCAGAGAGCTTCCTTGTCCCTTGATATCTGCAAAGCTTTATATACAGATTTTACAGCAGTGGCAGGTCTCAACTTCCAGTTGGGATCTCTTAAAAATGTGTTTTCAAGCTCAAACTGAGGTAAAAAATGGACTTACAAAGCTCTTAAAGGCTGCAAAGGAGGCGACTGCAGACTCCTGCTTTGTGTATTGTACAGTGGTTCAAACACACAGTAGGGCACGCTGCGTTCCCTCCCTTTGTCTCTGACAAGAACTGATCAGATTTGGTGCAGAGTCACTATTTTAAGAGACTGCAGTCAGCAGGAATCCAGCATTATGTTTTATTACGTAATGCTACACCTGCCTGAAACTCTCTCATTGTGCTTAGCAACCTGCAGGCTCAGCTCACACCTGCCAGCACATCGCTGTCACATTCCTGCTCAGTACAGCCGTGCTAATCTGCACTTACTTCCTACACAACACTGGCAGAAAGGTCAGCGTCCCGGCCAGCGGACTGAGAGTAATGACGGGGATAAAAGTGCCCCTGTCCCTCCCCCTCGCTAAGTGAAAGTCACGGGGTGCCAGACGAAGCCCAAATCAGCGGCGACATCTCAGCTGCAGCTTGTTACCACGGCCGACCTTGTGTGCTCAATCAAAATGTCAGGGCCTGGGCCGGGCAGGAAGACTGAGGGTCCAAGTAGGCGGGTCTGGAGACGGCCTGATAGGGGTCCACCATTGTGCAACCCATTCTGAAGACGAGGCTGACTCATCTGTGCCATTTTACTGACTTATCCACTCAGAGGGGAAGCTGAAAGGGGCAGCCATGCCTGGGCACACAAAATTACAACAAAAGGATGAAAAAGTGACCACAAAGAAACACAAAACGACCACAAAGAGGCACAAAATGACACAAAAAGATGAAAAATGAAGATAACGAGACACAAAATGACCACAAAGTTCACCCCAGTTTGTTTGTTTGTGCCTCGCTGTTTGCAATATAAATCAAAAACCTTTGAACCAAAACTAATTCAACTTTGTGGAAATATTCTTTAGGGGCCCAAGAACCTAAGATTTTATTTTCAAGGTCAAAGGTCAAGGTCACCCAAAAAAAAACAACAAAAAAAAAAAAATTCTTATCACTGGCTAAATTTTAACATTTAAATCGCACTTAATTTTTTTCATCTATTGTGATGAAATTTGATACTCAGGTATAAACAGTTACTGTTCATAATTCATTGTCTATTTTAAGAATACTCCCCACTGCCCTCTGCTGGCAGCACGCAGCTACATCACGCTTTGCTTTAGACCTGCAGCCTAGCCACAAACGTTCATGCTGCCGCGTCTAGATGCACAAAGCACCCGTCAGCAAACAGCAAAACGACCGCAGACAGTCATGTTGGACAGGCGGGGCTCCGGTCTCACCGTGCGTCCACAGCTGCAGACGCACGTACGGCAGCTCCAGGCTGATATCCAACATTTAAAGCTCGCAGAAGTTTTTTTTAAACCTCCTGCTGGTCTTACATAACTGTTCTTGAGGGACGTCGTGTTAGGCTGAGTCGTCCTGAAGAGCAGGGACGACAAACGCTTTCAAGGTGTGAATCCATTATTGATGAGGCTTGTTTAGAGCACAATTCATTTGGCTCAAGGAAGCAGCAGACACGCCGCACTTACAACTGATGCGAACACATTACATAAGGGAGCAGCGGGGGGGGGGTGAAGGAGGAAATCCTTTGGTGCTGAACGTGAGAAGCATCTGACACGCTCGCTCAGTGAGCGGCGTGATGCTATCAGCTGTGAGACGAGCCCCGTCTTATCATCACACTGTTTAAAACGTGTCATCTTCAAAGATGGAGATCCTCATCACAACACCAGATCGCTTCTGTCTGTCTGGAAAGCAAAGAGAGATGGAAAGAAATGGGTGAAAAGATGGGAGATTTTTCCAGAGATGTGAGAGGCAGAGACCAGAGTGGCTGGTTCAATTCCCAAAGTGCACATATTGCATGCTTGTAACATATTGTTTGCTGTGCTCATTTCCGGCTTTGTTTTTATTTGTTTTTAATTCTCAGATTTATTTATCTCGTGCTCGACCTCACTTTATCTGAGGCCGCCCTTTCTTTAAGCTAACTTCCTCTGAACAGCAGGTCTGTGGGTCCTCTGTGCTTACAACCAGAGCTCCCATTGGCCAAGAGGCCGGGCACACCTTGGTCAGGTTGCCAGCTTATCACAGGTTAGAGACACAGACAACCACAGTCTCCCATCTACAGGCATCCCACAGAGGAACATCAGAACTCCCAGAGGTTCAAACCTTTATATCCGTGCAGGGATCTTATTGACATCACACAGAGTGAAACGTAGGGAAAGATTCGGTGGCACAGTGTGATGCTGCGGAAAGTAGACTGCAACCAACGAGGCTCTGGTTGGTTGTCTTACTTTAACAAACCAGGATACGTTCCTGACTGACTCCATAGTGTCTTGGCTGCTAAAGGAAATAGAGCCTCTGATGGGCTTCACTTACAATGAGACTGGGAGCAGGAGGAGGAAACCCTCTCAACAGCCCGGCCACTGATGGAGAAGGGGAGATACCAAACTGCTTCCCTCCTATTGTTGCCTCTGCACCACCTCACTGGCTTTGGGGAGCCTGAGCGTTTCACTCACGTTTACTTTGACCTCTTTATTGAAACTGCGCCCATGTTTAATTTGAGCGTCGGCCATAATAACAGTATTAACAGAAAGTCAGGAAAAGCAACACAGGATCACTTTAACTCTAAGAGACGCTTTAACAAATTCACATTAAATACAGGTTGTTGCATCTTTATGGAGTGTGCATGTTTTCCTCTGGTCTCTGAGTGGATTTCATCAAACATGATGCTGAGACAATGTAGGTACGCTAAGACAATAGCAGCTTTCTCTCTCTGTGTTCGGTAGATGACGGGGACTTCACCTGTCAGGTGGAATAGACTGCAGCCCCTCAGGAGGCCTCGCAGGAGAAGCGGGTACAGATAATTACCTGCCAGTCAAATGGTTTTTTGGGGGGGCTTTTTTAGCCTTTACTATGACGGGAAAGCTGAGAGAGAGCGAGCAGGGACACGCCTGGGGCGGATTCAAACCCAGGTCACTTCAACCTGCTCAACCCGCTGAGCTATGCAAGCACCCCAGTCAGTCAGCTGTGTTATGTGGTGACAGCATCTATTTAACATGGGCATTAGAATGTAAATCATTAAACTGTGGCTAAAAAAGCTAAAAATTGTTCCAATAATAATAAAAACCAGTGAGCCACTGCAGCAGACCACCCCCTCTGTTTATTCTCCAGTTAGCTCTCCGTGCAGCCTCGGGGGTGGGAGCAGGTGGCGCCACAGGTGAATATAAGGATAATGAGTCGATTTACAGGAGATCATCGCCGCCTGGATCGGGTATTGACCGGCTAAATGAGTGATGAGCTCTGTGACTCCGTGTTCAGCCCCAGCGGCACAGACGATGAATCACTGCGAGGGTCCCGGTGGGTGAGACAAGGCAGAGCTGGACTGCAGGCCACAGCTCTGAGAGCCATGTTATGCTGCCCTCTTGTGTATTTTGGGGAGAATGACAGTTTTTATTTCATCATTGATTTTAGATTTATCATTAATAAATCCCACAGGTTGATCAAATCAAAGTTCACCTGATCAGAATGATACACTGCTGAGGTTCCCGTTACTGAGACCACTGAATATAAAGATAATTTAGATAATGCTTCAGAATAACTGCCTGCATAACTACCCAAAGCCATTTCAGGATGGCTGCAGAGTTGCAAGCATTAAGACTTTTACTTACCAAAATAATAGTAATAAAAATAATAATTCTGAATTCTCGGTTTGTTTGTTTCATGCAGATTAACCACTTCACTTGAGGGCACCAAAAAGAGTAACTAATGCTTAATTAAGTGGTAATTAACGAGTAGTTTCCAGTTAATTAGAAAGCTGTCATTATGTAGACTCTTAAGTATTTTTTATTCATATGTGTTTTCACTAAAGCATCTTTAATTTCTTGAATCAGGACCTGTAGTTTCAATGATTTGGCCCTTGATCCTTACAAATTTCTACTTATAACTGCAAAAAAAATATTAGCAGGTAATCTAACACACTGTTTGTTTAAGATAATAATAAAGAATGAGAGCAGTTTATTTTCAGATTACAGCCCTTGGAATGGCAGGATGTATGCTAGCAGTTGTTTGGTTTTGGATAAATACACAATGATGATGCAACTGAGCTGTTCTCAGAAAATGTGAACATACTAGTTGTAAAAGATCAGAGGTGTACTGAAGAGTTCGGGTACATGAAGTTCCTGCCCCATTTCTCCAACCCCCCCCCCCCCCCCCCATATTTGTGATTTTCAGAGTTTCCTGGATTCTGGTCAGTCATGAAAGCTCGCGGTCCTTCCTGTCTGCTGCTGGAGCCAGAGAACGAGGGCTGTTACTGCATATTTGTCACACTGTCCCTCGCACGCGACCACTGTTGCTCAGGACAATGGTCCCTCATCAGAAACTAATCATCGCTGAAGAGAAACCCGGCGGGTGGGGTGGGGTGGGGGGGGGGTGTTGTTGCTCATTGTTCAAAAAGGAGAAAGGAGGGGAGTGACGAGCTGACACGAGGAACAATGGAGGTGAAGAAAAAGGCCTTTTCTTCCACATCATCATCATCATTTAACATTAAATAAAGTCAGAGGGTAAAAAATAAACTGTCCCAAAGACGGGAAGAGGTGGTTTCTTTTAAATGTTCCTGTATTATTTTCATGGTTAACTTGTCTGTAAGAAACAACACTAATGTGTTGCTGATCATCAGAAACCCACAGGCTGCTGCTGCTACAGAAACACTTCAGCTTCTTGTCTGTGTAGATTCTCAGTTATCCAGGTCATAGTAGTCTCTGGAGCTTGAAAAAGGCGACTGGACTTCTTTTTGTTTCTTGAAGACGTTTCACCTCTCATCCGAAAGGCTTCTTCAGTTCTCAACCAAATGGTGGAGAGACCCAGGTATTTAAACCCCTGTGGGCGTAGTCCCCTGGAGGTGGTTATGACCCTCTATTGATCATGTGCTTGAACACATGTGCCCAGGTGTGAAGGGGGCGTGGGTCATATTTAATCAGTGGTTTCAGTTGAAACCAACTTAGGACTCCGCTCCATTGTTTCCTGTGGCCTATTGAGGTCACTGGAACAAAGGTGTGAATGGGGGTTGAGACGTCTGGGAAGGGAGCTCAGGACAGCACTGTAAGCGGGGGAAAGTTGGTGACGTAATCCACCTCCTCTGTTCAATGATGGTTGTTCACAGTGGACATAGATGGCTTCTTTCACTCCTCTTTCAAACCATCTGTTTTCCCTGTCCAAAATGTGGACATTGGCATCCTCAAAAGAGTGCCCTTTTTCCTTCAGATGCAGATGTACTGCTGAATCTTGTCCTGTCGAAGTGGCTCTTCTATGTTGTGCCATTCGTTTGTGAAGAGGCTGTTTGGTTTCACCAATGTAGAGGTCCGAGCACTCTTCACTGCACTGAACAGCATACACTACATCGCTGATCTTGTGTTTGGCGGGTATCTCCTTGGGATGAACCAGTTTTTGTCTTAGGGTGTGACTTGGTTTGAAGTTTGGTTTAAATACCTGGGTCTCTCCACCATTTGGTTGAGAACTGAAGAAGCCTTTCGGATGAGAGGTGAAACGTCTTCAAGAAACAAAAAGAAGTCCAGTCGCCTTTTTCAAGCTCCAGAGACTTCAGCTTCTTCTTTTTTTCATTTATATTCCAGTTAATCTTCTTTCATATTTTAACCATTTTTAATTCATAATTTCCACCACATTCATTCCTGATTATTGCTGAACCTGACAGTCCAGTTTTGCCAAAATCTCATTGCAGCAACTCAAAATGGTACTCAGTAGTTTGGATGGTGTCCTGGAGGATCTCCTCCCAGATCTGGACCAGCGCATCACTGAGCTCCTGGACATTCTGAGGTGCAACTCAGGGACGTCAAACATAATGCCCCAGAGGCGTTTTACTAGGTCAGGTGAGCATATGGGGCCAGTCAGTGGCATAAATTCATCCTCCAGAAACTGCCTTCATATTCTCACCACAGGAGGCCGGGCATTGTCCTGCACCAACAGGAACCTGCAGAGCAGGGTCCATCAACTGCATTTGTCCAAGATGCTCTCGATGCTCTCGTAAGTAATATGTTATTTGATATATCAATTTCCCTTCGAACTTATACTATTTTTAATGATGTGATGTGCAAGTCTCGCACTCACATGTTCTTTATGTTGACGGTTGTGCAGTTGTTCTCATTATAGATATAAAACAATAAAATGTTACATGTGAGCAGCGAGTTTATCTCTGCACAATCTACTTTTCAGAAGCAGTTTTTGTTGTTGATTTTTTAAATGAATATACAAACCTGAAGAGTTCAGATGCAAAAGCTTCTAAATCCACCTGGACACTTTTTTTTTTTTTTATCTAGATCTTATGGTAAATTTTAGTAATTTCATTTCACAGGCAATGGTGAGGTGCCTTTTTTCAAAAATGTGAATATAGTAGTTAACCTACTTTTTAATAAATAATATTTTGTTTTGAGGAAAACCAGTAAAATCTACAGTCCGTCCTCTGCCCAGTGTGAATGAAGGCAGAAGGCGCAAATATCAGACTATAATAAAAAGATTTCTACATACTCACACACAGTGCAACGTGTGGCACAAAATGGCAGCACATTTTAACAGTAAAGGAATAGGAGATACCAGGCCGCGGGGTTCTTGACAACGGAGGGACGGACATATACGGGGGCTGTGACCGCATGTGGGTACACGCCGAGCCGCCTACCAATCCGGTCCACCCGCGAGCAGATCGTGCGAGAGCCCCTCACAGCAGTCTTTTGACAAAAATGTAATTTAGTTTTAGTCATAATTTAGTCGGCTGAACAGTTTTAGTTGATGAATTATGGTAAGAATATAGACGACTAAATTCTACAGTCGATTTAGTCGACTAAAATATAAAGGGTGTAAAATGTAAATGCTTTTTCTTCAGTTCCCTTGAATTAGTCATTATACACACACAAAATTAAACATTTATTAAAAGTTTTGGAATATTATTAATAATATTAACAGTGTTTCACCTGCTTCCCGCACACCTGATCATTAACACCACCTTACTGAGATAATAGGAGCGTTTTACAGCAGGACGCTCTGAAAGGTACAGGGCAGTGTTCAGGACTAAGATTAGGAAAGGCTAATCCACCGCGGGGTGGAGATTTTCTCTAAACGCAAACGCTAAACTTGGAAAAACACTTTACCCTGCATGACATTAAAATGCTTACCTTTGCATGGAGATCTGGGTGAATGGTTTGCAGATGTCCTTTAAGATTTGTCGTGTTTTTACCCGAGATAGTCGCCGCACATGGTTTACACATCGTTTTGTTTGTCACAACGTCAAAGGTCAAATGTGTCCATACATCGGCTCTTCTCTTTGTCCCTGCTGACACTGTTTACATAACTTAGCTCGTTTGATTGGATGTTTTCCTAACTTGTCCCGCCCCGTCACAAAATTAACTCAGTTCTGATTGGATGTCGTCCCCGCCAAGCATTTTCGTCTCGTTTTCATTCGTTGACCAAAGTGTCAATTAATTTCACCATCGTTTTTATCCTTTTAGGTAGTTTTTATTTAGTTATTGTCTCGTTTTCGTCATGAAAAAAAAAAGGGTTGTTGACGAAAACTATTAACACTGCCTCACAGGAGCGCAGGCCGGTGAGTTCGCTCGGTAACGATCCTTCCGCAGGTCCACCGACGGAAATCTCGTTACGACTTTTACTTCCTTTAGTTAGACAAGTTTGATCGCCGAACATCGACACAAAACAAGGTTAGACTCACCTTCGGCTGTGTTTACAATCAGATGACCGCCAACAAAAGCACGCTCCTCCATGCAGCCAGAAAATGCTTGAAGTCACATGGTCCGATCATGCATTCTGATTGGTTCTAGGGTCATGGAGGCATTTATGGGCAATGGGAAATCGCGTTTGGAGGCTGTTAATAATTCATACTAGACAGAGACGCCATTTAACGGGTTATGACGCGACATGATTAATTGGCATATAGTACCTGTGGCAGATGGGTGGGGGGCGCGGATGGAAAGCTCTGGCGAGCCAGATGTGGCCCTCGGGCCGCCAGTTGACGGTCCCTGACCTACACAGACTGTACTTTTACATTCATTCACAAATGTTTGCAAAGGCAGGCTGCACGGCTAGGTGCTTGATTTCATTCACCTGTGGCAATGTGACTGAAAACACCTGAATTCAGAGATTAAGGGGTGTGGCCTAGGACTTTTATTCATATAGTGAATAAACAAACTGGCGCTAATTTATTTTTAGCACCTCACCTCCGTTCAGTTTTTGAGCTTCTTCTCTTCTTTCAGTTACAGTCCGTATTTCCGCCATAAGTGGCATTATTTCCCTTTAAACTGCTATTTAAACTATTACATAATCTGTATTTCATTTGCCACTTCAGCGATCCTCAGCTGTGTCAGTATTTGTTCCTTTTTATATTCCAGTTCTTACTTTAGAAATGAGCTTTATCTCCATCACCCGCTGCCAACGCTTTGATAAATCCATCAAAAGGATCATTTTGAAGCTAAAATACTATGAATGGCCTCTTTGAAATCACAGCACAAAATCTAAATATGGAAAAACTGTAAAGGAATACCGCAGATTTTTACCATTCTTTAGATTGTAAACATCCTGAATGTGATTTCATTGTGCGGACAGCATTGGAGGATTTCTTCCATGTTTAGGATATTAGAGTCCACAAGGATCTATCTTAAAGTAAACCCAGACAGAGATCACAGCTTCATCCAGACGCCCGGCGCTGCTCTGACAGCGGGCCGGGCCTCCGATGGAGACTGGCCTCATGGACTGTTTGTCTGTTGTCTGCGCTTTATATACTGTACATTATGAGCAACTGGAGTCAAGTCAGGCAGCACAAAGGCAAGGTCAATAATGTGAAGTGATCCGCAGGGTCAAAAGATTCGGCTCGCTGCCAGCCATTGTTGAAAGGGTGTTTTTTTCAAAGCAAGCATGCAATCCCCTTGTCTGCACTCACGCTCAACTCTTGAGTATTTCCTGTGGAGGAAACAATAAGACAATAGCAGCAAGTGGCGCGGTGGTCGGCGCAAAGGGGGCATTTCTCAGCGGTCGGCTTGGTCTTGGAATAATTTGATGATGCGAAGAAGTTTTGTTTGGACAAAGTGTAAACAATATGCAGCCATCTTTACGTACAGTCTTTGTGCCTCTGCACCTCGCCCTGTCACAGCTAATGTTTAAAAAACTGAAAACAAATACAGACTGAACAGAGATGTCAATGAAAAAACAGAAACAATAGAACACTAAAGGGGCATCCACACAGGGTCCAGTCGAGCATCGTTTAGCGGCTGATGCTCCGGTTATCTAGGGAACCCTGTCCTGATTGGCTGTAGCTCAGGAGCAAGAGCAGGTCGTCTACAAATCAGAAGGTTGGTGGCTCAATCCCCGGTTCCACCAATTTGCATGCTGGGCAGGACGCTGAACCCCAAACTGCCCCCAGTGCATCCATCAAAATGTGAGTGTGTGCAAGGATGTTAAAAAGTGTGCAAGTCACATGTCACTCAGAGGTGCTTTCTCACTGGTAGCTGCTTCAGTCTCTCACCTCCAGCCAGCTGTAATTTCACCCGCTGTCGCTGAATCCTGTCGACTTTCTGTGGTGTCTACTTGATTCCTGTTTGGAGGCCACTTAACAGTAAAAAAATGAATATTAATAGCTTGCCAATAACTTACTTTATCCACCCTTTAGGGCAAAATTCAGCCCTCTGTCTCTGCAGTTTTCTCACTTTGCAAAGCCAACCGCTGACCCTGATTAGACCCTTCTCAGGCCTGTTCTGGACCCCCAAGCCGCATGTTTGACACTCCTGATCTAAGAGCTGATTGTGAGAATTTCCACCAATAAAACTACAGACAGGTGAAGCGAATAACATTAATTACCTCATTACAGTGGCACCTGGTTTTGGAAATATCAGACGGTGAGTGATGAGTTTAGGTGGAAAAATGGGTGGTAATAAAAGTCCTGACTGGACCTCAGAGATGGATTAAGGCTTTCTGGTCCAATGAATTTTCTTTTGCATCATGTGTGGTGCCAGGTGTGTGTGTGTGTGTTGTTTACATGGGGATGACACAACAGCAGGAAGTACAATAATAAGAAGGAAAGCAGGTGGAGGCAACCCCCCCCCCCTCCCCCCCTTTCTTAGATTCTTCATTCTTGTCCTAGAGTAGAACCCCACCACAGATGAGACAGAGGAGACGAGGAAAGGAATAAAGGAGAGAGGCAACAAGTATTTAGCAAAATGACACATTTGTCCTTTGGGACAACATTTCAAAGGCATGTCAATTAAATATGACATTTTCCAACTGCATCATAAAGTGTTTTATTATAGCCTAAAAAGAATACAGCTGTATTTTTTTTCATCTTTAGGACTACATTTAATTAAATCTGCAACATGGCACAATATGACAAAATTATTACATCCTTGTTTCTGCCTCCTCCAGCAGCCTCCCCCTGCCCCTCTGCATTTTAGGAACTGAGACATCCTTCAGCGCGGTGCACTGAGATTGATTCCCGGATCACAGTAAGTCAAAGAGGCACAGATTAGAAATATGAGAAACTCTCAGTCCTGCCTTTGACACACATCACCTACCTAAAAACATGGTTATCTGCATCACACTGCAACCTTTGTTCAGGAGTGATTTGAGGAGCATGACGAACTCTCCTGAACAATATTGCAGGTTGCAATTAAACTGTTGACTTGTTTTACAAATTCAATCAAGATTTTGTTGGATGTGCTCAAAAAACAAATGCAAATCATGGAGGCCAAGGCTCACAGCATACAGGACTTTTTTTTTTTCCTTCTTCTAATGCCTTGCTCCTGGACAGAAGTCCGTGCACTCCATGTTTGATGGCACAAGGCCAATATACGGCTGGTGGGTGATCTTTGCTGCCGCATATTTTTGCAGGATTTATCAAAAGAGCTGCATGAAAAAAAAAATCAAACTTGTATTTATGTGCTGTGCTGGGTGACACACTATAATAAAACATCGATGCATCAATTTCAGTGTGATTTAAGGTCAGTTAAAAGCATAAACATCATTGTTTCTGCTCTACAGTTTACCAAGCATCCATCAAACACTCATAAATACTAAAGCCACATTCTCTGGCCCGTTATGAAACACTTCCTGCCTCCGTAGCAGCCGCTGACTTCTTATCAGCTCGCCTCAGCCTCTCTCTCTGATTGGTCATAGCTGCTGATGAGTGGAAACCAAAGCCGCAGTCATGGGCTCTGTTCTCAGCCATTAAAGAATAAAATAACAAAAAACAAGGTGATAACAGCTCGTGACCTTTGTCCTTTTGAGCCCACAAGAATGCTGACTAAATTCCATCAGAGTTATTCATAGCCCTCGTCCTCCTCCTCACAGAATTAAAAATGTATCACACTCAGCAGCGACGTGTGTGCGCAGAGGTTTGGACATGCAACCCTGTCCGAGCCAAAGAGGAAAGCACATCACACGGCTGGAACAGCAACCAAATGTCACATCAGATATGAGAATGAGCAATTGTGTGTTGGAGTCACAGCCGCAATCAAAATGTTTCAGGGGGCGCTGCCCCCGCCGCCACAATGAGGAGGCATCACGTACCGGAGGCCTTTTTTTGGGTATCATACCAGCAAATGAAAACAGCCAACTTCCTCGAGCCTGCAGGGAGACAAAACATGACTTTACCTTTTCCAAGAATGGTTCCTGCAGGAGGGCACGTACAGCAGAGCCGGAGAACGGCGGCAGACGAGCATCGGGTGGAGACGACAGGCCAGAAGATGCATCAGCGTTCGTTTCCAGCTGATAATATAAACCTCTATTTAATCCTTAACTCCTCAAAGAACCTGGTTAATGGTGACACTACAATCATAATTAGCCTACTAAATCTGCATGTTAATACAGAACATAGAAAGCACAGAATATAAGCAATCAGCAAACATGGGGAGGTCTACTGGAAACAACCGTTTACTAAGAGAAAACTACACTATTAGAATAATAAGTGTTTAAATATGTCATACAGGTTCAAAGCTGCAGTGTAAGAATCTGTGATAACTGTTCAGTATGCTCAGTATTAAAGTGTGTGCTAAGTGCTTTTAATGGTCAGCAAAGCTAGAAAAGTGCTTTACAAGTCTATTTAGGCTTGTTTTTGTCATATTAAACACAGCCAGGCATTCAATGTTAAAAGCTCAGGCTTCAGTTTTTCTCCTCGTGGCTCTGTATGATGTCAGTGAGAGCGGACAAGGATTACTCAAAAGGAGCTAAAACAGTTTGTTTTGGACTCTTGACTGCACCAAGTCCCAGTCTGAGATAAGTAAGATTATTTTAAACGGCGTCAATGCCGCTCCAGTGGGACCCAAGAATAAAAATAAGGAGCTGGGAATGAGTATAACAGGTCAACTTTAAAAGGTAAATCTGTGATACATCTGTAAGTACACAGAAAAATAACATCACTCATTCCCAGTTTAAGGGTTAGTGTGAACAGCTCCAGATTTATCTAATGATCTGGAGCTGCAGAGTCACCCCCTGCTGGCCATTAGAAAGAATGCAGTTTACTGTAAGATTACCCAAAGAAGGTGGATGTTTCCCAGCCATCATTAGAAAGAGCCAAAAACAGTGACTGTACACCATGTGAAAAAGAAGTGTTATCACTTGGGGGGGGTCCCTTTACCCCCCCTCCTGTAACAGACTGAGGAAGTAAGAACAGAGCTGCCACTGCTGCTGGTTTTGCTAAAGAGCGAAATCAGCACTCCTGAGCATTTTATACTGCAAAAGGTTTTTATTTCAACTGACTGCTGAGTCTGTACAGAACATTTGTACATAAATAGGCAATAGTTATAAATATCAGCGGTTTGGCTGGTACAAAATTAAAAAAGAAGATATCGTACAGTATCTACACAAGAAGTGCCACTTTGGGTTTATGTACAACATTGTCTCTGGGCGGATTGTCCATGTAAGTCCATTCACAAGTTACCCGAGCTGTGCTGCACAGGCAGCCACAGCAGCGGGTACACAGTATGTGTCCGGGTTCGAGGGTGGGGTATTTGGACAACAGCAGACTTCGGGTGTTGGAGGTGGTGGTGATATGAAGTTTGGGTGCAGCTTCACTCATAAGCCCATGAAAGAGACGGGATTATTGAGCTGGGCATCTAGAGACTAGAAGGGATTATTAGTTGCTGGGTGTCTCCTTTAGACATTACAGCGCACACTCACGGTCACACGGCTGAATCACAGAACCTGGAGCGGAAAAAAAAAATAATAAATCACACACACATCTGTCATGACCGATAATGGCACGGGGTGTGAATGCTGTCCAGTGGTTGGTTAGTTCATGAAGCGCACTGCGGCTATATGTACAGCTCTGGATGTACAGATCTGACAGCTCGAGTCCAGTTCTTGCAGTTTTACGGGCACATAAAAACACTTCCAACACATCATGTAAAGACAGGAAACTGCTGCCACTTACAGGTAGCCACCCCACCCCCCCACCCAAATGAATATCCTCTTACTCTACTCACAACCACGACCGCACAGACCGACACCAAACACAGCAGCAACAACGCTCAACGCTCTCCTGTGAGTCGCACACAAACATGCAGAAACTGCCCTGCAGACACAGATTTCATCGCTGTGACAGCAGGCGGGTCACGATTGGTCCCTGAAAACTGAGCTTACACATTCAGGCGGGCGATGCAGAGCAGCCCAGAGAGGAAACACGCGGCGGAACGACTTCGGGCCACTTCTCGTGTTTCCTTTTGTTACATGTTCAACATTTCTCAAACCTCACAATCATCTCACAGGCATTCGGACTCCTGCTGCTACTTCACTTCGGTGCAATATCGCCCCCCTGTGTGCTGAGCTGGTAGTGAAGGTGAGCTGTGTGGATTACATAGTTTACCTTCAGAGCCACAAAAACCTCAAGAAAAAAAAAAAAAGAAAAAAATCACACAAACAGTACAAGCATCTTTTCAAATGTGCAAATGTTTGTACAAGTAAATAAAACCACTAACGTTTTAATTTGATGTCAATTAAAATAAGAAAATGGGATGAATAAAGCTAGAACGTGAGAGACACTTTGGCATTTTAACCTAACGACTCTCCTCCTGGACGAAGTTTTGGCCAAAGTTTAACTTTCTGCGCTTCAGTATCGCCTGTGCAGACTTTGAGCACAATCTTCAGTTTCCTTTTTCCCCCAAAACATCATCTTCAGCGTCTGTGTGTACAGCAGTATCACACCGGAGCAGTATCAATGCACACTGATCTAAAGCAAGGCAGATTCAAGTCAGTGCAACGTGCAAAGTTAAACTTAAGGAGCATGGGTTCGTAAATTAAAAAAGAAAAAGGTAGGCATAGGAAAAAAAAAAAAAAAAAACGTATCAGAGCAGCAGAATCTGTGACCTTCTTCGGGGGAGTTCATACTGCAGCAGTGCAGACGTTAGCAACACTACGCCGGGCCGAGGAGAGCCGGGCTGCAGGAGGAGTCACAGAAACACACGGAGCGATTTCTCTGGAAATGTGCTGATTCTCAAGCAGCAAAGTGACCTTTCCAATGCTGATGCACCTTCACATCTTTTACCCAAAATAAGGAAGAATCCTGAACTATACAGAGCCAAACTAAAGCACTCCCCATTACACGGGCCTTCCTCTCGTTTTGTTCAATGAACCATTTATTTGCCTTCAAGCCAAAAGTCAGAGGACGCCACTCTGATGTCTGTACCGCGAATACGAAGCTGGAGATGAGGGGCACGAACACGTGAGACTTTAAAATAAGTTTCTGAAGCTCTGCAGGCTGAAACATTTTACAGAGACGTGTCTACGCTGTGTGCACTGATTGGGAGACTGCACTGACGTCACTGCAAGATCGAGGAGTGCAGCAGCCATAATCCTATATTATTACTGAGCACACTGCGAAGAAACAGACAGGTGCCGAGCAGCTCCACATACAAGTCAGTGCTTTGGTCCAAGGTTCAAAGACAGCTGAGATATATATATTTTTAATCTGGCATTTTTTGATCCCATATGAGCACGAGGAATGGGCTGAAACGCCTCTGAGTCGATGCACAGGACCGATCGATGGTTATAGAAGCATTTAGCTGCTTTGACTGCTGCTTATGAGGGTAAACCTGTTTACTGAAAGCACAGGTTCACATACTTTAGCCTCTCCGGCACATTTCATTTGTCTAATATCGTAGTCCTGCACCTCCGCCAGCATCTTTAAAGCTCACCAAATAAACTGTTACAATGTTTAACAGAAATACAGATCAGTGTGTACCAGGGTAAACTGGGTGGCAGGTAGATAACCGCCTCCTGGCTCCACCTTATTGTTTACAGTAAAGACATCAGAGTGACAGCCACCATCTCATCTCCATCTCTGGAAGAAAGCCAATAAACACACTTTCTAAACTGCTCCTTGGACTCCACTCAGAGTTGATGCTGGCACACATTAAATCGATATATGATCATACGCTAGTTTTCCTCTCAGAGCTTTTTCCTGCCCGTGAGTCGGACGCTGCAGCTTTGGAGCCATTTCAGGAGAAGGAGTGAGAGCCTGTGCGTAGACCTAAAGGCGAGGCGGCTGTTTTAATACTGATGAAGGTGTTTTTCTGCTGATGAACACTGCTGGGTCGTCACTCCCTAAACCCCCCCAAACCCACCCCCATCGCTGACAAACATTTGTTCCGATCGCCAAAGGAGATCATCAGCTCAAGATTACAGGTCACTGTTTAAAAAATAGATTCTTTTTTTTTCCTCCTCCAAAAGTGCAACAGAAAGCCTTCAAAGGTCAGTGTCCACCAAGGCTTCTGGACTCACAGAGAAGGCTTTTGGCACAAAGAAGTGGTATAACTCTGGAAACTCAAAAACATGGCTTTCAGGTCCAGAAGCTGAGGCCGAGCCTCTGCCCGGTGCTGCTCTCTGACACAGAAATGACCTTCCTGCACTGAGTTCCCTCTGAGCCGCAGAGTGATTGTAGCAGTCACAGTGCAGAGACACTGGGGGGCGCCCTGCCCTCCATCCGGCCCCAAAGGTCCAGAGGATTTCTGCCTCGTCTCCTTCCACAAAAGCCGGCTTAAAGTCTCTGCCCGGCTCGGTGTGCTCGCTCCGCTCTGCCTTTCACCTGGTCGTGGGTTTTCCTCACAGCGTGGCCAGGATCCGTGAGAATGATATGACAATGGAGAGGGCGGTCTGGCCCACGCCGAGCACCAGCGCCTCCAGCGGTGCCATGTCTTTCCCCGCCACACGGTAAACACCCGCCACCGCCGCACCTGAGGGAGAAAAAAAGCACACAGGCAGCGTTAATACAAGGCTACAGACACAGCTGTCTGTGACCATTAAAGCCAACTGTCTGTCCACAATCAGGGGATCAGAGGACAAATGCATCTCAGAGGGGGAGAATCTTAAAAATATTACAGGATAGAAGAGCACATAGGCGTCCCTGCAACAGTTCATGCATGCATGATGGAGACAAACAGCAGCAGAGGACGTTTTTATGGATCCCTCTAACCCCAGCACCAAAGGTGAGTGAGCTATTTTTAAACAGTGGTACGGTTGGATTTAAAGGCCATGAAAATCTAAGCAAAGTTTATCAGTGAATCCTCCCTTCATCGAGGTGACCATATTCAGTGTGGAGGATGCAGTTTATGGTGCTCGTAGTTACACTTTAAAGAAGCAGCACCCCCAAATCCACTGAAATTAAATCACTGTTCAATCCTCAGAGATCGGGATCTCATACACAACAATACAGACAGACACAGTACACATGTTCACAAATGTAAAAACTGCATGTGTGCAGAGTTAAAGTTGACAGATTAATGTCACCTTTGAGTATGAAAGGTATTTAAAAGCATTCAAATTCAGTATGAATCAGAGGTGCAGCTAGTGTTAAAATGTCCTCTGACTGGACACCCCAAGTACTGAGTTTAAATGTATTAAAGGAGCAGAGGTAATTGGGTAACTTTTGAGGTACAGCCTAATAAATAAACATCATGCACTGCTGCTCTCTAATTGCTAAGAAGAACCATCGCACTTTATTCATATAAGTCAAGAGGCTTCGTGGTGGAGGGGGAAGCATGCGTACAGACAATATTAGATACAAATGTAGCGTGCACAATGATCTTAAGAGTAGCAAAACAGAAGCAGTGTTGGTCTTAAGTCAGTCTGGTATCCTAAGCACACACTATGCTTCAACAGGTTGCAGAACCACCGTTGAACTAATTTCTGTGACTTTACAGGGTTTTAGCCAGAAAAGATTTCAGCCTGCCAAGTGCGTGTTGGAGTGGAGGCTAATTAGCTTGCTAATGCTAAAGCTAAACGCTATGCCAGCTTGCTAATTCAGGTGAACATGAATGTATGCAATATTCTCTGATAATGATTGGTCCTACGGGTCATTGAAGGCACCTGAATCTGACTGGACCATGTGACCTGATGACGCTAGAGCGTGTGGATCCCTCTAGTCCAGGGATCCTCAAATCCAGACCTCGAGGTCCGGTGTCCTGCAGGTTTTAGATGTGTCCCCGATCCAACACTCCTGATTCAAATGGCTGAATTACCTCCTCAGTATGCAGTCAAGTTCTCCAGAGTCCTGCTAATGACTTCTATATTTGACTCAGGTGTGTTGAAGCAGAGACACATCTAAAACCTGCAGGACACCGGACCTCGAGGCCTGGATTTAAGGATCCCTGTTCTAGTCTGTGTTACAATGCTCTGAAAATAAGATGCAAATTTACCTGCAGCTATTGTTAATAAACGTTCATTAAGCAACACATCAGTGTGTTATCTTTGTGAGTCTACGAAGACAAGTGCTGGACTTTATCGGTTACTCACATTGTTGAGGAATTTTGGCCCACTGCTTCAGGTCATTGAGGTTTGCATAGCACAGCTCTTTTAAGGTGCCACCACATGGTCTCACATTTGAATCTAGAATGTTTTTTTTCTATACAGAGGAGTTCATGGTCAGCTGAGGTCCTGTGGCTGCAAAACAAGCCCAAACTATCACCCCTTCACTGCATGCTTGACAGTTGATATAATTTGTTTGTGCTGATATTATGTGCTGTGTGTTATGGCCAAACATCTCCACTTTGGTCGTTCCAGAAGTCTTGCGGTTTGCTCAGATTTAACTTTGAAAACTTTGCTCATATTTCCAGAGTTCAATGATTCAAATATGAATCCTGGATATTTCTATAGAAAAGGACTTTAAACCAACTATTAAAGGCTGACATTTCCTCTATGCTACATGACCTTTCTTTTGCTTCTGCTCAGCTGCAACTGCTGCCTTTGCCGTCTCCTCACACACACTCTGATTTTGAGCCACACGGGTGGTGGCACAGTCAATAGTCTAGCTCCCTCTGATTGCTACACATTAATAATAAAGTGTCTTTTCTATTTTGGGGGTCCAGCTCAAATCTGTGACGGTGAGTGAGTCATCCAGTGAGCCCTACGCTACGACAGACTCAGGTCTGTGTACACACACAGTGCCCACACTGAGTCAGCAAGGGGACGGTAAAGACAAATAAACAAGGCTCGGATAAGACCTGCTACATCTGCAGTGTGTTAAAAACTAAACAAAATAACAAAATTGTGACTTGGGAGCACAGACGTAAGACAGTTAAGTATCGGGGGTGCACAACAGGTGCACTAGAGGGACAACAATGAGACACCCCCCAAACAGGAATGCTTTCACAGGTGGAGGACACTCATCTTTCTCTCCTCAACTTTTCTGACTGTTTGTCACTAGTTCTGCATTTGGCTAGGGTCAGTGTCACTGCTGGTAGCATAAGGTCATACCTGGACCCTACAGAGGCTGCACAGGGTGTCCAACTCCTCCAGGATGGCACATCAATACGTGCCATTGGCAGGAGGTTTGCTGTGTCTCCCAGCACAGTCTCAGAGCATGGAGTTGATTCCAGGAGACAGACAGTTACTCTAGGAGAGCTGGACAGGGATGTAGAAGGTCCTTAACCCATCAGCAGGACCGGGATCTGCTTCTTTGTGCAAGGAGGAACAGGATGAGCCCTGCAGAGCTACAAATAACCTCCAGCAGGACACTGGTGTGAATGTCTCTGACCAAACAATCAGAAACAGACTTCATGAGGGCAGCTTGAGGGTCCGACGCCTGTGCTTAGTGCCTGGCACTGTGAAGCCTGATTGGCATTTGCTACAGAATACCAGAACTGGCACCCTGTGCTTTCCACAGATGAGAGCAGGTTCACCCTGAGCACATGTGATAGATGTGAAGGGGTCTGAAGAAGATGTGGAGAACGTTATGCTGCCTGTACCATCGTTCAGCATGACCGGTTTGGTGGTGGGTCACTGATGGTCTCAGGAGGCATATCCATGGAGGGACGCACAGACCTCTACAGGCTAGGCAACGACATCAATACTGCCGTTAGGTATCGGGATGAAATCCTTGGACCAAATCGCCCATGGCGAGAGTATGCAGATACCACTGACTAGTGCCCACGCTCGCCTGACCTAAATCTAATAGAACACCTCTGGGATATTATGTTTCAGTCCATTTGATGCTGCCAGGTTGCACCTCACACTGTCCAGGAGCTCAGGGATGCGCTGGTCCAGATTTGGGAGGAGATCCCCCAGGACAGCATCCATCGTCTCACTGGAAGCCCCGATGTTATCATACAAGCACTTGGGGACCATACAAACTACTGAGCACCATTTTTGAGCTGCTGCAGTTAAATTTCAGCAAAAAATATTCACTTTGATTTTCAGGGTTTTTTCAGGGTGATTTTCATTTCATCCAATGATGTGGCATCCTTTCATTCCTAACACATCATCCAGTCCATTTTCAGTGGAGATATCCAGCATGACTTTTTTCCCCATTAAGATCTGATGTGTTTTCAAACTGTTCCATATGCACAGAAACGTATGATTTACTGGGGGATTATGCAGGAGCTGCTTTGAAAATCATTTAGAGAAGTTAAAACACGCTGAGTTTTCACCCATAATTCTGTATCCTACAGTTTCTATAAACTGACTCGAGCATCTCCACCTAAGGCAGGCCAAAATATTGATATAAAGTACTTAATTAAAACATGCAGATAGCAGTTTTGCTGTTTTGATTTAGTGAAAATGGAAAATAAATGAATTAATTCCTGCTTTCTGCCTTTTTTAGAGTAAGTACTATAGATATCCATCTACACCACTGAACTTGATGTGTATAATGGTGCAGTGCCCTCTTGTTATATTAAGTGTTAACAAGAAAGATGAATTAAATGACCTCAGGCTAATCACTCTTGGTCTTCAAGGATCAGCTGCCCCTCAATTTTAATCCACACTTGCATTAGTCTGAAAGATTTCATGAGATACCCATGCAGTCTGCAGAGCTGCACCAGGACCTCTTACCCTAAAGGCTCAGTCATAACAGAGTAAAAAAAAAAAAAAACAGGACAGCTTACTTTTGACCATTTCCTGTCACAAGGTCACCTGGTGGAGGCGACCTGTCAGATTCACTGCAATCACTCCCAGAGCGGCAAATCTTTGCAACCAACTGCTGTCTAATTTATAAACACAGAAATGCTGCCAACACTTTGCATGCAATCTGAGTGAGTCTGTGTTGATGAGGGCGACTCGCCTACAATACGTCTCTTTGCAGTCGGGCACTCGACTCCTCTGGTTGCCAACTGGTTGCGTTCACGTTTGCATACAAAGGGGAATATTTTGGCCTTTTTTTCTCCTGCGCTCTTCATCGGGCCCTCCCCTCGCACAGCGACACTGAGAAAAATGCTCAGTGAGGGGAAACACGTTAACAAGACCAGATAAACGAGTGTATCTACAAATGCACAGTCACAATATTTCTGATTTGATGATGGATCAGTGTCACTGTCTCACATGCACAGAAGTCCGGGTATGAACTTGTGTGTGCACTCTCACAGTCATGTCTGTGTGTCAGTTACATGTGGCGATTTGAGATGAAAACTATAGTGAGGCAGATTCAGTTCATTATAAATGTTATAATAATGAGAAAATAATGAAAAGAAAAAAAATCACCTTCATTAGTGAATTATCCCCATTTATTTTGGCCATCGTTGTCAACCCCATTGCCCATCGACAAAACCTCAGCATGTAGAAAAAAGATTTGAGATTTTGATGATTTATCACAAACCGATCACATTGTAATTGCCAACTTGACCCAATTCAATCAGAGACTGATAACAGACGGATCTTATTGCCACTGTATCCGCAAGACCGCAACTGACTGCGAGTGGTTGAAGGTCTGGTCCCCGTCTTCGAAGCAACGATTTTAAAAGGCGATGAGATCGCACGCTGCGCACGGCTGCAATAATTTTGGTTGTGCTGCATTCTCCAACCACCGTTTTCCTCAGGGCACTTTTCTGCTCAGACTTTAGACTATGAACCACACTCACCCATTCTCACAGAATTATACAGCCTTTTATATTTATGCTACACCTTTAAGCATTTCTTTTGCATACCACATACGTGCTCATACAATTTGGGTTTAGTATTTCACCCGAGGACACCTCAGTATGCGGGCTGGAGGAGCCAGAGAGCGAACCACCGACCCAGGAGCCCGAACGCGTCTTTATAACAAATTTTTGTTAGAAAAAAAAACAACTCTCATTTATAAACTGTTTAAACACTTTATAACTAAGCCCATTAACAGAATGATATTGCATCGCAGAGATCTCAAGCAAAGTTGAAATGGGGCTGGGCTGTACCCTCACGTAACGGCACATACGTGTAATACCACTTTGAGCCACATGATGGTGCAGCAACTACCACAGAAACAGATTAATTAAAGGCCATCTTTCAATATAGGACTACAATATAATTTCAAGAGTACACAGAAGAATTGGCGTGGATAACTTTCTGCCACCTTATAGTGAAATTTTTCTTTAAAATTTGAGGAGCAATTTTACAAAATTTAACCTTTAAATGCCATCCTACTGTTTGTAACAGCTGCCACACAGCAGCACCTCTCAAGTCAGAATTACACTTTGATTTAAATGGAACCAAAAATGCCGTTAACTTGATTTAAGCCTCGGGATGCAGACAATGCTCAAGTTTCCTTTGTTACATAAATAAAACAGGCAGGAAAACTCAGAAGCAGATTAGTCTAAAAATCTTCCTTCTCTGTGTCTCTCTGTCAGCTCCTGTCTTCCTCTGGCTGACACGAGTTAACATGCAGTCGCTCCACCCAGCGCTCCCTCTGCCTTCCTGTCACCTCCCGTCTTCTTCTGGGTGTTGAACGCCGCAGTCTGAGGTCACTATAAAAATAAAACCGTAAACGGAAAACAAAAGGGGAAGTAACTGGACTTACTGGTGATGACACCTCCGGGGAGTGAGGCCAGGAAACCCACGCTGACCAGCACCAGGGTGATGAGGCGTCCTCGCTTGTGGCGCTGCAGCATGACCAAACATGAGCAGCCCCACCGCCCCATGGACGAAGAGCGAGGAGAAGAGACACCACAGGAACACCCAGTACCACATGTTCTGCCAGGGAAAGAGACCGAACAACTCAGATCAATGCAGCCTGAAGCACAGAGAACACATAAAAACACAAACACCCGAAGCTGAGCACGGGATGGGTTTGGCCTGCTTACATTAAAGGTGCTTTTTGGACATTCTCTATGCAGAATTTAACTAAGCTTTACCACCAGGGGGCAGTGTTTTACAAGTGGCTGTGCTGAGATGGTTTCAAATGGTTTAATATTTCTTTTTAACTAACCCAATTTCTTCAAGAGGTGTTTCCTTTTGCCTGGTTAAATAAACATTCAACCAGCCCTCTGCATCATCTTGCGGCATTACATAAAAAGTACAGCCCAGCCTTAGTTCAGCTTCAGTAACTATCTCTTCAACACAATACAAAATTGTTCTGGATATGTCTTAGTGGTGCTTACTGTCTGAAATGCAGTGATTCATTTTATCCATTAGTTGCCTAAATGTTAATTCAGATGAGTACACACATGCTGCTTCCAGATTCACAATTTAGAGAAATCACTGCTCGTCTTAGCACTATAAAATACTTTTAGGATATTCTGATGGACATTTTTAATATTTTCTTGTTAATAAATTATATAATTTATAATAATTTAATAGAACAGATTAAAGGACAGTGAAGATAATCTCAGTTGCAGCCCTATTTATTACTGAGCTGGTCGTTACTGCAAACATGACAAACTTGTGTTTTTTGGTTTATGTCACCATCTCCACCTCGATCAGCTGGCACATTAAAATACTGTTTAGATGTTAATGCGTGACAACAATCCCATATTCCAATGTATGACACTACAACACTGACTGCAACAGAGCACTTTTTGTTCCAGAATGAAAATAAGCACTATTTTCAATACAGAACTTTAACCTATAAGATGTGTTTTTAGATTTTAGTTATAGGATTGATTATGAATTGTTTACCAGAGAAAAACATCCCAAAACAGACTGGTTCCAACTTTTTACATTTTTCTGTTTATAGACAGACAACAGATAACAGTAGCCCCCTGGAGGTCAGTAAATAAAATGCATTTTAAAGGCACTTCACTTTGGCTTCACTTGTCTTTTTGTTTGATATTTAAACTATTATCGTAATTCCTTTGCTTGTGTTGGATCACTTTAACACTGTTGTATTGGTACTTTCACTAATTAAAGAATTTGAGTAGTCCTTCCACCATTTTGGAGCACAAACACAGATGGATGACCTCGACACCTAACGAGGACCAAATGTCAGTGAATTCTGCCCTCAGTGGATAAACCTGTGTTGTAATATAGAAGGCTGGCCAAAATGATATTTGACTCTTTAGTCAGAGACATCTGCTGCATTTCTTAATAAATTAAGAGCTTGGTTTAATCCGATTAAGTTTTAAAGTGGCGACCTGGAGGTTATGGCCATCCTTTATGTACAGTCTTTGATTTTATATCACAATAAATGCAATATATTAGGGTTTGCACAAAACAGGACATTTAAAATAATACTAGGAAATAGTGATTTAACACTTTAGAATTTACTGGTAAAACTGCAGGGTTTGGCTTCCCCTGAAGAAGAGGAAAATCAAGGTTTCATGTAACTCTTCACAGATTTGATGTGTGCAACATGTGACAGGTAGATGCTGCAATGTTTTAAAACGGGGGTCATGAGCCAAAAGGGGAAAAGAAAAAGGGTGCTAAATATTCACTAAGGGGAGCCTCTACTAATTTTACATATAAAGGTCAGCTTTGGTTTGCATAATGTCTGTTATGCATGTGTTATCCAATTTTCTGATATAATGCTAAATCACTGCATTGCCTCTTTATGTAAATACCAGAGGTGGGAAAGTAACGAAGTACAAATACTTCGTTACTTACTTAAGTAGATTTTTCAGGTATCTGTACTTACTTAAGTATTTATTTTTCTGACTACTTTTACTTTTACTCCCTACATTTTTACACAAGTATCTGTACTTTCTACTTCTTACATTTTCAAACAGACTCGTTACTTTTTAACACGTCAGAGAGAAGTTTGCATTTCCGGTCAGTGCGCCTCAAACATCAAACGATCTGAGCCTAAACGGAGGAATATAAACATATAAGAGACAAACGTACTGCGTATCCTCCATCACCGGGGCTTATCTCGTACAAAGGGATTAAATACGCAAACCCCATATAATTAATGTCTCATTTATAGCGCTATAATCGGGCCGGACCGAGGTCCGTAAGTTGCGCTGCGGCACATAAACAGCTTAGCTAGCGCTACTGAAGAGGATCGAGCATGAAGGGAGTAACGTGTGGCAGGTAAATGCAACGTTTGTAAATGCTCAACAAAGCAAACACACAAAGTGTGTGCAGTTTGTCACACAGTGTGTCTGCTAGCTAAAAGAAGAGCTGCTGTATTTCAGGGAGAGCAAAGAGAGAAGTTCACTCAGAGATGGAGAAAGAGGACAGGAGAGGAAGAAGAGAGGTTAGAGTTAAAGGTAAGGACTGGAAAATAAATTGAAGTATACTGACTTTGTGTAATTCAAAGATTCTATGAAAATACTGCAGTTTAGGTTAGCTTGTTGTACTGTATTTACAGTAAAGCTCTGTGTTGGACTGGAGCACAGTGTTTGTGTTCATGGTCAGAGTTACAGGTTACATCAGTGCAGCAGAGATGAGTTTGAATCAAAGCTGCTGATGCTGAGATTCATTCACTGAGTCCAACATTTCTACAGCCTGTATGCTGTCAGTGTAGGGGATGGAGATCAGCTCAGAGAGCTGTGAAATACTGGGTTACATCTTTGTGAGTTCAGTTCATCCACACAGAGCAGTAAACCTCAGAGCAGCAGCAGCAGCAGGTCAGCTGATCACAGCCTGCACACCAACATCATTTACTGCAGCTCACAATAGAAAGCTGTGATTCTTCTCCCCATGCAGAGCCACTACAGCTGATCTTAGGGTTCCTCCACCTTCTGAATCCCACTGTAACCCTGAGTATCCTCATGTTGGTGTTTAGGTGGAGGCACAGTCACCCTCTACTATGGAGGACACAGAGAACAGAGCTGTGTTTAAATTCCCTTTAACAGTTTGTGGCCTACATAACAGATTCAAGCTGAGTGCATTCATTAGGATTAAAATTTAGATTGGAATAACGTTTGTATTCTCATGTAATATTATTTTATATTATTACAATATATATAATGAGGTTCGGTTTGTTTTACACAAAAATAGCAGGTAGAAACATCCTCCAAAGAACTACTTTTACTTTCTTACTTTGAGTACATTTCAGAGCCTGTACTTTTTTACTTTTACTTAAGTAGAGAAGTTGAACCAGTACTTTGACTTTTACTAAAGTATTTTTTAACATAAGTACTTGTACTTCTACTTAAGTACAGAATGTCAGTACTTTTGCCACCTCTGGTAAATACACACTGACAGTAAGTGACCCTGAGGGGGAAGACAGGTAACTTATGATATGCCGTCCTTGTCTTGCAAATTCATATTACTGCTTAGAAAGAATGCATTTCCCTAATGTACACATTTCAGTCCTTGCTTGAGAAAACACTGCAGCTCCAGCCAGGATGCAGAGATACTGCCGGTGCTGCACGTCTGTGAGGCGAGGGAGGACTTCAATCTACAGCAGCCACTGTCTAAGTCGGGGCTCATCAAGGAGGCAGCCGACCATGGCGATGGACCCGAGGTGAAGATGTATAAAACCGCTCAGAGCGACATTTCAGATGAGCCGCAGCGAGCCCGACATTAAGCGGTAAAAGGAAAATCTCTGAAACAATAGCGTGTACGGCCGCCTCCCGAATGTAGATAAGCACTTTCTAAAAATCGGTAATGTCGGTTTTGCAGAGCTGGATGTGGAAAGATGAGATCACAGCAATAAAAAAAAAAAAAGTGCAGAAACAAATGTCTGCAGGTCCTTCAGCTAAAATAAAGAAATAAAAGTGCTGGTAATTCCTAAAATGCCAACAAAATCATCTAATTAGCTTCCAACACTGTTATCTCTGAGAAAACACATAATGCACCCTGCAGGGTCCAGACTGTGCTGCCATAATAACTGATTCCACTGAAAATTATAACAGTAAACAGCATTTAAAATCCCACTCTTCCTCCTCCTCCTCCCCCACTGCCTTTCTGTGTCACAGGCCAACTTTGTATAAAAAGCTCCGGCTTCATCGCACCTCGCCAGCGAGGGGCCTTTGGTTGAACCTCTGGCACCACGGGCGCCAGAAGAAGCCAGCTGGCCGTGAGATAACTGAAGAAGAAAAGAGACCAAATGAGGAAGAGCGACCCATCCGAAGCATGGGAACGCTGTGTGAGGGACTGGATGCAAACGGGACACGTGACATTATTCTGTGGTGTAAACATTAGAAGACCCAATTCTATTACCAAGTATTTCTCAGAGCTCAGGCCCACGGGGAGCTCTTTAGCATATCCATTTAACTGAGTTGTTCCACAGTTCACTGAGTGCCCACATTTACTTATTGATCCGGCAGGCGAGCGTCGGGCCGGGCGGAGAGAGACGTGACAGCACAGTAACACAATGGCTTTTTGTATTAAATGACTGAACACGCAGATCACACTGCAGTGTATCTACTGCTGACTTTCTGCAACCATCCAGGAACTGAGGAGGGAGATATTCTGTGGGGACTGGAGACAGAAGAGAGAGATTTATACAGGAAGTACAGGATGAGAGAGGGTGCTGCTAAACTGTCCCTCCCCGGCCCTGCAGCCGACGATATGAAAACCGATCAGGGTTCAGTATCACGTGGGAGATCCAGCCTTTAACACAGCTTGGAAAAGACAAAACTCAAGGAGCTTATGCAACGTTAAAATCATAACACACAGACCGTGATATCACCCACACGGTCAAAAAAAAACTACAGACACCAGATATCCACGCGTTCTTCCTGGTTAAAAACGAGCCTTTGTGGGGCAAAGAAACAGAAGTGCAATTAGTTTACGTGTAGTTAAGGCAATGGGTCGGTTTTGTAAGTCTGTGCATTTTTACTGATGTTTCTATCCATCTGATAAACAAAAATGCTGGCTTCGGCATAACCAATGGGCAATGTGAGGCAAGTTAATTTGCCAGCTGCTGGTCTGTTTGGGCCAGTGATGGTGTGTTGCAACCGTGAGGCAAGCTGGATGAAACGATCCCTCCCTAACGATTCGTCCAGTCACCACTTTCACATTAAAACGCTGGCATCACGACACCTGCTGAGAGTTTAAATGTGAAGCGTTTGTGATCATTTTTGGTAGTAACCAGCCGCAAATGCCCTTTTGTTTCAGTTCCTTTAAAGCTCAGAGTTAGATTCGAGAAATAGGTTGGGTGAAACGTTTCAGTGGAGATCTGTGGCTCATTATTTAGCCCGGCTGACAAAAATTACCCATGTCAGGTAATTTTCTTTGTAACACAGCAGATGCTGGAAGGTGAGGTGCACATTTAGCTCCAGGGACAGCAGCGCAGGTGGTCACAGCTCTGAAAGAGCACCCATGGCGTGAGAAATGAGTGCAGCTAAAGTGCTGTGTCATGCTCAGAGATACGAGCGAACACGGGGCTAAAACACAGCGAGAGCAGAGTATTAACTTCTGCTAATCCGCATCTACAGGCCGAGGTCTTTGTCAGCACGGCGGCTTAGAGCTCGTCTGTCAACAAGAAAGCATTTAAAAAAAAAAAGCAGGGGCTTGTGTATTTGGTGCCTCATAAGAGGTCGGAGTACACGGCGGCTGCAGAACATGAACAATTCCAAGAGTCAAAACTGCAGCTTCTCAAAGCTGAAGGCTGCTGAGTTCACCTCTCAGGAGGAGGAGGAAGAAGGATGGATTTGTCCCGGCATGGACACAGGAGAGCCGGCACCACACAGCTAACAGCGACTCCGTCGCCTGATGACAACAAGAATGGGATCCTGTCGACAGCATTGGAGGACCAAAAGGCCACTGTGACTGACCAATTGGTTTTGCAATTTAAAGTGTCAAAATTAGCGTTCTGGTGCCACCATGTTGGGTTTTTGTGAGCAAGAAGTTACCTATTTAGACAAGAGGGTGGAGTCCTAAGTTATTAGGTAACACTAGTAAACTTGGTTAGCAAACTGCACACATGCACCACGCAGAAATGTGTACCTGCTAATTAGTGCAAAGTAATAGTCTAATCAATTTGCTTCTTGAAAACGGAAGCACAAACATTACACAATAAACCACATTATTGCCAGATAATGTCACTGCAAATGCTTGTTTTAGGAGCCAGCCTTAAGTGGCCACATCGGCTTCATTTTTTGTTGCTGCCTGGCACTCACACAGAGCTTCATCGCCTAATATAGCTGGTATGCATCTAGACACTGACTTGATGCTTTTTTCTGAACCTTCTAAACTCCCAATATACCTTAAGTTTCATTCTCTGCCAGCTCCTGACAGAAATATCTGGATCTTTAACCAAGCAGCCAAGTTTTTTTTGTTTGTTTGTTTTTGTGGGTTCACCTGAGCTCTTTTGCTTTTGTGTGCAGGCTTGCAAAGACAAGAAAGGCTAAAACAAACAGCTCTACACCAGAAAGAGTGAGCTAAAATAAAACGACCAATTATCAATTTGATGTCATCAAAGCAGACGAACCAGTACAACTAGGAAAACCTGCATGAACGGATGACAATGTTGAGAGCAAAATAAATATGAGGTTATACCATTTACCTGTTCTCACCAAGACAGGCTAAAGCTTTCATTGCCGTTTATAAATAAGGTTAAATGTTTCAGCGCCCCCCGCAGGCCTTCCTCTCTCCTCCTGAGCTGCACCTGAGCAGTTCTGCCTGTGTCACCGCACAATTAACAATTAGCAGGTTATTAGTGGAGCGTGCTCCATCAACAGAGTGCGACCATTTCCAACTCACAGCAGTCACTGCGCATCATTTTTTACAGTGGTTTTGCTACATTTTTATATTAAACATGAATCAAGTTCTGCGTTAAATCTACTCCATAGGTACACTGTAACTGTCACCCTGAACCGTAAAGCACAGCTTCACCTGACATCCACCGCCCTGGATGCACATCTCGTCGACGCAGCCTGCGACGACTCTGATTGGCCCACATGGCACGCGGTTTCCTGCTACGTCTTTCCGTCTGCTTCTTCTTCTGCCACAATTTTCTGAGTGGACTGAACGAATCAACGTGGAGCGAGAAGCCACACTGCCAACTAGTGTTTTAGCGGCGGAACCGCAGAGGGAAAAGTATAATTGCTGATAAGTTGTTGGCCACTTGCCTCGGCTAAGCTGTAGGTTCTACATAGATACGATGCAGAAGCATAAATTAAGCTTGAGTGCCAGTAAACTGGGGTCCTTCTGACCCAGTTATGGTCCTCCAAGCTTGGCTGGATTTTAGGAGAATGCATCTGGTCCCGATTGGGTTAACTGGAAATTTAGCTGCATTGAACAAAAAAAAACAAAAAAAAAACCCAAATTTTGTAAAGATACCGACGTTGTTAGAGAAAGGTCTGTATGTAAAAGATGCTTCCTTAATGTATCTCAGTGTGATATACACTGTGCAGAGACCATCAAAAGAAATGAGTGAAACGATCAGGGTGTTTTTCTTTACTGTCAAACAGACCCAAACAGAGTCAGTCTATTTTCACAGTAGCAGCTCATATTTAAATATGTACTATTAATGGTTTTCTGAAGTGAAACTGCCTGCTACACACACCTCAGAAACAGGAAACACTCCCCAGGGATAAAGACCTGACAGAGGCTAGGTATGTTTACATATATGTTTGAGGCTCCCCAGTTCTGCCCCCTGACCTTCTCTAATGTCTCAGGAGGTCATTTTTCACCTGTCCTGTAAACGGCAGAGTTGAGGATCAGGTGGCAGATTTGTGAACCCTGTTCCGGGGCGTTAGCTCCTCACAGCTATCTGGTCGCTGCTGCAGCTCAGATACCACAAACTTCTACACTGCACTGCAACTTCCTGCTGAGTCAGCGTGATGATCTGCACCTTTTTTTTTTTTTTTTTTTTTCCTTTCCATCGTTCGTTTGATGTGTTTTCAGCACAGGATGTCAGCTGCATTTTAGACAGCAGGTCTGTGCACAGTCAACCATGACTACACCTCACTCTGCAGGAAACTAAAGAATTTCTATAATCTTGTGTTTATGCAATACACTCCATCTCCCGCCCATTTCCTCAAAAATAAAAAATAGAAATGCAGACAGATTGCAGACAATAATAATTCTTGCTGAGGAAGTTCAGTCTGCCCGGAAAGAAGAGATAAAATGCCCACACACTGCGCTTCTTGTCCCCCATAATCACTTTTTATGTCACGGGAACTTGCATGACAGTGTTTCTTCCAACTTCCTTAAAGCTACTTAAAAATAAAAAAAGGTGTTCATCCATCCAAAGGGAGCAAGAAAGAGCAGATATTTTTCTCTTGTTGATATAAAGCAGATAATTGCTGACAGGAGCTCCAAAGGAAGCCCAATCATCTGTATCAACAAGTGACAGTTCAGCCATCAGCCCACAGAGATGTTCCAATCGCTTATTTACAGCTTCACAATACCCTCAGTATCAAAACAGGCATGTTCTGGCCCAACAGCACTAAAAAAAAAAAAAAAAAAAAACGTGGATTTTAACTCATCCTTACTTCTGGAGTCAGGACCATCCCAGACAGTCACCCTGCCGGCACAGCGGACGCTCCCTCTAATTACCCCTTCATTGCAAGACAAAGGGGGGAGGAGGACACTCATTTACTACGCATTCACGCAGCAGAAATATTAATTAGCCGCATGTTGTGATTATTTCCATATCATCCACTGACTGACTGACTGTGCACGCCTGCATAGAGGAGTGGCCGTGTTTTGGATCAGGCCCGGCATCATCAATAAAAATACACCAGCTTGGAGAGACAGAGACGAGGTGGATGTAAAGGTGGCACACAGATGCCCCCTGTGCATGACAGCAGCGCGCTACTGGCTAACAGGAAAATCACCACAACACACACACACACACACACACACACACACACGGGTTTTATTCTGCTTTAAAAAGGACGCTGCACATGATGCTGATGGTCATGACTTTTTTTCACTGTACATATAAAAACCCCAGCAGAACAGCACCTTTCATTCCGCTACCTGTGAACCACTGCAGCGCCGCCGAGTTGTGCGAGCTCAGCACTTGCTGCATCGACACATTAAGAGAATAATTCTTGTCCGTTGTCATGTTTCTGCGCCGCCGCCCGGGTTCGCACCCCTCTTTATCGTATAGCTGTACTTGGCTTAAACGAAGGCATGGAGGAAAGCGGGGTGGCATTGGATGTGAGGCGGCTCTCCCCGGCGCGGCTCGCCTCTACCGGTGCCTCTGCTTAGGCCTTGACGTCCGTCTCCGCTCCGGGAAGGGAAGGGCCGATGGCTGGTCGGTTCATCTTCGGTGGTGGTGGTGGTGTTAGTGGCGGCGGTACAGAGGCCATTAGGATGGAGATGGCAGCGGGAGTTCGGGCAGTGAAACGCACCGTTGGCTCGTCCTACATCGGCTAGCCCCGCTACATAACCCTTAAAGGGCCAGCGGTCCTTTTCGTGCGGGGGGGTCACGGTGACACATCCCGCGCTCGTGAAGCCGCTTTATGAATGAGGAACAAAGGACAGCGCGGTGGCGTTAGCGCGGAAAGCGTGCGTAGTGCTGACAGCGGCTCGTTAGGTACCGGGGGGGGGGGGGGGGGGGGGGGGGGGGGGGGGGGGGGGGGGGGGGGGGGGGGGGGGGGGGGGGGGGGGGGGGGGGGGGGGGGGGGGGGGGGGGGGGGGGGGGGGGGGGGGGGGGGGGGGGGGGGGGGGGGGGGGGGGGGGGGGGGGGGGGGGGGGGGGGGGGGGGGGGGGTGACGCCGCAACGTCAAAACGACGACCCACTGTGAGTAGTATTAGGATATTAATCAAATATTAATAAGTACATAACACGTTTAATCAACATAGAAAGTTTTGATTTATTGCTTAGTTTTATTTTACCTTCACCCCTCATGTGCTAGCAAGAAGCGAAGGGAGCGGTTGCTAGGCAACGCAATAGCATTAGCTGTCGAACGTAAATCAGCAAATCAGTGCTAATGCTAAAGGCTAATACGACATTAAAAATGAGAAATAAATTAATAAATTTATATTTCTGCACAGACATTTTTAAACATCTAATGTTCATTTTATTTTAACTGGTTTGATATTTTTATTTTTAAATATCTACATTAAAATTAAATGACCTTAGAAGCAGCTGCTACCTGGCGTTATTCATGACGTCGGACGGAAGCTGGCGCTTATTGGTCCCCCCAAAACGCCTCATATAATAAATAATGACTAAACGAATTCAAGCAGAGAATATATAGAGTATTAGCGAAACCCTAAATACTGAAATAAAACAGGAGCTTTAATTTAGGTGGATGCAAATGGACAGAAACCCTGGGGTGAGCCAGTCTGTCAACCCAGTAAGACAGAATCCCAGAGCAGATGAATGCTATTTTAAAAAGTGTGAGGCTTTGCACTCCTTTTTTTTTTTTACTCATCATCATTTCATATCAGACTGAAAAAAAAATGAAAGTGTGATATGGGGAGGCAGGGAGGGAACAAGGTGTTACGCAGACGCTGAATGTTCTGGCACATTTCTCTGAGGAGTGCAGTATTTTAAGACGAGCTGTCCCAGTTCAGAGGTATGAGGGCGAGGAAGCGTCTGACATTTGACATCTTTTAAATCTGTATATTTTTCTCTAAATGGAACAGAGAGCAAATAATTAGGCAGCCTGGATCGTGCACTTTCACTCCACTCTGAAACAGAAGGAAATACAAGGGAGGGCAGTTTTGACAGTGGTTTAGGGGTTGAACTGAAAGCACAATAACTCACTGCATTTCAAATGAAGCCAAAATATAACGTAATTACATTACTTCTTTAAATCTAACCATGTTACATTTTTGGATACATTTCTTTTAAAAGTCAGTTTTTGAAAAATAGCGAGTCATCCCTTCAGTTCTCTACTTTAAATCCACTATATGGGCAACGTGATAAAAGGAACTTTGCTTTTCAGACTGATACAAAATTTAGACTCACTGCTTGAGCACATAAAATGGACAATATTTATATGGAGATGTATGTTTATCCCTGAGTTGCTATATTAGAACTAATACATTTCTAGTATAGCATTTCAGTTGACCCTATTAAAATCAAATTTAATGAGAATGTTCATTTTCTGCCTGAGCCACATTGGGCCGTGTGGCTCAGGTATTATAGTTACAATTGCCCCAGTGCTGCTTCTTTCCTACTGAGCACGTGCAGACTGTCAGTGACAAAGAGCAGAGACAAAACCGGCTTGTTGCCAATCATTATTTGATTTACCCCACAAAAGAAAATAAACATGAGGTAAGGCGGCAAAAAAAAGTTAAGGTATCGTTCCTAGGAAGGAGGAGAAAAGAGCGTTAGCTCAGGCCTACTTAAGCCGTTAGGTAGGCCAGACACAGGAGTAACCCAATCAACCTAATGACCCCACTCCACCCGCTGGACCTCTGCAGGAGAAAACACTGCAGAGCTTTAAAAAAGGATACACTGATATAAGACAAATACAGCATGTTGGTAAAATTATTCCAGCACTCCTCCCTTCATGTTGATCACAGCTTTTTTGTAACCTCCTCTTGCATCTTTCTCTGCCCTCAGGGCTCAAGATAGACTAACAAGCTTGAGGAAAAGTTCAGAGATAAAGAAGAACATAAAACCTACGTGTTTTTTTTTTCCATCAGTTCATGTAACTAATATCTATCCTATTTATTAAAGAAGGCATGGAAAATCAAGCATTATATTGTTAAATGCACATAATGTCCCCTATGATACAAACCTAAAGAAAAGTGCTGCTTCACTATTGCTGGGCTTTGGGGGAACAAGCGGACAAGACACCAAAGACTCAGTAAAGACAAGGTGTGGTTTGCTAAGGCAAATGTCAGCCTCTGTTTCCACTGGATGCTTGACTTTTCAACAAAATCCACCAAGAGTGCACTTTGGTCCACCATGAAATTCACTAGAAACAAATTTTATCCCCTTGGCTACAATCACAGCAACGCAGTCAGACTCGGTCCATGTCCATCGTAGTATTCACATCTTGTTACAGATCACTTTAAACAGCTACATGAATGATCAGATAATATTTAACTCTCTGAAAGGTCTCAGACATGATGCCAGAGCAGATCAAAATCAGCTGTGTCAAAACGATTTAATAACAAAACATCTGTAACACTACAATCATAAAATTGAAGCTCTGATGTAGAAACAGTGAATATTAGTTCAGTCACAGAGAGTCAAAAGATGATTGTCGTTCTCATCTGCAGAAATTATACTTGGACTTCTCCACCTTTCTATGTGCATACGTGGAAAGCATAATGCAGGGATAACAGGGAGAGAATGAAAGGAGGAGGTAGAGTAGAGGTGGGTTGCAAAGGGGCTTGCAGTACTCCAGCAACTGTGGGCAGTCTAAAGCAGCTTAAACTGTGTGCCTTATAAGAGATTTACTAATTAGAGAATATCATCTGATATGGACTGGCACTGAGATTAGGCGATCTGCTAGGAATAGGGCTGAGCTCGACTTTGTGGCCTTCCTGAACAATTTTTGATTAATTAAAAGAAATTTAAAAAATTATTAACAGCAATAATTATTCTGGAGGTCTGACTGCCTGATAGACTACTTCTACAGAAAATATTAGATGTTCTTAAACTTGGAAGCTGACAAACATCATCATCTCCTTTCTGTTTAGTCGCTCCTTTCGATCACGTCGCATTATTTTCATCATCACATTTAGTTTTTCCAGATTCTTCTAATCCAGATTAAATGGGTCGTTCCTCATGAATTTCAATTTGCTGAATCCAAATATGACAATTAAAATAGATGACTAGCTACAAGATATTATTTTTTTTACATTTTACAGCTGTGCACATTGTTTAGATGAGTTTTTAATTTAAATTCTAAGCTCACCTTTTCTTTCTTTATGGTTCATGTGATTAAAAAAAGATAGTTCACCTTTCGTCATTATGTAACAATTTAAAAATCAGAAACAGTTTGCTCTAGTTTACACTAGAGCAAAATAGGATGGCAACCCCTATGTGACTACAAAATCGGTGGCTGCTCGGCGATCACGCTGAGTTTTATTGCTGTTGGAGACTGACTCCAAGAAGTTGGTGTGACCAACTGCAGCACTGTCAGCCTCTGGGCAACCTCTTTCAATTACAACGTGATTGCACCGGATACCTGGTGGGAAGCAACCTGTTTCCAAGCAGTAGTGGTCCAACTCAACCTGACTGCATTCACGTTAACACAAATTGGAGGTTTGCAAATAACTGCTGTATAATGCAGATGGGTGTCAGGGGTGATTTGTGACAGGAGGATATCAGCAAGAGTGAAAGGGAAGGTTTACAAGATGGTGGCGAAACCTGCTGTGATGTATGATTTGGAGACAGTTACGCTGACAAAAAGACAGGAGGCCAAGGTGGAGGTGGCAGAGCTAAAGATGCTCAGAGTTATACTGGGAGTGATTAGGATGGACAAGATTAAAAATGAGTACATTGGAGAGACAGCTCAGGTTGAGCGGTTTGGAGACAAAGCTAGAGAGGCGAGGCTGAGATGGTTTGGGCATGTGCACAGGAGGGAGGGTGGATATACTGGACAAAGGATGCTGAAGATGGAGCTGCCAGGCAGGAGGAAAAGAGGAAGACCACAGAAAAGATTCATGGGTGTAGTGAAGGAGGATATTCAGAGGGTTCCTGGATCTGACCCAGTAATAAACCATGAAAACTGGAGTCAAACAATAATTTTAAGCATCAGTTTCACTGACCCAAAAATGAGAAATCTGACTACATTTATATCAGAAGACTGCAGAGCAGTCAGTACAAGTTTAATCAGTCTCAGGAGGTTGGCCTTGTTTATCTGTTTTTGACTCTTCCTTATTACTGTGGTGAATTTTGTGCTACATTTACTTGAACACTCTTCTTCTGTTGATCCCACTAACCGAAGCGAAGGGTCAGCAGGGCAAGACGAGGCGCACCGAGGGAGGTGGAGCTACGTGGGCGGGGGTTATGACGGTGCAGAGACATCAGTAGGTCCGGCAGTGGGATGAAAGAGTCCTTTGACTCTCCCACAGCTTTTGAATTGATCTGTCTCCGAGCATGATTGTGACAACAAAAGAGTCTCGCCTTTTTAGTTTCCTGTCAGCTAATAACTACAAACACCAGCTGGGAAAAATAATTCTGTTTTATCCCCGAGAGACTTCGGTTTTGTTTACTGAAGGAACACATGGAAAACAAACAAGTTATTAGCATATCAAATGCAGTGTGAGTTTAATGAACTGCCTGCTGGATGCTAAAATAAAGGTCAAAGCAGAATTAATGATTCTCACTGAACAGGGCAGCAGACAGATTAAAATGTCATGTTGAACATCTCCTGTCTTTGAAGTACTTCCCCAATTATAAATCTGCCTGCTCCAATCAGGATGATGATTCCTCCTGTTGGCCAGTAGGTGGATTCCTTCTCCCATTTTTCAAAGCTCTCCTTACTTGTAGTTTTCCATAACAGGGATCTTTTTTTTCTTTATCCAACAAAGACGTCTGGAAAACAAAATGACACGAGGTTAGTGGGTTACAAGGCTGTAGAATTACTGTGTTTGGCTTTTTTCTGGTACGTGACTCATGACTGACGGCTATTGTTGTATTGTCACACATCTGTTATTGCATACTTTTGAAGTCTCACTCTGTGCTTTTGAAAAGTGAGGACATGTGAGTCTCCTTTCACACAAGGGGCCTTAACGGGGGATTTTTTTTGGGGGGGGGGGGGGGGGGGTAACATGAGACGTCGCTGTATCCTTCACAGATCCATTCAGTCAGCTTGAGGATTTGTGTGGACCTGCAGCATTTTGGAGCTGTCATCCACCTGGGTTTTTACCTCACATATATGGAGACTATTGTGCTGATTTCTGCCTGTGTGTAACTCCATCTGCCAGGTAAGATACACCCCCCCACCCCGAACCCATTTATCTGCCGGCACTGCGGTCTTTCTGTCATCCCTTCTGTCAGCATGTTTTTTCTTCTAGCATTTCTGCCCCCCCCCCCCCCCCTCCCCCCTCAGGCATATGGTCTCAGGTGAGTCATCTGGAAAAGCCCCCTCATCTGGCTAGCATCCCTGTCGCAGTGAGGACATTAACTGGAAGCAGCCGACTGTGTGATGACTCAAAGCACAGCTGTCTTACTATTAGGCATTCCCGGAAGTGAAAGCACCTGACCAAGAAATTGCCTCAACCTCATTAACCCCAGAAAATGTTGAATATTTTTACCTGTTTCCGTGCAGGTGAACCCCCCAGGAATTGAAGCAGTTTGGCAGATTCTGATTTCAAAGAGACATTACTAGGTCAGCTACAGTAGTATCTAAGTAGTCTGTACCTATATCATGATTGATTCTTAAAAGTGGTAAATAACCTGTTGTTAAAAGCAGTCTCGGAGTCACCTGAAAGGCTGAAAATCAAAGCCACTTGAGGCTGGCTCCAAAAGCTGGTCAGTCAGGATTGCTGGTGCCTTTTCAAACATTTTTAATGAAACTCACTGATAAATAATAAGGCTTTCTGTGTGGTACAGCTCCAGTATCTACTAATGTATCAATGCAGCTTTCCAATCAAGCTTGTTAGTATGAGTTGGAGATTCACTCCATCCCATCATGCTCTCTTCTGGCTCCAAAAAACAACAGTGTGGCAAGCTGTGACTTTAAAATAGACTGACACCAATGGGTGACATCACAGTCACTGTCCAGATTGATCACACCTACAGTCATCAGTATTTATCAAACACTTTCACCTTTTGTTTGGGAAGTTAAGTTGTCGTCCAAAATATGAAAAAGTTTTTCTTTTCCTCGCATTACAATTATTTCTGCTATTTCATTGGTATTATTTAAAAGAAAACCCACTGAAGTTTTCCTCAGCACTGTTTAAACTATATTTTAGATGAAACTAGTTTCATCTAACGTGTTTAAATACGTGAAGCATCTAATTTAAGGGAACTTTAATGGTGTTCATAGTGAATTTTGCAGACAAATCCAGGCTAGCTGGTTCCTGTCTTTCTAGGCTTCGTGCTAAGCTAACCACTGAAGGCTGCAACATTAGCTTAATACCTGCTGTACAGATATCAATGTGGTTTCAGTGTTCTAGTCCAACCCCAAAAGGTCAGGGGTCACTGACTTACACCATACCTGGTGGACATGCCTTCACTGAATCAATTTACACCAGTTTTGTGGTTTCTGTGTATGTGTTTGCAGCGTATACCTGATAGGAATTTTATCATCTGCTCAAATCAATGAACAATTTAAACTGTGTAGTTATGGAAACCTTGTGACTGGTGTTTTTTGCAAGGTGCAGGGTTTGTACTAATTCAGCGAGCCCTTATCTTAGATAAGGCTGACGCGACTCTGTGACATGAATCTGACCTAAGTTCAGAGAGGTCGCTGGGACCTTTTGACCTTTGCAGCCACATGGACCACAGAGACCTGCTTTAAACAACTAAATCTTTCACATAGACTGTCCACATACCGTGCAACCACAGGCTGTATATAAAAGATGGGCATAGCCACCATGATGTCACCAGTTGGTCAGTGAAGTTGAATTTTAAAGCATTGAGTTTAGCAGCCAGATGTGACTACATCTGGATGAAATACTGATGTCCTAGTTTAGTACTTGATGCTAAAATGCTTTGTGGACCTGTTAATGATGATGCTCACACTCCTTGGATGGTCTGTTAGTGCAACTTTCCTACATAGTTAGCCACATATTTGTGAAATGATTGCATTAAAAGTGCTAATCAAGGACCCAATAAGAGAAATGGTTTTAAGATCTCCAAATTAGCAGAGTATAAAGATGGATGGACGGATGGATGGATGGATGGATGGATGGACGGACGGATGGATGGATGGACGGATGGATGGATGGATGGATGGATGGACGGATGGATGGCATTTGAGGTTTTTTCAAGCAGTTTTTGTATATCTTAAAAAGCTAACAACAACAACACTGAGCTGATGGGATACTTCAGCTGGTAGTTTTGTATCTAAATCCTCCGAGGCCAAAGCGAGGGACCACCGGGCTTATAATACTCCCGCAGATACACTGAAATATACTCACTTTACATACAAAACCAACACAGTGATAAACTAACTCAAAGCTAACTACAATCCGAACTAACATCAATCCGAACAAAAGTACAGACAAAAACACAGAAACGCTATTGTTCAGAACCGTACTGGTACACAAATGTGAAGTCACACAGAGTTCACCGGGGCAGGCACTCTGACTCCCTTTGTTGTGAGAACAAGGAGCTCCCAGAGGCTCACAAGCGGGGTTATTGTAGCTCACCTTTGATGGCTCTCTGGAGGCAGGTGTTCACTATCGCAGTTTAAACAAGCGCTCCGTTTGAAGTGGCACGAGTTGAATCGGGGGAACGAATGAGGGTTTGATCTCTCTTTGGCTCTACATGAAAATAGCTGCACCTGAGAGGCCCGGCGCTTGACCGCAACCAACAGCTACACCTGCATCTGAGAAAATCTCCCCTGAGGATGCAGCTGACTTCATCTCGTCTGTCATTTTTCTTCCTATAAAAACTCAATAAAAAAAATAAGCCTGTAAAGTTGTGATGCTGTTTTTTAGTGCTCCTATCCTTTAAATAAGCCATTTACATTTAGTTATTGTTTCCAGTTAAGTCCTGGGAAACAGCAGAAAGACACATCTGATTAACAGCCATGTATTAGAAGAGGAAATTTACTACAGCAAGTGGTTGACCTCATGGTTTACTGTGTGTGATTAGAGGGATCTTCTCCCTTTGAAGGGTTACATCAAATAAGTGTTGAGTGGCCAGCGATGAGGCGGTTCAGCTGTGGGAATCCAGGGTCCTCACTGCATCCTTCAGGCAATGCAGTTCTGATGAAAGACACCCAAACCTTCACTACTGGCAAGAAATGTTAGGCAAAAAACAAAAAAAAAAAAAACTTGAAGCCGAGGATGAGTCATTACAGAGGACGAGCCGCTTCATGTTGTGCACGTGGGCGGATCCGGCCTCTCATTGAGCAAACGCTCCGTCGGGGCGCAGACTTTCTGTTTTGGTCAATGTCAAAACAGGGAGTTAATCACTCACTGGAGGAGTGTAATTTACTTGTCCTCATTAATAACTTTTTGCTTTGATGTGTTTCGTTATTGCCAAAGAACAACAACGCAACCTTTTGTGGTGGCAAAAAGGGTTTGAGTGTAAGTTAAAAATAAACAGTTCTTACTGGAGGCCAGAAACTAAACATTTACTATTAAGTAGCTGCCAATTAAGTTTATTCACTTTACATTTCCTATCATCCATAGATGTTCCAGTTTTTATTGTTTTATGGGCTTCCTTAGTTTGTCATATACAGTAGTGTGCACCCCTTATTTCTTTCTATTTTGATAGGAAAATGGGAAATAGCTGCAGTGACGTATTGAAACGTGCAAACATGCGTGGAAACAGAGTTTTTACAATGTAACAAGCTTAGGGTGCTGTGACAGCTGCAACACTTTGCACAACATATCTGAGTAATCAATATAAACTGCACAGACACACAAATATTAATGACAATCTATCATCTTTGATTTCATATTAAATACTGAGTATTTAATATGTAATACTGAGTATTTCATATAAATACTCAGTATTATTCAGCATTTGTTGCCATTTGTAGCACAACACACATTTTGTTACCTTCTGGATGTTCATCTCTGTTGAATCCTATGTTGTTTTTTTGCACTTCTGGGTAAAATAAAAGCTATTTGCTTTCAAAACTACACGAGTTCCTTGTGCACAATTAGCCGCGCCCCTCGCAGCCCCCTTTAATGATTCACTTCACCCAACACTCAAACTACTGTGTCTCCAAACCTGCAATCATCTACCAAAGAATTCTGTGTTTGACAGAAAACTGAAGCACTGCCAGCCTTTTTTTTTTTCTTGGAGGCACAAAATGAGCTCAAAGGCCTCGTGCTATTCACGCTACCCCTGAGTGTCTGTTTGTCTTCTGTCTATTGAGTCTATATAGTCTACAGTTGATAAGACCGAGGTGTTGTTAGCCCATGATACAAGTGCTGCTGAGGTATTTGTCCTCTAAATCACACTCATCTCCTGTCTGAGGCCTCAGCAACAAAACATGAGGGCTCTTATCTCAGTGGAAGTCTTTGTTGGTCACCCAAAAGCTTTTTGTCGCAAACTGTGGAAACTATAAATACCTCTCAGTCATCTGTAGAGGATGAATGCTGCTGCTGCTGCTGTTAAAGTGACACAGGCCGCTGCATTTCATAGCTTACCTGGACTTTGAAAGGAGCTGCGATGGAAAGAGGCCAGATAGGCTGCAGTTTGATCTACACTGCAGGTTTACCCAGGTCACTGTGTCTCACCCGTCCTGTAGCAGGATCTGCAAGGCTAGATCCCAGACACTGATAGGACTACCGGGACAGGATGGTTTTGGCTGCTCCGCTGAGTAAAAAACGTGTCAGGAACATTTATACTTCTGGAAAGTTCGGCGTTAAGCTTGTCTGCATCACCCACATACCGCTGGCATCCTTTACCTCGATTCTCCAGATGAGTTATAGAGGCCCTGGGATGAATATAGGCCTCCTGGGGGGAGTTAAGTTATTATAAGTGAAGTTTCAGATTGTGGCTGCTCCACTGTATGAATCCACTGCTGCACAGTGAAGTTCACAGCATGGAGGGAAACATGCTGCATTTCTTTTTGTGTTTTAGGTTAGTTTTTATTCTGAGTTTCTGGTTTCACGAGCCGCCGCTTCATCCACTGCTTCAGCTGAGACTGAAACATGTCAGGAACTGCTGACTCAATTCGTGCTCTCCAGATGTTCTCCAGAGGTTAAATCCTCCTGACTTTGAGGAGCACTGTTTCACTTTTATTCTTTTCTTTTTTTAAAACTCATTTTTTACTTCCACTTTCATCCACAGTTTTAGTTCAGGAGAGGATCTCGGTTTGCTTCCATACTGAAAAATGCAACTAAATCTGACTCAGTGCATGAAGAGGAAGCCGAGAGGTTGTGTGCACGTGTTCACATCCGCTGCCAAAGGGCACCCAGTCAGTTTCCCTGTGATGCCAGCAGCTTTTCCCAAAACTGCAACACTTGATGCGTTCGGAGTGAGAATGGGCTGGAATGATCAAATTCCAATGATAATAATAATTATACAAGTTTAAATTCCCTGTTCAGTAACAGCTCAGCAACAGTAAGGCAACGATATGAGAACAATTAGATTGTATGAAAGCTACACTTGGAAAAACTTTAAAATCAGTCAAATAGCAAAAGACTATATTTTTAGAGAGTAAATAATAATCATAAAACATAAGTCAGAACATTAATGATTCTGTTTGCAAGTTAGTCAAACATTCAACAAATAACTGTAAATGAACATAAAAAATCACAGAAAGGATTTCCATGTGATTAAACGGCTTTCTTTCAACATTCAGCACTTTTACATACATGTGGCGTCTTTAAGAAATGAACCTCTGCAGTCGGTTTTATGTAACCGCAGAAAAATTGGGATTTAAACATTTGGGTAAACAACACGGTTTGATTGAACGGGTTGAAGCCACCCTGTAACCCGTCATCATCTACGCATCCAAATGACAGATTTGTCACATGTTTTCTGTTTGTACACGGAGTCTTTTGAAATATGCGTATATAGGTATTTCACTGATGTTTCAAAAGAAAGGCTGGTACACACCCTTAAATTACAGAGATGATTATATAACACTAGAGGAAAACATGTCTCATCCACAGAAGATAAAATGAGCATCATCATTGTAGCCCAGATTTGTTCACTAGTATATCGAGAGGAACCTCGAGCAGTCCTTGTGATTCATGCTGCCGGTGTGTTTGCTCCTGTTGTCTGTACAGAGATAATTGAACGGCATTTGTCCTGAAGTACAGGACATGTTTCTGCTCTTTGTCAGCACTTTAAGAAGATACTGTTTTATACCTTATGCTCAATGTCAACTCTTGATAAAAGCCTTAAAGCACACAGCTGAAGTATGCCTCACTGTCTCAGAGATCACATCTTCACTGAAGAGGGAGAAAAGACTCCATCAGACGATGTCCGGTCTGCCTTTTCCAGCAAGAGGAGGAGCGACTGCACCCACTGTGGGTGTACATATGATCTAGTCTGAGTCAAATGTGGATCACTACATGCAAATATTTAGACTCAGTTACATAGTAACTTTCCTCCGAATTCATTAAGTCATAAAACGACGGCTGAATCATTCTTAAATTCAGAAGTGGTGAGACTAAACAAAAGCTCAGAGGGCTGATGTCATCGGTGGACGCCTGAGCTATTTCTGTTTCACTTTTCACACAGCAGGCGCTTCATTCCGAAACCACACGTGGAGACAACCAGCCACTTCTCCTGAGCACTTTAAGCCTGTAAAATGAGTTAAAGTTAAAACAGCAGCAGTCGTATTTAAAGCTGACCCAACATCAGCCTCAAAATCAGCGAACGTCCAAAGTTTCACGACTGTGTCTGACCCATCGAGAGTAAAAAAATACTAGCAATGGATTTTCATGACTTCCTTGAACCAAAAGCAGGAGAGAAAGGCTGTACAGTTTATATGTTAAAGTAATAAACACATAACTGTAAATGCCAGAATCTAGGATATCAAAATTAACTACTTTAAAAACTATAACTTTATTTATAAAACAACTTAAACAGCAACATTTACAAAATATTGTTGTTTGTTCCATGGTCAGCGCATACTAACGTTGTGCCAGATTAGATTCTCCTGTTTCTTTATTCACCTGATCAAAATGTATCTCATCTTAAATTCAACTAGAAACTCAGTCATGGAGCAAAACAAAAAAGGATAAAATTAAAGAAATGTTCAAACTTTTTTTTTTTTTTTTTTTAAAGGCCAACATAATCAAATTAATACAAAAGTAGTAAAGCTTAAAAACAGAAAGAATTACACAAGATGACCCAAGGAAATGAGATGGAAAGAAAAAAAAATACACAACAAAAGCAAATCTATTCAAAAATCATTTTGAAACATGGTTTGAAGGAAGTCACTGATTTTGAGAGGCTTGTCTTCCTCGGGGCAGGTTGTTTGAAAGCAGAGGGGCGATGATTGCTGTTTATTACAGTTATTACACAGAAAGTTTTCCAGGTTTGCATGAATAGGTTATTTACGTGGCAATCAGATAGAAATACATAAACTACAACACCTTTCCAGGTAATAAGCCAACAACATAAAATATAATATCTACACTGTTGACTCAAACAAAGAAAAATGTTGAGGACATTTAATTATAATGTTGTGATAATATCCTAATATGTTAAAGTATCAACCAATATCCAAATTATTATGAGGTCAGTATATAAAAATGATCAGATTATCATATTGTGACCAGTAATTATCATACTAATGATTTTACCAATAACATATATAAGTACTGGGTGATACAAGATAATTACGCAGATATTACATGACTTTTCTACTTGTAATTTAGTAGTAATAACTTGTTATTGTCATATTATTACCTTCCTGTTTCCACCTTATTACTCCACTATTACCACCTTATTACTGAGGAGTAATAGAAAGTGCTCCCAGTAAAACTCAAAGAATCCATATTTAACACAAATAAAGTGAAAAAAAAAAAAAAACTAGGAACAATAACAACAGAACTGTGTATATCACTAAGACCATGACTGTAGTGGCTTTAGCCGTCCTGCATGCAATCTATGCCGTTTCTATTTTTGTGATTTCTACATGGCTCATCAGCTACAGCCATGAAAAATATGCACACATCTTCTGTGAATTTTGGCTTTTCTGACTTTATTCTCTTTGATGCAGTGCCTACAGATAAAAGTGATTACGGCCACAAGGAAATTTGCTTTTTGGATCATTCTTCTGTGGGAACCATGAGTATAGTCTCGGTATCAGAAGCTAATCTTGTCCCCTTTAGCAGAAATAACTTCTTTAGGTGTTCTGCATGATTGTAGGCCTTGTTTGCTGAAATTTCTGACCACTCTTCCATGTACAATCCTTTCAGCTGGGAAGCTGTGAAGGATTTCTTTCATGCACAGCTCGTTTCAAACCCCCCCCATCCACCCCACCCACAGCATTTCAATATGATAGTCAAATCCTCCATTACCCTTTTGAGCCATTCCTCGGTGGGTTTCTGCTGCATTTGAGATCTTACCCAGCTCCTCGGAAACTGACAACTGTTTGCTTCAAGAGTCAGATCAAAACAGACAGGCTGGAAGTGAAATATTCCCAGGAATGATTACATTTCCGTTCAGACGTCTGATTGTCTTTGGTTCTTGCCTGGACGGTTTAATCAGAAGTTTGGGGGGAGGCGGGGGGGGGGGGGGGGGGGGGGGCAGGTGCAGGTAGAGTTAACTCCAGGTGAGATGATAAATTGCTCAAGCATGAGTAAAGAAAGCAGGCCTATTAATTATTAAAGACAGTTCCAGAGAGCAGCGGGGAAGGGCTGATGATTTAGTGCAGATCTCAGAACGAAAACGTACAAACATGACAGTTTGAAGGAGAAATATGAAATCATGCTGCCTTTATCTGAAGGCCTGAGCTCAGCTGTTACAGGATCGATACCACTAATAATCTTTACAAACAGTGACCCAATACTTAGAGGAGTTTTTAACCACAGAGAGCCTCTTTTTTTCCTGGTGCACAGTAAATAGATGGGATTGTGCATATTTTGTTGTTTTGGAGTTTCTACTTCTGAGGTCAAGTTACACGATCATACCTCTATTTTATGACACTCAAGAGCATATTTAGGGATAATAAAAACTACTAGAATGAGCTGTTTTGTTACCAGAATATCAATTCAGCAGTGTTTTTGGGCCCCCGAGAGGCAGGTGCTGAAAATACAAACACCCCCACTGAGTTACCTCCATATAAGGTTGCCATACAAGCATCACTGCATAACACAGCAAAACCCCAGAATTACCCAATACCTGCACAAACACAGAAGAAGTAGGAACACATTTTGTACTGTTTGTCTTTGCGGTGCTGAATGAGTGAGCGCTGCCAGGTAAATTAGTTCACGTCTGGGTTTCAGAGGGGTTGACGTCATCGTGCGGTGATGTTACCAGTCTGTAGCAGCTGAAAATTACAGGGCATCGCCAATAACATGGATACACAACAGGGACAAACAACAAAACAATACTCAGCTGGGATCCGTTGACGCTGGAATTTAACCTCGCTCCAAACGGACAAAATGAGCTGCAAATGTGATGAAAGATATGATGGTTAAATAAACCATTTCTGGTTCGGCGGGTTATAAAAACCTGCTATTATTAGGTGCAATGAGCCCTATCTGCTATAAATAGCAAGTCTCGGGTGTTTCGTAACAGATGGAAGCAGCGGTAACATATGCGTCAGCTTCCTTTACAGCAGAAGCAACATCTGGGCTTAACATGTGGCTCGGGCTACGTGTGACTAAGCAGATACTTCTGTGGAAACTGTTGTTTGAGCAATGATTGTTTGAGCTACAGTATTTAAACCAGTCCTGATCAATAATCACTTTAAAGGTCTGTTTTGATGATAACTAATCCCCTAATGCAGGATGTCAAACTTACTTTAGTTCATGAGCTCATGAAGCCCATTTAAATAACCAATGAACAGCTGGAGGTATGTTAAAACAATACAGCACAAACAGGGAGGAAATTTGTGTTTGGTTCATTATTTCTTTGTTGCTCCTTGGCGATAAATCTTACACTGTTAGAAAGCCTGTTTATTTCCCCTTAAATGGAGCCACATTTGTCAGGAAATGCATTTGTGCGTTGAGCAGCAGAGGTGAGTATGTGGGCTGCACCCAATGAAAAACTTGCCAAATCTTCTCAGCCAATGTCAAACAGCTTTTCTGCGGTTGGCTCTTGTTTGGTGTCATTTATTGAATGTTAGGATTGAAGTCTGAAGAAACAAGACATATTGGCAACTCAAAAATGTATTAATTTAACAAACGGGGGCCTCAGCAGCATGTGGAAGAACCATACAAAGCCACAACAGCCTGGCACCTCCTCCTCATGCTGGTCACCAGCTTGGTCACACACTGCTGTGGGACGGCATCCCATTCTTCAACCAGTATGTGTCAGAAGTCAGCCGATGTGGTTGTGTTGGTCACTCTGCCACAAACAGCATAACCAAGCTGATCCCACAAGTGTTCAGTGGGGTTGAGGTCAGGACTGCAGGCGAGTTATTTAAATCCTCCCCACTCACAAATCCTGAAGGTGGTCTCTGATAGATCCTGCTCTGTGGGGGGCGAGCGTTGTCATCTTGGAGGATGGAGTCCGGACTCAGACTGTGGAGATATGGGATTGCCAATGTTTTGCAGAATCTCATCTCGATATCTCTCTGCATTCAGATCGCCTCCAATCAGGACAAGCCTGATTCCCAGCACCCGGGGTACCACAAAGCTCAAAACGAGCCAATAGTAGAAAAAGCTGTTTGGCATTGGAAGAGAAAATTTGGCAAGTTTTTCCTGGGTGCAACCCACATACTCAACTCTGCTGCTCAACCCACAAAAGCATTTTCCTAAAAATGTGGCTCCATTAAAGGGGAAATCAACAGACTTTCTAACAGTATAAGAGCCACTGCCCTGAAGTATTGTTAGAGCAAAGAAATAATTGATCAAACACAAATGTCTTTATATTTTTTATAAACCTAGCACAAAAGTAAGTTTAATTTCAAGACTATGTCTTATTATCTGTACGTTATAATTCACAGTGGCTCTAGAAAAGAACAAAACCTTTACACAAAGTGCTCTGGAAGTAACCAACTATACTATTTTACTCTTTATGATTCAAACAACTTGTCAAGATCTAGATATTCTTTCCACTCCTGTGTACTCAGGCCGGCATCACCATTCCAGAAACAGAAATACATTAAAACAAAAAAAAGAAAGAACTACCCTGGAGCTTTCACCCTTTACAAAGACATCCAGCAGACAAGAGCAGCCGCATCTTTAACAGCTTTTTATTGTTCAATAGGAAGTAAATTTGATGTTGGTATTCTCTGTATTAAAGTCTTCCTTAATGTAAACCAGATGGCTCCTGGTTTGAATCTACCAGCCAGCTGCTGCCCGTCTTTGTAGAGTTTCCACGTCTCGCCAATCCTGTGTGGATTTCTTCAGGATATTCCGGCTTCCTTCTGCAGTCCAAAAATATCCATGGAGTTAGGTCAACTGATGATTCAGTCAGCTGCTGGTGAGAATAAACACCTGTCCAGGGTACCTGACGCCCAATGACAGCTGGGATAGGCCCCACCCACCTTGCGATTAAGAACTGGATAAGCAATTAAGAAAATGGATGGATGCTTCGATTTTCAAGTAAGTATTGTTTGCAGTTTATTAATTGAGTTCTTGGCCTTCTGTCTGAATTTAATAATAATAATAATAAATAAACTCTTTGTTTGGGGTCTTAGATGGCTTAACTCATTCAGACAAACCTGCTGATTTGGATCTTTGAAATTCAGAAAATATGACTGTGGCTACAACTCCAAATTATCCAGAACAGGAGCATTAAGCCATGAAAACATACACAATGCAATAATGCTTGTGCCTTTTTCAAATTAAGTTGAAATAAATTAAAAACATGCTCGGGCCCACTCTTGTTTGCTGCACTGAAGACAGTCCAGATGCATCCACGTGGCCATTTTCATTTTATTTCTTCTTTTTACATCACACTGATGCAGTCTCCTAAAGCACATCATCTCAAATTCCCCCAATTACATCTAAGTGTAACCTAATCAGTGGTCAGATTGCATTCTTTTTAATAAAGAATGAAGCACTACATCCATGAATAGGAGGCTGCTGGGGTGGATGGAGGGCATGCAGCACAAAGCCCATTCCCCTCTGTGGTCAGGTTCAGACAACAAAAGCACTCCAGTTAAAGTTGGGGGAAGATTGTGGTTTTGATTAAATATGAATAAAAACATGTGTTTCAGATCACTGGAGTTTTCCTCTTTCCCATAATCACTGATCGCTGCAAGAAGATTAATGCACTGCAGGATCAGATATCCTGGCAGAAAAACATAAATGACCTTTCATATTCTGCTGAGAGAAACAACTCGCCTTAAAAATGACTTTGTGCTGTAACTTAGCTATAAACCTGGTGAGGATGATGAATGAAGCCAATAAGACTCCATTTCTGCAATGAATACCCGAAAAAGGGGACGTAAACTGTGAGATGCAGTTAAGGTCCACTGAGACATGGACACTGGACCTCCAGGGGAATCCTGGGATGTTGGCGGCAGATCCACTGACTCCTGATTGTTGCAGGGGGCTGGCTGCTCAATGCTTTGGGCTTCGTCCATGTGGATGGAGTAGCATGGCCATGGGGGGTCTGTCTTCAGTGAGCTCTGTTTCCTGTTTGAATCACACTTTGTTTCCAACATCTGCTACAGCTCAGCAACTAGTTGCAGAGTGTTTGCAGACAAGTCGGTGCCTTCCATGCAAACTACAGGTGAGTGCGGCAAACTGCTATCAACCAAAGAAATCACGAGGAGGTTTTTGGTGCAGCACCTTCTTTGCAACCAGTTTCACCTGGCAACAGTCAGCAGCCTCCAGGAACCTTTCCTCTAGCAGCCGGGGGTTACTAGGGGGTCACTGGCCGGTCTCTAGACCAGTGTCCCTGAGACCTTACATACTGGGGTCATATGTTAATGCTGAGGCTGATCAATGTGTAAGAAAGACGATGAGTGGTTTAAACTGAGACTGTATAAGGAGAGCTGGATGTGTAGCAGCCACAGCTTGGCCTAGAGGTCATTTGCAGTATTGCAACCAAAAAAGCAATATTCCTGTGGACCACAATTATATAAATGCACTGCAAATAAGCTAAATTATTATCTTTTTATATTAACTTTTAAACCATGGAGGTTTTCCTATTTTAACCTTTTAACCTTTCCTCCACCCGTGTGTCCTTATCTCAATTATTTATTTACAATTTTTTTTTTAGCCCAAAGCAGATCATCCATTTTAGTCGTGTGTCTACAAAACAATTTCTATCTGCTCTACTAAGCTTCACAACAACTTTCACAGTCTCTACTTCAGTTAGAAAAAAACAAACCTTCTTCAGAGGAAATTGGATCTGTGAATTCATGTTTCTGTGTTCTCCTTCTTTTTTTCTGTTGCTCTCCTTTTAAATATTTCATGAAGGTTCAGATGTGCAACAGATGCCTCCTTCTCGCTCTCCAATTTCTTTGCATGCATGCAGTGATGGCTGAGGTGGGGGTCATTATTGCATCTTGGCTGAGCGACTTGATGGGTCACAGTTCAGCGGTGGAGCTTCAAATGAGGAGGAAGGGAGGCCTGGTGGGGATGGCTGCCTCTTCCATCTGCATTACCTGCATCTCTGATGGCTGCTCGCTCACTTACAGAGCCTCTGTGTCTTTCATCAGTAAAGAACACAAAACAGAAGACATAAAGGACACACACACACACAAAGGACGAGGCATACCAGGCTTTTACAGCCTCCCTCTGAGAGTATTAGAAACACACACTGGGCACAGTGGGCCTGTTTGGCTGGGAGGAAGCATGCCAGGGGTTAAAACTTGGTTGGAAAATAGTTTTTGTGTGCATGAGAGAAGAAAAGTCCTCCCCTTCACTATCTGATATATTTAGCAGAGTTGGCCCATCTGAACGCCCCCAGAATGCTGGGTATTTTTTGATCCATGCTGAGTTAAAGGGGAAGGCATGCAGGCCTGATCCCAGGGTCACCACACTTAAAAGCTGCTGTGGACAGCAGCCAGCCGGGTGAAGAAGCTGCCTCAGAGAGAGTCTGACTCATCTATGTTTGTGTTTGTCCTCATCTGAGTCAGGCCCAACAGGACAGGACATTACGGAGTGACTCAGGGTCTCAGGTATGAAGTACTCACAGAGCGAGGCCTGCCCTCATCTTTCCTGCACAGTTACACACCAGGAGAAAAGAGGTGGGGGTGTCTGGAGAGTTTGTGTTATTTTTGATACTAAAACCTCTTTCGAATTTCATTATTTCTTTGCTCTCCGGTGGAGAAGTGGGCAGGTGGTTAATCGAGAAAGCTGCCCTTTCCCGGGCCTGCACTCACACACCTGTCATTGTCTCATCAGTGAAGCTGTATTAAAAGACCGGCTTCTGCACCCACTCACTGGTAAATATTACTGCTTCGCCCCAGCTTTGGTGCTTTGCCCTGCTTCCAGCCCGGGTGTTGTTCTCACCGGCTTTTCCTCAAAGAGCCTGAAGAGCACAGCCGGGTTCACTCATCACATCCAAACGGAAAAATGCTACAACAACAAAAACAAGGACTTACCTGTAGCCCACCTGCCTGTTCACTCTCCGCTCTGTCTCTCCCTGGATTGCTGCATGCCCATTCACTGCCCCTCCTGAACCATTTAATTATTGACTCAACTCTCTTAATAAGTCTCTTAAACCATTCATCAGTGGTTTGAGTTTGGTCTTCAGGTTCAGTTTATGCAAAAACATGACAGTAATCCCTGGGAAACAACTTGACTTCAAGGTTCAGACGTGGTTGTTGCTTCTTACATTTTCTCAACAAAGACTTTATTGAACACAACACAACAGCAATGCTCCAATATTGGACGCAGAGACACAAAGATCCCATTTTAGAGACCTACATGCTTGAGGAGGCCTGAGGCATGGTGCACATCCCTTTATGCACCAAAAACCAACTCCAACCTGTCTCGTTCCTCTCTCCCCCCAAACCGATCACAGCAGATGGCTGCCCCTCCCTGAGCCTGGTTCTGCTGGAGGTTTCTTCCTGTTAAAAGAGAGTTTTTCCTTCCCACTGTCGCCTAATGTTTGCTCATAGGGGGTCATTCTGATTGTTGGGGTTTGTAATGTCGGAGTTTGATTTGGCGACTTGGTGCTTTATGTTTTTATTTTTGTCTGCAAATCTTTGGCTTCTATTCAGACCTCCAGCCACAGGTGGTGTTTCTTAATTAATTGGTGATAATTAGTGATTTGGCGACAGTTTTGCTGACTGCACAGCATGCGATTGTGCTACCATGATTTATTTTATTTTATTTTACTGCGATAACCTGGACACAGTCTTAGGATCAGCAAGTGTTGAGCTGAAGCAGTGACTACAGCAGCCTCACAATGGCATTTTAAATGGGCTTAAATTGTCACAACAATCGTCTATAAACACAGAGCTCAAAGCCTTAAATTTTAGGGCACAACAAGCAAGTGAAAAACCGTCTGTGTTCTCAGTATGTTCAGCTTCACAGCCACAACACAGGGCATCAAAAAGCACAGCGCTCAATGAAAAACAACCTCCAACCTTGGCCATCAATGAAAGAAAAGAAAGATGGCCACAAAAACCTGAAACTTGGAGTTACCAGGTCTGGCATGGTAACAGCTTCATGTTTAACACAGCACCAGTGCAATAACTATGTACCCAGATGGCCATAATAACAGGGTTCCCATCATAAATCGCCCCCTCCCTCCCATTCAGACATGGATCCACCCTCGTGGCGCACCAGGCAGGAAGAACATCTTAACTCCACGACACTCCTGAACCCCGAGCTTTCACCAGCATGGCTCCATGGAAAAATTAAACTGGACACTGCACGGAAGCCCAGCTCTGTGGTCGTGGCAGGGAAATATGATTGGATAAACATAAGGCAGAGTTTTAAGCTGCTTCACTAAGTACCCGGGGGTGATGTGACGAGAAGCAGGCAGCGGTGGGGGTGGGCTTTGGCTCTGAAGGGTGTATACTGTTCCTGGAAGAATCGATGGGCCTGAGTTTTACAGAAGATGGAAAAGGACATTCATCCATGTAGAGCAGAACAGGCAGCAGTGACATCCTCAGTCAGTGTTTATTAAAAACAGACCTAATTATCAGCCCGACTGTCTGCCTGAGCTATTTCAGTCTGCAAAGAGCAGGTGATTCATGTTAAAGCGATCGGTGCCACGTCTTCCTACGTCATTCCCCTCCTAACCTGAGCGTGTCCTCTCTAGGAAGGGTCTCATTTCTCAATTAAAGCCAGTCATTAGTGCGTTATTTCCTGCCTCAGTCTCTAACCAGCTGGGTTCCTGCGAGCATCAATCTGCTGCGCGACAGCGAATGTGGGTTTGTCCGCTAGCTGCATCGGAAACTGAGCCTCCAGAGGAACACATGCAACACATCATGTCCATCACAGCTGGATCTGGATGCTCTGAAGATGATTATTGTTAGTTTGAGGGATCCACACAAAGTGCATTCAGATGTACTGGCTTTTATATTCGCCTCATAAAATATATGTAAAAGGTTTGGATGCTATTTTTATAATCGCACACGTGAATATGAAATAAGTAAAATATCTTATCTAATGGATTTTATCTAATAAAAAAAACTAAAATATACATTTCAATTTAAAATGGGGACACACTGAAAAAAAAGTACTTGTGTGAAAACTGCAGGCTTTGGGTTAAAGCACCTTTAGACAGGTGAGGTATGAGACTTTATTAGAAAGGTGACATCTAGTTTCAGTTAATGTGCTTCAGCAAGAAGCTGAAACACACCCTGAACAAAAACAATAAAAAAAAAAAATCACATTAAAAGGTTTTTCAGACCTCCAGGGCTGACTTTATGTGAGATAAGTGAAACTGCATTGCAGTGACACTGGAAAAGAAAATGATTTTGATAACCATAAAACGTTTTTCCCATCATTCAAAACACAGACTGTGGGCTTCTGCTGCTGATAATTATAATGCTAAATACGCTGCAGGTGTCTGCAGGAGGGAATTCCCTGCATACACACTCCCACAGAGCCCACAGAGCCCACAGAGCCCGCAGTGCTATCAGAAGCATAAATGTGTCAATGAGAAATAAAATGCCAACATTTGAATTATTAGTTCCAGTTTTTTTCCAGGATACTTTGAGTTTTGCTGTTTCCAGAAGTCTCTTGTTTTCCTCAGTGTTCAGTCCTTTGCTTTTAATATTTTTGTTTGCGTTTAGTATTTATGCTCTCAGGCCTGCTTAGTTTTAGTTTTGGTTATAGTTCTATTCTATTCTTTGTTATCTTACCTCACCTCAAGTCTCTGTCTGTTGTTTAGCTACTTCCTGTTTTATTTTGATAGCCTTTTGTATTTTGTGCTTTTAGTTTTGCTAGTTTTGCATCCCCACCACCACACATCATGACATTAGGACTTGTCCAGCATACTAACTAACCATCCAGACAGGGTGGCTGCTGTATACAGGCTGTCCTGGACATGAACAGCATAGCAGATGACCTTAATTCACAAAATTAACTTTATGTTTTACTCAGTATGACCTGAAACTATCAACTGAGCCTTTAACCTCTTCAGGACAGTATTTACTGGGGTCACAGAGAAAAGGAGCCAACCGGCCTTTTCTTTGTTTTTTGTAAAATTCAATACAACTGTAAATCTTTTTGCAGCCACAGTTATATCCACCTGTTCGCCATTAAAATAAAATGCAGGTTTCATGCTCTAACAGCCAAACCACCTCAACTGGCTCCTTTCAATATGTCAAAGGAGCTCGTGGAGGCAGTTCGAGCATCTAGTTAGGATGCCTCCTGGGCGTCTCCATTTGGAGGTTTTCCAGACACACCCAACTGGGAGGCGACCCCGGGGTAGACCCACAACTCTGGAAAGATTATATATCTTGTCTGGCCTGGAATGTCTTGGGATTCCCCAAGAACAACTGGAAAAGGTGGCCGGAGAGAAGGATTTCTGGAATACCCTGCTGCCACCGCAACCCAACTTTGGATAAGTGGAAAAGCAACGGATGGATGGAAGCTCTAACACACTACATCAATCTTTTATACTGCCTCTGGTCCGGGAGTGAAAATCAAACAGAAAATGGAGAGGATATCAAACTAACTAACAAGACTAACCCAACTCATAAACGCTGAAGCATTTACCTGTCCCAGAGTTTGTCAACAGCTTTTCTCTGGACCGTCTCGATTTGGCCTCACTCGTCCTTCCATAAAATCAACACAAGGCAGCATTATAGTAAGCAAATAGTTCTAAATCTTGAGAGAGATGTCAGATTTCAAGAAATCTGTGGCATAAAAATGATGCCACCATATTTGAACAGGGCGTATGATCAAATATGGTGGCACCATATCTGATCATACGCCCTGTTCACCTGAAACTAGCATAAGTTATAAGTCCATTTTCAGACATACACCAGATGCATCTAGAGAGCTATGTTTGTGTTATTTCTAAAAAAAAGTAACTATAAACATAGTCAATAATATATTGGATGTTGCCACATCTTTGTGTACCACTGCACATTGATCCAGTGAGAAATTTAACCCATTTAGAAACATTTTCAGACTAGAAATAGGAAAACATGTGATTTGTTTGCTTTATGACCTGTAACTAATGATTTGGCCTATAAAAAATGTCATCCCTGCAGTGGGTTATGGCTCAGCAAGTTGTAAACATTAGCAATCATCATAAGATAAGTGAACAGCAGCGTCAGATTTAGAACAAAAGTACCTTCAGCACACTGAAGCGTACTGACACTCGTAACTGAACAGGAAAACTAAAAACACTTGAGTACTTTTGGCTGCTCCCTGGTTTACGAAGGCTGCTGTGGCTCAGGTGATAGAGCGGGTCATCTACCAATCAGAAATTGGCAGCTTGATCCTGGACTCCGACAGTCCGCATGCCAAAGCATGCTTGGGCAAGATACAGAACTCCAAGCTGCCCCTGATGCATCTATCAGTGAGTGAGTGTGAGTGTTACAAAGCATTTAGAAACTTGAGCAGAAAGGTGATGTGTAAGTATTAGTGTGGATGGATCCACGTGTTTGATTTGCCCTTCATGAACCAACCAGAACCAAGACTGCACTACTGCACCCGAGACTCAAACCAGAGATCTTGTGAGGCGAATCTGTTAACCACATTTTGCTGTTGTGGAAGAAAAAAACAATTATAACTTATTAATTATATCTCATAAAGCAGACATAATTTTCTGGGTGTGACAGCAACAAATTTACAGGAGAAAACCGAAGCACAGTTTGTTTTTTATTATTATTATTTTACTTTCTTATTCCTGAATATGAAACAGTTTGGATGCAAACTCTTCTTTGTCTCCATCCATCACAGTAAAATAAACTCATCAATTCCCCCAAATTATCCGGAGCACCAAGAATAAAATTCCAGCTATCTGTTCCTCATCATTGTTTTCTTTCTTCCTCCTCCTCTTACTGATGAACTCATTTGCATGTCATTATCCCGCCGTCCGTGAAACGCAATGTGGAATTACTTACTGTGAGACAGGGAAAGGAGAAGCGAGCGTAATCAGTCTGCCATGAGAGGGAACTGAATTTGAAATGCAAATCATAGAAATAATTACAGCTTTGCATTGTTAATGGCATCACAGAATAAACAGTAATGGAGTTTTTTTTTTTAATCTGCACAATCTCAGCCTTTGTGTATTTTTATTCCATTTTTGAGCTCCTCTCTCAGAAATTAATTGCTTACCGAGAGGGGAAAGTTCATTAACTAGTCATTAGTCTGTCTGTGTCAAAGTAAACCTTTGGTAACTGTGAGTCACAGCAGTGTGTTTTAACAGATTGGTGCGATAATGAATTCAAATTCCACACAGACGTTTTCCTCCACACTGAACGCTCTCCAGCCAAAACAGATGCCTGCATCGCTGCCGCAACTGTAAACACAAATAAATCACAGAGGCAGATGGAAACTTTCACTCTAGAGATTTAAAGTTGAACGATGAGACACGAGGAAAATTTTGACTGATGTGAACCTGTGTTATTGCGGGGAAACCGTTTGAACCAAAATAACACAATTAGACAAGTTGTTATGAAGAAATAAACTCCATCCACCCACGACAAAAACGCTGAGAAGTGTAGCTTCAGGTGAAAATGTTTTTTGTTTTTTTTACCAAGGCAGTAATGACAGAAATGCTGCCTTAACTGGTTGGGGACTGCCTGGAAAAAGTGGGTATTCCCTGACCAGTTGACAGGTGGTTGCTGGAAGTTGCTGACGGTCACTGGGGGAAATCGTCACAAAGCGGGTGCTGCACCAAAACCCTCCCTGTGATTGATATTGGTTGCTGGTAGATTGCCACAGCTGCCTGTAGCTTGCATGGAAGACACCGACTTGTCACAAAAATTCAACATTTACTCTCTGAACTCTAGTGAAACTCGAAGTGCAACGGAAATTGGAAATGCAGAGCAGCTGCCTTGCAACCAGCCTGCAACCAGCACATTTCCAAAGGCGCCACTTTTACGACAGGCTGTCACAGGGCTAACACACAGAGAGACAGACAACCAGTCACACATTCACACCAATGGGCAATAACTAAACATGCAAACATGGGAAGAAGATGCAAACTCCACACAGAAAGGTCCAGATGAAGGAGGGGATCGAACCCAGCACCTTCTTGTTGTGAGTGCTAACCACTGTAGCCTCGTACACCACTATATAACAAAAATAAGAGAACTATTTAAACTAATTCTTATTACTCAGCATGTAGTAATGAAGCATGCTGTCAGACTAAAGAAACTGAAACATCTGTTTGGCTTCAATGACATTAACAGACTTTCAGTTGTTTGTCACCATTTGTTTGGGTGTTTGTGTGACACGCGCCTCCAGTCAGTGTCAGAGATAAACCTCCAGCCGTGTTTGGACAGGCCTGGCGGGAGTCCAGCAGGGAGGCTAATGGCTGCTTTCTGCTTTTTCAGGTGGAACCACAGACAGACGCTGAGGTCAGTCAGAGCCGGCGGCTCCGGTAACCGCTGCTGCTTCCTGTCCCGCTGCATGGTCGACACTGTAGTCCTTCACGCGCTAGTTTCTCATTATTAAACTGTGCTGCCACTTTATTAGGTACACTGTGCTAGTGGCTGCTTTGGTTCAACAGGATGCTGGAAGCATTCCTTGGAGATTATGGTCCACGTTGCTATGACAGCATCACACAGTTGCTGCATTTTGTCAGCTGCACATCCACATGAACACTGATCTTAGACACTCACTGACTGCTGTATTTTGACTGATATTTCAATACGGTGAGGAAAGACTACGGTGACCAGAGCTACACGTCGCTTTTTCTATGCTTTTTGTCCTTTTGTCCACACGTAAACACCGGTTTGGATCACTGAAAATGGAGCTTCCAGGGTGTCTGCACAGCATTTGTATCTGTTTTTCTGCATCCCGTGTATGGAGATGTCGTCCTGCATTTTGAGTGGCTCTATAGTGCCCAAAAGTCAGCACTGAATGACAGTTTTCTAAAGTCTGGCTCTTATCCAATGGCTGTGAAGGATGTAGAGGAGACTGTCTCCCCAGGGGTTTCATTTGATGTCAATCAAGATGTGCACACGAGGGGTTAAGGGGCTCTGTCCTACGCCCAACCAGTAAAATCCAGGAATCAAACCAAAGTCAAATGTTATGCTAATTTTAATGGGATATGTGTTTCACAAAGAAAATGTGAAGCTCTTCATAGCTGGATAAAAACAGTGGAGTTTTCTTTGCAGCACAAAGCAACACAGTACATGCAAGTCTGAAAGAAAAGAGATGCCACTTCATATGGATGCATTTCAACTCAAAACCAAAATGATTCATAGATAAGGTAACAGCTGCTGAAATAACAACAGACTGTGTGGCAATAAACCAGCAACGGACATTTTTTCCAAACTCTGTGGGCTTGTGTGCAGTTGTTGCAGTGATGGACAAAACAGAAACACTCTTATGAGTCTTTGTTCCATCCTGACGGGTTTGAGTTTGCATTACAGTGATTTGATTTTTGCACGTTTTATTTAATGTTTTATTTTGTGCATTTTGTTCCCTGGATTGAAGTTAGGAGGATGAACGTTTAGGTCCATGGTTGCACTTCAGCATAAAGTCCTACAAGAAATATTTTGCATAACCTAAATATTACTGAGTGACGTATCTATATTTTATCTATATTCTGTACTTTTTGCTTGTCTGTCGGATTAACTGCTTATGAAGAGAAGACTGCACATTTATGAATTATGATAGAAAGAGTGAGTACCCCAGTCCCCACACAAAATAATCTCTGCATCCCACTTCTGGTTTGTAGTAATCTGTTCAGAAAAGACACTTTTTGAATAGCCCTGAACCACCACTCTGCACACTCTAACTTGGCTGCCTGTAATGTGCGATACACCACGCTGACTTCTGTTCTGTCTCATCAAAATACCAGTATTATTAAGAACCATAAATATGGCTCTATGCGTGCAGGGTGGTGACTCAATGAAGAGCTGCCACAGTGAGTCAAAGCTCACTCCACCTCCCTCGCCTATCTCCCTTTGGCATTCCAAACAAATGAGCACTCCTAGCACCAACTATCACAACCACATGCAGCACAAATTCAATTTAATGCTCTTCTTCAGCATTGAATTCAGTGCCATTTGCAGTAAATTGCGTGCTGCAAACCTTAATAAGTCACATTTGTGTGATTCATTTCAAACCCCTACCTGCATTCATACCTTTCAGGCACAAAACTGACAATGCCCCTGTGTTAGTGATTCTGGCCCATTGTGTGTAAATGAGACACGTCGGCTTTGAATGGGAACAGGCTGCTGCACGAGTTACACTGAAACCAGCCGGTCTCATCAGAGTTTTCAGGCACCGGTGTTTTGGGGATGTAAGATAGCATTTGATTTGTTCCTACAAAGGTTGCTCGCTTCCTCCTTATGCTAAAAAATTTTTTTAAAATCTTCATGTTTCCACGAGCTTCCTCATTTTTTGTGAGTCCAAGATCGAAGCTACCCTAGATTTTCAAAATGCCGCGAGACCACATGGATCAGTTCAAGAATATGAAGAGTCCCTCAGTCATTTATAGCTGCTCTGTCTCCTGTGATACCGCGTAATGAAAAGTGTTTTGGGGCCCAGTGTGCATCACATTATGTACACAAAAGTTTCAGTAACACAGCCCAGCACTCTGCTCAGGTCTTCGAGCCCTTTCTCTTTCTCACCCCCACATACACAAACACAGCAGGGAGCTGAGACAATCCTCTCAGCCTGTGATGACACAAGCCTGCGGGTGGTCCTAGTGGTCAACAACCTCTGTTCACAGAACCTCTGTTCACCTCTGTTCAAAGAAACTGAAGCAGCTTCTGCCTTTGTCTCTACCAGCGTGTTCATTTCTTCAGCTGAGGGTTAGCCGGGCGGGATGAATGTGAAAACTTTTTAAACTCTTGATGCATCTGGATGCACAACGAATAAAGTTCTCATCAGGTCTGTGACTTTTCCACATCAGCACTTAAACAGCCAGTTTAATCAAACCTGTCTCTGTTAAATAAGCAGTGTTGTGATTGGCCCGGCTGGGTAGAAATCTCAGCGAGAGGGCAGCCAGACGCACTCGGTGCCATGATCTTTGAGTTTAACCTTTGAGTTTTATTTATTATTATGTTTTATGCTTAGTTTGTTCCTTATTCTTGGCATTTAGATTTTCATATTCTAGTCTTAGTTCCTATTTTGTTTTCCATCATATTGTTCTCAGGTTGTTTTCTTTATTTGTAATTGTTATCATTCATAGTTAGTTCTCTGACGTTGTTTCCCTGCCCTTCTGCGTTCTCTGTGTCAAGCTTCGTAGATGTTCCTTAGTTTAGCTACTTCCTGTTTTATTTTACTAGACTCATCTCTCATGTTTTGCTTATCGTGTCTCATTAGTTAGATTCATATCACCTGTTCCCCCCAGCTGTCTCCACTCTCCTGAATTACCTTATGTGTGTATTTAAGCCCTCAGTCTTCCTCAGTTCTTAGCTGAATCCTCCCTTCGTGCTGCATGATCCCGTGCCCTGTGGTTTCCCCTTTTGGCGCTGAGTTCTGTATTCCTGCCTTGCTTTTGTGCTTCTTGAGGAATCTTCAGCATTAAAGCTGCTCTTTGAGACGATGTCCCGTCTCCTGAGTCCCGAGTTCGAGTCCCCACTCTACCTGCCACAGAGCCCTTCCCTGACACTCGGCTCTATGCTTTGTCTGTTTGTATCAGCTGTTTGGAAAGTAAAACTTTCAGGAACATAAACTAATATTAATGAACAGCAATTTTTTTTTAACATTAAAAGCAGGTTTATGCATTTTATATATATCTGCATGTATATTATGTGTCTCATTGCGTACAAGTCTCCGGACAGACTAAACCTGTTGTTCCCACGTGCTCGTACAGGACGGTGGTGCAGTGATGCTCGCTGAGAACAAGAACGTGCTGGTCTTCTGAGGAGTGTGCAGAGGTACTGAGATGAACTTTTCCACCAAATTTAGATATAACTGGACCTCCTTTTCTGGATGTCTTTTCAGTGACCTTAAAACATGGCTTTTAAAAATGTTTTTTTATTGGGGAAAAAAAAGACCACGATTAGAGATTAGAGATGAGTATATCATAAGGACAGCTCAGTTTGAGCAGTTAGAGAGGCGAGGCTGAGACGGTTTGGACATGTGCAGAGGAGGGAGAGTGGATATATTGGAGAAAGGATGCTGAAGATGGAGCTGCCAGGCAGGAGGAGAAAAGGAAAGCCACAGAGAAGATTCATGGAAGTAATTGAAGGAGGATTTGCAGACGGTTGGTGTGACAGAAGAGGATGCTTAGGATTCGTGAGGCAGATGATCTGTTGTGGGGAACCCATAAAGGGAGCAGCTGAAAGAAGATTTTCTAACCATATTTCAACTGGCAAAGCATCCTTTCCAACAACTTTTTGTTGGTTAGTGATTACAAAATGTTTATACTCAGTGAAACAATCACAGGAGTAAGAGGACCCAAATGAAGGCCACACAGAGGCAGAATAAAAGTCCCAAGTCCATGGCAAACAAATCCAGAAGGACAGAGACAAGAAGCAGAGTCCATAAAACAGTCCAAAAGGGTCACACACAGAAATTAGGAAAAAGATACGAGCAATGCTTGACTGGAAGAGACAAGATGATCTGATAACTGTGAGGTGCAAGGCAGGAGGCTGGCTATGCGTACTGGGGAGGGTGATGAGCTTATCATCAGAGGTGGGAAGTAACAAAGTACAAATACTTTGTTACTGTACTTAAGTAGAGTTTTCAGGTATCTATTCTTGAGTATTTATTTTTCTGACAACAAAGAGACAAGAACGAGTAATAGTTTTAAGAATAGCCGGTGCTTCTCAGTCCTGGCACGTTGGATCGTTTCAGTATTTTTCCATCTTTGTTGTCAGAGAGACCTTAAACAAAGATGGAAAAACAGACATTAGCCTCTCTATAATCATTTTTTTCCTGTCATCTCCTGACGCTCTTCCAGCTATAAAGTATTTCCACCAGTTAACCCACTGGGATCGGAGCTTTTTCTCAGCCTCGTCCTGCTCCATGTCAAATCGCTGATGACTACGACCTCGACCTTGTAAATCTCCCGGTGAAGCACTGGCTAGCCTCTTGTCAGATGATAAACTGCACATGTGTAATGTCTGCTGGACTAAGTGGCAGTCTGCGAGCAGTGAAGCAAAGGCTGCTTGACGCTGAGGTAATGCTTGTCTGCACAGCTATTGTAGGAAAGGAACCATGACAGACAGCTGAGACTGCAAAGACGTGATAAGATGAAACCTGTGCTGCTTCATATTTATTTATCCCCTGATAGGACTGTCATTTCATTTTATTGCTTGAACCTGAGCAGATCAGCAGGAGAAACGCTGTTAAAGAAACAGCTGTTCAAGTAAAACACAAAGAGCTTGTGCTGTCGGGTTTACGCTACATGAACCATTTCAAGGTCTGTTAAGCAGGTAAGCTTTTGTTTAATTCCACAAAATGTGCAGATTTAAGACCTGTTAGGCAGCCATACATCTGTAAATTAAATGCCAACTATCACAGCAGCCAGGAAATGTTTCCACGCTGCTGACCAGTGATGAATTAAAAGGTCATTCAAAAATCTGAAAGCAGGCTGGAATATTTTTTTAAACATTTGTTTTGGACTTTTTCACCTTTATTTTGACGGGACAACGAGAAGAAGACAAGAAAGCTTAAGAGAGCGAGAGACGCACCTTAAATTTCCTGAGGACAGATTCAAACCCAGGCCTCTGCATTACCCTCAGGGCATGTGGGTGACCTGCTCAACCCAGTGAGCTAAGCTAGTGGTCCAGTGATGGGAATACCAACAGTAAGTCTGGGAGAAAGGAAAAAGCCAAACAAAGAACAGAACAGTTTTATTAAAAAGCACTTAAAGAGACAGTTACACCACTAAATAAATGAAAATAAATAAAAATACAAAACCCTTCATTGCAGTATTTCATACTTTGGTGCCCCTGGGACCCCTGACTTGCAACATGTGTTAGCTGCAGGAAGCTAATGTTTAGCATGCTTCCTTCGTGAACCTAGCTGCAACACTCAGAACGCCTCTCTGAGATGTTTCAGGTGTCACACAGCAGAGCACAAGCGTATGGAAGCATGTTTCTGATCCATTAGTCAAAATCTGGGGTTAGTATCTCCAAGATTTGATTAGGGTATCTACTTAGCTTCCATACAAGGGTTTGCAGGCAGGTTAGGCTTGTGAGATAAAGGCTGATGTTTCCCCATTCTTAGCACTGTCACCTGAGCAAGTCTCAGCATATGTTGCCATAACTACTCCTTAAACCTGTAGATTAAAGCGCTTCAAAATGACTGAATCAGTGAGGGTGACGTTACTGTGTGGAGGATTTAAAGGATATGCTTCAATTTCTCAATTATCCTTTAGTAGTTATTTGAGGCTCGTGCCATGCAAAGTGCAGCAATAAACACAACACAGTTTGTTCAATGAGCTTGTTAACTCGCTGACCTTTAATTAGAGTGCAGATAAATACAAAAGGGCAGCTGGTGCATTAATAAACACTTCTGTGAGCGCCTTCAGTGGGACACAAAAAAACAGATTTAAACCTCGCCTGTTTGCAAACCTCGTGAGTAAACAAAGTGCAGTCAGCATCATCAGAGCTGTGTCGGATTTAACATGCTGTGCAGCTTTTATTTACCGCTGACCGAACCCTCCTGAGCCACACAAAGAACAAATGTGTTGTTTTTTTAAACTGGAGACGTGCCCTTAAGAAAATACTCTCCCCGGGCCTGCTGTCAGCCCTCAGCGGCTCCGCGAACACACTGCGCTGTCAGTCTGTCTGAGGCCCAATCTCCTGAGAGCGTCCAGAAGACAAAATGAGGGTTAGATACATGTTGGGGGCAAAGGTCGTGGGTTGGTGTGTGGGAGTGGGGGGCAGCAGGGTTCAGGGAGAAACTCTCTGCAGCGAGGGGCGATTTTTAAAACGGGGTTTGTTGAATGCTTATGTTATACGCTCTGTACGTGCGCTGCTTCGCAGACGCCACAGATTCAGCCATGTGAGCCTGCAAACGGCTGGAGAGCTGCACGTAAACACGCTCGAGGGGGTGGTGTTTAAGTTACGGGTAATTTAAGCTCATTAATGGTTCAGCTTTCTGTTTTTGCTCACGCATAATGAGGAGTATCTTTACTATAGACTGAAGAAGAATCAGATTTTTGTGATTTCATAATTATGAGTGAGTGATCAAGTCCTCATCTTTATGTAAATCAGCCAGGCCCCCACACTGAAGCAAACTAAAAGAAAAAGCTGGTTTGCTCCTGCTGATCGTTTGGTATAATCTTTGAGTCATTTTGTGTCCCGTAAATGTCCTGCAGCAGCATGTTTTTGTGTTAATTTGGCACTCCTTTGGGTTGGTTTTGCAGACCTTTTGACTCTCTGTGTAAATATTTTGTATCTCTATGGTGATTTTTGCATTTTTTTTTTCTTGTCATAGTTTGCAGCTTTGTGCATCTTAGAAATTGTTTGGCACCTTTTTGTAGTTGTTTTATGCCTCTTTGGTTTTTGTACGTCTCTTTGTTTTGCATTTCTGGTTTGTTGTGGTTTGTGTGCTGCTGGTTTTTTTTGGATCTCTTGACTTGCATGTAGACCCACTGGGCACTTCTTTAGACACACATTTCTAGTTCTGGGTTGGACCCCCTTTTTTTTTTTTGCACTCAAAACTACCTTAATTCTTCGTGGCACAGATTCAACAAGTTGCCGGAAACATTCCTCAGAGACTTTGGTCCATACTGACATGTTTGCATCACACAGTTGCTGCACATGATGAGAACCTCCAGTTCCACCACATCTCAAAGGTGCTCTGTTGGATTGAGATCTGGTGACTAGAGAGGCCGTTTGAGTGCAACGAACTCATTGTCAAGTTCAAGAAACCAGTGTGAGATGGTTTAAGCTTTGCGACATGATACATTATCCTTCTGGAAGCAGCCATCAGAGGATGGGTACATTATGGTCACAAAGGGATGGACGTGGTCAGCAACAATAACCAAGTAGGATGTGGTGTTTGAACTTTGCTCAGATGGTGTGCCAAAAAAATATCCTCCACAACATTACAGCAGCACCACCAGTCTGAGTGGTACGATGGATACATTTTTTTTTTCATGTTTTCTTATGTGAACTTTGGAAACTACTATCTGAATATCCATCCATCCATCCATCCATCCATCATCCATCATCCATCCATCCATCCATCCATCCAGCCATCCATCCAGCCATTCATCCATCTATCCATCATCCATCCATCCATCCATCCATCCATCCAGCCATCTGTCCATCCATTCATCTATCTATCCATCATCCATCCATCCAGCCATCCGTCCATCCATCCGTCCGTCCGTCCGTCCGTCCATCCATCCATCCATCCATCCAGCCATTCGTCCATCCGTCCGTCCATCCATCCATCCATCCATCCATCCATCCATCCATCCATCCAACCAGCCATTCGTCCATCCATCCATCTGTCCATCCATCCATCCATCCATCCAGCCATCCATCCATCCATTCATCCATCTATCCATCATCCATCCATCCAGTGCTAGTTAATTAAAAAAGCACTTAGCTTAATTAATGATGGAAGTGCTTGTATGAATGGGAGTGCATGGGTGAACGCAAACAGGTTGTATAAGCGCTTTGAGTGCTCTGATTGAGTAGAAAAGCGCTATATAAGAACTAGTCCATTTACCATTTACCATCATCCATCATCTCCATCCATCATCCCATCCATCCATCCATCCATCCATCCATCCATCTGTCCATCCGTCCGTCCGTCCGTCCGTCCGTCCATCCATCCATCCATCCGTCCAGCCATTCGTCCATCCGTCCGTCCATCCATCCATCCATCCATCCATCCATCCATCCATCCATCCATCCATCATCCATCCATCCAGCCATTCGTCCGTCCATCCATCCATCCATCCATCCATCCATCCATCCATCCATCCATCCATCCATCATCCATCCATCCATCCAGCCATTCGTCCATCCATCCATCCATCCAGCCATCCATCCAGCCATTCGTCCATCCATCCATCTGTCCATCCATCATCCATCATCTGTCCATCCATCCATCCATCCATCCAATGTCGCAGCAAAAATCTTGACTCATCTGGCCAAGCAACATTTTTCCAGCCTTCTGTTGTCCAGAATTGTTGCTCCAGTTTCCCATTCTTAGCTGACAGGAGTGGAATCAGGTGAGCTCTCCTGCTGCTGTAACCCGTCTGCTTCAAGGTTCGACATGTTGCTTGCATAAAGAGCATTTACAGGTATGGTGTACTTAACTGAGTGTATTTGTGGTAGAAGTTTGCATGTCTTCATAACTGTGTATTTGTTGTTTTGCATGTCTTTGAAATTGTTTTCCGTCTTTTTGTAGTTGTTTTGTGTTTCTTTATAGTGGTTCTGCCACTCTGGTTTATTGTGTGTCTTTTTATAGAATTTGTTTTATGCCTGTTTTTGCATCTCTCTGTAGTTGCATCTGAAATTGTGTCTCAGTATTTGTAGGCAGTAATTTTGCACCTCTGTGGTCGTTCTGCATCATTTTGTATCCGTCTTGATGGAGTTTACCTGCAAAATTTCACTAACGATTTGCTGACCAATCAGGCTCCGGCGTCTGTTCTCATTCAGTAATTCAGTTCATCATCGGTGTTGTTTTCTAGTTTTAATACTTCCGCTTGAAATGAGTCATAAAAGGGCACGGCCTTCTTTTCTCTCCTTTGGCCACATGAGTCAACATGTCATTGAGGTGCACAGTAGCATATGCTGTGCTCATTCATTGTGTTCCCTCTGCTGTCCCCGAGGACTCCTTATAACAAGGTGGAGGGAATACCTGATCTCCCGTGTTTTAAGTGGTTAGATCTCAGGTTACGCTCTCCACTGGGGGTGAGCCTGTTGCATTCTGATTCCCGTTTTCCCACAGAACCTCCGAGCAAGGAGGCCTCAGTACTTTCTGTCTTGCATGAAACATTGGAAACCCGACCCTCTTCTGTCCTAAATCCCGGCTGAAGGAATCGGAGCACGCAGGGGGATCATCTTTCAGCTCCCACGTCTGACACCGGCTTCACCCGAAAGGGCCACACCAGGTTCAGGCTTGTCAGCTCTCGACTGCAGATGCTGTACGAGTAGCTGCAGCTTTAGCAGCCCGAGTAGTTTAATCCACGACCTTTACAGATGCTCTTTGCCTTGCACAACTCACTTTTTTGATAGTGGGAGAAATAATCTCAGTGATTAAATTGAAACATGTGGGTAAGATGCTTTTATCCCTGAGCTTTATATGAATATAATTTTTTAGCGTCAATACTCATCAAAATAATGGACTTAATAGACAGCTACTATACAACTCTAATATTGTAGGTTCCCTTGTGCCCCAGCTTTGACACAGAGCTGCAGAGGATGTCCTGTGGTGTCTCAGGTCCTCTCAGCTGGGGCCTCAGTGCACTGAGGTTGTAGCAGCACATCCCACAAACTGATCTGAGAAGTCTGGAGACCAGGTTGTGTTCCCTGAGTGGTTCCCGAGCTGTTTACGTGATTTACCGTTGTGCTGGGAGAGGCTACTGCCGCTGAAGGTGCATTTACTATAAAAGGTGTCCTTGGGCTACATCAGTGTGCAGGTGGGTGCTACATGTCAAAGAAACCACCAAAGGTTTCCGAATGATCACAAAAGGCTAGAAAAGTTTCTCAACAGCTTATACACATAATACACATAACACCTGCAGAAGCTGTTTGGCCACGGAAACCCATTCCACGAAGCTCCCAGTGCACATTTTTTCTGCTGATCTTAAAGCCAGAGGATATCTGGAGATCTGCAGCTACTGAGTCAGCAGAGCGCTGGCAACTTTTACACATTGTGCACCTCCGTCTGTTGATCTCGTGTGCCACTCTTGGCCTATCTGTGAACAAGGCCCTGAGATACTTAAACTCCCCCACTTGGGGCAGCAACTCAACTCTAACCCCGAGAAGGAATCTGCCTTTTCTGGCTAACGCCTGATGATGCTAATTCCCGGTTTCAAGTGCAGAATAGCATTATCTGCAAAAACCGAGCCAGAGGTGTGCAGGGGATTGTTGAGCATGCTAATTATTAACTTAACTTCATCTTCAGCAAATTATTGATCAAAAGACAATGTAATATCATAGGCTAGGCAGTAGCAAGAAAATGTTAGTTTTACCAGTACTGAAGCTGTTCTGTCAGATGGTCCAGTGATACACACCAGCCTGAGCAGTACTGGATGCAAGCTTCAGGCTCCAGAGAAATGATCCGAATACTCGGGAGGACAGCTCTGGGAAAAAAGAAAGGAGAATTAGTCCAGACCAACTTGTGAGTCAATGATTGCCTAAAGGTGCAAATGAGTATTATTACTTGGGAGTGGCATGGCGGATACAATGGGAGGCAGCCACTGGTCAGATTTCTGCTGCCAGGTGAGTCAGTGAAGTGAGTATTTAACCTGACTCTTCCAGTTAACATGGACCAGCTCTTCAGCTGTGCAGGGATCACTGAAAAACCAGAGAGCCTGGATGTTAGTGCTGCATGAACTTGGAGAGATAGGAGGGTCACTGAGGAACCTGATTATCGCTCAATACCAGACGACAATCTGATGGAGACGGGATGTTGGAGCTGGGCCTAAAATGTAGGTAGATGATGATTTTAATGAGAGGCAGGTGTGAAGGCTGTAGACAGAGTCCAGACAAGTCCAATCCATCCTTCAGACGAAGAGCAGTGTGAAAACACACGACTATCACAGGGAGAACAACTTAAAAACAATATTTAGAAATATTTTAATTGCCTAGGTGTAATTTGCATTTTGTTTTCATTTGTTATTATTTCGGTCGAGGCACCAAATGCTACTTGGTTATGATGTGTTTTGAGTGAAATAAGCCCCTTTACGACATTTACCCTGCACGGTGAACCCAAGCAGTCCTTTACAAGCTTCCCTGTCTGACTCGCTGGGGGGGAACTCCGTCTCACCATCGCCATAAACCGGGTGCATCCAAAGGACACCTTTAACGTTTCTCTGAGACTCCATAAGCCTTGACAAAAGGGGGGTGTTTGGCACCCTGGGAATGAGACCAGGCTGAATTTTATGGTTGTAATTCATTTAGCATCATTGTGTCAGTGAGGGCAGATGTCAGACGTAAACCTTAAAAATATGTAAAAATCTCTAACTTGGTGTAATAACACATAAAGACTCTGTATTTTTATCTGAGACGGATGGACTGCTGTTTGACACACAGCTGGTTCTCGGCTCAGTTCAGCTGAGTTCAACAGGTGTTTTAACCATCAGGCCTTTCAGCCTCGGTGCCGGCAGCGCTTCAATCTCAGTATTTCACCCACTCAGCCTCAACACTCATCTGCCGGGGACACACAGTCAACATCAGCTTGCGCTCCACAGCGCCGAACCAACGGAGGAAATATTTTTCCACCTGGAAGACAGTGATTTAGTGGCTCATTTAAACCTGTGTCCAGGCACCACGCAAACCCGTCACCATTTTAGTTCTGCTGCCATTTGAATCTGATGAAAAACAGCAGGATATTTTCAGCACTAATACTCCACAAACATGAAGGAGTTTTTGGTTTATAATTAGATGGCTGTCTGATGATAACCAGACCTTCAGGTTATAATTTAACCACCTTCTCTTTTCCGCCTGCATCAGTGCTGACAATGCATGCGGTGAATTTACAGCCTCCGAGGGAGCTAATGAACCCCTCTGGCATCGCACCAAAAGTCTGGTCGTAGATATAAAATAGGAATCCTACACTTCAGCACAACAGGGATGTTTTATTTTCCGGTGGAGATGCAGACACGCTGGGCTGATTTGTGGCATGTGTGTGTGTGTGTGTGTATGTGTGTGTGTGTGTGTTTACACACATTAACAGGTGTTAGCTGCTGTAACACAGAAACCAGACCAAAGACCGTGCTAAAGTGACTTTTACACGTAATTTGTTGCCAAATGAGTTTGCAGGATGCTGATTAAGCCCAGTCTCTGTTTTTGCAGTCTGAAGGAGTTTTCATGCGGTGGGCGACATTCCTGCGCTCTGCTAGTGATGTGTTTTACATCAACCAGCAACAATAGATCTGCCAAGGCTACAGAGGGGAGAGCAACGGAGCGATGTAGAAACAATGGTGGAAAAACCGAGGGAGCATCCAAGAAAAGTTTCTCATGCTCCACATAAAAAACAGAACTCAGCATTTAGAGGAAGGATAACATTTTAAAGATGCAGGTATGTTGACATTATAAGCACACATTTGTGATTATTCTCACAGCTGGTGTGGAGGGACAGTTTCCGCACTGCAGGTTCAGCAAAGCGGGTTTCTGGAAGTGAAATTTTAACACCTCCATGTAAGACTCATATCCTGCTCTGTTGCGCCTCAGAGTGAGTTACTGTCAGAGATCAGAGAGAGCGTCTCCAGAGAGAGGCTGAATAGACACTGACCTCCTTGTGGAGCAAGTCTGTGGGTGACACCCACCCACTGTGAGCCAGCAGATGTTCAGCCCAGCGAGCAGGATGGCTGTCAGGGTGGCAGGGATCATTTGTCAGTGTGGCTCACTGCTTTGGTCCCGAATTAAAATGAATTAACCGTTGAATGACCAGAAATTCGGTAAGTCATTGTCCCCAGAGGACGAATTCCAATGACTTAACGAAGGGGTTAAGTGATCTCAGTCATCCTGGTAGTCTTAAGAGCTTGAAAAAAAGGCGACTGGACTTCTTTAAGTACTTGAAGATGTTTCGCCTCTCATCCAAGAGGCTTCTTCAGTCCTAAAACCAAAGGTGGAGAGTCCCAGGTATTTGTCCCCATTGGAGGTGGTCACTACATCATCACATGAGCCAATGTATGAAAAAAGGCGTGGGTCATTACCCTCAGGGGTTACTTAAAGAAACATAAAGAAGTCCAGTCATGTTCTTTTTTCAAGCTCTTAATCCATCCAGTTTCTTCCATTTATCTGATTCACTGTTAATTTAACTACCATAGGAATCCATGCATAACATATATCTGCAGTGGCTCCCTGCCCCGCCAATCTTAGCAATCCAAAGTTCAACAAGCACTGCATTAAATTAAGATGATTAACATGTAAAACCTCTACATTTATCTGCAAATCGCCACAGAGAACAAAAAGCTGCATCTCTGCCTGCCTCGCTCTTCTAAATGTAGCACTCACTTCATCAACTCTGCAGCATTAAGCTGGCTGGCTGCTGATGATAAACTGGCATGTTGGCTGAAGCGGACGAAGAGCTCAGAGTCAGACTTGCTCAGCCGTGTCGTTAACTGCTTATTTCCCTCATGGTAGCATGTGAATAAGATGCTCTGGACATGTTAAATTAAATGACTATTTCTTTATCCAAGTGTTTTAAGTCTGGTTCCCTGCAAACAATCCACCTTTCTACGAATATGTCAAGAACATTTTTTTACTGTCCTTCTTTAGTCCTCAAAATAATTACTCAGCAGACAGACAGTCTGTAGCATCCATGCTTTATAACCATAGCAAAATAATTTCTTCCCCCAATCAGTTCATCACGAGGATAAAATCGAATTAGGTATGCTTCAAAATCTCTTGGATATCATAACTGCAAATCTAAAATTCAGAGGCTTCAATTAACCGGCCGAGCACTGCGGCATAATTTCCTCCTGCAGAAAAAAAACAATACCGCACACTCCCACCGCCAGGCACAAAGCCACACCGTGGATTACTAAAGTACCTCGGGTGCTCCACACTAGTTTCCAGCATGAACTCGTTCTGGAGGAGCACGAGGATTCTTGGTTTCCCTCCTGAAGTGCAGCCTGTTCCTGCTAACGGGCTGCAGGGAGGGCATGGGAAACGAGCTTGTTAATTCATCTTACAGCAGCATTTCTATAGGCTTCTCTTCCACGACAAAAGGGAGGAGAAAACAAAGCCAGCCGTGGTTTTTCTTGGGTTTTGTTATGCAGTAAAACCGGCCAGTCGGTGAAACACATTCCTCACATTGTGAACAGGAGTGCAGACACGGCTGGGAGCTTCACTGTGCTCTAAAGCCAAATCCATAGAATTTAAAATGTGTAACTGGTGGGGGGGGAAGAGAGGTTAAAAAATCATAGCTGAGGTGGGAATTATATCCCATGGTCACCTGTGCTAGCCTAGAATGTTCACTAGCAACCAACTCTCAGCTACAAAGCAATGGGCAACAAGCAAATTGCTCTGTGTTTGGATGGAGCTTCACTACAGAGGCCTGTGGTTTCCTGTCCCGTGACCACGTTTGGACGAGAGTGGGAAGGGCTAAGCTATAGCACACAGAGACAGATATCTGCGAATTAGTTATCTACTAAAATATTACGCTGTCACTCACTAAAACTAAAGCAAGCCATATTATTTGTCAGATAATTCCATTTAAAATGCTCCAAAAGGCACCAACACCACGTTAGCACAGATCGGCAAACAGCTGACGGTCGTTACAAAGGGGGAAACAATCCGTAGAGGCCAAATTAATTTTTGTACCAGACTGTAAGCACATTTATTTCATTACTGAAGTTGATATTTTAACATGGGAGTCTATGGGGATTGACTCACTTTTGGAGGCAGCTTCAAGTGGCCACTACTGGAACTGCAGCTCCTGACATCTCTGCATTTACTTCAACTTTCAGCCCACCTGGGTGCACCTCACCTTTTGCCAAGTATCCAAAATACCCTAAAGGTGGTTTGTCTTGTATGGCTACATGTTGCACTAACACAATTATTTTAAGGTCAAATAGGTTGACATTTGATTAAATATCTGTCTTTCTCATCTCCAGCTTCTTCATTGACTGACTATGATGAATTTCTGGACTTTGTCAACTCTAAAGGTCAGTAAAGGTCTGAATATTTGAGCTGCAGCAGGACAGCAACTATGTGGCTGCAGTTTACACTGAAACAAGCTTTGGATGTTTCCTAAATAACATGCAATGGTTGGAGAGGCACCGCAAGCCACACAGACCCCAGACAGTTGCTCTTCTGCACTCAGTTAACCTTGAAGTAAGTGCAAAATAGAAAATGGATTTCTCTTTATAATCCTGAGGACAGACAGTGACATAATGCTGTGTGGCATCATCAAACAGGTTAATCTGAAGGTTGAGATTACCTTGTGTTATGTTACCTTGTGTTGCATCATGAAGCAGTGAAATATGTCTGAACTCAGTCGTCTGAGACGCAGAGAAGAGGGGTCAGAGACCTCAGCCTTGGGCGAAGGCTGAAAGGATTTACCAGTGCAAACAATAATGGGACAAGTATTACATCTGCAGGTCATGTGTCTAAGCAGAAAGTCCATCCAACGTGACCCAACCTGAGCAAACGAGGGCAAACATTCAGCCTTTTTAAGTAGTCTAAACCCATAATTAATTGTACCATAGAGATGGTATTAAGGTGGCATTTTTATAGTTTATATTTAATTTGATATTCAAAGCAGAGCGCAGCCGGCAAACATCGTGACGCTGAAAAAACGTTTAGCTGTGGTTGAAAAATGGATCCAAGCTAAAGTCGTCGATGTTGAATAACTGATTTATATTATCTTGATCAATTACAACAAAACAGTCACATGTTGAGTCAACCTCATGACGTCTCCCCTCTGAGGCCTGCTTCTCATTCTTCTCACAGACTACTTGATCATTAAAATAATCAATAACTGCAGCTCTAGTGAACCCACAGCCACACAACAGTTTCTCTAGGCTGCTATTACCAGAGTCAGTTTTTCTAAACACAATATTTTCCACCATAACTTCGGGTCTGCGGCAGATTATCAGCAGATCCGCTGATACCGAAAAAGAATAGCTGCAGCCGAGCGGTTATATTTGCACACCAGGATTCATCAAATCCCTCCCATGCAGTTCATCACAATAAGCACAAAGCCTTCATTTGGGCTCTCTTTTAAGTCAGTGGACTTCATTATGCTTCACTATGTTTGCTGTCAATCAGCTCCTGCTCACACAAAGAAGCCACAGTCTCTGCCAAGTTACAGTATGGGGTGGAAATCTGAGTTTCTTTGTTTGATGGAAACTTAATTTCAAGCTTGGTTTGACGTTCACTTTAAAAATGATAACATAAAAAAAAGTGCTGATTGTTTGTAGCACGTATTGCTAGAACAAATAGAAGTAAATAGTCAATAGGTGAGGAGCAAACCTAGAAATGTGATGCACAGACATCCTGACAGCTCAGTATAACAAAGCTGCATCTGTTCTGCAGAGACGGATGTGTGAACAGCAGGGGAGCAGGTATGAATCCCCACCGGGCCTCCTGGTAAAACTCGGCCCAATATTTCATTGATTTTCCCCATTTTTGTGACAAGACGGAGGATAGGAATTCAAAGGCATCACATCCTCAGAGCTCTAACCCAAATCTAGCAGCAGCTTGAGATTGCCATGCCGGTGGGACCGCAGTCTGACCGGACTTTGCTGAGAGGAGCTCGCCTGTTAGAAAGCTGCTGCTGTGACCCACTTCTCTTGTTTACCTCGTGTCTGGATTTGATATGCCGACCAGACAAGGAACAAAAGGTGGTTTTATCTTTACGGTGTCTGGTATTTGGTGCTGGGAACAAAAGCGGTAATGCTGGAAGAGGCAATGCAACTTTATACGGTCCTGCATATTTGATTGAACATTTGCAACTTTTGTTTTCTAATTTAGTGATTTTCAACTGGGAATAAAAACCAGACGGTGCTTCTGCAGCAGTTTGAGGATATGTGGAAACAGTTATCGAAAACTATCAGTATAAGCAGCAGTTAAATAGGCAACTAAAATTAATGCATAAATTAAACATAGCTGTAAGTTAAACATAGCTGATTAACAGTTAAAATGTCTTACTGATAGTATAAATGAATTTTATAGCAAAAAATATAAAATTAAGAGTTGAAATTGTTAGTTGACGATTAAAAATAATGGTTAAGATACTGACATGAAAAAAGGCTGTAAAAAGGATTAGCAGCTTAAAGCAGACACATGGTAAAATAAAATTAATTCAAATGAATAATTTCTTTAAAAAAAAGGAGTTCTGAGTTTTCTAAAATTCAAAAAGGGTTTTATACATATATATATGCATAGACTGTTAGCTTGTATTTCATATACTGATACAGGAGCATGCTTGATAATTGTCTGGGTTCTGATTTTTTTTTCCAGTAAGAAAGTAATTCAGTGTTGTAGTAGATCCAGTTACACATAGTAAAGAGAATTAGCTGATATGGTGGAAGTCATTTCCTTAAAACGTTGCATCTGTACAGAAAAATTCAGGCTTTTCAAGCGTACATGCGTGCATGCATGGTTTGTCAGATTTTAACAAATGACAAAATCTGAGTCATCAATGTGGATAACATGAGTTAGCTTTATTATTATTATTATTATTATTATTATTATTATTATTATTATTATTATTATTATTATTATTATTGTTATCATTATGTAGTCTCTACATGTAATCTCTGAGATTACAGAGACAGATTTTTTTCCAAGAGTTTGAGAGACATTTTATTATCACCCCAATGAAAAAGATAAATGGTTAACTTCCCGTTGTAAGTCCAGGCTTTGTGTATGCCTAAATATTAAATATAAAAAACACACATCCACAGGAACCAGGCTTAGTTCATCTGGTTTAAATTCAAAGAATAACCCCACAAAAAAAGCCCCGAGTAGCTTCAGCCACCCTGTTGGGATTAACTCGCCCCCTATAATTTCAGCTCACACACCTGTAACGACCACATTAGGCTCCTGTCGTACCCTCAATTACACAGAACAGGTCTCCTGCAGATCCAGTTCAAAAACACAACTTTATGAGTAACACTCATTAAAGCAAATGATTTTACATGGAAACACAACAGTCACGTAATATTTTACATCCTAGACAACACTGAAAACTGTAGATGTTTTTCCATGTTCTCTGATAAGTGCCGTCAGTTGGAGGGCTGTTAGATGGCAGAGCAGCAAAAAAACTCAAGCTGTGTCAGAAATATTCAGGTCTCCTGTCAGATGCCCGTGCAACACACTCACCCCCCCCCAAAACGAATCACATTTTAGTTAAAAACCTTTTTATTTGACTTCTTTGCTTTTGTTTACTATCGCTGCACAGTCTGCAAACACCATTGCTGCCTCCCCCTTTCCCCTCAGACTTTCTTAAACACTCAGCCTGACATTTATCAGGGTAATAAAAGAGCTCAAGTTGTCCCTGCGTTCATTCACTGGAGACCAGCTATGGTAAACAAACAAGGAGAGTGAAAGACTAACCCTGCTGTTTGGAGTCAAATACATCCTGTACAGTATAATCCCCAAACGGAGGCCTTTTGTTGTGTTGTGCTAACTGCAGGGTGTGGTGGTATTACTGTACCATACCTCCGCAGACCTGTCAGGATAAAATACAGCTCACACACCAAAAAAAAAAAAAACACAAGAAAGAGGAGAGAGTGCGGGTGTGAAAGCAGAGCTGAGGTGAAAACTGTAGAAAGCAGAATGCAGGCATTGTTTAGCACTGTTTTGTCTTAAAAGCATCACAGGGATTATGTTCAGACCATAAAAAAGGGGAGGGGGGGGCTGTGGTTGACAATCATATTAAATCATATTCACAGCTGTGAATAAAGTCAGGTTGTTTCTTAACGGGAATGTTGCATCCAAATGACAAGCAGATCCAGCCTCAGCGTGACAGTGATATACAGTAAATGCCTCAGCGGGCTGAAAACAGGCAAGAGGAGGATGGCAGTGATATGTGAGAGAATGGCTCGGCTAACTTGTTATTATAACAGGACGTGGCCGTTTGTGGCTACAGCTGCACAACTGCATAATATGAGAATGGGAAACTCTGCTGATAGACCTGCTATTGTTCCACTGCGCCGAGAAAACCAACAAAATAAACATGACATGGGCTTGTCCAAACAACAACGCTGAGTTTATGAGACAAATGCAGCGAGGTGCGGTGCGCTGGCAGCAAGAGCGTACACCAAATACTAAATGGATCTCAGGCACAGACTTGTTTATATATAAAAAAAAAAAACTTTTTTCATGGATATGATTGGTTGGATTGGACTGGTCAGCCAGAAACCATCACGCAGTTTATCCCATTTCAACCACCAAACACTCTTCGATAAACTCCCCATCAGTGAATGGCTTACTTTTACAATCCAGCTTTAATGCTTTTATTTTGAAGGCGATTGCTAGTTTCTTTCTTTTTAAAAATTTACATACATACGTGTGTGCAAGTGAATGCAGCTTCACTGCAGGAACCCACGTTAATGTTAGCTTGATGCAGAGTTTTTAACAAGACAAGAGTTTGTGGAGAGCAGTTTGCTGTGTTTAAGGGTTAAAATTACAACACTTACAACACTAAACACAGAGCGATACAAGAATTTGACACATCCTGTGACGGAGCAGCCAAGACCAACTTTGTGATTTCCAAAAAAAACCTCAAAGACACTGCAGGACATCTGAGGCTTCAGCTGAAAAACAAAGCGAACAGTTGTGAATTTTTGGCTCTGGACACGAGCTGCGACGTCCGTGATGTTACAGAGGAGCTGGCAGCGGCGCACTCAGTGAAAGGGACTGTGCAGAGGGACCTGCATGCTTGAATAGGCTCAGGCTGAAATGGGACAAAATAGATATGCTGGTGTTTTTGCTTTATTTATTTCACATTATCATTGCCTAATTATAGCATCTGCTCTTACCAGTTGCGGTTTATAAAGACATAAAATTAATACTGAGCAGAATTGAGTTCACCTTCTGGTGCAGCCCTCCACAACAGTCTGCCCGCCCCTGGGTCAGACTGCGTCTTGCAAAGTGATCAAATTGTTGCAAAGAAGGAATTAAATGCATTTTTTGTTTGTTTTTTTTTTACAACAACTAATCTGTTAGCACGTGGTTGGAGTAAGAGTCCGTGGGCTCTTACTGTCATGTTTTGGCTTAACGTGGACTCAAAGCGCAGACTCAGCTGACACTCAGCAGTTTTAAAAAGGTTGAAACGTATTCCCACGGGCTTCCTTGTTTGTGTCCTGAGCACAGGCTCTAGAGGAGTGCATGACTGGCAGGTAGAGAGTGAAGGCAAGTGAAGGTCAAGTAAATCCTTTCCTTTCCTCCTTTTACACTGGATGCCCTTCCTGATGCAACCCCAGAAGGATTTGGGTTTCTTCCCAGGATCCTTTGCTTGCTAGGCAAATATTCAAACTACTATCCCCCCTCCCAAAAGTATCAAAAGCTCACAAATTTATATTTCAGCTTTTGTAAAAAGCCCAAGTAACCATTTTATACATGGGAACTGTAGATTTTAGCAAATGTCCCTGAAACCTGAGTAAACAGAGTTTTTGTTGGGGTTTATTTTTGGTTGCAGATTAATGCACATTTTGTGCTCTAGTGAGTATTTACAACAGCAGGAAGAATCTGCCACCTTAAAAGATTTCAGATAACAATAAAAGTCTATTTTAGAATTTGCACACGGGCAGCCTCATTCACTGTTTTGACTTTTGTTGGGAGTAAGAAAAACAAATATCACAACTTCTGTTTTATGACCGGTTCCATGTGACAAATGTGTGAATTAAAAATAAATCAATATAACTTACAGAGTACACAGAAGCATTTTCAGCTGGTTATTCTGGACTCGAGGGGTCACTCCAAGTTCCTCTTTGCAGCACGAAGGAGACGATTTTCCGCTCTTTTTTCAGCTGTAACGGTGAAATAAACCCTCACAGTAAAAACAGATTTTATTCTTTTAAAATCTAAACATCTTTCAGTCCTCTGGAGACTTCATTATCATGCCCCGAAGATGCTCCCTCGCTCAGCAACAAACATCTTTCACCTTTCTTAAAGCTTAATGTGGCCTCTTTGCAGTTTGTGTGTATATAACAAGACAAAATGAGGTCTAGATAAAGTGGGTGACGCGGGACTCAGCCCCCTCCGGGGAGCCTCGTGCATGCAGGTTATATCAGGTCAGGATCGGCGCTGGATACCCTGCAGCGGCCGTAAGAGTGGGTATCCTGGCCTGTTTTCATTCCGGCCGGCTGCTCAGGGACCGGCTCTGGTGGAATTGGTTTAGCCCCAGGTGATGGTGGAGGATGAAGAATCCATATTTTCAGCTAAATAGGGAAATCTGCCCGGCTGTTCGGAGCAACGGCCTCTCTGTCGGTGGTAAAAAACCAGGCATGTGTGGCTCAAAGACAAAAGGTTAGCGGCTTGCATTGTTTCTTTTCTGTCTTTTTATGCAGGAAATGTCTTTTTTTTACCCCTGGAAAAAAAAAAACAAACTATAATTATGAGCTGTGGAACACATGCCTCCAGTTTCAGGTTTAGTGAATTTCATGAGGATCACAACAAAGTCAAGCTCCAGTTGTTTCGTCCATGACTTGGAATATGAAATGATTTACAGCGAGGCCCATTTTTCACCCACGCTCAAACCCAGAGCTGCTCCCCCGAGCCAGAGCAACACAAATATAAACATCATTTAAAGTTCCTGCGCCAACACGAACTCAACAGTAAAAACAAATGGTTGTCAAGTCAGGCACATTCTTTCACCAATGGATTCTTCATCTGTTTTTAAGGCTTCTCGGTCTCCTCTTCAGCATCTGTTACTTGGAAATTTATAAATGTGAGGTGGTAAAAGCTTGTGGAAATGTTCCTGCCAGGCTGATGGGCATTACTTCTGTAAATACAGGGTTTAGAAAGAAATAAAAGTGGTTGTGGTGACTTATTATGACAGTGATTTCTTATTTTGGTAACGATTAAAAATGCTCTTTCACAAAGAGGATATAATAGCACACTAATGTGAATCCCTTTGGGAACATCAGGCATTAAACTCAGTGTTTAATGAGTAAGGGATGACCACTTAAACGCATCCATGAAATGCTACAAGAAATTGATCTCTACTGGAAACAGAAAATATTACCAGGAATAGAAGAGAGAGAACTCAAATGCAGGCTGAACAAATGAGAAACAAGCCTCTGTTCTCTGATCCAAACACCAAGAAACACATAAAAAACAATAAACCAGGATTCAAAACAGGAGCCTGAGAACTACTGAGAAACACTGGGAGAAGAAAATCTGCCAAAGACAGAGAAGTATATACACTCACATTTGTTAGGCGCACCTGTTCAACTCCTTATTAATGCACATATCTAATCAACCAATTACATGACAGCAACTCAGTGTATTTAGGCATAAAGACATGATCAAGATGACCTGCTGAAGTTCAAACCAAGCCTCAGCCTGGGGAAGCCTGGGGAAGAAAGGCGATTTAAGTGACTTTGAACGTGGCATGATTGTTGGTGCCGAAGTATTTCAGAAACTGCTGATCTACAGGGATTTTCCCACACAGCCATCTCCAGAGTTTACAGAGAATGATCCAAAAAAAGAGAAAATATCCAGTGAGCGGCAGTTCCCTGGGTGAAAATGCCAACGGTCAGAGAAGAATGGCCAGACTACTTCAAGCTGATAGGAAGGCAACAGTAACTCAAGTAACCACTTGTTACAACCAAGAAATGCAGAAGAGCATCTCTGAAACCTTGAAGCAGATGAGCGACAGCAGCAGAAGACCACACCAGAGCCCGTTTTCATCAGCTAGGAACAGGAAATTTGCACAAGCTCATGAAAACTGAACAGAAAATGATGAGGACAGACTTGGGGAATCTTAAAAAAAAGCCCATTGGGACTATCCATACATCCAATATTTAAAAGTTCATGAATAAAGATCAGCACACATTTATGTGCACATGATGCACTAAAAAGGAAAAAAAACACCTGATTTTTACCAACTCTGAAGTCAAAGTACAGATTGTTCCACTCCTGGTTTTGCAGAAGTATTCAGTGCTTTAAAAACATCTTGCGGTGCAGCTACGTTGCCCAGCTCTTGCTAAATCTATACATATTAAATGTGAAGGCTTGTGTACAACTCCTGCGTGTGGGGCTGCATCGTTCAGATCGACTCTGACTTCAGAGTGGGGGGGGCACGGCATTGAGATGAAACCACTCCGGATGGCCGAGAGCAGAAACTGGATCAAACTCACGACCGCACGTCTGGCTGTGTTTGTGCATGAGTGTGTTTTAAAAAAGAAAGAGAGACAGGAGCTAGACATGCTGGAGGTCTTTGTAAATGTTAAACTCAGACGTGTGCTGTATCTGCGCAGCTGTTGATGTTGAGGTCACCTCAGTGGAAAATTGGTTTGATCATTGTTTGCTAACGATCTCAGCCCTGCTGTAAACATCTAGTTTGTGTGATAGCTAATGTGCTAGGGGTTTCTGGCACAGAAAGCATGAAACATCTTCCTGCAGTAGAGCATCATGACAAACCCACATTTTTGTGACATTTGTGTCAAGGCTAAACTTAGTCAATTTTTAGGGCATTTATTTTGTTTTAATTAGATAAATTTAATGATTTCTTTGAACTGTTCTCCCTCCAGGGTGGAATGATTGTACAGCATACTTCTTCGATGGCTTGAAAAAATAAAAATTGAGTGCACAAGTTTCAATTTATTTTGGATTTTGTCAAATCCACATAGTATATACATACACTCAAATCGTTTAATGATTGGTGATGAAGGGTCTACAATGTCTTTTAACCCTTTAATAGCCAGCTGTTGAGGGTGACATGCCCTAAACCGCCTTTAACGCCCATCTTATTGTTGGCATCATGATTGGGCAAGCGCACTTTGCATTACCGTAATTACACAACAATTTGTCCTCTTGGGAAAATCCAAGTGGTTTCTGAAAGCTGAGAAGTTGTGCTTCACACCCAACATTGGGTTAGTATGGTAATTTCACTCGCACTGTTGCAGGAAGCCCACAAATGGCAGAAATAAACAGCTAACTTGACAAGACCAAAATTTAATTTCTCGTTAGTGATCACGATTGACTGCAACTGGATCTGTTTGACAGCAGTCATTGGATTTAAGATCTAAGAAGGAGAATTGTAGATTTATAAAAATTGGTAGGTCTCTTGGTGCCATTTCTAAACAGCTGCAGATTCCAAGATCATCAGTTCAAACAGTTGTACGAAAGTACAAGATATTTGGATGTGTACCTTGCCAAGGTCTGGAAGAAGACCCCAACTGTCACCTTCAGATGAAAGGAAATTTTCAGGATATTCAGGAACAACCCAGGAACCACCAAGGCTCAAGCCTGCGATGAACTGGAAACTGCTGAAACACCAGCATCACTGTCCACAGCGAAGCGAGTTCGCCATGGACCGAGAGGGTGCCGACCAAGAAAGAAGCCCCTGCTCCAAAACTGACACCTTCAAGCTCGACTGAAATTTGCAGCTGCCCACATGGACGAGCCAAATGCCTTCTGGAGAAAAGTGCTATGGTCAGACGAGACAAGCATGGTGGAGGTAGCGCCATGCTCTGTGGCTGTTTTGCTGCTAGTGGTACTGGTATCAGTGGATGGAATGATGAAGGAGGAGGAATACCTCCAAATTTTTCAACTTCACCTCAAATCAACAGACGTTTGAAACTTCGACACAATTCCAAAACATACACCAGAATTAGTTTTGGAATGGATGAAGTAGACTAATGTTCCCAAAGCCTACCAATTCTGCCAAGAGGAGTGCTCAAATATCCAGCCAGAATTATGCCAGAAGCTTTGTGATGGCTATCAAAAGCTTCTGGTCAAGGTGCAACTTGCAAAGAGACATATAACCCAATATTAGTGGAGGTGCATGTAAACATTTGTCCCTGTATCTATACTTTCAACCCTGTATGGATTAGAGAAAATCCAAAATAAATACAAACTTGTTCATCCAATTCTTGCTTTTTAAAGTCATTAAAGATGTATGCTGTATAATCATTCCACTCAGGAAAAAGAACAGTTCAAAGAAATCATTAAAAGCCCAAAATTACCATGACATTCATGCCCATGATGAGTGTATGTAAACATCTGAGCACAGCTGTACATTAACTAGAAAAAAAGAGACACCAAAAGCCATAATGAGGTTTTCCTAAGCATCATCATGCCATTTGATTAGTTAAGCAGCAGCTGTGGTAGGAAAGAGCTACATAGAAATGATCCTTTCATCACATTCATAACTAAAGCCAATTTACCATCACCAATTAACAAAACTCTGCTCAGAAAGGAAAGATTTGTGTGCCGGTTTAGCTCAGTCTGTGAGGAGGTGAGCATATGCCACAAGTGCAGCGTCCCAGGTTTGAGTCTGACCTGTGGCCCTTTGCTGCACGTCTAATTTCATTGCTCTGCTATCCAATAAAGAAAGCCCCAAGATTCAAAATCAGAGCCTTTGTGCTGTAAGGTGACAGTGCTAACCACTGCAGCATGATGCCACCATTTCTAAACCTCCAAAACAAGCTCTGTGCAGGTCTCCACCCAGAGTGAAGTGGCAGATGCCGTGGCAGAGGGAGGGGTTTGAGTGGACGGATGAGTCAGAAGATGATTTCTGGTGTTTTTGGTGGTGCTATAAAATGCTACTGACTAACTGTAGGACAGTTATAAGAATCTAAAGCACCATATTTGGGTTAAAGTTTAGATTAGTAAAGGATGTAAGATTGGGGAACTCAATCCAGAGGAACTGTACAGTACTATGGATGGATTTTCTAAACAGAATTTTTTAAAAAAACAACAAAAGAAACGAGTGTATATCCGTTATATAGTTAATAATATATTTTATGACTATTCTCAGGTTAAGTGTGTGTGGTTTGCAATAATTATAATTTATATGCTTTGTCATAAAGATTATAATCCATTATCTGACAAACTGCTAGAGACTAGCAAAGTCAGTAATGCTTCAGTCACACCAGCCTAGAGACTCGTTAGCAACCTCTCCTCAGCCTCGTTATGGAAAAAGGTGTGCTCCCCAACAGGTGGGCGAGAGGTTGCTGGACGTTGCTGGGTGACACTTGTCGCAAAGAGGAATGGCGCTGCCTTGCAAACCTCCTTGTGATCGCTTTGGTAGCAGACTGCTGCAGTTGCCTTAATTTGTGTAAAAGATGCCAATTTACCTGTAGACCAACCAGCCAATCAGATCGTCTCTAGACCTCCTAGGTCCTTACACCATGGACTGCATAGCAGGAATGTGAATTATTGGTTTGTGGAATGGCTTAATGGCTAAGTTTGGTAAGTTGGTGACCAGTCTAGGAAAGACCGTCAAACATCTTTAAATGATCTGAAATGTGCAGCCAACACATTTCAGTACATGAAACTTGTACCTTGTAGGCTAATGCGTTCTGTTTCTGTTCTGCACTGCAATTTTTCAAACTTCACTACAACCTGGAGAGTAAAGAAGTCGGCATCTTCCATACAAACTACAGCTGAAATCTGCCACGACCAGAGCAATCACAGGGGCGTTTTTGGTCCAGCACCCTCTTTGCAACCTGGTGACAGTCAGCAACCACTCAACAGCCGGTTAGCAATACACATTTTTTCCTAGTGACCAAAGGTTGCCAACAAGTCACCAACCAGTCTCCAGGCCTGTGTGACTGCAGCCTAAATCTTTTTGCAACCGAATGTGGTCATTAAAAAAAATGCAGCTTTAAAAACACTTCCACATTGGCTTCCCTTGTATCTGTCCTTCATACGTGAGGGTGCTGCTTTCAGGTAATGTTTTGTTTCTATCTTCGTTGTTCCCAGGTGTTGCCATGCATGGCTCATAGCAGCACACGCCTACACATCACGATGATGAAATCTCTTTGTTACCCTTTCATACAGAAGAAGCCCTACATGGTTAATACCAGCGATGTCCCTCAATTCACCACGTCTCATCTCTATCCACAGCCAACATTGAACCCAGATGCAAGCCAAATGCTCGCTTTACTTTTCAGCCACAGATCCTGGGCAGAGCTCAGTGTCCTGACAACAGCAACCAGAAAGCAATCAGAGCAGTCAGACCCTGTTCTCCAGAACCACAATTAGATTTGTAGCATTTTCACTCCAGACTTTGTGTTGAGCAATCCACCAGCCCAGACTACACCCTGCTATGAGTTCATTAAGAAACTACCCACACTACACCCATTCATCTCAGTCAGCGGGGTATGCAGGAAACCAGAACCCCATTTGCAAGCCATACCAGAGACACACAAAGACCCCAGCACGGATGGCTTACATTGTATCACTGACTTTCCTTCCTGCTTATTCACATATTTGCTCAAGCCCCTTGGAATGATTGTGCTTTGTCTAAATAGTGTTTTCGTAAGAATTTGCTAAGAAAACATTAGCGTGCAGGTACGACCACAGAGGAGCAAAGCTGCAGCGAGCATTAGCCTTGGCTAAATAATGCAGGAAGGTAAAAAAAATAAATAAATAAAAGGCTGGCGTGCACAGTGCACTTGGCACAAGTCAGTTTGTCTCACAAAAAAAAGGTGAGTAAGAGGGCCAGAGGAGGAGTCAAAGGTCAGGAATCCCTCATAAAATCATAGTCATTTATGTTTTTATGCATATTTGTGGCTATACTGTAGAATATTTTAAAAGCTCCAGGCACTGGCAGTCTTCACCATCTACCAACATGCTGAGGGGGGTGGGGGGTGGCGTTGCCTCGTTTAGATCTTTCACTTCCCAGAATTCCCACCCGCATTGGCCCTGCCCGCAGAGCACAAAAGGATGGATGGATCCTCTCCATAAATAACCAGCAGAGCAAAGCCAAAACCACTATGTTTTTCTCTCCATGCTTTGTTTCAAAGCCCCGAACTGAAAGTAGCCCCAGTCTAAATGTGCTGGATCCATCACACAGGCAGATAAATCTTTGGCACACATTTGAATGAAGGAGGAGCAGAAGTAAAGAATTTTAAAAATAGAGGGAGATAAAACCAAGAGGCTGAACAGACTTGTCTGCACACGAGATTAAAAACACAAGATAATGTCAGATTGTTGAGATGTTTGCTCGGTATGAAACAGAAAAATGGTTTAAAGTTTAATTTAGTGCTGAAAGAATTACACGACTTGTCAATCAAGACAAATTTACTGAGCATGTCTGATAATAAATTAATAGTTCTGGGGTCGGCTATGAAGGGAACGTGAAAATGCGAAGAGCTGAAACTTTTGTCTGCTTCTATATTAGTTCAGTTCAGTGCTTTTACATTTTAATGTCTTGAAACAACACGTTATCAGTCTGTGATGAAATCAGTATTCAGTGAATAAATACAGACAAAATATCTAATAAATGTACTGAAAAGTGACATGAACTAAAGTAAAGTTTTTACTTACTTAAAACAGACATTGGAAAAAAAACACATAAATGCAAACTTCCAGTTTAAAATAATGAACAATAAACTGTTTTTGAGAAATTACTATTTCACAGCAGGGCTGCAACTAAAGATTATTTTGGTCAGTTGTCAATTATTTTGTCAATTATTTTATTGATTAGTTGATTAGTCAATGATTATTTTAATTTTAACTCATCTGTTCAAGCCTGCCCACCTGTGAATATCAAATAATCAAATATAATATGAAAATATAATGTGCAAATGAATAAAAATGGCCTCTTGCAGACACTAGAGACAATACTGCCCCATAGCTTCCTGTAGTGTATTGCAGTTACAAAATCACATGAAGTGGTTTTAGCATATGACGCGTCGACATTAAAATTCCACGTCGACTAATTTTGGTAATCAACGTCATCGATTATGCGGACGAATTGTTGCAGCCCTATTTCACAGTGATCTTTACATATTTTGTCCACATTAATTTAGTTATATTTCCTATTTGAGGGATATTTTTTATTCCTTTATTTTTGGGATTTGTTTGGTATGAACTTCATTCCTGACATTTTTTATACGATAAATTATTAATTTGTAGGGGTGGGACTCGATTAAAAAAATTAATCGAATTAATTACAAGCTTTGTAATTAATTAATCGAAATTAATCGCATTTTAATCGCATTTCAATATTTAACATGATAAATATTAATTTAAGTTTAGTTGATGAATGAATCAATATACATAAGCTTAAACTTCAAGATTTTGTTTATTTTCCCACCAGTCTACTACACAGACCAACAAAGGGTGGAAGTGCTCCTGTGATAAACTCCTGAAATTAAAGTTAAGCATCATAACTGGATAGTTTTATTCAACATTAATGTCTCACTTGTTATAGTTGTAAATTAATCATTCTCTCAGCTGTATTCCTTGATGTTGAAATGTGTTCTGCTTGTTTTAACAGCTTATTTTGAATTAAAGACTTAAAATTAAACCACAAAAAGGAGAAAAAGTTCGTTCTCCGTTTAACAGCTGCTTTTACACAGCTGTGCTTCACACTCACGTTGCTAGGCGACATGAGCTACACAGAGGTGACGGCAGCTGATATGAAGGCTAGACGCTCACTTCCGGCCTTTGTGGGCTGCGAAAGACGTGGGCCGGGTCCTTCGCAGGATGCAGCCCCTAATTTGGACATTGTGCATCGATATAATCTGTATGCCGGGAACTCGCGCACTGAGAAACGTTCCACGGTGCAAAGTGCGATTAAAATGCGTTAAAATTTTCAACGCGTTAATTTCCCCATAATTAATTAATCGAAATTAACGCGTTAAAGTCCCACCCCTATTAATTTGACTTTTTTTCGGGGTATTTTACTTTGTGTTTACTACAATTCATAAACCATTTTAAAGTCTGCATTTGTTTTTGTTTTGTTTTTTTATTTGAAACACTTTACTTTGTTATCAGTTGTATTATTTCTTGATTTTTTTTTTTTTTCTGTTTATACAATTATACTTTTTCTTTGTGGAGCAACTTGATGGCCAAACCCATCCAGGTCACTTTTAATGTTATTTGTTTTTAAACACCTTTAACGCCTGACGCTGGTTCTTTGTTGCTTTCCTTCCCTCTAACATCAAACCAGCATCAGCAGCTGAATTGGAGTATTGATCAATAAGAAATATAAAGCCCAGTTCAATCACACAAAGACCGATGAGCTCAAACACACAAACACTTTCATCATCTCAGGCTCAGCTCAGAGTGTCTTACTTCACTCCCTCACTGCTGCAGCCTGGGATTAGTGATTAAAGCTGTGTGTGCTCACACATCCACCATACAGTAAACACATGCTCACAGGGCCACACACACCCCTACACCACTCTGCAATCAGACAGAGAGCACGGGAGGTCAATACACTCCGTCTGTCACCTTGCCAACCAAAGGCCTTATCATGCCTCCAACCAGGCAGGAAGGTATCTTGGAGCACAAGAGTGACAGTTTACACATTATCAGGCTTAATCTTCAAATCCCATCCCAGACTCTAAATCCAAGACCAAGATACTCGAACCTTTTCAGTCTGACAGACCCCTGCGGTCCTTCACATTAACTCAGGTGCATCCATCAACACCAAACATGAAGCTTGTTCATTTTCAGAAAGGATGCCATTAAGTTTGGTCATGTTTTATTCATGCTAACACCCAGAGGAGCTGCAGCTGCTGGATACTCCATCTTTAAATAGATTAAAATTAATTAAATAGTGATCATCTGTTAGTTTTAGTGTCTACCATTAATCCATTAAGCTATGAGAGTCATCTTCTCATTTATCATGTTAGAGTCTCAATCATTTAGCCTCTTTTAGCCAACAAATGTAGCCTTTCATCATTACTTGTAGCTGCCCCTTTTTCATAGTTCAGTTTCAGTTTCGACCTCTAATTGCAACTATATTTCAAATCTGTTCAAAAAACTAAAGCTAGCTAACTTTAGCTACTGCTTGCTAGTTATTTATCACTATTTTTAGCTCAGTTTTCTATCAGTAATTTTTGATGCATTTTACTGTGCAATTTGTGCTAAATAATTTTTATCCCCAGTGAGGATAAAAATGTGTCCCCACACTTTTATTCTTTTAGTGATGCGTCTTGAAACAGTCTACAGCGTAAACAACAATGAAAATTGACTTTCAGTAGAAACAACACTGCACATGGACGATGATCTGGATCCTCTTCCATTTCTACTTTTAGTATACCACCTTTATGCCACTGCTATTTCAGCGTGAAAACTACCACTAACTAAATAAAAGAAAAATTAAACTGATTCAGGGTGTTGGATTTTACAGGAGCCACAAAGAAATCCTAGAAATGAGTGTCAACCACATGCCTCGTCATCTGCATCAGAATTCCCTACAGAGGCGAATTCTGCAGCTTCTTATTTCAACTTGAATTGCAGTTATGCATTGGGGCTGCCGAAGCGGTCTCTGAAGAAATGTTACACGGACAATTTGTCAGCCGCTAACTGGCTGATAAAGAGAAGCAGCTCTACCCCCGTCTGCAAAGATCAACCCTAATCTGACTGTCATTCACTGCATCTTTCACAGTAAGAACCTACGGCCCACGTCGGGGCTCCAGCACCAAAGGTCAACCTGAGGGTACTTCTGAGACATCGGTCGCTTTGACAGAACAGCAGCATGCCTTTTTGACGCCCTGAGAGTAAACAGTTGTGCTGAATAAAAATAATGGCATACGCGTTCAAAGAGCAACAAAAGCCTGCATTGTGACGCAGAAGGGGCAGTGGTGGCAAAAACATTTCCACCCAAGATACCAGTCTTTTGGACCACTGACTTTCATGCTCTGTTTAGTTCGGTTTAGGCACCAAAACTACTTGGTTGGGTTTAGGAAAAAGTGATGGTTTGGGTGAAAATACACCCTTTCACAATGCTAACCACATATAAGAAAAGCTTTGTTTTCTTGTTTACCAGGATGACGACTCCACCAGAGATTTCATGCACTTTTCACATGATTTGTCCTACATAAACTGACATCAGTATGGAAGGTATCGCACCTTCTGGACTTCTATAGGTCCAGGATGGCAGCTGCCAGCCATATCTGTGCGAATGACTATAACTGACAGTTAGATAAGGAGGAGCTGATATCGGAGAGGAAAGCTCACAAAAGGAAGGGATACGGTTCACAAGCTGAGGCTCAGGCTAAGATTGAGTGACATATACTACATTGTCCAGACTTATTGCTCACTAGAGTGAATGATTGGAAGCAAGGCCTGAACCAAGTCAGTATTGAGTGGCTGACCCCGTCGTCCTCACGTTTAAAGTCCAAAAATGGGGATTTTTTTTTCTCACCTCGCTTTTTTTTCCACGGATAAAGCTCTGCTGTATGCAGGGATCTGTATGTCTCCTGAATTTTAAAACTGCTGCTGACACTGAAGCATTATCCCGCAGTAGCTGGTGACAGAATGATGAACAGTTGGCTCTGCGGCAGAATACAAGACCAATCCAGAGGCAAATTACTCACAGGGGAAGGTGAGCCCAGGCAATGTACAATGAATGAACAAGTGAGAGAGGTAAAAAAACAAAAAAAGACAGAGTGAACATTGAACTCAGGGTATTAAAAGATGGCCTTGGCGTCTAGTTAAGAGTAATTCACGTTCTCGGTGAGCATTTACGTGTGCAGCACAATCTCAGTCTGCTACAGACTTTTATAGCCTTGTTTTTCATCGACTGTGGATCAGTTATATCACTGCCAAGCTGAAGGCCAAATAAAGCAAAGTCTTTAGCCACGTACAAGGAGCTATTCAGGCCATTGAAATACAACTGTGACAATCAGAGGTAAATGAGACCCTTCGTGTTATTGAGGTTGGTCGAGCTGGAGCCACGGAGCGGCTGCTAAAGGCTGCAGAGCTTTAATGCTGGGACCGTTTCCCCTGATCTCTGTTTGATTCAGCTAATGATGCAGAAGGAAATTAATCTACTGTAATGCTTCAGCTGTGTGACGGAGAACATTAAGCGCAGCGCAGAGTGTATATGAAGGCAGTTTTTACGACTGACTGCCTTGGAAAAGTGGTCAGACTAATGTAGCATTGTGTCAGTTCCACCAGCGTTCAATTTAAAGGGGAAAATTACTTCATGTGTATTGCTTTAAAAAGAAATTCTTTCAAAAAATACTTCCATTTCTTTCTCTTTTAGAGTCAGACATGAAGATCCCATATTTTAAAAGGGAAATTTCATTCCAAGCTTCATATTTTTATGTTTTATAGACTCTGGAATAGCTTAGCATGATTGATAGTTCAAAAGAATCCTTATATATCTGATACTGAGCTTTGGTGCAATCCATCAGCTCATCCACTGGCTGAAGCAAGCTGTTTTAGCCCCTCCCCCTTTTAGCCAACTTTGTTTTGATTGGCTACTATTCACAAACAGAAGGTCTGGACAGCATGTGGGTGGGGCTTCTGTGCTGTGTGCCTGAGATGACCATATTAGGGATATCTCCTCTCTTTGACATCTTTCAGAGCCAAGAGTAGAAAAAACAGTGAGTAGGCTGAGCTTTTAATTCACAGGCCATGTTTAATATGAGCATCTAGTTTTGCACCAAGCAGAAGATAAGGAAATGCTTAAGTTTGCTTATGAAACAATTATTCTAGATTAATATAAATCAAACAAGGTCTGTGATTACCTGTAAAGTCTAAGAAATGAAGCAAATCAGAACAAATTTGCACCAGGCGACGTGCATAGAGTTAAAATATTTTAACTTTAGTTAAAAAAAATTAAAAGCGAAAACCCGCCATGTGAGATTTTCCTAAATCCTAACATTTGTGAGGCTATTTCACACATTAGGAAAATGTGTTAAACTGCGGATCCCCTTGGTTAAAGTACGCGAAATCATAGGACTTCACACTAACCTCTGAAAATATGTTAGCTTGATTCCAACTATCTGCTGGACACCTCCTCATCCCATTGACTGACAGCGGCTCATATTTGCAGGTTTGGAATATTCCATTAATATTACGTCTCTACCCAAGAATGAGTAAATTCCATTTCTCAGTGTAAATTCTGAAATATTTACCATGCACTGACACCTTAAAATGGCATTTCACTTCACCCTCTCACCGTATAACGATATCTGTTACATTCTAGTATTTTTACATTGTGCTGGTTATTCCATACTGTTACAACTCACTTTATATCTCCTGTCTAACAGCTACTGGTACTATTACTGTAAAGTCTAGGATGCACTTTAGGGTTGTCTTGCATGGTTTCATGTTGTGCCATGGGTCTGAGAGAAACTTTGTTTCAACATTACTGTATACTTGTATACAGACGGGCTGACAATTAACACGAGTCTTGAATGATTCTCGACATGAAAGCCAGCTCAGTTTGAGAGAGAAGCTGATGTTTGAGGTCCACAATAAAAATCAAACATGTGCATGCAGAACAGACAAACTGATATAAAAATAAAAGAAAATAAGTTCTAGTAGCGACCAGGAGAAATCCACTGTGCTTACACTGGAAGCAGAGTTCACAACAATCTATCTTTTTTTTACAATGCAAACTAGTGGGCTTGAAATGTGATTCTGTCCTGAAGTCCAGGGCCAAAGAACACCACAGTCAGAATTACTGTCCTGGTTACAGACAAGAAAATGTAGGTTACTTAAAGGAATAAGTCATTAATTGTGGGTTACTCTTGTATTTTCCAAAAACAAAAATTCCACCCACCTGGACTGGCTTCATGTTAGCGGGGAGAGAATTTCCACACTATGTCCTGGGAGCACAACTCCCAATCTTCTCCTCTCCAAGTCCGAGGTGTTTCCATCAGACTGGCCATCTCACACACAGGTTCCCATAAGGCCAGCTGGACTGGTAGCTGGCCTTATGATAAAAGCTCCACTCTAAGTAAAAACGATCCTCCTTCCAATAAAATCCACATTATTTTAGAGGAAAATAACACAGGATATCCAGGGAGCGCTGAGGGGCTGGATGACTTTTGGAGCCAGCCTCAAGTAGCTGTTAGAGGAGCTGCATTTCTTTTTTTTACACTTTTGCATTTGTTTAATTTCATGCAGGTTGCTGCTTTATCTCACCTCTGTCCACAGGATATAAAATCTCATATAAAGTGTCTTGTATAGCTGCAGTGTCACCTCTTATACCAGACATTCAAATGAAACTTTTTCATGTAAATGTAGTTTTTTTTTTTTGTTTTGGGATAATGACTCTTTAAAGCACATTTAAAAGACAAATGGCAGAAAAAACAGCAACTAAGTAGCGCGCTCATATTTTCTCTCTGGTCTTCCTGCCTGTGTTTTGTGCATTCCCCTGCTGCTGCTTGGCCACGAGGCTGCCACAGGTCACAGTGACTGGGGTTGGAGTGGGTGGGTGGGGGCTCGTCTGTCAGAGCAACAAGGGTGGTGGTGGTACGTCCATAAATCTGCCTCAGCTGGTTTACGAGAGTTTGAGGGACAGTCGTCCGCTGGGAGCGGTTCACAGGGGCTGTCTCGGGCTGGCCTGCACAGAGGAGCCGTTGTCAGGCACCCCCAACACCTCCACCTCCTGCTCCCATCCATCCACCTAAACAGCAGCGAGCTTAGCCCCTCTGTGATCTCCACTTCTGGCTGCTCTGCGCCCTGTACAAACCCGGGGGCCATATCTGCAGGGGTGCTTATGTAACCCAAACATCACAGACACCTGGCGGAGATGAAAGGCGGCCGGCTCGTTTTTCGCTCACACCATTACCGCCTATTTCCGCGCTGAAATGTGCCGTAATAACACTCGGAGACCTCTGCACCGCCGCAGCTGGGAGGCCCTTTCTGCTCATGTAATACTGCAGGTTAGAGGTCGCGAACGCTGCAGCAGTGGCAGTGGTCGTCATGGCGACGAGCCCTGATGCCAGTGCAAATCTTATCCTGGGCTGCAACCAGCAGTGAAGAGGATCTTTTTTTATTCTCTCATTCCTACCAATGAGCTGCTGATCCATGCCGGACTAGAGCAGAAACCAGCTGAAATGGCACGCTCAGTGGAGACTGAAGACTAATGGACTCATTCAGTGCAGCCAAATGTTGTGAGAAGGGGATAAACAACCTTTTGGTTTTTTTTTTTTCAGGCCGCTTTCTTCCCAGCGCTGATATAAACAGATGGGAAAATGATTTTTGTTTATCATAGGAAACAGGTGCTTGCATGCACATAATCACATGGCGTACACAGAAGAATAGCCCCCCGTGCCCACTTGTGGCTCGGAGAATGGGCTCCAGCTGGGCACAGTGTATGTTTCACAAACGAGTGTTTTGAGCGCCCTTACAGGAGCCATTCATCTGAGGATATGACTGTTCACAGGGGACAATGAGAGCCGATAGGGTCCCTGTGATTGTGATAAATGAGCTGACACAAATTAGAGCATGAGATGCAGGCTAATTACAGGAGGTTTTAGCCCCTTTAAAGTAATAGCACACAGACCAACAGAAAATAGCCCCAGTCCTGAACAGACAGACCTACGTGAGGCCTTCTTTTGTGGTGGGCTTTGTGTGTGTGTGTGTGTGTGTGTGTGTGTGTGTGTGTGTGTGTGTGTGTGTGTGTTTGTGTGTGTGTGTGTGTGTGAGATGTAAATTTTGAGTGCAGGAAACATGCACATGCAAGCAAAGGTGTGAGAAGAGATGGTAGTTCCTGGTAGTTCATCAGAATGTCAGATATCAAACTGGGTGTTTCTTCTCACCTCCGTCACAGTAGAGTTGACTCTAAAAGAGGTGACACTGCGACTTATTTCTGCTTCGTCTTCCCTTGAGTTGGGGTAAGTGCAAAAATGTAACTTACAGTAATGTAGATTGGCCTTTTTTTTTGGTTGTGATTCTTTGTTCTTACAGTCAAATGTAGTCAAACGATCATAAAGATATAATCAGATATGATCATAAAGTCTTGATCATATCTGAAAGGGATCTCCTGCATGTCACTGCACAGCTGAACCGTTCCTAAATAAGTTTGCAGTGCAGTCGATTTATCTATTTACGAGAACGATGCAAGTGTTAGGAAGCTGTTTTACTGGGTGTTTCAATTCTGAATGAACAGAAACACTGAAGCACAGAAGAAAATTTTGCATATTCGCAGTTCCCTCGGGCCATTCTGCCTTCACCATTTCTAAAAATAACAACCAGCATATTTTCTTACAAACATGTAACAAAAGGATCGGGCAACATGGAGAAAATATTTTTCCTTTGGATGTAACTCCAACTAACTAGCCAACAGTGATGTCAGTAGTAACTCGTTACTCTAATCTGACTACTTTTTTTCGGTATCAAGTAATCTAACCTGTTACTATTTGCAGTCCAGTAATCTGATTAAAGTTCATTATCCAAGTCACTGCATTACTATTTTTGTCATTTTCCTCAGTACAAAGATAGATTTTTGCTGCTGGTGTTGTGCCAAAAAGTGATCATCTGCCAAAAAGTGATTTTTGGTATTTGCCAAAAAATGATTCCCTGTATTTAAATGGCTGTAAATGACTTGTTGACCTATAATATGTGAAACATGTGTCAAACATATCTCTCATGAATGATATCAGGTCATTTTGAGTGAGAAACAGCATTTCTATCACAAGGTAGAAGCTGCACTCAGTTTTTGGCAAAGTGACTTTTATATATTCCTTTTTTTTTTTTTATCAAGGTAAAAACTGTCATTGATATTAAAAATGTCTTTTTAAACAGAAATCTGTCTCACAAGGCTGCAGAAATTACAACAAATACAACATCACAGTTCTATAAAGATATTTTAAGTGGCCAAAAACACTGGATTGATTATAATGTAGGTACAATAACACAGACTCCTAAAAATTGTTGAAAAACTGGTTATTTCATCATTTTATATATAAGCCCTTTATAAATCATGCTGACTGCACTCTATTTACCAATATAAGCAAAGACATTACACATAAAAGCACACAGAAACATCTGAATCACTTTATGGCAGATGATCACTTTTTGGCACGACACCGGCAGCTGTTGAAAGTAACTAATAAAGTAACTTGTAATCTAACTTAGTTACTTCTAAAATTAAGTAATCAGTAAAGTAGCTAAGTTACTTTTTAAAGGAGTAATCTGATTACTTTTTCAAGGTAACTATGCCATCACTGCTAGCAAAGCACGAGAGAGGTGAGAAGAGCGTGCAGGCAGGGTGGAGCAGGCAGAGATGAGTATCAGGGGTGATTTGTGACAGAAGGAGAGCAGCAAGAGTAAAAAAGAAGCTCTACAAGATGGTAGTGAGACCTGCTGTGATGAACGGCTAAGCGATCATGGTGCTAACAGAAAGACAGGAGGCTGAGCTGGAAGTGGCAGGGCTGAATATGTTCAGATTTTTATTGGGAGTGATGAGGTGGGAAGAGATTAGAAATGAACACGTCAGAGGGACAGCTCAGGTTGAGCTGTGGGGGGACTGGAGCCTATCCCAGCTGTCATAGGGCAAGAGGCAGGGTGCGTTCTGGACGGGTCACCAACACAGAGAGACAGACAACAATTCACACCTATGGGCAATCACCAGTTAACCTCTTTGGTCTATGGAAGGAAGCTGGAGTACCTGGAGAAAAAGGTGAACTCCATATTGAAAGCTCAGATGGTGGTGTTGAACCTAGGCCCTTCTTGACGTGATGCAAAAGTGCTAACCACTGTGCCACCACGCTGCCCAAGTTGAGTTACAAATGAGCATTTGAGAAATGCAGAAAACTAAAAAAAATAATAAAGTTCCAATATTGAATCCATTTACATCCTTTTTTTCATGTTATACTATTTATACATTTTAAAATGACTAAATTACTATTGATAGAAAACGTATGATCTTAATTATATTATTTATTATGTTTTTTTAAATTTAATTTAAACAGTCATTTTATTTTTCAAGCAGTTTTTGTAAGTTTGTATTTATTTTCCCTCAACTCTTTTTCCATCGTTGTACTTTGAGAGGACGATGACGTCAGATATATAGCGGAGACGTAAGTGGGCGGGGGCAGAACGTTTCTGTTGACCAATGAGCGGCGCGTTATGCTGATGAGCTTGCGGGGGTCTGTGTGGTTAGCGGCGCTCCGGTGTAGCGGAGTAGAAAGCGGCGGACTGGAGTCAGACAGATTGCAGCGTGTTTCTCCGCGTACGAACCTCTGGATGGCTGGTTAACCGCACAGGAAGAAGAAACAGAAGACAAAACTCTTAGAAGTGCCTCCGGTTATTCCCATGTGCCGCTGTTTGTCGCGGTAAAACGGATATTTCTCACTTTTACTGGAGTTGGAGAGAAAAGCGGCAAGATGAAATACAAAGTAAGTGAAGCGGCGCGGGCTGGATTTGGTGCTACTTCTCAGTTTCTTGTGTTATAAAGCCGGATAATGACAACAGATCTGTCGCTGTCGGAGCTTTTCTGTTGGAGTCGACGTGGATGTGAAATCTCAAAGCTTCTGTATTCGTGGCGGTAATCACAACTTCTTTCAATTATTACATCCGGTTTTAATGAACTGGTTTTAAAAAAAGAACGAGAAACTGCTCTAATGAGATGCTGACACGTCCCTTTTTTTTTTTAAAATGTTTCTGGTGTGTGTGTGTGTGTGTGTGTGTGTGTGTGTGTGTGTGTGTGTGTGTGTGTAAATGTGCTGTAGAAGTGTGTAGCATCGCTTCATGACTGTAGGCTACGGTTTCCAGCACAGGGGCGTAAGGAGAGTAGAAATGCAGCCAAGTTTGTGCCCCCCATCAAATTAAAAAGCAAAGTCTCTTTAATTCTTTTTAATTAAAAGTCCAAAACCTAAAGATGTCACTTTATGACAAAGAAATGTCGATAAACTACTTATTGCAGGTGGTGTAACTATCAGATATTTGGTAATATTGTTTACAAAATGTAACCAAAAGAATATTTGATTATGGAAATGGTGTAAAACCTGGTCGTAAAAAGCCTTTGCGATTACCTGTAGCTATTCATTTAGAGAAGACTGATGGCAGTGGATGTACAGTGACATCACTTTGTTGTTTGGCTTTTCCAGTGAAAAAAAATCCTTGGAGATCAAAATGCTCAACTAACCAAAGGTTATTTCCACACCAGCTGAAAGCCCAGAGAGCTGTGCTCTAAATGTGGTATTTTACCCTGTTTTTGATACTGTGGTGGTTTTATGTTGGTGTTTTTTGTGGGGAGTTTGCTGTAATGTGGTTTAGGATGGAATAAAATCAGACCCGTTCTCACACGGTCAGAAATGACAAAATAATCAGAGCTTCCCATCAGTTTCGGAACCGCACTGATTAGTGGTGTTATTGATGCCTAATACAGTTATGGGTGTTTAAAAAGGGGTAGCCATCTCAATATCATCAGCTACAACCGCAGGTCTTTAGAGCAGGGGTTGTAGACAGTCAGAGGCTCTGACAGTGATGGATGCAACAGCTGGATGCCACTTCATCAGATCTCGGGAGGAAGCTTTGAATTTACTCTGGATGTGATTGAATTTTAGCACTGTTCCTTTGCTTCATGTTCTTGGGTCTGAGGTCCTCCTCATCCTGTTAGTCTATTGTGAGGGTTTGGAGGTTTCGAGTGCACTGGATTCAGTTTTTCACAGGCTGTTTTCTGAAGTGCAAAGTAGCTGTTTGCCTCAGTTTTGGCTGGGACTCTCCTGTGCTGTGAGAGTTGGCCTCTTTTCTTCAGTCTTCTGGTCACTCTTCAGCAGAGTTGTGACTGGAGGGTGTGCTCGCTGCATATCTGCGTCATGCTGACTGAGTCATTGTCCTGCCAAGTATACAGCTCACAGAGGCAAGGGTGATGGTTTGGGTGTGAGACCAGAGGATTTGACAGTGGGAAATGACTCTGAGCACGTCTCCATGGTCACTGTATTCACCCTGAACAATAAGACAGATCAGTGGATGCTAGTAAATATGATAAACACCACCATCTCAGGCTGTTATCAGCCTGTAGGGAGGATATCTGTGCAGTATACACACTCTGCTCTCTGACGTCTGACTCCTTTGTTTGTCACATTCAGGAGATAGCGAGAGCACAGAGATCATGTAGCCAATGCTCTTTGTTTACAATAAACATATCCACATTATGCAAGAGGAAAGGAGGCTGAGAAATCAGCCCCGGGCTCCGGTGAGGTGACACATTTCACGTCACAGCTGTGATTATCGAATTTCAGCCCGTCGCGGGTCCTCGTTTAAACTGTTAATGGTTTCAGAGCTCAATGCATCACATCCTGACAGCCATCCGATATTTACAGCTATATTAAGAACGCCCCTGTCCTCGCAGAGTAGTAATGTTTCAACACATGCTTAACAAGGGAGGTCGACCCCCCCCCCTGGGCTGGCACCCGGTCACGTGACCCGAGGTGAGGCGCTGCGGTCTGATCAGACGCCACCAGAGATGGTTTCCATCAGGTGTGAAAGGAAGGCCAGTTTTCCATAGGTCACCTAATGCGTATAATCCCCCTGATGATCTACACGGAGGCGGATCTCTTCCAGGAAAATGGAGGTCAAAGAAAGATGAGACATAAAGTAGTCTGAAGGGGACCTATTTTGCTTTCCCTTATTTTCTGTCACATCATTGCTCTTACAGTGGAAGATGGTTCTATTTTTAGTTTCACTTAATGAGGACAGTGTATGAACAAGTAATCCCTGTGAGCCTCTAAACGCTCAGTTTCAGACAGTTTTTCTGCTTTTGGCTCTGAATAATGTCACAGAGAGGGGATATTCCTATTATGGCCATCACAGGCACACAGCTCTGATTGTTAGCACGTAAGTCCCGCCCACCCGCAGTCCGAGCCCTCTGTTTGTGAGGGGCAGCCTATCAAAACAAAGTTGGCTTAAAGGGGGAGGGGCCAAAACAGCTTGTTTCCAGAAGAGGATGAAGTCAGGGGTGGCACCAAGGAGCCGTGTGAGATACATAAGGGTTATTTTGAACTGTGAATCATGTAAAGCTGATCAAAATAAGTCCACATTTGCTTATTGGTTTGGAGTTGCGTGACATATCCGTCTCACTTCTGTACGACAGGGACACGTAGCTTAGCTTAGCATAAAGACCAGAAACAGAAGGAAACTTCTAGCCAGGTAACAAAGATCAGATCCTTTTATTAAAGTTATGTGTATGATGGCTGAAATGAAAGATAATGTGCCAGTTACTCAGCCTTAGAGAAGCTAAGAGTTGGATTGCACATATGGAGAATGTGCAAGTCCAGCCACCCCAAAACTGTCTCTTTAAAGTATCGTGACACAGCTTTAAACACCCAGAGACTTCCACAACCTTCCAGCTCATTCCTTTGTAGCTGATGTAACCATTGTAGAAATAGCTCCACAACCACAGTGAAGAATGATTAGGTGAAGCCATACTCCGGCCAAAATGTGCCTGTTTTTTTTAAATAGTGTTTGCATTTTTCTTTTTTTTTTTTAATGGGTTCAGGTTCCTGGCAGGGAGCCAGCAGCGAAGGGAGCTGGAGGAGAGCACAGCAGACATTGTTCTGAGAGCGAGGAGGAGGATCTGTGATGCTGAAAGGGCCTGCAGAAAATGAAAAGGAGAGGAAGTTGTGGGGGGAACGAGAGGGCAAACACAGTTGGCTGTATTGCCGGGTCGAGGTGCGGTGGGGGGTGGGGGGGTGGGGGTTGGGAGGTCAAGGAGCGCCCCGTGAGAATGAGCGCATTCCAGGCGATCGTGCATGGGAAGGTTGTTCAGAGGATGCACACGATTGTTTCAAGGTGGCCCTTTACATTGATAATGAGCCTTACAGCGGGGGTTCTTTTCTTTTCCCAGCTTGTTTGCTTATGCAGGGGGTGGCATTGTGTAGCCCTTCCAGAAAGAGACATTTGTTTCTCCTGAAAGAAATTCCTTCAGAGGAACCCAGTGCCCCTTTCAGGAAAACTCTGCAATTTATACACACTTGAGCATTTTTCCACATTGTCTTTTCCAATCTGAACTTCCTAACTTCAAGCTATTTATTATTCTCCTGCCTGCTCAGAAGTCAGCTATTACCCCACAGTGACATCTAGCTTTTGTAGCCTGTTTATGTGCACGATGTCCAGACCCGACTTCGCTCCTGTGGAAGATTTTCAGAGTGTGAAGAGTTTCTCCCCCAGCATCATTGAATAGCACCCACCCCCCCGCCCCTGTGCTCTTCCACCGTGAGCCAGCCATTAACATTTGAAAACAGCCAGTGGGGAGACAGACTACAATGTGGGCTCATTTGAGAGAGACAGAGTTACCAGCAATGCAAAGAAGCATTTCCATGGTCGAGCTCCCCCTTTCGTCCCTCGAGGAATGCCAAATATTTTGCAGGGTCATCCTTCAGGATCTAGCGGGCTCCTGTCAGCTCGGTTCAGCTCCACGGAGAGTCTGTTTAATACCACTGAGCTGACCTATGTGTGCTTTGGAAATGTGTAGGGTAGAGGCAAAGATCCTCTAGCAGGCTGACAGTGCTGTAGTTAAGCATTTTAAGGCAATTTGTCTCCAGTCACAGGTTTAGTTTATCTTTGTGTCAAAGCTGAGCAGCTTTTGGACAGTTGTTTTTTTTTTGGGGGGGGGGGGGGCAGTTTGAAGGTGCTGTTGTATACAGAGTAAAAAGATACCAAACATGGCCGAAGGTTTTCTATAATGAGGTCACGGTGTGTGTACATGTCAGACTGTTCCGACCACTCAATTTGAGGCAGTTTTTTTGTGTTTTTGCTAAGTATAATGTCAGATATAGGCGATATCCCCAGTATAGCCAGGTAAACTGCAGAGGGGCAGCCAATCAGAAGAGAGCTTAAATGGCTTGTTTCAGAGAGTGTGTGACCTCAGGGGCTATCCCATGGTGCAATATAAGATAAGGATTATTTTCATGCATGAATCATGCAAATCGACTCTTAATAAGGTGGTGAAAGGAGCCTTTTAAGACCTCTTAAACCGCTCCCTCCTCCTCCTTTCTAAATCTGTTACTCATTCATTTCCACACAACCATGTTTTTCACTTGTTTTGTCATTTTCAGCATTTTCCTTTAAACAACTTTCGGAGAGCAGGCTCACTGTAGATGAACACAGGATTTCTCTCTGAGCTTCCCATAATTTGGGTTTAAAGTTAGTTAAAGCTGTTTGACATTTCATAAGCCAAATGACCTGTTAAAAAAAAGTCAAAACTTTAATTAAAGGCAGTAAAGTGTTAAAAGGGCCTTCTGACCCTTTTATCTCAGATGTCCTTCATGTTTCATAGGGGATAGATGTCAGCCTCTGTTGTTGGGCCCGTTGTGTGTGTGTGTATGAGATCTTTGTGTGGCGTGAAATCGAAGGGACATTGGAGTGAATCTTCATCTCATTGGCTGTTCCCATATGTAAAACCAATCAATGTGGCCCTGCAGAGATACCCTGAAACATATTTCACATGTCGGCTAATGCCCCCTGGAGGGATTAGCGCTCATCTCTGGGGGTTACCATGATGCACTCGCGTACCCTCGTTTGGCACCAGCACCGAGCTTGGAAGTAATCCACAACTCTCGTTTGCCAAAACTGAGCGTTTGCTGGCTGGAGGCCCCGTGAATACCATCCGTACTGCTGTTTATGAGTGTTGCTGGTGCTTCTCGACCCATTTAAGTGCAGTAAATTATGCTTTCGGGTCAAAGGTTGGTGTCGAGCTCGCAGTTATTGACTGCTTCGCTCTGGCTCTGAGCCAGGCTGACGCTTGAAAACGAGGAGCAGTTTCTTCTGCAGTGTGAAGGCAGGACACGCTGTTGCTCCTCGTTCACAGAATTTAATACACTTTTAAGAGAATATCTCCAGTTTCACGTCTAATTATAGGTTAGGCTCCAGGACCACAGCGAGCGCGAGTCCAAGATGTGACGAGATAAGCCGAGGTCGGTCGTAACCTGGATCTCTTTGGGTTCTGCAGAAAGCGCTGCAGGCTAAGGGGTGGGCCAGAAACACCGGAGATGTCAGGTTACCTTATAGTTTGTATGACAGTGAAACAAAAACAAACAAAAAAAAATGACAGAATGAGGAGGAGCTGCAGGATAACAGTCATTTTACCCAAGATGTTCTATAAATCAAATCATTTCCTGTGACCTGGTTGACAGTGTTGCACTTCAGTCCTGCCCATGTTGTATTTCATCATGATTTTTACTGCTACAAATTACTGTAAGTGCATTCAAAGTAAACAGATTCGTAGAAGTACTGCCAAAGGAATGAGCAGACCGCAGCACAGTAACAAAACATAACTTAACTTAACTTAAGACATACAAACAGGATGGGGCCATTTTCACTTCAATAACAGAAACCTCGATGCCCACAAGTGTTAAACCTGCATTAAGTGATTTTTTTTTTAGCTATTTTAGGCAGCAGGAAACGTCTAATAGGCTGAACACTCAACATCATTCTCCATCTTATAGTCAAATGTCTCTGGACCTGATGAGCTGAAACTAAATATTTGTACAGGAAACAGCCGTCCGGTGCTGCTAAAACAACTCAGTGAAGTAGCTTTATAGTCAGTGCTAGGGAAGTTCCTGGTGACTAATTTCATAGTCGACTAAATAAGGGGAAAAAAATTTGACTAACCGACTAGTCTAAAACTAAGAAACACTCAGATATCAAATTAAGTGTTATGCCTGTTTAATGAACAATGTCAAGAGCTGTCTAAACAAAGGCCTTTGAAACATTAATCGCACTTTAAATGCTGCTTAACTTTGCGGCGCAGCGCATTATGAACACTGCACGCTGTCCTCCAAACAACGATGAATAAAAACATAAAATCAATTGATATAAATGAAAACATGTTACTGCAAGTGAGGTCCACGCATCACTGAATATGAGAAAATAACATCCAAAAAAAAACGAATAAATTGCGACTGAAAAGTGTGGCGCATTGTGCCGCGCATTATGAACGATGCATGTCGTTCTACATTTCATGACAATACAAACATCCATCCATTATCTTCCTCCTATCCGGGGCGGCATCAGTGGAGCCCAGACCTCCCTCTCGTCCAGCCTCCTCCTCCAGTTTACCCCTGATTCAGACTTCAGCTGCTACGACTTAAGTGGCCGATGTTGTTGCAGCGTGTATACCTGTTCAGGTGCCTTTCGGTCGTGTCCCGGTGGTTTACATGCAGTGTCGGCTGACAGAAACATAAAATGTAGTCAAATTATAAAAATATTTCGAGCTCTGCTCCACAGTTAGAGTAGAACTACAGCTAGCCCTGCGAGTGCCGTTATCTTAATCACTGTGCGAGTCATCGCCTGACATTCATCATTAAAAAAAAGCCTGATTATTGATTATGAAGTGCGGTTTGATAGACACCTTATAAAGTGAAGCGAAGCTGAAATTTTCCAGGGGAAGGCCATGATTGTGACACAGCTTTAATCATTCTGCCTGAACAAATCTCAGCTGTCAAACTGAGATGTTTTTTGGGCATCTGAGGTTTGTTGGAGCCTGCAGCGTGGTTAGGTGGCAGCACGGCGCATCACATCCTGCCGAAGAGGCAGCTGCCACGCTGTTGCTGTTTATATTTCAGGGTGTGGAGAGTTCCTCGCAGCTCGTGAATCACAAACGAAGGAGAAGGTGCACGGGGGGTCGTATTTACTCTAGGAATACAATAGTCCTTTTTATGCAGCACTTGGCAGGTTGAATTTACCCCTCTTTCCACATCTTTCTGGCTGAATGCAAGTCTTTATACAAGAAATATGAGTGTTTACAATTAGTCACAAAAAAACTCCTCTGAAACAGTTTGTTCCACAAAACTAAAATAAGCTATCGATTGATTGCAGGCAGCTACAGCTCCCAGATCCACTGTATAACTGTGTCGTAACCATGTATTGATTTACGCTCGCTTGCATAAGATATCAATCATTGTGAAGCTGCAGGGAACGCGCTGGGTCACGTTCCCCCTGTGTGCTGGCTTTAAATGACACGGGCCTTTTTCAACAGGACTTTCTCAGAAATAGACGAGGTGAGGTTTCACCAAGGCTGCTGTGTAATTATGTTAATACAAGGCCACTGGCAGGGCTTAGGAGGAGGCTGTAATCAGAGGGTCAACCTTCCTGAAAACTGTCCAAATGAAGAAATTACCATGTACTCTGAGCTCTGAACCGCTTCCCATGAGCCCTTCCTACCCAGAACCCTTCACACGGCCCATTTATTTGAACTGGCTCTCACCCGCAGCAGGCCGCACTCTGAGGAACGGCTCGTAAAAGTCATCAGGTCCTCATTACCGTCATTACTATAATTATTTTCTATATTTAACCATGCGAAATGAGGCCAAATGAGTGCGTACGAACCACCCCGGGACACGTGTTACAGTGGTACGGCCCCAATTGTCGCTCCAGTGTTCTCACAGTGAGAGCGTACCATTTTTTTGGGAGCAGGTTGTTTTGTTTGGGCTGAAAATGTCCCCGTCTCTTTGAAAGCCAGGGCGCTCTCATTGCTGTGGGGATGCGGGTTTCTTCTATGTGGTGGGACTGCGGCAGAAGGGGAATTCAAGTATTTGTGAGCTTGTTTAGCCAAAGCCACCTTCATTATTATTAGATTGATGTGTACCACGGAGAGGCAGAGCCAAAGCCACCCAGAGAGCTCTTACTGAAAGCAAAGGTGGGGCCCTTTTCAGCAAGTGGTGAAGTTACGTAAGGTTTTTTTTTTTTTTTTCTTTTAATTTCGGGAAAGGTCAGAACAGGCTCGCAAATGATCTGACGTTTAAACTGCTTGTGTTCAGTGAAGATGCTGTTGGGAGGGGGAGCCTTGGTGATGTACAGGTTTGAGTCAGAAGAGGACAGACTGGGCAAAACTGGACAGACTAATAAAAACAAACCAGACGGGAAGGAGCGCTGTTTTAGAGCCAGATGTTGGAAAGGACAAGTAAACGAGACCTGGAAGACCCCAGAGGGAAAAAAGAAATAAATACATGTGTGGAAATATAACAGCCACAACATTAAAATCTCCTCCATGTGACGAGAAAGACATCAATCATCTCATTATAACACAAGGATCTGCTGGGAAACCTGTGTACACATTGTCTCCACACACCTAAGCACACCCGCCTTTGCATTGACACTCCCTGATGGCAGTGGTCTCCCACTCCACGGCACTGCACCTCAGCGCACTTATAAAACTCAAATCCAAGGCACTGATCTGGCCTCTTAAGGCCCCAGATCCCAGTGTGAGTCAGCACTGCCAATGTGCCGGAGCAAGTCCGATACATGGAGGCCTGATACGACTTACAGGAGCTAACGACAGCTGCTAACATCTTGGTGTATGATACCAGAGGTCCTGCGTCTTTGCCCGGACAGGTTAAAGCTATTTAGGCAGTGTTAAATGGACCTACACTGTACTAAGGTGGTTTTAATCTTAGGCTAATTAGCCTTTGTCCTTAGGTTTAGTCTTTTGATAAAAATATTTTAGACACATTTTAATGTTGTTTAATTTTTGCTGGTTTTAGTATCTTTCTTTTGTTGGTTCTGCTGTGGTAATGCAGTAGCAACTACTTTCAGTTCTTGAGTCCAGACCAGCATCTCATTCAGAAGAGGATTCACTCAGTAAAATACTGTTTCATTCCAGTTTGTCAGCAAGATTTGACGTGATGCACCAGAGCGAGGGTCGTGAAACTCAGTCAAGAGGTGGAGTGTGGGTCGAAAGAAGAACCCGTAAATTTTTGGTGTGGCTTAGATCACTTCCTCGAAATTGTGAAACAGGATGTTAGCCCTGAGTGACTTCTTGTTTACTGTCTCGCTTTAGCTAAATATACCCTAAGGAGGTGGACAGCATGAATAAAAAGGATCTTTCTTTAGTGCACAACTAGAGGATGTCATATCTGGAACTGGTAAACCCAGGCACACAGCTCTGAAGCTCCATCCATTAGCTGTTAAAACCTTCTGTTTGTAAGGGGCAGCCAATCAGAAAACAGCTAGAGCAGCTTGTTTCAGACAGGATTATCTGAAGGGCTGCACCCAGTGTAAGATAAATAAGGATTATTTTAAACTGATGATTCACAGTTTTAATTAGTTCCTGTTAAGCTACTATCCAAGAATAAAAAACAATGAGGTTGCAGTTAGTGCAGTAGCTCCACTTTAAGTCTCATCAGTATAGACTGTATCTATTAGATCTGAAATGTAGTGAATATGGAAATGCACTGATACATCCAAGTCACTGTGTATTTCAAGAAGATTTGAGGTCACGGCAATAGGAAGCAGCTGAATGCTTCTCGCCTCACTCAGTGATAACACAACTTCCTGGAAGCTCACACTCATGTGTGGATGCAGCAGAAGCAGCACTCCCTGACACAAGGCGAGCACATGTGTTTACAGGAGGATCAGTGGCGAGTGATGGAGTCACCGCACTGTGGCTAAGTGCTGTTTATGGTGCCCAGTTTAATAGTCGGTTTCACCTGCTCTGGGTGAAGACCAAAACACGACTCTTCCCCCTTCTGCATCACTTCAAAAAGGGCCTGCGTGTAGCTGTCAGCCATTACAGCCAACAGCCTGTTTGTTTAGTATGATTAAAGGTCATGTTTGGTGTCTCACATGACCCTTCACACTCTCAATACCACACTTGAAATCTGCTGTGGTTCATTGTTTTCCAGCTGAGATGTTCTAAAACTGTTCCTGATTTATATTCAGCATATGCTCGCGCACAAGCTGAGGTCCACCAGTATCAAGAAAACTACAGTGTGAATGACTGTGTGAAAAGGTGTCAGACTGTTTCCTTATAGACTCTGGTGCCGTTTACACGAGACCGTTTTCATTTTGAAACGGTGTCGTTTTGATGCGTTTCGGCCTTGCGTTTACACGACAACGGTGTCGTTTTGATGCGTTTCGCCCTTCTGTTTACACGACAACAGAGTGAAAACGATGTGTTTCAGAAACGGGGTCCAGAGTGGAGCGTTTCAGAAACGCACCGGCTTGCGTTTTCGTGTAAACACTTGAAACCGGGGTGATTTGAAAACGCTCGACTCGCACATGCGCACTATGGTTGCGACGGCCAGTTTTTCGCGCACGCGCAAACTGATAAACAGTACTCGCGGATTCACGAGTGCTTCTTATGCTTTTCCTGTGTTTTTACCGTTTTGTAATTCAGCGTTGTGTGCAGCAGCGATCCAACCTCATCATCGGTCCACACAAAACCTCTCACATTGGCCGTTTTGTAAGTAATGAACAATTTGCCGCACTACCTACTGTGTCACTCCACGCATGCGCGTCTTGCGTAAACAAACTGCAAAGAGAAAACCAACGCCAACTTGTGGCCTGGCATGGGAACTACATCGTTTTCATCGTTTCACATGTCCTCGTGTAAACGCGGATCGTTTCTGAAACGCCATCGTGTAAACGAAAGGCTGAAACGCATCAAAACGACACCGTTTCCAGTGAAAACGGCTTCGTGTAAACGGCACCCAGGCTCACCCCAGCAGATTATATAGTTGTGCTTTTTTTTTTTCCTTCCCCAGAATCAGTGATGTCAGACTTCTACAGAAGTCCAGATGTGAGAGTTTACTCACAGCCTCCACTGATCACTGCAGTCATTTAAATGCAAATGTTTGCAATGCTTATCAGTGCAGTAGTAATCCTGTTCAGCCTCCGGGAGTTGGCGGTAATATTGTGATTGTGGTAGCACCTGCTATTTTACTGACTTTACCTTCACTCCCTCACAAACCTCTGCGTGAGTGGAGTGGTCATCCAGGAGGACTATCCCCCCTTAAGATTGTATTACTTTAAGCCTTGATACCATTTAAATCATACTATAACACACAAACTTGTGTCAGTGAACTCCTCTTGCTTGATCAGGAGTTGAACAATCAAACTTGGCGCACAGGTACCGCTTAAGCGGCGTCCACACTGGAAGCGATCCGATGTGTGCATCGTTTTTGGAGCCGATGGGTGGCTGCTCGCAGATGCTGAGACAAGTTTATCTTTGGTTTTCCCCACTTCACACCGCCAGCGGTTATTCAGCGTGTAGTTGCTTTAAATCGCTTTCTATGGTCTTTGGTTGCCACGTTGCTGTGAAGGTTCTTATCTATATCAGATATTATAGTATCATCATCTTACCTAGCAACCACCAACCTGTAGGCTAAAAGGATCAATTTGGAGCATTTTTGCACCTATTGTGTGTGCATTGTGTCACGACGGTAGCATCTGATTTATATCCACAAATCTTGAATATTGGGATATGTATGACATATAATGATGCCATCATGTTGCCTGGCAGCCACCCAACAGATTAAAATGACATTTACACACACATGGGCTTGGGTGTTACTTTTTTGCTAATGATAATTAACCACCAGTACAGATGTCACAAAGAGGGGAATCAGCCGCAGAGACCAAAGCTGTTTCTGGTAGCAGGCTGTAAACATGTTTATTTCTGCTGTAAAGTTGGACATTTTATTACGGGAGTCTGTGGGACTGACCTTTGGAGCCAGGCTCGAGTGCCCACTGGAGGAACTGCACTTAACCACATTTCTTTGTTGGGTTAATTTTTAAGCCCTGATAGTTACTGCTTGGCTTACAAAATTAAAGTCACAGAGACTTGCGGTGAACTGTGTTTTTGATCTGCTAAAGATCGCCCAGAGCATTACGCTGGGGTTCCTTTATGTCCACAGATTAGTATAAAATCTGCACTGAGGCTTCATTAAAGTGTGTATGAACTACAAAAGGCAGCTGAGTGTGGTTTAGAGCACAGATGACAGTTCCTGTTGCACATTTTCTTCCACCGGCTTACATCTCTGCAGACTGAAATTGTTGGGTGTGCTCATGCTGGTGGTTTTCAGTACCTTTTTTCACATGAAGGCACTGCTTGGTTTTTGGTTGTGTGCACACGTGGTCGGCGAAGCAGGCGCTTTCATTTCAGCAGCCAGTCTCAGTGATCACTAATTAGCAGAGACAAAGGAGCATGATGTGTGCCATTCTGTCTGCCGGGTGATTTAATTTCTCCTCTGAGCATCGCACACAAAGCAGTCAACCACAGCAGCACAACCGGACTCGTGCAAGAGCAGACGTGAACTATAGTTCTGCATCTAGCTGGAGACTTTACGTCAAAAAGAGCTGATCAGATCATGAAACAGCAGCCTTAGCCTGCTGTTACCAACAGAGCAGATGCTACCCACAAAAACCACAAATGGCCTATATTAGCTTTTCTGCAGAAGCATGTTTTTTTTTTTTTAACTGGCACACAGTTCTGGTCCTGCATGTTAGCTGTGCAGCATTTAAACTGCAGTAAATAGATGTACAATGTTCACAATACCAGAATTTGCTTGCAGATATTCACGATTCTCAAACATCAGCTCAAGTCAGTGTGTTTTAGCAAGCTGTGTAGCTTTATTTTAGACCTGGACCAAGCACAACTTTATGGACTCTGGACTTTCAGCTGTAATAAAACAGTAGATATTCAGCACTCTGAAGTGGTTATATTGTTGTATCGGCTTGTCTTTGTGTCCAGATGTCCTCATTATGGAACTCTGGGATTTATTCCTTTTGTATGGCTATTATAGAGGACCAAAGTAACGAGGAAATCCATGCTTTCACTTATTTACTTATTACGTATTTTCTGTCATTTATTCACTGGTAGAATCACAGGTGTTATAATAAAAATGGCCAAAGGTCAATGCATGAGCAGACAATCCCTGTGAGCCTAAAACGCAGGTCCCAAACTGCCATGTTTGTGCTCACAGGAGCCCCACCCACCTGCTGATCTCGCCTCTTGTTTGTGAGGGGCAGCCAATCAGAAGACGGCTGGCTTAAAAGGAGGATGAAAAAAACGAGAGATTTTTTTTGTTTGTTTTTTCAGACAGAGGCTGAACTGTGGAGTAAATACGCATTATTTTGAACTGTGACTCATACAAAGCTCCTCTAGTAGAGTCCAAGAATAAAAATAAAGAGCTGGAAATGAGCGTGATAGGCGCCTCTTTTTCAGAGATGTAAAACAGGATAGCAGCATACAATTCTTTAATACTAAATTAGGCAATTTTCTCAATTAACTGCTGAATTTAAGACTTTTGTCTTAATATTAGTCAAACCCCGCAGGTTTTTATTTTAATAAAAAGCCTAACAGAAAGAATAAACAAACACTCGGAGGTGTAACTACAGTGTATCTAACAATAATCTAAAGCTCCACTTTAAAACCTCATATATTCAAACTTTAACTGGAGCAGTAATCAGCATTTTGTTTCCTCGTGAATGACTCTGCCAGCTTTGATCAAATTATTGTGGTGAGCAAACGTCTAGGTCTGCTCCCATTGGGCGGCATTGACCTTCAGGGGTCATGCTCCAACTCGCCGCAGCAGCTAGTTAGGTGGCAGTGCGTGACCGTGAGGCTGTGATTGTGCGATGGGTGTTGCTGGCTAATGCCCCTGAGATACTGTGACAATAGCCAGGGAGACCCACCCCACAGAGAGAGATAACGATGTTACTAGCAGCGAGTTTCACATGGGAACTGCTTGAATCAGGCCGGTAGGAAAGAGAGAGGCCAAAGAAGGTTCAAGAAAGCCTCAAACTGGAAGCAGCTGCAAAGCAGGCTTCCTTATTCTCACACAGAAACGATGAAGGGCAGGGAGCTGAAAAAAAAAAAAAAGGTAGAGGAGAGATGAGCAAAACTGAGCGGCAGCTCCGTTTGGCTGCTCAAAGTCACAGTTTTTAATATAAATGTGCATGTAGTCCAAATAGAAATACAATTTTATCCTCCGCTCAGCTTGTTTCATCTGATGTAAATGTAATCAGGCCCAGAAAGATTATAACTGATGATGACTTAGAGGCAGCCGGAGCTGCTTCACTGCTGCTGTGCCTCTGGTGGTTATTCAATACATATTTTTCATTTTATTGCTTAAGAAGAGTCATAACTGAACAAATAAAAAGCCTGTTGCTTCTTCTTACTGAGTTTATAAGCCCCTGACTGGTGAAGAGTATCAGAGTCAAGACGCTGAAATTATGTCATTACATTCATGAACTGATGATGGTTTGATATTTTGAGCTTTATTAAATGTTAACGACGTTCACTAATTGTATTCATCGACCTTGCACGGGCTGTTGTTGCGCTGGGAAGCTCCCAGGATTTAAAGTTGTGAGCATCAGGCAGATGAAAAGGACCATTCATGCTCAGTTTAACTCTTTCCCTGGTTGAATAAAGGCTAAAAGAAAAAAGACTGAGGCAATTAGTCTTAAATACCCCTCTCAGGCAGAGCGGCACGCTCCAGGGCTTTTCCTATCTCCAGAATCTGTGGTTTTGAGTCATTATCCCTCAGCCCTCAGTAGACCCTTAGATAGCTGTGCCCTGAAGCAGGGGGCGAGCCGAGAAAATCCCATCAAGTTCAGATTTGGTTTGAAAGACATCTGGTGTGGAGCTGCAGACCAATGGCAGCGCAGCAAGTTCACCAGCATGTCATTCACTGAAGTGTTTAAAACCTGGCGTGGCAAATGGTAACAATGTTAGGAATAATTTTGATGTTTCTGATTTAAAAAAAAAAAAGGACATTAAAACTGCTCTCATGATTGTTGCTGGAGCTAATTAATTCAGCTCCCCCTGAAGCCACTGCGTAATATCTTTCATTAATCCATACAAACCTTTGGAATAAGAGTGTGGGTTTATGGGTAGTTATGTGCCAGGTGAATGTTTTCTTTTTTTGGCCTGGCATTGTGTCCCGCAGATAACCCCTTGTAAAACCACCACTGTTGTTTTTCCACTCCAACCTGACAAACAGCACGCAGCAGGAGCTAACAGCTGCCATCACCACATGCTTGTTGTGTTATAATTGGCACGTATCTAAACGCAGTCTGACCTTTGCCCCCTGCAGAACCTGATGGCCAAAGCATTGTACGACAACGTGCCGGAGTCCCCCGAGGAGCTGGCCTTCCGGAAGGGGGACATCCTGACCGTCATTGAGCAGAACACGGGCGGCCTGGAGGGCTGGTGGCTCTGCTCCCTGCACGGCCGCCAGGGGATCGCCCCCGGGAACCGCCTGAAGCTGCTGATCGGACCCATGTTTGAGGCTCAGTCGTCAGGCGCCACCGCCGCCAACCCATCTCCTTCTCAGAGTTATCAGCAGAAGGCCGCCTCGGGGGCTCAGGGCCTCTACCAGGTGCCTCCGTCCCTCCAGAGCCCACAACAGCAAAGTCAGCAGAGCATCTACCAGGTCCCTCCAAGGAGTACTCTAGCATCTGATAGCACACCAAGCAAGGTGAGACAAATATAAGCAGTTAATCTGTCAATTCATTTATTTTTGGGATTAACTCAGACTAGGGAAATAACTGTGGCGTGAAACCATCTGCAGGTTAGACCAGCTGATTTCACTGAGTGCTCCTTTAAAGCAAAGGTGAGGGACTCATCAGTGAAACTACCTGCTGAGGTGATTAGATGGAAAGAAAATCTTTGGCAAAATGATTATTATTAAGCCTTACATTTTTCTCTAATGGTTTTTCATTGTGTTTTGAATTTAAATGCAGTGTTACATACTTTCATCTGTAGCAGTAGGTTACACATTAATATTTATGAGATACAGCAGCAGAAAAATAGAAAATAACAAAATGGAGCGGGTTTAGAGTAATAGAAAATGGAGACTGCTCTGTTCCTTGACCTCTGGAGATAGAGATTTGGGATCACAGCGGATTTCCAGCGTAACATCAGCTCTGGCGGGTTTCGCCCGAGCTGGCGAGCGTGGGAATTAGATGTGATGGGAAACGGCGTTTGCGCATTTACACCGTGACCCGTCTGCCTCGGCTCTCATCGGCGCGAGGGCGCGCGCAGAAAGCAGAAAGGCCAAAGAGGAGATTGCAGCTCTGCCATGCGAAATGTGTGCAGGGTGTGCCGCGCCTGGCGCTCACCACAGAGCAGGGTAGTGTTTTTTTGTGCACGGCTCCCATTTGGCTTTATTCCTATATTGGCACACCGTGCGCAGCAGAGCCAGTCTAACCCGCAGAAAGGCAGTGAAAATGGAGAGAAGTTGTGGAAAAGAAAACAGTGCAGAGCTGTTTTTTGGATTTTGGTGGAGCCCAGCTGCATTTAAATGCTTTAAACATGGTCACTGGCAAAGCCGCTGCACTTGGTCATTTACAGTATAGTTATATATACAATTCTCCAAACAGCTTATCCATGTGGTCACTGTTTTATGGCCTAGATCATATATAATCTGAAGTGTATACATCTTAATTTGCCTCCTAAAAAAAACATATTACATCATTTTGTCATATTTAATAGTTCTTAGTCACCTGGCTATCAGTTTAAGCATTTGTGTTTCAGCTAATGCCTCAAATCCTTGTGTGTAACCCGTTTGGAAACTGGTCATTTATTCAATAACTTCCTGTGTGTGTGTGTGTGTGTGTGTGTGTGTGTGTGTGTGTGTGTGTGTGTGTGTGTGTGTGTGCGCGTGCGTGTGTGTGCGCGTGCGTGTGTGTGTGTGTGCGTGTGTGTGTGTGTACCGACCTGTTGCTTCTTGTAGCTAAAATTAGCTGAAGCTAGATATGTTTAACTACCATAAGAAACTGCATATGTGTTAGCGCATTAGCAATCAGCTTTAGCTCATATTACAGTGAGCATGTGTATGCAGGAAATACTAGCAAACAGAGCTAACACAGCTAATGTGAGCTACAGTGAGTCTCTGTTATCACATTCACTTATCGTGGGTAATGTTTGGTAATATCAGTGACCGTAAGCCACTAAAAATAGGAAATTGTAGTTTCCACAAGTGACTGGGCTTTAATTTAATGGTAAGTAATGACAGCTCATGTTAGCTAACATTATTGACCATAACTACTAGATATAGCAAACAATAACTGCCAGACAAGGTAATGCCTAACACTGGATGACTAGTTGTTGACACGTTAGCTGGTGAGCATATTCTGAATAATCATCTTTTCTTACTCTTAAAATGACAATAATAATTCAGTGACACCCAAAACTAGTGACTGAACTCTTAAAGTCATCAGGAAGGTGTTTACTGAATCTGAGGGCCAGTCTCCAGAGGCTCCGCCCCCTCTGGTTTAAACGCAGGTTTAAGTCACTTCCTCACTGGATTCACTGTTTAGACATGGAAGCTATGCCCATCCTTTATACTGATGTTAGCAAATGAAGCTGCATCCACACTAGGGCTGCAACGATTAGTCAACATTGTCGACAATAATCAACAATAAAAATAGCTGATGACGAATCTAATTGTCATTAATAGTTGTTTTTTATTACTGATCTTTTTTTTTTAATGGAGCGAGACATCTTCCTGTCCATCTATCTCTGGCGAGCTTCACACATGCACAATAGCATTCAGCTGTGATTCATAATCCGATTAGTTGACTAATCGTTTCAATAGTCGATGACTAATCGACTATCGAAATAGTCATTAGTTGCAGCCCTAATCCACACTGGGTGTAATTCGCTCATCCATTCGCTCAGGTTGCCTAGGTAAACCTCTAAAGTATTCATTACCTGGTCACATGTCAATCAACGGTATCCTGTGCTGTCATTGGTGGTCACTTCAGTCGCTTGCAAATTTCCCAAACATGGGCTAATAAATAAATCTTATTTTATATGTCTGCAGGTACTGATACTACTGAGCTAAAGCCTTTGTTTCTTCTTTACCTGCTCTTGTTTTACACTACCAGACGTCCCTTAGTCTTGATTTAAATGCATTAAACAAGGGTGAGCGGTTAGCATGTCATTACCTCATTACACATGGAAGTCACTGGCAGGTGTGCGCTAAAATATGAGGGGAGGAAATTTCCCAGGTTATTCAACCGTTTAACTAGTACGAGCACCTCGTACCAGCTCTTCCCTTCAGGAGGTGGATGGTAATTACATGCTGAATGAGCTTTTGATATCCTGAGGCTTTTTTTTTTTAAATAAATCAGCCCCAGCCATCGCAGAAATGAGCTAAGGTGTTCATTTTAGTGGGTAAACAGGCAGCAGGCGCCAGGGGCTTAGAGGACTTACTGTGATTCACCGCACAGGAGCTGCTGTGATAAAGTCAGTCGGAGGCAGGGGGGCCGAGGGGAGAGACCTGTCAGTCATGACACACACACACACACACACACACACACAGCAGTAGTAGTAGCCTGTCAACCAACACCTCTCTTTTTCCATAACTGGCTGCAAGGCTTAGCTGAGGTGCGGTATTAAAAAGGCTTTGCGATAACATGGAAAATGAAATATGCTTCTAATGAGAGTGCATTTCTGTGCCGTAATCGTGTTATTGGAGAGATTATATTAAGTCTCGGACGCTCGACTGGCCCTCCAATTTGCGGTTATCAAAGTGCTGCGATTTTCGGCGGTTGTTCCCGTTTGTTGAATAGAAAGGTTTCGACCGTGTGCACGTCTGCGTGCCGGTGCGTCCTGACAAAGCCCTGCTGTTTTCCAGCGCTGGGACAGAAGCACCATTGGCCTCTGTGGCCACAGACTGTTCTGTTAGAGCCAATACTGCCAGTGAAACGGCAAGAAAAAGGAGAGGCATTGTTGGTTCATGCATAGCAATTAGCTTTCCGAGGTTTAAGGAGAAGCGCTTCCAAAGCTCGAATAGACACGAAACTCTCCTGATTAAGAAGAATGTGCCTTTTTTTGCCATCACGGTGGCCGTTTTCACCATAAAATTTTTTTATTTCAACCAGCTAGTGACCAATTAGCGTGATGCTCCATCTACAGCCATGTAAAAATAGCATTAGTCTTTTAAACAGTTCTTTTAAAACCAAAATACTTTAATTATATTGTTTTTATTGAAGTTATTAAGACGTTACTCTATTGTTTAGCCTGGTTTAAATGAATTTTATTAAGCAGAGGTCCTGTTTTGAAGCCAAAACTCTAAATTTGCTTTCACTCTGACTGTAGAAAGTAGCTAAGCCTCAGTATTCATTATGCCCAAGTGATAGAAAAACATCATCAAAGCTAAATTAAAGTGAAGGCTGTAATACAAACTCATCCCGAGTCAAACGGCGTGTACCACACGGTTCAAACGTCAGAGTATTTATGGAAATATTTGATGCTGATGTGAAATCCAAGCGCCGACCTTCGCCCTTAAAAAAGCAGCAAACGCAGGCTTGTTTACTACAGCCTGTCGGTGTTGATGACAGGCCGGGCGCACTGACTCACGCTGCATGTCGTTTCAGCAGCAGCCGTTTTCTTGTTGTCGTGTGCAAACATGCATTTGGTTTCCCAAATGGTTATTGAGACTGATGCCGGCTTCCTAGACTGATAATCCCTGCTCGTATTACTCCAAAGCCGTCATCCCGTCCTGCAGAGAGCCCCTTCCCCCTCGTATGTCATGAATGTGTCCTCGGGGTTTGCATGCCAGCTCTGCAGTGCAAATCCAGATTGGCGACTGGTTGTTTTCCCCTTCATGTGGTGTGGGGCTCTGGTATATAAAGGCACACTGAGGTTTGGCGCTCGCTGCCACTCTGGCTGTTTGATTTGATGCTGCAGCCTTGTCCTTGGATGACCCTCCAGGGAGGGTGAGCTCCACAGCTGCTCCCCCCCCCCAAAATCCCTTCATGGCCTTCAAGCCAGGACCGTTGTGGGATGGATGCCTGGAGCTCTCGGCCACACAAAGAGCCTCCTCACATGGAAGCCAGGAACAGCTTTTTATCATCTGGCTCCCAGAGGCCCATGTTTCATCTCAACCTTGATTTCCTCCCCTCTTCTTCTTCTCCATCTTTGAAAGGTGTGTCTGTTCTCAGCCCCGTCACTTTTCTGCTGCCCCCTCTGCCTCAGGCGCTGAGGTCACGCTGCTCAAAAATGGGCTAGGTTCGGAGTTCAAATATCTGCTCTTATCTGCTCCTTCCAGACGGCCTTTTCATTCCTCCCTTCCTGAATCCTGCTCCTTGTACGGGCATTTCCTCCTTTCGCCGTGTCGTAGCCATAGATCCAATCTGCTCATTGGTGCCGTAAAGAGCACAACAAAAGGTTTAATGAACTCAACACACAACTCAAGGAAGTGCTCTGATAGCTGTTTGTGGGCTGAGAGGGTGTGCCGCCTACCTTGATAAGGCTCTGCTTTTTGAAGCCACCAGTTTATGTGAAATGGTTTGTTTGTTTGCCTCGGCCATATTTTCTGTGCCTAATCACGCACACGACAGTCTCAGCACCAGATAAGTGAGTTATTTCTTCCTGGAGGAGGCCGGCTCCTTCAGACGCTCGCCATTGTCACATTAGTGATGAATCGCTGGCCGGCGAGATTCGACCAAGAGGGCACGGCCATAAATCAGTCGCACCAAATCTACTCTGCAGCGAGCTCACTGACAGGACTTTCTCTTCTGGAAAGTTTGAAGTAGACAATGTGATAAAGTAGCAGCAGAAGGGTGACAGGAAATGGTTTCATGAAAGCATTTATAAAAACCAGAGCTTACATATTTGAGATCTTTTTTTTTTTTATTTTAAGGCGGCCAACAATCCAAAACCCAAAACAGATTCAGTTTCACATCACAGAAGGCAAACAAAACCAGGAGGTATTTACATTTAAGAAGCCAATGCCAGTTTCATTTTGACATTTTCAGCCACACTCGCGGCTCTTTGGGTTACAATGTGGGTCTGTCAGTGCGCTGCTGGACAGAAATATCTCTCCTACCACTGGATGACTGGCATTGGATCTACTGCAGATATTCACATCCCCTTGAGGATGAACCCTGATGGACCGGTGCTTATATGGTGCTTTTCTACTCCAACTGAACAGGCACAGTCATTTCTATTACAAGCTACATTCACCCATTCACATAGTGATTTATCCTCTATCTTTAAGTGGTTTCTAACCATTACCCACACACTCATACAATCTGGGATACAGTAGCTTGCTCAAGGACGCTTTGACTTGCAGACTGGAGGAGGCGGGGATTGAGCCACCGACCTTCTGACTTCCTGAATATGATCTTTTACACCATTTGATCCACATGAATCCACACAGTTATTTACAGTAAAAAGCAGACAGAAAGATTTAAAGTATCTGGCAAAGAAATGGCAAAAGTGGATTTGTGGGCAATTTAAATGCACCGAAGGTTGCATTCATTGTTGTAGTTCTTCTCCCGCTTCATGCTCGCCGCTGTCGCCCTCTCGAATGGGAGCATTCACCAAAACTGCGGGCGTTGCTTCTGCTTGTCGTGCACGTGGCACAGCCGGTGTGGCCGGGTTGGCGTACGATTGTATTGGTCTGTAACGGTATTTCAGCGACACATCAGTGCAGGAGAACTGACCATGAACTAGGCTTGAGGGCAGGTGCTTTTGTGTTTCAACATCTAGGTGTTTGCTCAGGTGCGACAATGGCTGCCTGACTGAGCGTACAGTTATTTTAAGTTATTATTCTTTTGCCTCTAAATATGTGAAAAGTTACAGGCTAAACTTTTACTTCTTGATATTGTTTTTTTGGTGACTCTTTGACTCTAAAAATGGACCTAAAAATGAATGACATTCCCATCAGACTCATCATCAGGACTCATTTTGTTATGATAAGCATATATATAAATGTTTAATCACATATGGGTTCAAGATCTAAAGTTTAAGAAAGTAATATTCTGGTAATTTTTTGGATGGGCCCCCAGCTGTGGGTGCCCCCTGTGCCCTTACCCAGCGTGCTGATGGAATATTCCCGGCTCTCAGCCTCAAGAACTTCCTCACAGCTGCTTTTTCCCAGAATTTGGAGGATTTTCTCTCTGGAATATTTTTCTTAGAACGTAAACACTGAGTGTCAGAGTCATCTTGCCTCTTTTCAGATATTCATGCCATGGGATTAAAGTGCTGCTTTGATCACAGAGGATGAACGGTGATCCTTATTAGAGCTTAAAAATGAGCCCGTTCTCTTTTAACGCTCCTCATTAAGCCCGCTGTCTGTTTGGGTTTAGCCGCTCGGACGTGCTACGGAGACGGCCGACGGCCTCTTGGGATTCAAGACTTAATTACCTGCATTAATTAGTTTGGCACTTTAATGGGCTGGTGCAGCTCTGAGTGGCGGAGGGGGAACGTTATCAAGTTTCAAAACACATCTCTCTGTAGTGTGATTCAGCAGGAGCAAAACCACATGCAATCATACACAACATCAATATGTGACTGATGGCAGGGTTACTTCCTGTCCCCTCAGGTGACCTTCATTTAAAGGCGAACCAGCGGCACTGCGCTGACAGAGAGAGCGGAGATGAGGAGGTGTGAATGAGGAGGCGGGTGGAGGAAATTCAATAGAAAGCTGGTGCTGTATTACCGGCAGTGTCAGTATCACCATCTTTTATACAACATGCTGTGGTGAAAAGCCTCTTCAGGGTTGTTGATGTTGATGTGTTTGCAGGCCATTAGCATGGGTGGAGATGGGCTAGTGGTTGTGTGTCTGTGTAAGTAACCAATGAAAGGGTTGTGAAAGGATGATTTCCGGTGAGTTGTTGCCTCACAGAGGTGCTATAATTCATCCTGAGGCGGTCGTGAAGAGGTGAACTAACTGAGATGAGTGAAGGACAAACCAACATAAAGTGTTTTAGTAACCTGGGCAAGTTTCCAAAAATGGTTTCATTTGATTTGGCTGAACGAATGCACACATTTCTTGTAAATGATCTGCCCTCCTTTGTTGTTTTGACTTTGGCGGTGGCGAGCGCTGCATCCAAAACCCGCTATTTGGGTTCATTTGGGTCGAGATTAACTCGGCGCGCCAGATGGTTTTTACACACTGAACCATCTGGGAAGTCATCCCGGGGAACTGTTAGGAAAACGACGGGCACGTTCAAAAAATACTTGGCAGGTGATTGAGCAGTCTGTCTATCACGGAGTGTGACCGGCAGAGCCAGCTGGTGAATCAAACTCTTTTCAAAGCCAGATGGGAGAAGAGGGAGAACCTTCACCTTCAGATCTATTCTTAAAGACCGCCCATGGGCCCTTAAAAAACAGACAAATCTCTGATACCACCGGCCTGGCACTACACTGGTGGAAACCCTGAAGATGATGAGGGTGCTGTTTTATTGTTAGTCTGCAGAAACGGGAACTTTAACGATAAAAATGGGTTTAGGAACGCCGATTACTCTTAGTGCATGGAATGAGACAATGAGATATCTTTTAGTACATCTTATCGTTTAGGTGTCCCAAAAATAAACCTTTCATTATACTCCTCAGTTTGAGCTGAGTATATTCTCATTTTTATTGTGTATTTTCAAGAGAAGTTTGGTCTTTAAAGTGGTTTGGAAGGGCTAGCAAGTCTGTCCAGGGTGTAATCCACCTCTCCCCCTGCAGCAGCAGCTGGGATAGACTCCAGCTTGGCTGTAACCCTAAGTTGGATAAGCGTTTAAAGAAAATAGATGGATGGATGCGCTCCTGTTCTTCTTTATGTGATGCAGTAGCAACATAAAGCCTCACCTCTCGCTATTTGTGACAGTCGTCATACTCGAAACACTGGTAGGTGCCCGAATATCGGAGCGATGTAGCTTAAAGCCTGACCAGATATGTTTTTTTGGAATATGGAACAACCATTTAACCCTAAGTCTTCATTGGAACATCAATTATCAATTAGGAGACCAAACTCTTCACATGTGCCAGTGCTTAGTAGTTTGGTTAGAGTTTAAAATGTGTATACCAGTAACATCAAACCGTACTACTGTGTAATTCATTGCCCATCAGTGCATAAAAACTGAAAGAGGATATAACGAGCCTATGAGGTAGTTGTTGACACTATGACGAGACCTTTAGCTTTAAAGGTCTACCTGCCAAAACCTGAGCCTGCCTGCAGGCTAAGTAAACAGGGTCCTGCTGAAAGAGACATGAATCACTCACCGCAGTGCGTAGGAGTGTTAACAAGCCATATATTTGCCTCCTCACGGCACTCATTTAAGCCACTTGCTTTGCCCCGCCTCTTCCAAGAAGGCATCCTGAGCTCGTCTCACCTGAGTGGGAACAGTTGTTAGCTCAGCCCCCCCCCCCCCCCCCCCCCCCCCCCCCCCCATCTCATCTCTTCGTGATGTCATCACTCTCTGAAAGTCCTCGCACCGTCATCATGCAAGCAACAACCTCATTGGATGCAGTAAATATTTGCCTGTTGGCAATTATAGCCGTGCCAAGTGGCCTCAGAGCAACAGCCTGCTGGGTAAACAGAAGGCGGAGATGGGAAATAAACGAGCAGTGTGCATCTGGCAGAGGCTCAGAGAAGCCACTGATGGCCGCTCAGAGCGATGACATGTACCTGTAGAAAAGGTCACCGAGGGCGTCGGCAGACACCTCGCTGCCATCTGCACATGACAGCTGGGTCCGGGCTTCCCCCAAACCCACCGAGAACGCAGCCAGATTGCGTGACCTTTTATACAAGGAGAAGGCTGGCTTATTATCTCCTGAGTCTGGATGCTCCGAGAGGTTTAAAATGCATACTTTTTTAACATTTCAGCACAAAGGCGAAGGCAACGAATAAAAAATATAAAAAGACATTAAAGCTGCTCTCAAGCCGGGCCAGTAGAAAGACAATAAATCAGATTTTAATCGGAGATGTTCAAAGTTTCCACTGCACTTTTTTTTTTTAAAGCTGTCACTGGTGCCTCAATGATTGGTGTCGGATGGAAAGAAGATGCTCCTTTTATAAGTGCAAACTATCCTGGGAATAGTCGGGTCTTCAGGTTTCTTCAGTATTAAAGTGCATTGTAAAAAAGAGGAACCAATATTAGCTAATTTGGCCTACAGTTAATGGTACCAAGGTTTAAGATAAACAAAACATCCCACGTAAACAAAGAGAGTAAATTAAAGTGTTAACCTTTTTCCTGCTGGCACCATCAGGAGTTTCTGACAGTAATAAGGGCTCCAGCTTTGACAACAGCATGGTTTCCATCACTTTGCTTTTATGCTTTTAAGCAGACAAAACCTTTAAAAAAAAAAAGTTGGTGTTAACAGTCCAGAGCGAGAAGAGCCAAAAACAGCTGTTTCTTCCTCTGCTGGTTTATTTCAGAGCACATTTAAAGCCCACGGTGTACGCTTTCAGCTCTGACCTCGCGGGCCCTGCCGGGATGATGTGTGCTCGGGCGGGCGCGCCAACAGTGAGCACCTTAAATCACCGCGGGCTTGTTCAGATTGGACTCATAAGAACCATATGGACTACTGTTAGTCAGATGAATGGCATTCCTTTCCATACTAGGCAACTCTTTTTCCGTTCCCCTCTCTTTCCCGTTCTTCCACTCGTGTTACCTTTTTTCATAAATCTCTTTTACAAACCAGTTCCTCTGAAGCATTAATCCCATTCTGAGGTTACGTCTCCTACTGCTCACGCTCCGATAAATGTCTCAGTATGAGAGATGCTATTAGGATATTAATTCCACTATAAAGTGCCTCATGAGTGGATACGGGGACTGAGGACTTTAGTGTCCCTGGGGACTCGGCCCTCTGCCAGGAAGTCGAGCGTATGGTTCCTATTTTCGAGCCCTGCTAATGAACCCTGTTCATTCCAGTGCAGCGATAGCGGTGGTGTGCGGGGGCAGAAGAGGAGTACTGGGCTCAGGGAAGGACATTCCCGGCATTCCTCCGTCTGTCTGACGCAGCAAGGAGGTCTGCTGCTGTGCTGCTTTTAAGAGATGTGAGCCAGCCTAAAGTGCTGGGGGGTGAGGGGGGTTTAAGGAAACACTGGGATTAAGAGGTGTGGAGGAGCTGATTGCCACTGACGGGAAAAGAGGAGGAAAAATGTGTTGAATAATTAACAGGGTTAAAAATGTCAAGGTGAGGCCCGCAGTATGTAATCGTGCCATTATTCCTAAGCCCGTCTGCACCGCAGTGTAAAATACTTTAAAGGTGTATTAAATCCTACAGCACCAAATGCTTCAGTTTCAGAGGGCTGTTCATCAATACCAGTGACCCAGTGATTGCTTCACCAGAGATTCCTGGATTCAGAAACCCACAGTCCTGCCAGCACTACGATAAAACTCCGTCTCAAATGCCCTTTCTGCTGTAAAACCATCTTCCATTCAGATGAAGTCCTTGCTAAAGCACTGCTGAAGTTTGACCCATTTTTATTGCTCAACTGGACCACATTAGTTTTATGTTGTATTTAGTTTTTATTAGTTGAGCTGCAGTATTGTGGAATATAATGTGTTTTTTCCAAGTTAGCAGATAAATAACAAACCCCTCTCCTGCTTTTAATAGTTATCATTCAGGCCTTCTGCCTCCATAGCCTAATTATTCTGGTAACAAATGCAGGGTAATGAAAAGCTTAATATTAAAACTAAAACAGTCTTTGCCATATTGATATCCCAGGTGTGACACTCAAATTATTATTTGTCAAATTATTGTTGCTACCTTCCCTTGTGAGGGTTAGGCATCAGTCACACTGGCTTAGGGAATGGTCAACAACCACTGGTTGCAAGGGAAAAATGTGTATTACCCCTACTGGTTGGCAAGTGGTTGCTGGAGATTGCAGGCAGTTGCCAACAGAAATTAGTGCTGCAACAAAAACCTTTTCATGATTGCTTAGGTTGCTAGCAAATTGCCGCAGTTGCCCGTGTTTTCCATGGACACCAACGCACAAACTACTTGCCGAGCAGCAATAAACCAGAGAGCAATCGCCTCCAATCTGCTGGTGACCAGAGTAATCACAAGGAGGCTTTTGGTGCAGCTTTCTCTTTGAGACTGATTTGACCCAGTAACCACTTTCCAGCCACTTGTCAATCAGTTGAGTAATATGCATTTTTCCCTAGTTACCAGTGGCTGGCAGGGGGAAGCTAACCAATCTCTAAACCTTTTTTTTTCCTCCAAAGTTCATGACTTTTCCTGTTGTTATAGTACATTTCTGTACCATGTTAGAATCTCAGTAATGTAAATTGACTGGACTGACTTTAATATGCTTAGAAGATACTTAAGATGTGCTTGTTACAGCCTCTCCAGCGCGAGGTTTTACACCATTGTGCATAGAACTATTTCTTTTTACATCATTTGCCTTTACAAATCTGCTTTGCAATTTTGTCAATATCTGATCCTGTATAGGTGAAGGAAAATTCCCCCCAGTCAGATTTAATCCAGGGACACTTTCGTGGCTAAAGACATTTTTTTCAGGGTTGTGTTTAGAACTCCATTCCCCGGGTTCTTTGTAAACAGCCTGGTGCAGGGAGGATGTTGTTAGAAAATATCTGCAGGTCATTCAGGGACTGGGGATGAAAAACAGGAAAAACAAAGAGAAGCCGGCACATGTGCACGTACAGACGCCGGGTGGCAAGCAGGACTGTTAGTTTGTGATTCGGAGCATTTGTCCTCTTGTGTCGTTTGTTTTTTTGTTTTTTGTTTTTTGTGGACGACAGGTCTGATTGTTTGTGTTCCTGCTGTGTTCGGACAGGTGGTGACCCCAATGAGAGTGGGACAGACCTACACTTACAGCCCAGGACAGCACAACCAGCAGGACCTCTATGACGTCCCGCCCATCAGATCACAGGGGGTAGGTTCCTCATGTTCCTGCTGCACGTGCGTCTTTTCTGCCAACTGAAGGAGCTTTAATATAGTCTGGCAAACAGTGAATCTAATAATAAAATGCACCCTGTGACTTATAGGTTCCTTATTTTGTGTTATTTATATACTGTCATATTAAACATGGCCAAACCAATGATACCAACGTTGGTATTGATATTGATTGATACCAGTGTAATGAGACCGATACTTTAGCTTCAGTTTCTCTCCTGTATGCAGTGCTGCGGTTTCATCAAAGATGCGAGCCGACTGTTTAAGTGCCGCTCCTCTCACAACACAGAGCAGGCACACTTTGCTCCTCCCCTCCCCGCAGTGTTTTAATGTTATACCAACACGTGACATGTAACATATTTTACTAGCGGTCTCAAATTCCCGGCCCGCGGGCCACTTGCGGCCCCGCCCCTTACTTCCGGCCCACGATTTGATGTAAAAAATATGACAATTTTCTTTTAAAACATTTTGCTTTCCCCTCTAATTAAGAGGAGTTAGCGAAATGTCAAAAAAGTAACTTAAAAGACCAAATGTTCTTATATTTTGACATCAAATTGCGGGCCGGAAGTAGGGGGCGGAGCCAAAAGCATAAATGTTTTGTAACGTTGTGGAGTATCGGTATCAGTATCGGCGATACTGGCGCTGTATTTACTTGGTATCAGATCAATACCAAACGTTGCAGTATCGCACACCACTAATCCCTATCATGGTCATCTCAGGTACAGAAGCTCCACCCAGCTGCTGTTCAAACCTTCTGTTTACAAGTGGATGAAAGTGGGGGAGGAGTTAAAATTGCTTGTTTCAAACAGAGGAGCTGCACCAAGGTGCACTTTTAGATAAACAGAGATTTTTTTTTTTTTTATCATGCAAAGCTAAAAATATGTTGGAAGATCTCATAGAGTGCATCCCAGACTGTACAAAAATGACCTGTAGTTTACCAACACACTGATATCATCTTTTAAAAGTCTGAACTGCATCTGTGCTACGTCTTCACTCCTTAACCAAACATCCGCAGTTGTCACATTTAAAGAGTCATTTAGGCGAGCTGTTGACGGAGCTCACCGTGCTTAGTCAAATGTGTTTCACTTGTCAAAACCAGAAAGCCGATTCTCTGATCTGCAGCGTGTTATTCTGCCTACCACATTTCCTGTTCTGTGCACAGATGATCGTTTCTCAGAACCCGACCTTCACAGTTCATTTTCTCTCATGCTGATAAAAACTGCAGTGCAGTAGTAATGTTACAGCGACATTTAGATGTACTGTATCATTTAAAGTGGCTATGATAGATATTTTTAGAATAGCGGTTTAGCAGCAGGTGGCAGCGTGAAAACAGCTTGAGTTGCTCGCAGTGGTGAAGGTGCAGGAAATCGCCTGGATCTGCATTTAATTTCAACTTTACATTGTTTTGTAGTGAGTTTCAACCCCGGTCTTTACTCTCACCGCTCTTTGTTCGCTGCTCAAACAGCCACCTGCTTTTAGCCAGAAACCCACCACAAGCTACTACCAAACAGCAGACAGAGAGGTGGAAGCTAGCAGGCCGTGGAAGTGGAGCATTTAGCAGCTGAAGAACAGCTGGTGGAGACCAAAAATGAGGCAAAAACAGGGTGCATATTAGGCAAAAACACAACTCCAAATGAGTGTTGTTCTATAACTATTCAGGATGTCAAAGGGACCTATTATGCTTTTTTACTGTTATATATAGACTGTTATAACGCTGGGTGCTGATATTAATCATGGTCGCAGATTCAAATGATGTGAGGTCAGTGTATATACAAGTAATGCCCCGTGAGCAAAAAAAAAGCCCTTCAGACTATGGTTGCCTCAGGCCAGCCAATCAGAAAAAAGTTGGTCTTAAAAAGGACAGTGCTAAAACAGCTTTTTTCAAACAGAGGGGGCAGCACCGAGGCCCATTATAAGATAGATAGCAGAGAAATATGGAGCTTTTAACCTAAAAGGTGATAATAAGTCACTGTAACTGAGCAGTACATGTCCCGTTTACCCCTACATACACGTTCACGCTGTATTTTAGTCTATCTCTTTAAATGCTTCCGAACCATCGCGCTCACACTTCAGTGACTTTAGGGGCAATTTGGGGTACAGCATCTTGCTCTAGGACACTTTGACAGAAGTCGGGGATTGAACTGCCAACTTTTTGATTAATAGACAGCCCACATATGGCCCAAAATAACAAACAGTTCAATCGAATCTAATATAGTGGCTACAAAATCAAACAATTTAGAGATCAAACCTTGTGTGATTCTTTTTCATAAACACGGTATTCATTTCACTTCCTTGTTTCAGGTGTACGATATTCCACCTGGTCAGATGTTTCCTAGTCAGCAGGGCGGAGCCAGAAACCAAGGAGTCTACGATGTTCCCCCATCACAAATGGACCCCAGGTCACAGGGCGTCTATGACATCCCTCCGCCCTCTCAAGGGGTAAGAAACCCTTCCAAAAGCCACAATGAAAGGGCGCATCAGTCAGCCGCTCCATTTGTTTCAGCCACATAAAGCCGAATTAAGGAGGTCGCGTATGTCCGGAAAATTTTATTTTTTACGTTTATTGATACAGCTCCTAGAATTTCTCTTAATTGTCCATATTAAATGAATAATACGTCAGATGTCATATTCATTGCATTCTTGCGGCCTCCTTAAATGAAAGCTTCGCCTGCCAGGAGAGTTTAACCAAAACGGCTCCGTGTTTAAACTCTCCAGCAGGGGAAAAAAAACCGTCAAGGACATAACTCTTCTTTTGCCAGACCCTCTAAGATTTCACCAGAGCCGACCAGGCAGCGCGCCATCAGTTTGTTTGTAATAACCTGAAATATGCTGGGACCTGTTATTTGCGTAGTTCCTAATTACAGTTTGGGTAGGCCTGTCTAGCTGTAAAGAGTGCATTTTGGAGGCTGATGGAAATCCGTTTTATTCCCTCCGCTGCACTCCCGTCGTGCTCCGTGCCGCGTACGTCAGCACACGCACTGCTCGGTCTAGTCCGAGGGAGGGTGAAAGCTTTGTTGCATTAGAGGAAGGAAAAAAGTCTGAAAGTTTGAGGTTTCAAATATAGTATCTGCCCAAGCCAGAAGGCCTTTCACTTCCTCAATCGCTAACTGCAGGACTGCTGTGCAAACACACTCCAGTAAAACCCGCTGAGGTGCATTTACAGTCCAGTTTCTCTGTTTAGCACATTTTTTGAACGTCGTAAAATGAATCGCCCGGGGAGGGGATTAAAAGGAAACGACCTCCTCTGCAGGGATCCAGGTTTCTAATTGCTAATCTTATGATGGTTGTTGATGGGTCTTCTCAAGCTGCGTTTCAGGAGGGAGAGCCTTCATTGTGGATGACTTCCAGGCCTTTCTGACTCAGTCCTAAAGACTCGTCGGCCTGAATACGGGCTGCAGCAGCGCCTTTAAACGAGACCTCAGAAAGGGCCAGAGCCAAAGATTCAAATGTCGTAAACCATTTGAGGAAACCAATACCGCAGCAGTGATAGTTCCTCACTTTGTAATGAGACTGCATACACACACACACACACACACAGTCAGTTTATGATTTTCTGTCAACTGTAGAGGCAGATGTTTGCTGAATCACTGTGTGCTGCACTTTGCTTTCACAAGAAGTGAACCAAGTGCTTCCAAGCTGTGAGTTTAGAAGCATTTGTTAAATCCATGTCTGACCAACCACAGCTCACGGTCAATGCTTCGCAAAGCACGATCGATGTTAGTGCGAGCAAAGTGTTTATATTTTTAAGTGGCCAAAGCGTGACTGCACCTCTCAGGTGCAGGTGGTGTGATGTGATTGCAGAGAGGGTGCAGAGGAGGTGTTTGTGTGCAGGGGGGGGGGATTAGTCACATTGCAGGTGTTTCCACATCTGGGAGTGAAGGAGTGGGATGCACGCTTCTAATGGCGCAAATAAATGATGTAAGGGAAAAACAGGGAGATGCAAAATTTTGTATGATGGGGATTTCACTAAAAAGAAAATAAATAGTCCCATGAGGACCCTGGTTAGGTGGAGGCTCCATTGCAGCTGTATTTTGTGTGGGGTGTGTACTTGTACGATTTAAAAACTGTCATAAACACTCTGCAGAAAAGCCTGACGACTGTCCTCACCCACAGGTCTACTCAGTGCCTCCCGGCAGGACCAACTCCTCTCAGCAGGAGGGGAACTACGACTTCCCGCAGCCTCTCAAGCACAAACAGGAAGGCATCTACGACGTCCCCCCACCTGTCCTCACCAAGCCCGCCCAGAGCTCCCAGTCACATTACGACTTCCCCCCAAGCGTGGAACCTCCAGCTCATCAGCAGCACCCAAACGCCAATGGCAATGAAGGCATTTACGATGTTCCCCCACCCACCTTTCATTCGGGGGCGGGGTCTCGCAACGACGTGTACGACATCCCGAGGGTCATGCAGACCTCTCAGTACAGAAGCTCGCCTGCTGACAGAGATGGGAGCAAAGGCATCTACGATATTCCCACTCAAGATGGTCGCGCCGTAGCGGACGTGACGGACGGCGTCAACCGCCTGTCGTTCTCCAGCACGGGCAGCACGCGCAGCAGCATGTCCACCTCCTCGTCCTCCACGGGCTCCAGCTCTGAGGGCCGCCTCACTCTGGATGTGGATGCCGCCGTCCAAAGGCTGTACCGCCTGCAGCAAGCAGTGGAGGCCTCAGTCGGGGCTTTGCATTCAATGGCAGCTTCCCCTCACTGGAGGACTTTTCCCTTCATGGAGCGCCACGCTAACGATGTCCGCACAGTGCTGGACAGGGTCCGGGCCACTCTGGGGGATTTCATTGTGTTTGGCAGAGGGGCGGCAGTTAACGCCACATCTCTATCAGACAACAGTCTGCACACTAAGCTTCGAAGACAGCTTGGACGCCTAGAGGACTCGCAGCAGATCCTTCTGCAGATCTACCAAGTCCTGGAGAACTGCAGCTGGGCTCTGAACGCCCTGGCTTCATCTGGAAAGCACCACAACAAGAGCGACGAGCTGGACCGCTTCATCATGGTCTCCAGGACTGTTCCCGACGACGCCAAGCAACTGGCCTCCACGATAGGCAACAACGCTGAGCTGCTGTTCAGGCGGACGAACATGGATGGGTCTTTCTCCGTCGGGAGCACGCCCGACGAGAACGTGATCCACCCGCTCACCTCGCCCTCCTCGGACAACGACAACTACGTGGGCCACACCAAACCCTTCCCTGTGCCTTCGAGCCAGGACAAAGACAACATGAACAACAGCGAGAAGTGCGTGAAAAGCTGGATGGAGGACTACGATTATGTGCATTTGCAGGTAAAAAAAAAAAGTTTTTGATGGTATGAAATGAGAGTTTGCTGCTGAGGTCAGAAATCTAATGTGTAAACAAACCTTTGGTTTAATGCATGCAGAGGTTTTAATCCTCAGTCAGGGAGTTATGTTTACTACTGTTCAGTTATTTTGTACAGTTATACACTGACCTACATTGCAGCTTTATTTCCTTTATTTGAAGTGATTTTTCCTGACAGATATGCGTCGCATATCAAAGATCAAACCTGCCTGAGTCTGGTTTCTCACCTTTTTCTGTTTTCCTTCAGGGGAAAGAAGACTTTGAACGGCAGCAGAAGGAGCTGTTGGAGAAAGAAAACATAATCAAGCAGAGTCAAGTTCAGCTGGGTCAGGACCAGGTGAGGCTTTGTGTTTGTTTGGGTCTCGCAGGTGGAACGCACACTGTGCGGGAGTCAAATACCTCGCAGTCTTAAACAAAACCGATGATAACACTGAGAGATGAGGGGCCCTCGAGGTTCCTACTCCGCAGACCTCAGCGCTCAGATCTGATTTTCACATCTTGGTTCATATTATTCTTTAAATGGAGGCGCTAACCAGTCATGGGCTGAACTGACCCACAGTGCAAATATATATATATATATATATATATATATATATATATAAAAACAAATGCTGCTGTAGGAAAGTGAACATTTTCAGGGTCAACTATGAAGGTGACTTCATTTGGTTAGGACCTGCAGTGTTTAAGGCCTTTAACTTCTAATTTCTTGTAGTAAGAGCATTTTAATTTCAGTAAAAGCTTAACGGGGTCTGATCCAGTAAATCTGACATTAAACATTTTTTTCTCAGGGACTCACTTTGATACTTTTAAGATGGCAGAAGTCTGAAGTTTAATTTTGCTGTGAAAATAAAATGCTTCGCAAAAAGGAAAGTGTTTTTATGTTAAACAGGTGCCACACTGGGTCCAAATCCTTGATTTTAAATTCAAATATTTAGAAGCACAAATTGGCCTTGAACTGGAGGATAAGTGGTTAAGGAAATGGATAAGACAAATGGGACCCATGTTTGCTTTTAAACTTGAAGCACAGGGGGATAAATGAGCAATCAGTGTGCAATCAAAGCATGTTTATACTTTGTCGTGTTAATAAAAGGAAATCTGATTTTTGTGCTGTATTTTGGCTTTATGTATTCCAGTTTGCCCCATTTTTTTAATCTTTGGGTTGAACCTGTTTTTTTTACCTTTACACTTTAAATAATGTCCATTTTAGTAACGTAGTAGCTACGTTTGCACATTTAAATGTTTGCCCTTTGACCTCACATCTTTACTGTTCTTACAGCTCAATCAGTTCAAGAAGCTGGAGCAGGAAGTGAGCAAACCCGTGGAGAACGACATCACGCAGTGGATTTCACACCAACACTCGGCGCCCCCCTCAGACTCCTCCCCCTCCCCCTCCGCCCACCTGTGCGCTCGGGACCGCCAGCTGCTCGGCTTCTACTCCGAGCAGTGCGAGCAGCACTTCGTCACGCTCCTCAGCGCCGTGGACGCCTTCTTCAGCTGCGTCAGCGCCGGCCAGCCTCCCCGCATCTTCGTGGCGCACAGCAAATTCGTCATCCTCAGCGCGCACAAACTGGTCTTCATCGGCGACACCCTGTCCCGGCAGGCCTCGGTGCCCGAGGTGGCCAACAGGGTGATGAACTCGAGTAACGTGCTGTGCGACCTGTTGAAGACGGTGGTGGCCGCGACAAAAATGGCCGCCCTGAACTACCCGAACACAGCCGCCATCCAGGAGATGGTGGACAGAGTCACCGACCTATCGCACCACGCTCAGCAGTTCAAAGAACAGCTGCTGCAGATGGCTAATTTGTGATTTTCACCCACGTGGCCCCTGAACATCACTCCGTTTGTACATCTGCCATAAATATATATATATTTGCAGTATATGTATGTTGCTCTCCATCTTTAAGCTCATTTTAGACGTTGTAAATAGTCTGTGTTCTGTAAATATTTGCTCTATTTTTATGTACATTGTTCTATATTATGATATGAATATATATATGTAGATGCAGTACTGGTGTCTCTGTAGGATCATGTGAACATTTTTCATAACATTCCTGTTGCGTCTTATGAAGCACCTTATGAGATCTCCTGTCCTTTCATTTATAACTGTAGAGTGTCGTTTATGTGTCTTCCTGCTGGGTGTGACAGTAAAACTTCCCTGTAAATCATGTCAGTGTCCGAGTGTATGTGTGTGTGGAGCTCTCCACAAAGTAAAGACTGTTCTTCACCACAAGAGTTTGTCATCTTTATGTCACATGAAACACAAAAATCCAAGAAGCAGTTAGAGGGTTTTGAAAGACTCCTACGATTCCATTAGGAGACACAAATCCCTTTTGGGTTGCATCGGGAAGGGCATCCGGAGCAAAAACACAGCTAAAATCAAACATGCGGAGCTACCTGCTGTGGTTTCTCCTTGTGAATAAAGCAAGTTTTTAATTTAAAAGGTCAGCAGTGGAATTTAAAACATAAATTGTGTTTGCCGAGTTCCTCCTGGGCTTTTCAGCCACATCTCATTGTCTTCCTTCCTCAACTGATGGAGTTTACATGATAGTTGAATCAAACAAAAGCCTTACAAAAGAATAGTAACTGTTAAACTGTATCCAGTGACTTTTTCCGAAAGACGTTCATGCTCAAACATAAAGCTTGAATGTTTTGTTTTTCCTGCACCTTCCAACCACGTCTCCTGGTCTTTATAAACTGATTGTGGCCCTACTAAGCTTGTCCTTATTTTCTGTCACATATGCACTGTTACAACTGTGGATATTCATATTAAACATGGCCAGACTTTCCAGTAATGAGGGCAGAGTATGTACAAGTGATCCCTGTGTGCCAAAATCTCAGGCTTCATGTTGCTCTAAATGCTCAGTTTCAGCCAGTTTTTTTTATACTCTTTGCTCTATGTGACATCAGAGAGAGGGGACATCCTTTATATGGTCATCTCAGGCACAGAAGCCCTACCCACCTGCTGTTCAGAGCCCCTGTTTTTGAGAGGCAGCCAATCAGCAGAGAGCTGGCCTTAAAGGGGGAGGAGCTAAAACAGATTTGTTTGGCTTTTTTTAGACAGAGGATAAACTGAGGTGCTGCACCAGGCCCAGTACAAGATAGCTGGACCAGACCCTCCAGTCCCCTTTCTTAAAGATGGGGACCACCACCCCGGTCTGCCAATCCGGTGGAACCGCCCCAGAGCTCCACGCGAAGTTGCAGAGGCGTGTCAACCAAGACAACCTACAACATCCAGAGCCCTCAATGTCTCCTCAGCTTTGCCAGAAGTGGGAGTTGAGGATCTCGCGGACTGGGGCCTCTGCCAGGTGTTCCCACACCCTTACTATAGGTTTAGGTGTGCCAGGTCTGTCCGGCATCCTCCCCCGCCACCTGACTCACTACCAGATGGTGATCAGCTGACAGCTCAGCTCCTCTTTTCACCCAAGTATCCAGAACATACAGCCAAATCTGATCATCAACCTGCAACCTACGGTGTCCTGGTGCCACGTGCACTTATGGGCATCCTTATGTTCAAACATGGTGCTCATTATGCATAAACTGGTTTGCACAGAAGTCCAATAACAAAACACCACTCAGTTTCAGATCAGGCAAGCCATTCCTCCCAATCACGCCCCTCCAGGTCTCACTGTCATTGCCCATGTGAGCATCCCAGTAGGACAACTGCGTCACCGGATGAAGCACCCACGAGCACCCCACCCAGTGACCCATTCTCTGGCCCAAAGGTGCAGGGGAGCAACCCTCTCATCCACTGGTGAAAACTCCAAAGTACAGGCAGTAAGCTGAGGGGATCCAAGAATACCCACTCCAGCTCGCCACCTCTCATGGAGGGCACCTCCAGGAGACTGGTTCTAGACCCCAGGCCATGCACCGAGGTGAGCCCGACCATATCTAGCTGGTATCTCTCAACCTCACGCACTAGCTCAGACTCCAAGAATTCCAAGTCCTGATAGCCAGCCTCGATTGGCTCGCCAGGGCCTCCTCCCTTGGCCAAAACCCGGCACACACTGCACCCAATCCCTACGAGGACCTGGTGGGCCTACAGGAGGACGGGACCATGTCTCCTCTTTGATCCAATTGCTCTTTGTCTAGCCCCTCACCCAGCACTGATTTGGGGACCCCTACCAGGGCACAATTCAATTCAGTTTTATTTATATAGCGCCAAATCACAACAAACAGACACCTCGAGGCGCTTTATATTGTAAATGCTAACAGGAGGATCTTAAGGTAGAAGTCTTTTTAGACTAATCACTCCAAGATCTAGACTAAGAGCTTACATAAAGTGTTAATTCATCCAAATAATGAATCATTTATTTCAATGATATAAAATCTCACAGCAGGTTATTAATCTGGTTATTTTTTGATCACACGCTCGTCTCGTCTTTAAGTCAAATGTGATCTGAGTTTTTTGGACCATCTAATCTCCACTAAACACGGAGCTAGAAGGATGTCAGCTGGGCAGGCGGAAAAGGTGCCAAACTATTCTTCACTTTGCTGGTAGCACACTAGACATGACACAAAGAGTAATGAGGACGAGTAAAGGACGAGACGCTGCTTCAGATGTTCTGCGGGCCGTGAGAAACATCTCTCTCGCTAATCTGCAGCACATTTTCTCTGCTTCGAGGTGCGGTGAATTTATCAGATAGAGGACAGAACGGAAAACAGCCTGTTTTCTCCTCATCTTCTCTTCGCTGTATTTCATTATAGTCTGAGTGACTATAACCGCTCCCTGTGGAGGAGCTACTAGATAGATGGATAGATGGGACTGTGTTAAGATGTCCATGAGCACAGCGAGACTCCCACCTCCCCCCTTCCACTTCCAATCTCAGAATGTCATTAAAAATCCTCACAGCTCCCACAGACTGGCACTCACAAGCAATCTGTTTTTATTATTCTCTGCATTCCTCTCTGCGCTCTCCGGGGAGAAGAGAATGACTTTTAAAAAGGTTCCCATTTTGCAGGCAGGGTGCAATGAGTCTGTCCACAGCAGTGATGTGTTCTCTGTTAATCTGCCCCACAAAGGCAGAGAAGAAAAAAAAGGGCTTAAAGTTTTTAGGCTGGCTGGAAAAATTGAAGCTGATTATTTGAACTCGCAAATAAATCCATGCAGAAAGGGTCAAAAACATTTAATCCAAAGCAAAGTGGTGTCTATCCTTCGATTCAAAAATATATGAATCAGAATGTCTGATCAGAAATAGTGCAGAAAACTGCAGTTTCAGGCTCATGTGCAGTCCTGAGCCTTATAACAGATGGTATTACTTGAAAAATGGCACTGCACAAGTGTCAGTACAAAAGGAACCCAATGCAAGATGCCCCAGTAAAATCTAAAAATACCCAACATTATTATAAGTTTCAAACACAGAGAAAAAGAAAATCAGGCTGGACTCCATAGACAAAGAGAATAAAATAGAAACAAAAGGAAAACACAGACACCATCGAGTCACATCTAGGAGAAAACATGAGAATGGATGGTCCCCTACAGGCAAGAGTAACAAGATACAAAAGGAAGCAGAGAGGGAACAGGTGTGGAAAAAAACACAGGTGGGACTAATGAGGGTGGGACACACAATTACCAAAGAGGGGAATGAACAGATGGAGGAAGTAAAACAGGAACACGCAAGGACTACGATCCAGTTTAAATACTTACACCTTTACTGGTGTCATGTGTTGAACAGCAGCTCCCCATTCTGGTGTCGTAGATATTTTGGGGTTTGGCCTTCGTGAACTGGTTTGATTCAACACATCCTGCAACAAAGTGAAAGCCATGTCAGCAACTTGGGCTCTTTGTCATGCTCCTCGAGTCATTTCTGAGCAGGTTTTTCACCTCAAACCTGCAGATCTTCCTAATGGCCACCAGGGGGGTGACTCCTCTGGTTACAAAAATGAAGTTAGAAATATTCCCTTCTCCAGTCACTCGTGAGCAAGACCCTGAGATTAAACTCTTCCAACAACTTGTTCCTGAGCTGGGCACTCCACCCGTATTTTCATAAACTTAGAATTAATCCATTAAGAATACATAGGACTGGGCACCAGTTTGTGGAAGCCACCGTGTTCCCCCACCATATTTGAATACAGTGCTCAGGAAAGACATCTCCCTCAATTAAGCTAGCATTAGCCAGCTAATGTTAGACTGGAGTGTACTAAAAAAAAAAATCACACTTTCCCTCTGATAAACAGTTTGATTACAGTCTCACATCATATGAGAACTTATTCACTAAGTGTCAGAGTCTAACAGTGTAACATCCACCTCAAAGACAATTTCACTAACACTGGCGAAAAGCAGCAAACAGAGGCTAACAGTAGCTAACAGCGCCAGTGTTAGTAGCTAACAGTGGCAAAAACAGCAGCGTACTGACAGGACAGTTCAGCATTGAGCTTCACTGACACATCAACTGGTATCACACTCTTTTCATAAGGTTTTACAGCCCAGAGTAAATAAAGGTGGAGTCTAAAACATTTGTCCTGCAGCAGCCAATTTAGCTGGGATTATGCACTTGAATTCGGAGAGGGAAGAAAACAGAACTCAGCTGACTGCAATCTGCAATCTACTGACATCTAGTGGTGAGATTTTATACACTGTAACTTTAAGCATAACATCGGGCAAAATCAGCAAACCTTTAAGAGCTTTTTATAAGATTTGACTGCAGATTCTATACATGTTTTCTTTATATCTAGGTCACCATTGAAATTCAAGTTAATTTAGGACAGTGCTTAAAAATAATTATCCAAATAAGAGCCCAGAGGTGCTTCAAAGTTAGCTGGCAAGTGTTAAGACTTTCTTTGGTTTTAAAGTTCAAGTTAACATCCACACAAATGCCAGGACCCAAGTTTCCCAGCATACCAGTGAATTGTAATGACATGATGAATTATTCACTTCACCAGTACTTTTCATCTATTTAAAAAGTGTGATTTAAAAACAGCCCATTCACGTGAAACAAAAGCTGAGATGGCACTTATTTATCCGCATCTGGAGAGGAACAAAACTCTTTTAGCTTCCACAGCATTCTTTGTTTAGTTGTTTTGCCTTTGCAGGGCTGTGATAACGGCACCTCAGGAAGAAAAATAGCTTCTGGATGATGTTAATCCTTCAGACCCAGGGAGAGCTCTGTGAATCAATGAGTTATTTTGGTCCTGGCAGCTCTAATGCATCCACTCCGGCCAGAACACACAGTCCTGGACTCAGCAGCAGCAGAGGCTTCTGTGACCGGAGGCAGCGGGCCAAACATCTTATAAATGACTGTCTCTGGTTCACCACCGTTGCACAACAACAATGCAAGGTGCTGCAGAGACAAGAGAGCTGAAGCAGCATTTCTCTCGGCCCCCCGGGGGCAGATGTTTCCACGCTCTCGGATGAGATACTGTCTGGTCGAGCTGAGAAACAGCAAGCAGGTGTTGGGCCATTGAGATGGAAATTTGCAGCGAAACAGAAGAGCAGTCAAACGGTCAGCCCCTCACCTGCATGGTGGGCAAACATGCACGGTGAAAGGTCATCAGAGAGGGAACGTGCAGTACCTGCAGCCAGCGACAGGAGCAGAGAGCGAAGCCGGGCTCTTGCTTTATAACATACAGAGCTGCAGAATTGATGTCATTTCCCTGGCTTACCACAGTCATTTCCTGTGAAGTATTTGCAGGCTCTGAAATTACAGCTTCATCGCTCAGCAGGGCCCCTCTGTGCCCCAGCTGCAGGCAGAGACGTTGCCAGCCAGAGCTGAGGGAGCTGTGGCATCAGCAGTACCGAAGCAGCTACAGGCAAAGGTTTACCTCAAAGTCAGTTTAGTGCATGAGCGGTTTCTTAGCTTTACCTGCTTCCAGTGCAGATTCTCAACATGTGACTCACACCACAGCCAAATGTGTCATTTAGCTACTTTAAGTATTGCAGTTGGTGGATGAAGCACTCCAATATTTTCCTCAGTGGTCACAGGTCAGTATGTTCTGACATCAGCCGCACTCAGCGATGGATTTCTGGACTCTGCGTTTCAGCTGCAGCTGTGTTGGTTTCTTGGAACCAGAAGTGACCATATTTCAAGAAGCTGGAGTTCTTCCATTATCAGCTAAAGATGTGAGCAGAGCTTCCAGGTCTGATAAATCAAGCAACCAGTGACCAGCAGGGGGCAGCTCCTGTTTACAGCCATCAGTAAAGACTTAACTGTTAGCTTTACGGGCTCGGTCGCTCGTTTCAGGTCATATCGAATAAAATGTGTTTGAATTTTGAAAATTTTGAAGATATAGTCAGAAATATTTAATAAGTGCAGAAATCTGTGCAAACCACAGTTTTCAAACTCAGATGCAGCCCTACATCCTATTGCAGATTTATTATGTGAACAGTGGAACTGCATAAGAATTTAAAGAAAATCTTGTGACAGATAGTATTTAGTATTTAGACATTTTACTCAAAAGTTAGAGTCCTATTTGAGAAGCTTAATAGCTCACAGGTTCATATATATTTAAATAGATTCAGATACAGATTTAAATATGTTTAAAGTAAATGCACACATTTGAAAAGACACATTTCAGAATCATATAGATCATATTATTAGATAATTATCACTCTATTGATGTGTACATATAATGTTGCAGTGTTGATGATTTTAATTACGTATGTACTGATCTACAGTAATGCAGGTAATTTGCGAAAAAATGAGAAACTAAAGCTTTAAAATAAATATGGAGTACAAAGTGCATTAATTGCACTCAGAATATACAGAGCATAGCTCTCGCTGCTTTAAATCCACAGTCACGACTGCACACGGAGGATCGGTGAAATCTTCATTTTAGTAGAGAAAGAGCTGACTGAGACAGAAAAAGAGGGTAAAACCAACACGATGTGAGGATATTTAATACATCTGCACTTTGAAAGCCTGTCAACTGTACTTTAACTTACTGCTTAACCCTTCGTGTGTGCTCAGCATCTTCTGACAACAGCGCGGCTCGTTTGTAATCTTACTTTTGGCCTCTGTTTGCATTAACAGTCGTCGTGTGAGCATCCAGGATCCTCATGACCCCTGTGGCTGAAACAGATTAAGCCTCGTCAGTGGATAAAATGGTCTTTTAGAGCTTGACAGTCTATAGATTCGCTGCATTGAGATCAGGGACAGTAATTTATGGCAGCAATTTAAAATCCTCCAGCAGAGACTAAAACGCTTCAGAGATGGTTAGGAGAGGTAGGACATGCGTCTCTGTCTCAGTGTTTTTAATGTTTCTCCATCTTTTAGTTTTTTCTGCTGTTAAAAACAAAACAGCTGCAGTTTGTTCCCGAGTGACTGAAATACTTCATAAATGAGGCTCTGCAGCAAATCTGAAGCAGTTTTAAAACCAGTCCTGAAACACATCTTCAAATAGATTTCAGGAAAGTGTTATATTTTCAGATTGTTATTGCTAATGAATGACTCTATAAGCTATCATCAGTTAATTACATACTAACAGAGACTAGAAAGAGAGAGCATATTTCTCCCATATTGGCTTCTCTGCATTGGCTCCCTGTTAAATCTAGAATATAATTTATCTTAAAGACCTCATAGTACCATATCATCCCAATAGGATACTTAGAGTAAAATGGGAGGCAGAGCCTTCAGCTTTCAGGCCCCACTTCTGTGGAACCAGCTCCCAGTTTGGATTCAGGAGACAGACACTCTCTCTATTTTTAAGATTATGCTTAAAACTTTCCTTTATGATAAACCTTATAATTAGGGCTGTATCAGGTGACCCTGAACCCTCCCTTAGTTATGCTGCTATAGGCCTCGGTTGCTGGGGGGAGGGGGGGTAGATAAATCCAGATTTAATGTGTTTTATCTTGATCAAACAAACTGCTTCTGTCAAATAAAACCAGGCGAGTTACAAAAGTACGCTATTTCTCATGGAATACTGTTAACAGAGACACTCGAGTAAAGTGGAATCTAAGCTGAGATGCTGACTGTTGGGTTGTTTCTATCAGTGCAATACTGCCCCCTTGTGTTCAAAGTATGGAAGGATGTCAGGGGAAGGTCTGGACTCTGTGGTGGCCGATCCATGTGTAAAAATGATGTCTCATGCTCGCTGAGCCACTCCTTCACAATCTGAGCCTGATGAATCCTGGCACTGTCATCTTGGAATATCCCTGTGTCATCAGGGAAGAAAAAAATTCACTGATGCAAAAACCTGGTCATTCACACAGTCAGCTGACCTCATTTTTTTGGAGGGGCTCATAAACATTGCTACACCTAAACCCGACCAACTGAAACAACCTGAGATCATAACACGGTGGGATCCTCCTTTCATCCACCTCTTACCCTGATGCTCCATCACTCTGGACTCGTCACATGAACTTTTCCCATTGCTCCAGAGTCCAATCTCTATGCTGCCTAGCATTTTAAAGCCCTTTTCTCCCCCAGTTAGCCCCAAAGATATCTAGAGATATATCTCTATATCGAGAGAGATAGCTAGATAGAAAGAAACTTTATTAGCCATCGTGTGCCAACAGAATCTGGTATTTTGTGTAGTTTGTGTCTTTATTACACTGAGAATTTACTGTTTAAAGCTCACGAGAAGTTTGAACTCTAAAGCAGCGACTTTTCTACTAAAGAGGCGAAAAAAAAAAAAGGTATAGCCAAACATATTTACGGCATTATTTATTTGAAGTTACAGCTCCACAGAAGAAACACTGCTGATAAAAAGGTGCGAGGATTACATGTAGGGGAACTGTCATAAATATCAACTGGGCCCTGGTCAGCTTTGATCTGCCCTGAAGCAGACATGAAGCTACTTAGTACGAAAGGAGGCCATTCATTACGAGTGGATGCCATCTAGACAGGCACTAATACAGACAGAGGCACGGGGACCTGGGCGGGGAGGTTCAGACATCACTCGGGCAGGTTTTCTGCTTTCAGGACGTCAGTTAACTACTCTGCTCCTCAACATCATTTCCTCGAAACTTTCTCCTGCCTCTTCAAGTATAAAAGAAGATGTTAGAAGAGAAAAGGTCACATTTATCACAGCTGGAATGAAGCCCCATCATTTGTCATCTTCTTCAGAGGCTTTGGGCATTATCGACCAGGTGAAACTGCTTCCACCTCCTGGATGGTGCTACATGTCCGTAACACGTTTACCGTACAGTCAGCAAATACATTCCTTTCATTGCACTTCATGTTATAAAGAAAGCTGTCAGTTGTATAAATCTCTGGTCAGTTTTTTCTCCTGTTCTTTAAAAAGTTCTCTCTGCCTACTTTTTTCAAAGTAGTGCGTTCTTCTGCTAAAAACTACATGATCAAAGAACTCCACACAGGTGGCAGGAAGCAGCGTCACTACTGCAGATAACCAGAGGACCATGAGGTCGCTGCTTCATCAAGCATATAAACAGATGACATAAAGAAATGGACAGTTATGTACGTAGATGGCTTTTCCCTTTGAAGCCAGGAGATCTGCCTGGTCAGTTTAAAGTGTCCTGTGGTGAGGGTGAGGAGGAAGAGAAAGAAGGAGGAGGGGGGCTGACTACTGAGTGTCCACAAGGTCCTTGATAGTGTCGGGTGAGCGTGAAATATGTGATGACCACATACAGGTTTCATGTGAAGATGTGGAGGAAAAGCAGCAGCCGTCCGGGTGGTCTACGAGGCGCTTTCTGAAAAGGCGACTCTTTGGCGTGCGGTCCGGGGCCGGTTTCGTGTCGGGGCGCCGGCTGTGCGTTCGCTCTTGGTTTCGGACGGTTGAGTTTCGGCCTGCGGGGTGCCGGCATCGCCGACAAGCTCACGCAGGAACTTGAATTTGGACAGGAAGAGCTGCCAGACTACATACCAACCTGAGGGGTAAAAGAGAGAAACTGGTAAATAATTACTGACTGACACACAATCCACAGCCTCTTTATTAGTTCAATTAGTTCAACTCTCGTTATTGGAAATGTTTAATCACATGACATCAAAGCATTTAAGCACGGAGACATGGCTAAGACTACCTGCTGAAGTTTAAACTGAGCATTACGATAAGGTAAGAAAGGTGATTTTAATAGACTTTTAACGTGGCATGGTTGTTGGTGCCAGAGCCAGCTGACCTGCTTTGATTAACCCACGCATCCGAAAAAGAGAAAATGCCAGAGGTCTGAGGTCTGCCTCGAGCTGATAGGAAGGCAACAGTAACTCAAATAACTACTCATTACAATCAAAGTATGCATAAGAGCATCTATTTTTTTGTTTTGTTTTGTTTTTTCTCCCCAGAGATGCAGACGAGCATCTCTGAACACGCAACACATCAAACCTTTAAGCAGTTGGGCTACAGCAGTGTTTCCTAAGGGAGCAGACAGAGACCTGGCACTCAAAGAATCTGGGATGTAAATCTCTGGAATAAGTTTCAGGGAAAACAAAAAGCTTTAGGTAGTGACTGAAAGAACGAAACTGCGGATACAAGCAGCAGAAATAAGCTTCCTCTAAGGGGTGGCTGGCCTCTCCCTTAGAGACAGGGTGAGGAGTGCAGCTATTGGGTAGTAAAGCCGCTACTCCATCACATCAAAAGGAGCCAGTTGAGGTGGTTCAAGCATCTGACTAGGATACCTCCTGGACATGTCCTACTGAGAGGAGGCCCCAGGGCAGACCCAGGACACGCTGGAGAGATTATATCAATCAGATGGCCTGGGAATGCCTCAACGTTCCCCCGGATAAGCTGGAAGAGGTGGCTGGGGAGAGGGAGGTCTTGGTTTCTCTGCTTAGGCTGCTGCCCCCGCAACCCTTCCCCCAGATGAGTGGAAGAAAATGGATGGATGGATAGAAAACAACAACAAAAAAAAAAAGTTTTAAAATTTTAATTTGGGGCAAAGTCGGCAAACTTCTGAAAATCAGATTCAGCTTAATATACATGTAGGTTTTATGTACTGGTGACCATTGAAATTAAAGTTAACAGTGCCATGTGGCAAGACTATTCTTGGACCTTTACTCACTTGTAACAATAGTTAGCAAGTTCTGCTAACTGAAGTCACTTTTTGGTATTTCTTTACTCACAGAGGAGCGAAGAAACGAGAGAATATTCACATGTAAGACGCTGAAATCTGAGAATTTTTACCCTTTTTCTTTATCAGAATAGTTGGCGATTAATTTAATATTTGCCCCATTAAAGGCTTCAGTGGTGGAGCTCTTTGGGACCGAGGACTGCTGTTTAGAAACGTTGACCTGCTACTCAAGATTACAGTTTAAGGCAAACACACAGACACACACACACACACACACACACACACACACACACACACACACACACACACACACACACCCTTAAGTGTGCAAAAACGGAGTTTGAGCTGAATAGGAGAATCTAGAATAAGGCAAACAGCATTTTTCTTCCCTGCAGTCTACAGATCATATGAGCCCCAGTTTGTAAACGAAGGAGGCAGTAGATAAAAATAGAAACTGAAGGCACGCAGTGCGACTTTAAAGGAATAGTTCTGCTTTTTTTTTTTTTTGGAGACTTTTCATCATGTGAGTCCGAGTCTCAAATTTTACACCCAGCTGCTGTAGCCTTTTGTTAGCCGAGTTAGCCGCTGTGCATGCTCACCAATAAAAACAGACCCCTTAACATAACGTTAAGACAACAGTTAGAGGGTTATGCAAGTGACTAATGGAGAGTATCGCCTTTAAACTCACCAAACAGCATGAAGAGCAGCGCGCAGATGAGTGTGGCCACAATGACCAGCACTGTGAGCCCGACACTCTGCCACATCGTAGCTGGACGCCCGACAGCAACAACAGCATAAGGAGGAGGAAGAGGACAGTGGTTTGCTCAACACCGCAGGCAACACTGTGGCTGGCTGGGCTAGCAGAGTTAAAGGGCAGCTGGGCGAGACGAGAGAGGTGCTAGCGGCAGCGCATCGCAGGCTCGCAGCGGCTTGTTTGCTAGCTCGTAGACTAGCTTAGCTGCTAGTAGCGGTTTAAAAATCGTAAAGGCCGGAAGAGTGGCGCATTAGCTGACGACAGCCGGTCACAGCAGGGCAAAGTCCTCCTCGCCTGCGCTACATCACTGCAACATGTATGTATTTGTACTTTCGGACGAGACAGACGTGCAGCAAAGTAACCGACAACAAAATCAGCGTCAGGAAGCCGACTCAAACTGAGCATGCGCAGGTTTCAGTTGACTTCTGGGTAATGTAGTTCGTGTTTAACCTCCTAAGACCCGAACTGTTTTGTGGTATGCATTTTTAACTTCTCTTAGTTATTTGGGCTGATTGGGACCTGATGAGTGTAAAAACAAAGATTTTTCTTTTTACATAATGCAGTCTCTGAGAAAAACGATGTACACATATGTGGACATTCGTTTTAAACTTTGATAAAACACAATAAAATCAAAGTTGAATAATGATGTGCAAAACTCTATTTTGTGTCTGAACACAGCAGCCTTTTCGTGAGTGCAAAACAAGATAAAAAAAAACAACAACAACAACAATTGTGCCCCTTTGAACAATATGGCTTTCATTTGAAGTGCTGCTAATAGTTACAGTAATATGCATGTAACAAGGTAAACATTCTAAACATTTTGGATTGTTACTGTTCTAAACTCTTCATTTCAGTTGCTGAACATGGCATGAAACACTTCACTTAAACTCCAAAACTGCTATTTTTTTCCCATGTGGGAACATGTTTACACTTATGTGTGAAAGGCCGTGTAACAGTTGCGACCTGCCTGTAAGCAAAGAAACACCTTGCATGTAACACACTGCACTCGTATTTTCCCTGAGCAGCCTTTTGCTCTGCAGCGTGCTGCATTTTTTAAGTTTACCACCTCCGGCAGATGTGCATTAGCCTTCCTGTGGACTGAGACATGGGGCACCACCTTCACTGGACGCTTTTTCCCTTGGAATAAAACTTCTTCATCATCTTCTTGCTCTGAAACGTCAGAGTTATCATTGTCATGCTGAGCCAAGAAGGTCATGGCCACTTCCATACGGAGTTCAAGGAACTGCATGATGTTCTTCTTTGGTGTGCCACATACAGTGAGGTCTTTGCGGTACAGAAGCCAGCTGTTGGCTAAAGCCAGATCCGTAAAGTGCATTAGCATCCGCAGTGTCCATTTCTTTGTACGGCCACTCATGCGATAGTAACTCATCATTCTATCGACAAGGTCAACTCCACCCATCTTGGAGTTGTATTCACGGACAGTGCTTGGACGCAAAATGGTCACATATTGTTTCAGTTTTTTGTCCCATCTCTGGCAGGTGTCTTCTGGCTCTCTATCATGAACAGTAGACATCATCAATACTGGTTTATTGTCATACCACTTCACCACACAAATCTTTCCATCCTCAGTGGTAACTTGTGCTGAGGTACCTCTTCCGTTCTTTTTCATTGTTTTGTCAGTTGGTAGCTTCTGCACTGCTGAAGCGGCCCGATTTTTCATAACTGTACCAGTTACATACATCTGCTTCTTCATCATATGTTCCACACCTTGAATGGATGTGAAGACCCGATCACAGTAAATCTCATGCTCAAACTGGGCTTGATTTGGTGTTAGCGGAAAAGCCCTCCACCGCAGCGCCCTTTCTTGATGACTTGATCCTGGTGTTGTCTCTTCAACAAGATTGTTTGAGACATCAGCCTCATGTTGCTGTGTCTGAGAGCGATGCCTGGGAGTGCGTGATCTGGCAATGTCACGATTTGAACGATATCCATCATATTCCTCACTAAGACGTTTACACCCCCTGATAGGCTTAGAGGGCTGTGGAATGGGATCTTCACACCCACTACTGTCTTCCTCACTGCTGCTTGGTTCCTGTCGTGGAGGTTGATATTCAGTATCCCCTACGAGATCATCAACATCTGACAAATTTTCCATCTCTGAGTTTTCTCCATCAATTAACCCCAGCAATTCCATTACTTTTGAGAGACAATAATGCTCTGCAAAAAAAAAAAAAAAAAACTTAAAAAAAAAATCTATGTACATTTATTTCTAAAACATGTTATATCTGCTAGTACAGTAGTAAACTATTGTTTTCTACCAAATTTATCAGAAAATACAATTTTATTCTTACATTTTGTTGCTAGCAGTTATGATAATGTGTACATGTTATCAACAAAACTAACTCCCTATGTCCACATTTGTGGACATTTTCAGCAAAGCTACCTATGCTAAATCCCTATGTCCACATACATGTACATCATGTTTATCGGCTTAGCAAATCATTACATTTATTAACTTTTGTAAAATTTGACTTCCCTAACAAACACTAAACACTTAAAAAAATATCTAAACAAGAATCAGCCATGAAATGTGATTGATTTTTTTACCTGAGCGAAATTTGGATCGTGAGTCGCCAGCTGAACTTCTGGGTGTGTTGGCAGCCATCTTGAATCTAACCTGTAATGTGTTATACCCTTCTGCCAACACTAAGTGACAGTATAATGGCCTTGCATGTGGACACCAGGCCCTCGTAGCGCAAAATTTAGTATCGTGGTCTACACGACCCAAAATGTGATGTCCACATATATGGACGCAGGGTCCTAGGAGGTTAAGTGCATTTTCATTGTAAGACGGTTTATCACAGAAAGCTCGAAAATTATTGTCACAGTAGCCAAAAATATTAAACACAACAGTTTTAAATTAAACAGAATAACTATATAATAAATTAAGAGACAAAACATATAAAATAACATGAAAGCAGGACTACACTTAACCCTTACATACTGTTTATATTTCATGCCTTCACAGTCAACTTTGATCAACAATCTATTGGCAGATCTATTCAGAATCCATAAATGACCCATCTGACACTAATAAATGGATGATTAATCTTTAATGTTTCAATAGGAAGAGTGTACTTTTTAGGTTCTGAAACATCTAATTTCACACAATATCCTGTTTTACCTAAGACATGAAACCATAGCAGTCATAATGATTTAAATACATTTTATTGAAAGTGACAATGGCAAGAACATTATGGAGCTGCCGGGATTAAGCATATAACCATGTATAACCATTACAACCATTCAAATTTGTCACATTTGACCTGGAATAGCCTCAATGTACCAAAATTTACACTATAAAATTCAAAACATGTTGTGCATTTTTGGTCACTTTAGGAAAAGTAATTACATTTCAGGCTGAAGGAGTGAAATTTGGGGTATTTTAGGGGCCGAGGCAATGCTTTTAAGGCTGGCGGGCTCCTTGCTGATGGACCAGGATCTTTAGCCATAGATGAGATGCTCAGTCCAGGCTGCAACATTATGAAAACAGTGTGGGGAGAAGACTATAACACAACACCAGAGGGATGAATAAAGTGGCAAAAAGCCAAAAGCAACATACAGCTGATCTCACGGTGTAGCAACTCCTTCCTGCCCTTCATCCTGAAGCCGCTTTGAAGCAACGCATTCATACATGGAAAGTTAGATAGCTACCCTAACCTCAGTCATGCTGAAGCTTAGGCAGTAAAATTAATGCAACCCAGCCTACCACTGATTCCTGGTAGATTAAGGATAAAGAAGTCAGTGGTTTAACACATAGGTCATTCTATCTCATGGATGGATCGACACCTCTCCTTATAATATTATCACCATCACTATAAAGTATACTACAGCTGACTGACTGCATGTAATTATTATTTTTTATTATTTCCTTATGCAACTTAGTGTAAATCATTAGTAAAGATTTCTATAAATAAGATGTGAAGTATTTGTGATTAAAAATAGTGGAACTGGAAATGGAACATAATATTTATGAACTTTCTGTTTGTAAAATGTTCGGTTTGGAAGATCACTGAAGCTGTCAGATAAACGCTATTCTGTAAAAAACGTTGAATATTTCCCTCTGAAATGTGCAAAGGGATGACTGCACAGAAGCAAAGAAGAAAAAACATTTTCTTTATGCATCTCTGATACAGAAACTGTGATGAGAAGGAAAGAAAACATGTAGGCATGGCTCTCACGCCAATATTTAGACCACATGTTTTTGTCCCCCCAGTAAGATTATCAAAGACTGTAATATTACTCAGTAAAGAACTCCTTCCTGTTAGCTTTAGTAACATTGTTGCAATATACAGGATTCCATAAAAAGCATCCCAAAATATCAAATACTGTTAATTAACATAAGTGAAAGTCACAACCGCCACACCAGCTGAGAAGAGTCAGCATTTATTCATGCAAAATAAATAAATAATGACATGTTCTTAAAAAAAAAAATCACCAACATTTGTGGAGTTAAAAACCAAATGTAGTAATGGAGACACACCTGTGCCTCCCTGCCGAAACCAGAATAAATTAATTAAAAGCTCGATGAAGCTGTGTCAGCTTCATTAAGCTAAGATAAGGAAAGAGAAGATATACCAACTCTTTTTGTCACAATCTCGGTCAGGGACTCAGCATTTTATGTTTTGGTTTTTTTTTTTTTACTTCTGAATTTTGTTTATAACTGTTTTCTGCCGAGCATCCCACCTGTTACCTCTCCCCTCATTATCCAGTGTGTATTCAGTGTGTCTGTCTCCCTGCGTTCGGTGCAGCCTCTGCATTCCCTGCTCTCTGGTTCAGCATTTCCTGGCTCGCTCTTTAGTTTGGGATTTTGTATATTCTTCAGTTTTCCCAGCGTTAAAAACCCCTTTGAGTTTGATTCCTGCCTCCAGCGTCCTGCCTTTGGATCCACCTTTGTCTGGTTCACAGCTGAAACATGACACTTTTGTTTCAACAGGTAAAAAAAAGTTAAACACAGAAACATCACCAGAATTACTTTAAAATGACCTTTACGATAGTAAAGGTAACTGACCCCTGGATTGGGTAATAAAATGCTCATAACCGGCTTCTTCTTTAGCAGCATTTCTTCACTAATCCAGCAGGAGGAGTCGTTACTAGCCTCCTGAAAGATGTGAAAGCCCACTGATGAATAATTTTCTGCCAGCTGTCTGTGGGTGTTTTCTTGTATTCTGTCTTTGTTAGCAATAAGAGATTTCCTGCTCAAAGGTCAGGTCTAACCTTGTTATTTTTTTTTTTTTTTTTTTTTTTTTTTTTTTTTTATTCAATTTATTTCAATTTATTTCGAACAATCAATATAAAATATAAAATATCGCCTCTGATCCTGTGAAGTTAGACAAGAACGTCCCACCTCTGCTTAAATTCAAATGAGACTGAGCCTCTCATCTGGAACCTTGTATGTTCCAGCGATGGGGCAGAAATTCAGAATAATTCATCAGATTTGCCACGGTGCCCGCGGCCCTCCTTCCTTCCCATTTGACTTTCCTATTTGAGTTACAAGAAGATCTGCCTCATCTGACATCATGTGTTGACATGTGAATACTTGTATATAAAGAAGCCTCGGTATTTGCATATTATGCTAAGATGCAGACATGAGTCATGCTACATAGTGGCTTTTTAAAAATGTTATAGCAATTAGTTTAATTAGAAGCCCTGACGAAAATCTGTCATATATTTATGATTGATTCCTCTGGGTTTTCGTGTGCTTCATTTTTCACAGGGTTTGTGATTTTATGTTTTTTTTTTTTAACAGATGAAGCACTCACAACTTTTCCCTCTAACCTTTGAATCACACTGCTGCTGTATTTTTGTGCAGTCACACTAAAAATAATCTCACTTTGTAATAAGAAAAAAGCAGCTTTCCCCTTATCTGCAGGGTAACAAACTTGCTGAATCAGACAGGTTTTCACAGGAAGGGAGATGAAGAGTCAGTTTTGTTTCAATATTACCCGCTGTCAGATAAAGAAAAACTCCCCTACAAAAAAAAGCCCCTTTTAATACAACATGACCTATTAGCCATGGCAACACAACCTTTTTACCTCCATCTCAGCGAGATGCAAATTAGGAAAAAAAAGTCCACATGCTATGAATAACTCAGTTTTGTATCAGTAGTGGAGAGAAAGCAGGACAGTGGGGCAAATCAGATCATCAAAAGCATCGGCTCCCACACTGAGAGGGGAACTTTTCACTATAACACTTTGCTTCAAAGCTTTTACATGATGCATATGTAAATATACATTTTAGGTGGGTGTACAGCTGAGGACCCAGATTGAGGACATTTGAAGGAACAGTTCTCATAATGTAACTATAAGTTGCTCTTTGTTACATGTGTTTCCACTTTGTGAGTACGCATACACATATTGTCATGAACCGCAGTGCGGCAGGCAAGAAACGGACTCAGAAGACAGGAGTAAACTTGAACTCAGTTTTTATCCACAGCAAAAACCTTAAAATAAACACTGAAACTAGAAACAGCTGGAGAGGAACCAGAGACAACAACATGACAAAGAGCAGAGGAGGACAATATATACACAAGGTAACAAGGGGAGAGGAAACAGTTGGGAATCACAGTGGGAACAAATCAGGACTAATGAGGTGTAGAAAGTCAAACTAGATACACAGTATAAGAGACAAAAACCCACCAAAGTAAAACAGGAAGTAGCTAAACATGGAAACAGAAACGCAGACTTGACAACACACAGAGGAAGGGAACACAGACGGAACAAGGAATAAAATACAAATAAACCTTAACAGGAACAAAACTCAGATAGCTAAACTAAGAAGGCCTGAGGATACAAATGACCCACATCCAAGAACATGGCCCTGAAAACTCCAACAAAACCTGAGAATGTAACAAGAAATAACCATCCTGAAAATCTCTGAAAGTTTACAGTCCTGATGGGAGAATCATCCTTCCATGCGCTTCTCCCTCTCCTGTTCCTTTCTATATTTGTTTATGCTGTGTGACCTCTCACCCCTAAGTCTGACCACCACTAATAAGTGTAAAACCCAAACCTAATTCTAATTAACCCTAAAATCTGTATTTCCTGTCAGATATCTTTGTCAATATTGAGTGAAATAAACTTCATGTATAAAACACACACAGTTCTACAGAGTACCTGCTGTCACTTACTTTACTTTATACATGAATATACTTTCTGACGAGCCTTTGAGCAGGCTGTTCTGCACAACCTCATCTTACGCACACACACACAAACACCAGCGTGAAAACATTTGTAACAACAAACCTAATTTGATGCTTAAATCACCCTCACAGCTGGTACACATTTGTTGTTATATCTGTTGCACCTGCCTGTGTTTGGTGAGGTGGGCGTTCGTTTTCATTCAGCTATTTGTACCTCTTCCCAGCAGCAGGGCTTTTGCGACAAAGCAAAGCTGACCTGTGCTTGTATTGGCTGTCAGATACAGTTCTTAAAAAAGAAAATCTGCAAATCACCTAAAATCAGTTTTGGCAGGTTACACTGAGAAAAAAAATGGAAATCAGAAAACTGCAAATTTACACATCTCTGGATTATAGTTACAAAAATAACCTGGGTTACCTTCTTCCTGTGGAGGCACTGTACAAACATACAAACATACAAAGCTACAGTAAATCCCAATAAATGTAACATAAAAACTAATGATGATTGATTACTGGTGGCCTACTAAATGAAATATTATAGTATTAAATTATGTCTGCAGTTTAAAGGTCCTAAATTTAAAACCAAACAAAAACTGGTAGTAAGTTGTTAAAAAAACAAAAGTATTTTTGGTCTGTTTTCTTCTCTGTGCAGCTGTTTATTGCTTTAAAGGCATATTTTACACAAAACTGCCTGTAAAGTTGTATTTCTTCTTACTGCGTGACTTGAAGTGACGTAATACCAGTTTAATCCACATCAGCTTTCACAGAAAGCAGGAAAAGTACAAAACGAGCACATCACTGGAAAACTGTTTCGTGTAAATGAGTCATAAATCTTTGGCCTCATTGTCAGAGATTTGTTTCTTCCTCCTTCCAGCAGGGAGACCGCACGAGTTTCGTAACATCCTGTGGTCAAAGAAGTGTCCCGTGTAACCGTAGTATATTTGAAACTAAAAGAAAAATGCCCATACTGCTGGTTAAACTCAACACCTGCCTCATGTAAATGGTGACAGCTCAAGTGTGTTTTCATGTTTAATGATGCTAAAACCTGAATTTGATTTCAGCAAGAGTCTCAGTGCCACCCGTGTTTGCTATCTGTGAAACCGATTCTTATCTCATCCTCCTGCAAACTGATTGGACTTCATCAGAAAACAGTCTATTCTTTGTGCTCCGTTTGCTCAACCACAGCTCACTTGTGGCTTTTCTGTCCTTACTTTCTGCTGCAGAAGCGGCAACGTGGTTACGTGTTGGAGAACAAGTCTTAACCTGCACTGCTGATTCTTTGGTATTCAGACACAAACGCTGGCAAAATATACATTGAGTACACAGCAGCCAGTGCTGTGCAAACACGAGCCTGCTTTGCATACAGTGAAGCACGTATGCAGAATCAGCAGAAACCTGCAGGGCTGAAAAATGAAGCCAAAAATTGCAGTTTCTCTAATGCCTACTTGAGCCTGGCTCCAAAAGTGAGTCTATTCCCATAGACTGCCATGTTTAAAAAAGGCCAATTTTACAGCATTAAAAAGCATGTTTTTTAAATAACTCATACATTTGGATATTTAAGGCTTAAAGTTCAGGCAGCTGTAGCTGCTAGACCTCACCCAACTGGATCTCTCCCCCATGTCTGTGTTGTTGGTTTTTGGATCGTTTTAATTGAATTATCTGACAAATAATCTCGGGGGTGGGGGTGGTGGTGGTGGTGGTGGTGGCTGATATTCTGCCTCGCTGTTAAAATGAAACCACAATAAAATTAGAGGCTGTTCATTTCTTTGTTAGTTACAAATTCAGCAATAGTTATTTTCCCACTGTACAGTCAATGCTGGGTGAGTTCCCATCACTGCATTAGTGGCTTCTGGACAACTATCTCACAATCTTGAACACCAGGCTGAAACATGACAGAACATCTCTGAAGACACCTTGAAGACAGCTCATGGCACTTCCACGCATCCTGAAGAAGACTGAAAGGATCTTGGAGGAAGGATGAGATAAACTGGCCAAATCCAGGCGTGCAAAGCCTGGAGAAACTTACCTGAGAATCCTCCAAGCTGTAACTGATGCCAAAGGGCATAAATGACAGAAAGATCTTAACTTTTGTAAATGAGTGATTTTGATTTTCGGTATTTTTTTTTTACCAAAAAAGAATCTAAAAATAATATTTTTTCACTCTTTCATAGGTTACAGAGTGCACAGTGATGGGAAAAATGAAGCGGACTTTCTGAAGAGATTTTTTTTTTGTTTCTATATTACAAACACCTGACAGGGTGTGTTTAAAGGTATTTACCTGTGTTGACAAGCCTCTCACCCGCAGTTGTGTTTCCATCACTTCAGAAGACATCACACTGGCTCACATTCAGTTTCTGGTGACCTCATCCAACCGTAAACCAAAGCCTTTCTGAAGCAAGTCTCGGCACTCAACACCAGCAGTTATTTTACAGTTTTTAAAGCATTATCTAAATGAACATTAACAGGCTGTTTCAGTAGGAACAGCAGAGTCTACACTCAGACCTCAGATGGGTCACATGAGAGTAAAAAGTAGGATGGTAACATCCTTGCAACTGGGAAAAATCAGCTGTTTTATTCCACTAATTGCACTGAATTTTTTCATGTGGTGACAAACAGCAGTGGTAAATGGATTGGTACTTATATAGCACTTTTCTACCCTAACTGAGCAGTCAAAGCACTTTTTATTACTAGCCTAGCGCAGTTGCACACATATTCATGCCAGCACTTTTTCTCCTAAGCATCTTGAGGTGACTGTTGTTGTGATTTGGCGCTGTATAAATAAAATCGAATTGAACTGAATTGAGCTTTTAATTAAAGTATGTAATGTGAATTTCTGAGTAAGCACATGGAGACACATTTGTGAATTTTTTTTTTAATCACAGTTATTCACCATATCATCACAAACAGAATGCATGTAACTGCCAACTCGACCCCATTCAGGTGCCGTTTACACGAAGCCGTTTTCACTGGAAACGGTGTCGTTTTGATGCGTTTCAGCCTTTCGTTTACACGATGGCGTTTCAGAAATGATCCACGTTTACACGATGACGTGAAACGAAGGAAACGTCCCACGCCAGGCCACAAGTTGGGCGTTTTCAAATCACCCCGGTTTCAAGTGTTTACACGAGAACGCAAGCCGGTGCGTTTCTGAAACGCTCCACTCTGGACCCCGTTTCCGAAACACATCGTATTCACTCTGTTGTCGTGTAAACAGAAGGCCGAAACGCATCAAAACGACACGGTTGTCGTGTAAACGCAAGGCCGAAACGCATCAAAAAGACGCCGTTTCAAAATGAAAACAACTTCGTGTAAACGGCACCTCAGTCTCAAGCTTGTAGCAGACCGATAAATTGGCTGTAGATGGAACCGGTCGGCTACAAGTTTGAGACTGAATGGAGTCGAGTTGGCAGTTACGTGTGATGCATCAAAGTTGCTTTGAAGATGACAGCAGACTGCTAGCAGTTGCAGATGTGGTCCCAATCTTCAAAGCAACCATTTCAAAAGCAATGAGATCTCAAGTTTATTGGGTATGGTTGCAATGGTTTTGGTTGCAATGCTGTCTTAAAAAAATTATGTTCCATAGGACGACTATAGCATAAAAGGCCTGACAAGAAGATCTGGATCTGCCCCTTCTCTGATGATAAATCATAGGTATAATGCTTCATAGCTTGAGCCTGAAGTTGCAGGCATGAATTCCACCTTTGGTGTACTACATATGTGGCCAGTCTCTTGCCACATACATAAAATGCAATTAGTCAGAAAGGAGTTGTTCTTCCTGACCACCATATTCAAATAAGGTGGGGGAGCAGGGCCTGCTCCTATGTATTTCTAATGGATTGATTATAAGTTTATGAGAATGCACCAATCAATGTATGAGCACAATATCCTTTTGTTCTATAAATAACCTCAAAAAATTACTTACTGCACCTTTAAAGTAAACCACACAGTATTTAGCTGAGTTATGACTGTTTAACTGGCAGGGTCTTCTTTTCTCTATGAAAACTTGTTTAAAGTATGTTTGATGCATGTGTTGTTCTTTAGCTGTCGTTTGTTAAAGAAAAATTAAAATTAAAAGAAACTGATTGTACAGAACTGCCCCTCAAATGTGATTTTTTTTAAATGCTTAAAAGTTTTGCTATCTTTGCCCCAAAATAAGGCTTTAAGAAGCCGTTTTCCCATGCAAGTTACACAACTCTGCCACCTTCTTTGCTCCTACAGAATTCAGGATTCATTGAGTGACATGCCTCTTTCTTTCTTATGTCTCTACTTAAACCAAGTCTTTAAAATGCATGTAAATAAAGAAAAATATAAAGAGCTGAACAGGTAATTGTTTATTTTTCTTTCATACTTACTACATTAAAATAAAAAACAAATATGTAAGAAGAATAAAGTAGAATAAATATAACAGTTTTAATAGTTTTATTGGAGGTGTGTTTACACCTACAGTTAGCTGGTTATCACAGGAAACACATTAAATAAACTGATAACATTATAAATCCCAAAACAAGCATCTTTATGTATGCACAATAAACCAGGTAAGGAATTCCCAAGTTGATTCAGTTCATCTGGAAGCTATGGAAGCTTGTTTCCGCCACTAAATTATTTTTTTTTTTAAATCACTATCGGTAACTCGAAATTTTCAGTTGTTTTATTGAAATAAAAAAAAAATTTTAAAAATAAAAATTTCGAGAAAATGTATCTCGGGTTATGTATCTCAAATCTTTGCCAGCACTGCCAATCAGGAAGCTTCAAGAAAGAGGTCATTTCCTAATTACCCGGAAACAGATGATGCCAAGGCATGTGCACTCAAAACGGGACAGCGAGAGTATCAGTGAGCTAGCAGTTTTTAGCAAACATGAACAAATTGTCACGTTAGCTGTTTTTTGCTAGAAGCCATTTTGACCATTGATGGTCAAAATGGCTTCTAGCAAAAAACAGCTGCATAAAAAGGTAAGGAAGGTATCAGAGTTTTCATGTCGATCTGTTGCACAGCTGATGCCTTCAGCTTCCTGCTTCTGGTTAACAAGGAAATGATGTACCGTCACAGAGCTTCCTGATTGGCAGCGCTAAGTCGAAATTTTTAGTTATTAACGCGAAAATTTGAGATACGTAAATTTTCTTTGCGGACAGCGATTTATTTATTTATTTATTTTTAGTGGCGGAAACAAGCTTCCATAGCATGCAGCTCAGCTTCTTTCAATGATAAAACAACATCTAGTTGAACTGAATTGAACTTTTTAGCATCATAAAACAATATCCCTGAAAACTGAGATCAATTACCTTCTTCAGGGAGTGTTGGTGAGAACGCAACCATTAATATTTCATCATGAAGGGCTGCTTCAGAGTATAAACCTGCACAGTAATGTCTTAGAAAGCATAGGTGCATGGTGACAATATGACACAAAAGGTATTTCAGTACTGCTGAGATGCACACGAGGTAACCTTCGGGGTCATTACCATGACCTTGTCAGCTTCTTCTGACAAAACGTCAATATTGAGAACATGTTCCCCATCCATAATACACACTAGTGGCCATTATATTAGATACACCTGTATGAGCTAAAGCAGTCTAGTACAGCAGTTCTATTTGTCTTTATGAAACTTAAAATGTTTAGTTTATCGTTGTTCTAGCAAGGTGTTTCTACAAAGGGCTAAATGATTAAAAACACCTCAATGACAGCTTCTAGAAAAAAATCAAGTGGCATAATCTGACTGTGTAGGTGTGCCTAACAAAGGCGGACCTCGAGCGTGTCAGTTAATCCCATTGTGTGGCATTAAAAGCCATATGTGCTTTCAAATTTATAAATAAAAGATACAATTTGTATCAACTGCATCCTGCCTCTTCCCTAACACTGCACCGAGGCAACTCCAAAGCATTCAAATACAGTTTTTAAATCAAGGTGGATACCACAATACAAAACACACAAACTCATGTTAATCTTAAGTCTTTCGACTGAAAGACGAGGGCTCAAACTGGATTCTTCTTATCTCAGTGACTGAGTCTGGCTCTGCAAATTGAGGATTTCAACCACAAGCATCTGTGGATCCATCATCTCAGGGAACATGTCCATTGCTGTGTCCACCAGCGGTGCGCTGAAGATGGCGAGGAGCTTCTTCCGTACGACCTCTCTCTCCTCCCTGCTGGGGCTCGGCTGGGTCCCCGGAGGAAGCTTCCAGTGTGAGCGCTCTCCCGGCAGGCTGTGGACTGCTGGGGGTTGAGCGCGGAACGGATTTGACCACTGTGGCTGCTGCTGGAAGGTGCGAGATCGGTTGGGCTGGAAATCTGTCGGCTGGCTGTATGGATGCATGCTGACTGGGTACGCGCAATAGTTGGGGTGGGGAGGTAGGCCGTAGGGTATGATATCTGCGCTGCGGCTGCTCACTGGCCCGATGCTATGCGTCGGGAAAGTCGGCATGCTCCCACAAGAGGGAGGGCCATGTGAGCAGCAGCTGCACGGAGCACTTCTAGGAGGGCAGTACTGCTGTTGAACACTGTGGGAACGCTGACTGATGTCGTACGCCGGCCCATACTGGTGGTCACACAGACTCCAAGGAGCTTCCACCGACTGGTTGTCTATGGAGCCTAAACCAGAGTCCAGCTGCTCCTGAGAGCGACTGTGCTGCATTGAGTCGTGGTCAGAGGACCCATGTTTGCTGGTCTTCTCCTTCCTGGATGAGGCTTTCTTGCTGGAGCGGTGACTCGCCTTTACCTGAGCTACGTGTTCATTTTTATGCTCTTTTTTTAAGGAGCTGCTCTCATTTGCCAGAGTCAGTTTCTTCGCCATATCCTCCACCAACATGAGGCTGAGTCCAGGCACAGAACTGGAGCGAGTTGAAGCTTGTTTCTGATGAGTTGAAGGCTGCTTAGCGCTCTCCCGAAGCTCATCTGCAAGAGCGCGATTGGACTGCTTGGCCCGCTCAGGATGGTGGAATTTACATTTGATTCCATAAGTACATTTCTTCCCTGGAAGAAGGATAAACAGAATGCTTTAAAAGTCAGGCAAAGCAATATTTTCACATGCAGTACAGCAGAGACACTGAATGTTAAAATGTCTGTGCTGGGCAACGGTTCAGTGGAATAATGAAGGTCTCTCACCGTAAGGGCACGGCTGTTTTTTATGAGTCTTTGGAACCCTCCGCAGGAAGTTCTCCAGAGTTGGTCCATGTCGACCGAGGGGATCATCGGGAGGCATAAACCTGTATTAGGGTAAAATGCAAACATTATCATTCATCGGTTCATCCAGGAATACTAGCTGATAGGGATGCTGCGTACCAGGAAGGCAGAACTCACTTGTTATTAACAAAGGAGTACATGAGCAGCCTCTCTTCGATGAAGCGCTTCCACTCCGGCTTCTCTCCCTGAAGGTCCCGGTACATGTCGTTGGACACGATGATGCCGTCAGACTCGAAGGCATGCTTGACGATGTAGCAGTCATCATTACAGACCACTCGTTTGCCTGCGTAGCGCCGTGACGGTGTGAACACCAGAATCCTTTTCCTCTCCAGGTCACGCAGAATTTGCTGATCTGTACACCAAACATAAAATCAGAGAAAACTGATGAACCACAACAATAAAAACAATGACAGTGAACACAATGCAGAGCATTGTTGAACCAAGAGTCTAGACAATCATGGGCATGCTATTTAGAAACATTATTCCAGACCAAGGACAATGCTGCCCTCTACACCAGAACTGGAATGGCAAGAGGAACACAACAAAAAGCCCAAAGGGTTGGTCCAGCTTTCAAACTGCCCAGATCCCAGACCAGTCCTGCATCCCTCAGATCCACGGTGGCCCTACCCTGTAACCTACAAGACCCAAAGTCGCATTGGCATTGGCAACTGTCAAGTCATGACAGAAAAAAGCTGGTATTTTTGCACCACGAGGGGGATCTATACAAGGTTAAGCATGATTTGGAGTTGTGTTAGTGATCACAACGTACAATATCAAAGCTATTTTTGAGCTATTTGTCTTGCTGAAGTGGAGGAGTTTAAGTATCTTGGGCTCTTGTTCATGAGTGAGGGAGAGGGGAGGGGAGGGGAGTGGGAGTGGGAGATTCACAGATGATTGCTGCTGCTTCTGCAGTGATGTACCAGTCCACTGTGGTGAAGACCAATTTGAGCATAAAAGCGAAGCACTCGATTTACTGTCGACCTACATGCCTACCCTCACCTAAAGAAAGAGTGATGGAAAAAAAAATAAGATCTGGATGGAAAAAATATAAAATCACCACAAAAGTTTGACCACAGCACTTTCTTGCTGTGAGGTAATAGCACCAAACAAAATAGCCACCATGCTATCTAAATTTCAGACATTAAAACTGTAACTGTAAATTGACTACAAAAATTACCACCTGGCATTAAGACAGAACCAGAGAATCCGAAACACGGGCCCCACCCTGCAACTCAGAGGACCCAAAGGATCTGATACCATTGTTCAAGTGTCATGTACATCTGGACATCTCCAGATGTTCATGTCCCAGAGCTGCTTTGGCGACACAAGGAGGGATCTACATGATGTTAGACAGATGTTTCTGTCACTGACATCTAAATCTTAAAGGTGATGCTAAACTTGTTAGCACACAATTTGACTGATTAGCGTGATGATTTATTTGGAGTTTTCCTCTCAAGCTTGCAAGTCTGATATCAACTTCCATTTTGCTCCGTTTTTGGTCTCCACCAACGTTTGAAGGAAATATTTTTGTGTTTAGCTGCCAAATGCTCCACTGCGTTCACCAACACACCGACTAATTGCATTTGTTTGTTGTTTGGTGATTGCATGTTAATTCAAATTCACTATAAAGCTCTTCAGACCTGAGAGGAACTGCAAATTAAAAGTGCCCATTCACATAATCATTTAACACAGTGCTATAGTAAAAAAAAAAAAAAAAAAAAAAAAACCTGGCTGTATATTAACTTAGGGTTTTTCCCAGTGGACAGGTTTAAACATGCTAAACATGCTTTTAACTACACCCCAACACAAAACAGTTTATCTGCATGACCCGATCTATTTAACTGCACACTATCAGCAGTAACTTACAAATATAGGGCACCACAGGCTAGTTAAAATGATTATCTTTTGATTGAAAAAGATTATCTGAAGAAACACGTTTATCTTTTGTGACATGCCCCCTTATGAGTTATCCAGTAAACTGAGAATCTGCAGCTGTATGGTATCAAATGAGGTCCTGCTAGTTCATGTGTCTGCGTTTTAAGTCAAAATAAAAACTACTTATGAATAATTAGTCAAACTATTTATTATTCTGCCTTTTAGTTTTTTCATTAGCCATTTAGTTTCAAGTCTATTGGCCCATTATATTGGGGGATTTCTTGCTTTATTTATCTGAATAAATGTAAAAACTGCCATTAAAAGCTTTATAGGAGGCAAACTCACAAATTAAATGTGAGTTTAATAAAGCGCACAGTCCGTCTAAAAAACTCAAACACTCTGGGAGATTTTTGCTTGTAAAATATCCAAAGCTTAAATTTTCTCTCAAGTTAATAAATATTTCTGCTCTACTTTAAAAAAAAAAAAATCCTCACAGCAGTCATGCCACACCTTGGTTTTGGTGAAAGTTTCCCAACCAGGCGAATGAGGAAGTTAAAAAAAAAAATTAAATTGAATTTCCAGTGCCGTACCTGTGATGGGAACGTCCGGCCTGGGCTGCTCCTTCCTCCATGAGGGAACAAACACAGTGATTTCAGTGTGGCCTCGGTCCAGGAAGAAGTTCACAGCCAACTGGATTCCCAGACAAGAGAAAACTTCCTTGTTGCCATGGCTGAATGTATGAATGGAAACCAGGAAAAATGAATGAGAAACACGTACACACATTAACAACTGGAGTGAAACTTCCCTAACCCAGTTCAGAACGAGGGCTGTGGTTTATAATAGCGCTCTTTGATGTTAACTCTGCATCACGGCTCTTATCAGCACCTTATTTACATTTGCTGTGTGAAGTTAAAGATTACAATAAAACAAACGTCTTTGTCTCCAACAAGTTGAGCATGATTTAGTTAAACAACAACTACTGTCTCACATAACAATCTGAGCTGACCTGCAGGCTTCCTCTCTTGTGTTCTGTTTTTTATTTTCCAATCACAGACGTTATATATAAAGACACTCATCTGTCACTTATTACTCAATCACATGGAAGCAATTCAATACTTTTAGACATGTAGACATGGCCGAGATGATCTACTGAAGTTATAAATAGTTATAGCACTTAGAATGGGGAAGAAGGTGATTTAAGTGCCTTGGCATGTGGCCTGGTTGTTGGTGCTGGTATTTCGATATCAATTGTTGATCTACTGAGACCAACCATCTCTGGGAATTACAGAGAAGGAAAGAGAAATTATCCAGTAGTTCTCTGGGTGAAAACGCCTTGAGGATATCAAAAGGTCAAAGGATGGTTAGGACTTTATAGAAAGGCAACAGTAACTCAAATAACCATTTGTCACAATCAAGGTGTGCAGAAGAGCATCTCTGAACACACAAAACACACTGAACCTTGAAGCAGATGGGCTACAGCAGCAGAAGACCACACTGGGTGCCACTCCTGTCAGCCAAGAACAGGACACTGAGGCTACAGCTCACAAAGGTTCACCAAAATTGGTCAACAAAAGACAGGAAAAATGCTGCCAGGTTTGACGAGTCTCGATTTCTGCTGCAACATTCCCTTGGTAGGGTCAGAATTTTGCCGTAAACAGGAAGCATGGATCAGTCCTGTCTTGTATCAGCGGTTTGTGCTGTTGGTGGTGGTGTAATAGCGTGGGGGATATTTTCTTGAGCCTGTTGGTACCAATTTGAGCATCATTTAAACACCACAGCCTACCTGAGTATTGCTGCTGACTATGTCCATCATCTTAAGCACACTCACAGTGTACCTATCTTCTCGTGGCTGCTTCTACTTTTGTGCCATGTCACAGCACCTCGTTGAATTTGTGCCACAAAGAGTTAGGGCACGAGTGATGGGCGGATGCAGCCCACCATGATTTTCCCTCCAAATTACCCCAACATCTGCTACATCATAATTATTTTCCTCAAATCTGCTGAAATATGAGCTGGCTCTCAAAAAGCAGAGGCAGAATTTACTCTGCGTTGGTGGCAATGAGCTAAACGACTGGCGTTAGTGATTGTTGGAGGGATTTCCCCAAAAAATATCAGAATTGTATCGGTCATGAATTCCTCAACTTTCACCAGGTTTGTTAACATTCACTGCTAAGACCTTCTTACTATAAGGCAACAGTGCTAACCACTGAATACTCTATAACATTGATTCCAAACACTGTATTTAAAAAAGACAACATTGCAAGTGTTAAACTAGTGAAAACGCTTGAATATATAGTCATGTGAAAAAGACTTCAGCAGCAATAACTCATTTTCTGTGTGACTTTATCTGCCGCTCTCATCATTGTGGAGGAATTTTTCTAGTTGTAATGCCATGAACTTAAATATTTTACATGCTAACTGAGGCCTTTAGAGTCTGAGATGTAGCTCTTCTGTTTTTTGCAGTTTCGCTGACCATTGCACGGTCTGACCTTGGAATGATGGAATAGGCCATCCGCTCCTGGGAAGTTTGTGGGATTGTGTTAAAACACCCGAATGCTCCACACCAGCAAACTGCCAAAACTTCTGCTTTTAAGGAGGTGGTCAGCAGTCAAGATGTACTTAGTTTTTCACAGGACTGCACAGACTCCTATTTTCACATGACTTAGTTTGTTTCCAGCTGATTTCCAGACTGTTGGGATTGTGAACTTTTAATCTCTTATCACCCATTTTGTCATCATCTAAGGTTAGAGGTACGTTAATATCTAGAACTTTTATAAATTTTTGCTTATTTAAAACTTTAAGACGCTCAAAGAAAAGCTTAAAAGACAAAACAAAATCCCAACCTAACCAAAGACACAGGTTGCCGATGGCTTGACGGGTGTTTGAGTTGTCAATAACTTGTCACCTGGCAATCCTGTGGTTTTAAAATTGGTTTGTACCTTAGCAACAGTTTTATTTCCCATTATAAATCAACATCAAGAACACTTCTATCAGCAATTAGCCGAAGGAATAATTGTTTCTGAGAATGTCGTGTACGTCTTGAAAAAAACAGGACAGTGATGATGTAAGTAATTTGAATCCTTGGGGAATTTCTGAATGAGTGTCAATATGAGACGACTCACAGAGCCAGGAGAAAAGACTGCTGTGTTTAAAATGCTGTCAGGCCTGCTCCAGAGGTTTCCGTCTCAAAAAAGAAAGAGATATTATAGGTACACTCTGATTTGCATACTCAAGAAGCTGCATGCCTGAACCTGTGTGCCCGGCTAGGAAAGGCAAATGACGGGAGGGGCATGTATACCATGTTCAAGCAGAGAGCATATACTCTAATTGTCTCACCTACCATAACCTCTGTTTCTGTGGGTAAGAGAGGTGAATAACAGAAAATGCAGAACACAAATAATTTAAGGTTTAGTTTCCCTGAATTGCTGGCAGTAATCAGAGATCAGTGACCGAGGTGCCCGCTTGTTTTTAAATAATTTACTTGGGAAAACTGCTCATAGTATAAATTTCAGAAGAATTAAAAAGGACGGTGGTTTTCACAGCTGCAAGTTTGCAGAACTGGTTTACGGTGCTGAGTACAAAACAACCCCACGGGTAATTCACAATACAAATACAAAAGAGACTGTGTACTATAATCTCCGATGAGCTCCATCACTGAAATTGTATTTAAACTTTGAACCTGAAAGACCATACTCATAATTTATTAAATTAAATACTTCATATGATTATAAACTTTGGTTCAGACTAAAATAATAACTGTTACAATAGTTGCAATAAGATTTATGGAATAAATTTCCAGATTTTTAGTACCACCATCAGGTTAAAATAATAAGAAATTGGTTTGTGACTGAATGTCTAACAATATTCCCATAAAAAGTGAAGCCATTACAAAGTGTTTTGAACCTCTAATGGCCTGCAGTCAGATGTATAGATAAAGAAAATGATCATACTGCTCCCTCACTCTATGACCTCAGTAAATACTTGTTGAGTTTTAAATCTAACCAAATGTAAATGATGGCCCACATTACAGTCAAAAGGAGGATAAACCAGAGCACCCCGTTGTCTCCGGTTTCACAGTCAGATCCACTCTTTCTCAGATTCAAAACTGTTCAGCTCGAGGCTTCATAACAGGACCTCACCAACCAATGGGAGATGTTATGGTGGGTATTTCTATATTTTATATTTATTGGAAATAACAAATCAGCATGCTCACCGTGACTATTTTAGTGTGCTCATTTTGGCTGTGCCTAACACCTTTTAACACGATACAGTGTAACTTTTATGTTCTTGGTAAAGCACTCAGAAATGTTTGTAATATAAAAAAATAACAGGGTGCTTTAAAAAATTTTTAAACATATTTTTCATCTTCTATTTTACAAAAGAGCAATTTGTTACCTTTTCAGACAAAATATTGAAAATATTGTTTCTTCTTCTGTTTTTATTATTTATTAAATTTTGAGTTTTTGAAATATACCTGTACCTGCAAAACCCCAAGTATGAGAATGTTAGCATGCTAATGTTAGCACTTCGCTCAAATCGGCTCTCACAGAGTTGCTTGCCTAGGTTATACTGGTATCAGCAGGAACTGCAGTTTTTGCACATTCTGTTACTGAGAACATGTAAGACTTCACAGGAAAATCACCTGGTGTCAGAATAATTAGAAAAACTAGTTCCTGTCTTGGAAAATTCACACAAATCCCTCCACTGAGTTGGAACAATGACTCGGAAAATCTGAAGTTTGTTACTCAAGTTACTGATGTCATATACGCAGAAACAACATGTAAGAAAGGAAAAGTTTGGATCGTAGTAAGAAACATTTGAGTAATGCTGTAAAGGAACGTTTTTCACACCAGTTTGTTAACCTTTGATCTTATGATCTGGTATCAGAATGTCACAATTATTTGCAGTCCTCATAGAGGGACCTGTTAGCTAGAAAAGTTATTTATTACCCTGAAAGTAGGTAAATAAATATTAAATTATTACCCATCTTTAACCATCCATGATGTTTCCATATTTTGACTAGAAGCACACCAAAAAAAAAAAATCTGGCACCACCGGATCTATTTGACCTGTTTGGGTTTAAAAAGCTGTTTCATTTCTATTAAATTAAAGTGTGTCAGAGTGGGAGTCAAAAGTGCTAACTCTGCCGGGTCCCTCTCAGAGCTTACAGACAGTTTACAGACAGAGTACAGACAATCATCAGAAAACCTCCCACTCAATCAACTCCTACTCCTAACAGAAACCGTGACTATCAGGGGGAAGCTGACCGCGGCACTGATCTGATTTCATCTCATCATCACATAATTAGGAGGAAGATGATCTCCTAAAAACACAGAATCGAATCAGTGGGTGAGTTGTGGGGCAGTTAAATGTCAGAGGATCTTATGCCTGGGAACCCCAAAACCACGCAGGGTTGAAATGTGCTCGTGTAGCTGCTCTGGGACTCGTGATGAAATTAACCATAAGGCTTTCCTTAACTGAGATACCACCCCCCCCCAAAAGAAAAAGTTCATCTATCATGGTTACAGTAGAGAAAAAGGTTTTATTAGGGCAAAAATGTATTATTATATTGATTTGAAATAAATTTATAGATTATTTTCTAAGATAATTAATTGTTTTCTCTGTAAAATATCAGAAACTAGGGGGAAAAAATGCCCGTTACATGTAACATGCATTCTCAGTCCAACTCTTAGAATAAAGACAAAAACCAAATATCTAGCTTAGCATCCGAAAGAGGAGCACCAAATATTCTCATGTATGAAGATGAGATAGCACCTTTAGCACAAAATTACTAAAACTATTACTTGAATGTCAAATATTGATTAACTGACTATTCATTGTGGCTCTACATTATTTTAAACAGACAAAAACAAATCATATACCTGCTTTTTGAGTGAACACTGACTGAAACTATTATTTCCTCATCAAACTATCACTGCAGTTCTAATATACAGAAAATCCATTTTACAGAAGTAGAGAAATTCTCAGATTTTTAACCGGTGAATTTTGGACATTTTTGTGTCCATTGTGACTATAACTTGAGTACTGAATATTGATTAAAATGACATAAAACAGAGTAAAGCTGCTATTTGTCCTATTTAGAACCTTTAACCACTGGATTTGGGGCATAATCAATCACTCAACCACCAGTCTAGTTGCTGATCAGATTGCTCACCTCATGGCCACGTTGCTGCCATCTATAACAACGGGTCTCAGAGTGCTTCCTTCCTCGCTGCTCTCCTCTTTGCTCTGAGGAGAAGTGCTGGTTACAGGCAGCAGCAGGGTAGGGCCTGCAGCCTGGGTTTCCCCCCTGGGAACCAGCACTGACATCGTGGTGACTGGCCCCTGCTTGGCCTCCTGACCGGGCCCGTTCCTAACCAGTTCCCCCAGCACTTTATCCGTATCCATGCTGGGTCCGAACTTCTGCTGAACGGCCTGCACCTGAGCCGTGGAGTAGCCAAGCTTGTGGAAGAACTCCAGCTGGGCCTCCAGGAGCTGCGGGTCCGGGGTCTGCTCAGATTCACCTGGGTACATGTTCTCACGGGGGGCACGGGAAGAGTCGAGAGGTGGGAGCAGTGAGGGAGAGATCCATGCAGAGGTGTAGGAGCGTGTGAGGTGTTGAGGCGCTGAGATGAGGTTTTTACTCCACGGCTGAACAGCTGGGCAGAGTAAAACATCAGCATTCATCTCTTCTCAGTGGGTGCAGCCCACATATGTCCCAGCTATTTGGAAAACACATTAGCCAGCTGATCAATTAACAGAAACTGAAGCCCTTTAGAAGCACATAATCAGCAAAATGTATGAAATACAAACCAGAATTTAGTCCTGCAGTCATACAAATATAGTCTGGATTATTATTGAAACTTAAACCTGAAAGCAGTGTTTAAAAACTGCTGCAGCTGTGGAGTGAAAAGTAAAATATCATAGTTTAAGATAGTTTAACCTTTGTTACTTTACTAAAGACAATTAATAGTTAATAATCTGTTTGTCTTCTTTTCTTAAATAAATTGTGTTTTGATCTTTTTGTTTAAACTATTAACACTTTAATTTGACAGTTTTTTTAATCTCAGACTGACTTTATTTTTTATTTACACCACTTTTTTAGGTTTTTATTAAATATTTTGTTACACTTTTCCAAGTTTCACGGCTGGTGAATACGTTTCTTTCTTTCTTTCTTTCTTTGATCTGGTAATCTTATGGCACTAAAGTCGTTTTGTAATCTCACTGCATTGCAAAATGCATAAAAATAAAAGTCACTTTACACTTTGTTCTAAAACAGATAAAAGCAGCATATTCGACTCTATGTTTGGCATTCCTGCTGGAAATCTCTATCTTCTAACACACATCAGCGAACACAGAGGCAAAATAAATTCAAATTTTGTTTCCATTGCAAAGTTCACCGAAACAAACCTGCGCGTTAAACGTGCTTCTGCTCCGCTCCGGTTTTCAGCTGCTGTTCTGAAGCCCCCTCTGTTTGCGCACTGAGTCGATACAAGGAAGTTGGGTTTTTCCTTTTCTTGACACAGCAAACAGCCAGCAGACGATCGGCGTGCCGGAGTCACATGCCGAGAATCCAGCAAGTTACGTCCTGACGAAATGTGTCCCCGTCCGCGTTCGTCTGATATTTATTATGCACGAGCAAAACCAGGAAATGCAGGTAATCGGCGCATTAACCCGTCAGGGGAGTGTGCAAGAAATACAGTGTTATAAATATTATTCACTCGGATATTAGTAGTTTAGTCGGAGATGAGTCAACAAATAGTTAAAATAAAATAAGTTCAGTTTTCTTACATGTTGCCTATCTTTATGTTCTCATGCAGTGCCGGAATAATCCAGCAGAGGGCCTCAGGGCTAAAATTGTCTGTGAGCTCCAACTGTTTTCCATGTGTCAAAAGCAGTTTGCAGAAGTATTTGTGAACTCCGTCATTCTAACTTTTTAAAAGTGTCCCATATGAGAAGCTAACAGGGCCTATTATGAAAATATATAATAAAGTATGGACAGTATAACCTCACTGGCCATTTCATTAGGTACACCAAATGAAATTCTTTACCTTCGGAACTCTCAATTTTTTTGTGGCACGGATTCAACAAGGAAACTGGAAACATTTTGGTCTGTATTGACATGATATCATCTCACAGTTGTTGCAGATTTGTCAGCTGCACATCGATGATGTGAATCTCCCGTTTCACCTCATCCCATGAGATGAGAATGCATCAGAATATGTGTGTACTGTTGTCACAGAGGGATGAACATGGGCAACCACAACACACAGCTAGGCTGTGTTACTGATACAAGGACAAATTCTGACTCTACCATCCAGATATTGTAGGATAAATTGAGGCTCAACAGACCAGATCTCCAATCTCGGTGTGGTCTTCTGCAGCTGTAGCCCATCTGCTACAAGGCTCAGCGAGTTGTACGTTCAGAGATGCTCTTCTGCATACCTTGGTTATAACAACTGGTCATTTGAGTTAAACCCTAGATAGGGTAATGTGGGAAAATCCCAGTACATCAGCAGTTTAAGAAACACTCAGACAAGACAGTTTAGTTTAGTTTAAATTTTATTTATATATCGCCAAATCACAACAAAGCCATCTTGAGGTGAGCCTGGCACCATCAGCCACGCTGCATTCAAAGTAACTTAAATCACCTTTTTTTTCCCCATTCTGATGTTCGTTTTGACCATTAGCATGTAGCCTTGACCATATCTACATGCCTAAATGCATTGAGCTGCTGCCATGTGATTGGATAATTAGATATTTGCAGTAACAATCAGTTGAACAGGTGTAAAGTGGCTACTGAATGTATGTTGCGTGGGTTATCATCTAATCAGATCTTGTGCAAATACAGAAGTGTTTATTATATTTTACACGGGTTCTTTTTACAGGGTCAGAATGGGTTTTTTTGGTGGGTGACATCACATTAACATGCTGCAGTAAAGTCGACTATGCTCGAATAAATGAAACCCTAAAAAATTAATGCAAAAACATATTAATTTCTAAGATATGTCAAATACATATGAGTAAAAATGCTCACTGCTGAATTTTGACCACATTGACTACATATTGACCAAATAAAGCTTTCTGGAAATGGTCGAGTACGACTGTGATAATATTCCTTACATTTTTACCTTGTTAAACATTACTGTTCAGCCTCATAAGTACTCCACTTCTTTGTATTTCTTATATGTTAACTGTACAGTAAGAGACTGATGATGACATAAGTATGAAACAGTAACATCCTTAACTGACCTCTGAAAGTAGAGCAGTTACTTTTAATCTAAATTAAGTGTTAAGTATGTAACAATAAGGCCCATAATTTTCCACTAATTTGATTTTTTTCTCATATTTTTCATGTGAAATATTGCAGGTTTTTCCCAGATTCCTTAAAAAATAAACATTCAACTTAAGCAATCAGAACAGGCAAAATTACACAACTCATGTAGATAATGTATATAATACTTTATTTTAAGGGGTCTACTGTACCAATTTAATTAAAAAAGAAAGACATTTTTTAAAATTCACCAGTGTATTACATTTTCCCATTTCTAAAACATTCTGCTACATAAAGTTCATTTAATTAAATAACTTTATGTTGTAATTTATTTTTTAGCATCAAACACAATCAGACAGTTGTATTTTTTAGAATTTTAGACAATCATTAATTTACCTTATTATCAGGTTGAACCCCCCAACCCAGAGCAGGATAAGAAGAAAACGATGGATGGATGGATGGATGGATGGATGGATGGATCATATTTATTATTCCATTTAGCCTCTATAACACTTACGCCTCCTCCAATGTGTGTCTAACTTGTGATGTTTTTTAGGAAGCATGTTAGGGAGAACAGCGGGATGTAAATCAAGTACTGGTGCTAGGTCATAATTAGGTTGAGGTAGCACAGAGTAATGTTTTGGTGACTTAGCTCCTGGTACTAACTCATAGGGGGTTAGGGAATCTTGTTTAGATGTTGGTGATTCAGGAACAGTTATTGGTATTCGTATTGGAGCAGAGGGTATTTCAGGTACAGGTCCTGAATCCTGTTCAGATTTTGGTGATTCTGGTCCAGGTACTGGTTCAGAGGATGGCTTGGTTTCTGGTTTGGATGTTGGTGATGTAAGTGAAGATGTTGGTTCTGAACCATCCTCGGATATTGGTAATTGTGGAGAAGATGCTGGTTTGGTAACTTGTTCTGAATCCTGCCCAGATGTTGGTGGTTCTTGTGCAGGTGTGTCATTTGATGTTGGTGACTCTCGAGCATGTGATGGTTCAAGTACAGACATTGGTTCAGGTATTAGTTCAGGTCCAACTGTTATTTCAGGTGCACCTTTGGTTCAATTTCAGTCATTGATTCAGATACAGTGGATGGTTCAAGAAGTTGTTCAGGAGTACCTGTTCCTTCAGTTTCAACTGATGGTTCAGGTGTAGATATTGTTTCAGGTACAGCCATTGATGTGGGTGCAGCAAATGGTTCAGAAACAGTTTCAGGTGCAGCTGTTGCTTGAGGTGGAGATGCTGGTTCAGTTACAGGTTGGGGTGCAGTTTCAGATTCAGGCACTGGTTCATATACAGTTGTTGGCTCAGTAGAAGCTGATAGTTCACGTGCAGCTGTTGGTTCACGCACTGGATCAGTTGCTGGTTCAGATGCAGTAGTTGGTTCTCCAGCTGTTGGTTCATTTGCAGATGCTGATTCAGGTGCAGTTGTTGGTTCTCCATCTGTTGGTTCAGGTCCCGCTGTTGTTTCAGGTGCTGGTTGGGGTACAGGTGTTGATTCAACTCCAGCTGTTGATTCATTTGCAGAAGATGATTCAGGTGGTGTGCTTGGTTCGGCTACTGATTCAGTTGCACCTGTACCTTCAGTTGCTTCTGATGATTCAGTTGGAGCTATTGACTCAGGTACAGCTGATTGCTCGGGTACTGTGTCTGTTTCAGCTGTTCCTTTTGGTGCAGCTGTTGGTTCAGGTGCAGCTGTTGGTTCAGGTGCTGGCTCAGATGAAGCTGTTCCTTCAGGTGTAACTGTTGGTTCAGGTATGGGTTCAGGTCCAGCTGTTGTTTCAGGTCCTGGTTGGGGTGCAGATGTTGGTTCAATTCCAGCTGTTGGTTCATTTGCAGAAGTTGATTCAAGTGGAGGGGTTGTTCCAGTTACTGGTTCAGGTGCACCTGTACCTTCAGTTGCATCTGATGATTCAAGTGCAGCTGTTGACTCAGGTACTGTTTCAGCTGCAACTGTTTCTTCAGGTGCAACTGTTGGTTCAGGTACTGGTTCAGATGCAGGTTCTGATGCAGTTGTTGGTTCTCCATCTGTTGGTTCAGGTCCAGCTGTTGTTTCAGGTGCTGGTTGGGGTGCAGTTGATGATTCAGTTCCAGCTGTTGGTTCATTTGCAGATGTTGATTCAGGTGGAGTGTTTGGTTTGGGTATTGATTCAGTTGCGTCTGTACCTTCAGTTGCTTCTGATGATTCAGTTGGAGCTATTGACTCAGGTACAGCTGATTGCTCGGGTACTGTGTCTGTTTCAGCTGTTCCTTTTGGTGCAGCTGTTGGTTCAGGTGCAGGTGTTGGTTCAGGTGCTGGCTCAGATGAAGCTGTTCCTTCAGGTGTCACTGTTGGTTCAGGTATGGGTTCAGGTCCAGCTGTTGTTTCAGGTGCTGGTTGGGGTGTAGGTGTTGATTCAGTTCCAGCTGTTGGTTCATTTGCAGATGTTGGTTCAGGTGCAGGTGTTGGTTCAGGTGCTGGTTCAGGTACAGCTGTTTCTTCAGGTGCAGCTGTTGACTCAAGTACTGGTTCAGATGCAGTTGTTGGTTCTCCATCTGTTGGTTCAGGTCCAGCTATTGTTTCAGATGCTGGTTGGGGTACAGATGTTGGTTCAGGTGGCGTGCTTGGTTTGGGTACTGATTCAGTTGCACCTGTACCTTCAGTTGCTTCTGATGATTCAGTTGCAGCTATTGACTCAGGTACAGCTGATTGCTCGGGTACTGTGTCTGTTTCAGCTGTTCCTTCTGGTGCAGCTGTTGGTTCAGTTGCAGGTGTTGGTTCAGGTGCAGGTGTTGGTTCAGGTGCTGGTTCAGGTGCAGCTGTTTCTTCAGGTGCAGCTGTTGACTCAAGTGCTGGTTCAGATGCAGTTGTTGGTTCTCTATCTGTTGGTTCAGGTCCCGCTGTTGTTTCAGGTGCTGGTTGGGGTACAGGTGTTGATTCAACTCCAGCTGTTGATTCATTTGCAGATGTTGATTCAGGTGGCGTGCTTGGTTCGGCTACTGATTCATTTGCACCTGTACCTTCAATTGCTTCTGATGATTCAGTTGGAGCTATTGACTCAGGTACAGCTGATTGCTCAGGTACTGTGTCTGTTTCAGCTGTTCCTTCTAGTGCAGCTGTTGGTTCAGGTCCAGCTGTTCCTTCAGGTGCAGCTGTTGGTTCACGTGCAGGTTCAGATGAAGCTGTTCCTTCAGGTGTAACTGTTGGTTCAGGTACTGGTTCAGGTCCAGCTGTTGTTTCAGGTCCTGGTTGGGGTGCAGATGTTGGTTCAGTTCCAGCCGTTTGTTCATTTGCAGAAGTTGATTCAAGTGCAGTAGTTGGTTCAGGTGCACCTGTACCTCCAGTTGCATCTGATGATTCAAGTGCAGTTGTTGACTCAGGTACTGTTTCAGATACAGCTGTTCCTGCAGGTGCAACTGTTCCTTCAGGTACAGCTGTTGGTTCAGGTGCTGGTTCAGGTGCAGCTGTTCCTTCAGGTGCACCTGTTGGTTCAGGAACTGGTTCAGATTCAGGTTCTGGTGCAGTTTTTTGTTCTCCATCTTTTGGTTCAGGTCCCGCTGTTGTTTCAAGTTGTGGTTGGGGTGCAGGTGTTGAGTCAACTCCACCTGTTGGTTGATTTGCAGATGTTGATTCAGGTGCAGTAGTTGGTCCAGTTACTGGTTCAGGTGCACCTGTACCTCCAGTTGCATCTGATGATTCAAGTGCAGTTGTTGACTCGGGTACTGTTTCAGATGCAGCTGTTCCTTCAGGTACAGCTGTTGGTTCAGGTGCTGGTTCAGGTGCAGCTGTTCCTTCAGGTGCACCTGTTGGTTCAGGTACTGTTTCAGATGAAGCTGTTCCTTTAGGTGTAACCGTTGGTTCAGGAACTGGTTCAGATGCAGGTTCTGATGCAGTTTTTTGTTCTCCATCTGTTGGTTCAGGTCCTGCTGTTGTTTCAAGTTGTGGTTGGGGTGCAGGTGTTGAGTCAACTCCACCTGTTGGTTCATTTGCAGATGTTGATTCAGGTGGAGTGCTTGGTTTGGGTACTGATTCAGTTGCACCTGTACCTTCAGTTGCTTCTGATGATTCAGTTGGAGCTATTGACTCAGGTACAGCTGATTGCTCGGGTACTGTGTCTGTTTCAGCTGTTCCTTCTGGTGCAGCTGTTGGTTCAGGTGCAGCTGTTGGTTCAGATGCTGGTTCAGGTGCAGCTGTTGGTTCAGGTGCAGCTGTTGACTCAAGTACTAGTTCAGATGCAGTTGTTGGTTCTCTATCAGTTGGTTCAGGTCCAGCTGTTGTTTCAGGTCCTGGTTGGGGTGCAGATGTTGGTTCAATTCCAGCTGTTGGTTCATTTGCAGAAGTTGATTCAAGTGGAGTGGTTGGTCTAGTTACTGGTTCAGATGCAGCTGTTCCTTCTGGTGCCGCTGTTCCTTCAGGTGCAGCTGTTGGTTCAGGTGCTGGTTCAGGTGCAACTGTTTCTTCAGGTGCAGGTGTTGGTTCAAATGCAGGTTCAGATGAAGCTGTTCCTTCAGGTGTAACTGTTGGTTCAGGTATGGGTTCAGGTCCAGCTGTTGTCTCAGGTCCTGGTTGGGGTGCAGATGTTGGTTCAACTCCAGCTGTTGGTTCATTTGCAGAAGTTGATTCAAGTGGAGTGGTTGGTCCAGTTACTGGTTCAGGTTCACCTGTACCTTCAGTTGCATCTGATGATTCAAGTGCAGTTGTTGACTCATGTACTGTTTCAGATGCAGCTGTTCCTTCAGGTGCAGGTGTTCCTTCAGGTGCAGCTGTTGGTTCAGGTGCTGGTTCAGGTGCAGCTGTTCCTTCAGGTGCAGCTGTTGGTTCTCCATCTGTTGGTTCAGGTCCAGCTGTTGTTTCAGGTTCTGGTTGGTGTCCAGATGTTGGTTCAACTCCAGCTGATGGTTCAATTGCAGATGTTGATTCATGTGGAGTGGTTGGTTCCATTTCTGTTTCAGATGCAGCTGTTCCTTCTGGTGCAGCTGTTCCTTCAGGTGCAGCTGTTGGTTCAGGCACTGGTTCAGATGCAAGTTTTGATGCAGTTGTTGGTTCTCCATCTGTTGGTTCAGGTCCAGCTATTGTTTCAGGTTCTGGCTGTGGTGCAGATGTTGGTTCAACTCCAGCAGCTGGTTCATTTGCAGACGTTGATTCAGGTGGATTGGTTGGATCAGTTACTGATTCAGGTTCAGATGCAACTGTTCCTTCTGGTGCAGCTGTTCCTTCAGATGAAGCTGTTGGTTTAAATGCAGCTGTTCCTTCAGATGCAGCTGTTGGTTCAGGTGCTGATTCAGATGCAGCCGTTCCTTCAGGTGCAACTGTTGGTTCAGGTACTGGTTCCGGTGCAGGTTCAGATGCACTTTTTGGTTCCCCAGCAGTTGGTTCAGGTCCAGCTGTTGTTTCAGGTTCTGGTTGGGGTGCAGATGTTGGTTCAAATCCAGCTGTTGGTTCATTTGCAGAAGTTGATTCAAGTGGAGTGGTTGGTCTAGTTACTGGTTCAGATGCAGCTGTTCCTTCTGGTGCCGCTGTTCCTTCAGGTGCAGCTGTTGGTTCAGGTGCTGGTTCAGGTGCAACTGTTTCTTCAGGTGCAGGTGTTGGTTCAAATGCAGGTTCAGATGAAGCTGTTCCTTCAGGTGTAACTGTTGGTTCAGGTATGGGTTCAGGTCCAGCTGTTGTCTCAGGTCCTGGTTGGTGTGCAGATGTTGGTTCAATTCCAGCTGTTGGTTCAATTGCAGAAGTTGATTCAAGTGGAGTGGTTGGTCCAGTTACTGGTTCAGGTTCACCTGTACCTTCAGTTGCATCTGATGATTCAAGTGCAGTTGTTGACTCATGTACTGTTTCAGATGCAGCTGTTCCTTCAGGTGCAGGTGTTCCTTCAGGTGCAGCTGTTGGTTCAGGTGCTGGTTCAGGTGCAGCTGTTCCTTCAGGTGCAACTGTTGGTTCTCCATCTGTTGGTTCAGGTCCAGCTGTTGTTTCAGGTTCTGGTTGGTGTCCAGATGTTGGTTCAACTCCAGCAGATGGTTCAATTGCAGATGTTGATTCAGGTGGAGTGGTTGGTTCCATTTCTGTTTCAGATGCAGCTGTTCCTTCTGGTGCAGCTGTTCCTTCAGGTGCAGCTGTTGGTTCAGGCACTGGTTCAGATGCAAGTTTTGATGCAGTTGTTGGTTCTCCATCTGTTGGTTCAGGTCCAGCTATTGTTTCAGGTTCTGGCTGTGGTGCAGATGTTGGTTCAACTCCAGCAGCTGGTTCATTTGCAGACGTTGATTCAGGTGGATTGGTTGGATCAGTTACTGATTCAGGTTCAGATGCAACTGTTCCTTCTGGTGCAGCTGTTCCTTCAGATGAAGCTGTTGGTTTAAATGCAGCTGTTCCTTCAGATGCAGCTGTTGGTTCAGGTGCTGATTCAGATGCAGCCGTTCCTTCAGGTGCAACTGTCGGTTCAGGTACTGGTTCCGGTGCAGGTTCAGATGCACTTTTTGGTTCCCCAGCAGTTGGTTCAGGTCCAGCTGTTGTTTCAGGTTCTGGTTGGCGTGCAGATGTTGGTTCAATTCCAGCTGTTGGTTCATTTGCAGAAGTTGATTCAAGTGGAGTGGTTGTTCCAGTTACTGGTTCTGTTGCACCTGTACCTTCAGTTGCATCTGATAATTCAAGTGCAGCTGTTGACTCAGGTGCAGTGGATTGTTCAGGTACTGTTTCAGATGCAGCTGTTCCTTCAGGTGCAACTGTTGGTTCAGGTGCTGGTTCATATGCAGCTGTTTCGTCAGGTGCAGCTGTTGATTCAGGTGCTGGTTCAGATGCAGCCGTTCCTTCAGCTGTAACTGTTGGTTCAGGTACTGGTTCAGATGCAGGTTCAGATGAAGTTGTTGGTTCCCCAGCAGTTGGTTCAGGTCCAGCTGTTGTTTCAGGTTCTGGTTGGGGTGCAGATGTTGGTTCAATTCCAGCTGTTGGTTCATTTGCAGAAGTTGATTCAAGTGGAGTGGTTGTTCCAGTTACTGGTTCTGTTGCACCTGTACCTTCAGTTGCATCTGATGATTCAAGTGCAGCTGTTGACTCAGGTGCAGTGGATTGTTCAGGTACTGTTTCAGATGCAGCTGTTCCTTCAGGTGCAACTGTTGGTTCAGGTGCTGGTTCATATGCAGCTGTTTCATCAGGTGCAGCTGTTGATTCAGGTGCTGGTTCAGATGCAGCCGTTCCTTCAGCTGTAACTGTTGGTTCAGGTACTGGTTCAGATGCGGGTTCAGATGAAGTTGTTGATTCTCCATCTGTTGGTACAGGTTCAGCTGTTGGTTCAGGTTCTGGTTGGGGTGCAGATGTTGGTTCAACTCCAGCAGCTGGTTCATTTGCAGACATTGATTCAGGTGCAGTCGTTGGTTCAGTTACTGTTTCAGATGCAGCTGTTCCTTCTGGTGCAGCTGTTCCTTCAGATGAAGCTGTTGGTTCAGGTGCTTGTTCAGATGCAGCCGTTCCTTCAGGTGTAACTGTTGGTTCAGGTACTGGTTCAGATGCAGGTTCAGATGAAGTGGTTGGTTCTCCATCTGTTGGTTCAGGTCCAGCTGTTTCAGGTTCTGGTTGGGGTGCAGATGTTGGTTCAACCCCAGAAGTTGGTTCATTTGCAGATGTTGATTCAGGTGGCGCAGTTGGTTCAGTTACTGGTTCAGGTGCACCTATACCTTCAGTTGCACCTGATGATTCAGGTGCAGCTGATGAGTCAGGTACAGCGGATTGTTCAGGTACTGTTTCAGATGCAGCTGTTCCTTCAGGTGCAACTGTTGGTTCAGGTACTGGTTCATGTGCGGGTTCAGATGCAGTTGTTGGTTCTCCATCAGTTGGTTGAGGTCCAACTGTTGTTTCGGGTTCTGGTTGGGGTGCAAATGTTGGTTCAACTCCAGCTGTTGCTTCATTTACAGATGCCGATTCAGGTGGACTGGTTGGTTCGGGTACCGATTCAGTTGCATCTGATGAGTCAGGTGACGCTGTTGACTCAGATACAGTGGATTGTTCAGGTAATTTTTCACTTGCAGCTGTTCCTTCAGGTGCAGCCGTTTCTTCAGATACAGCTGTTGGTTCAGGTATGGGTTTAGGTGCTGGTTCAGATGCAGTTGTTTGTTCTCTATTTGTTGGTTCAGATCTAGCTGCTGTTTCAGGTTCTGGTTGGGATGCAGACATTGGTTCAATTCCATCTGTTGGTTCATTTGCAGATGTTGATTCAGTTGAAGTGGTTGGTTCATGTACTGGTTCAGGTGCAGGTTCAGATGTAGTATTTGGTTCTCCAGCTGTTGTTTCAGGTGTTTCTTTAGGTTCTGGTTGGGATGCTGGCGTTGGTTTGACTCCAGCTGTTGGTTCATTTGCATACTTTGACTCTGGTGTAGTGGGTGGTTCAGGTACTGGTTCATATGCACTCGTTGGTTCTTCACCTGTTGGTTCAGGTGCAGCAGTTGGTTCAGGTGAAGCTGGTGGTGCAGGTCCAGGTGTTGTTTCAGGTTCTGGTTCAGATGCAGGTGTTGACTCAACTCCAGATTGTGGTTCATTTGCAGATGTTGACTCAGGTACAGTGGATGGTTCAGGTACTGGTTCAGGTGCAGCTGTTCTTTCAGTTACTGATTGAGGTGCAGATTCAGATTCAGGCACTGGTTCAAGTTCAGCAGTCGGTTCCTGTACAGTTGTTGGTTCAGTGGCAGCTGATGGTTCGTCTGCAGCTGTTGGCACAGGTCCAGGTGTTGGTTCAGGTGCAGACATTGATTCAGATACAATGGATGGTTCAGATACAGGTTCAGGTGTAATTGTTCCTTCAGTTGAAACTGGTGGTTGAGGTACAGCAGATGGTGACCCTGGGGACTTGTGCTCAGATGATGGCGATTCTGGATTTGTCTGTGTCCCAAATGGTGTTTGTTGCTCCTTTCCATTTTGTCCTGTTCCTTTTCCTGTTCCACATTCACATGGTTTGAGTTGAATAATGTTTTTAATAAGCCGAGCACTGGGAAAGTTCATACTTATGACACCTAAGCAACCTTGGTTTTTGGAACTTTGTTTATGTTGCTCCACAAAGTCGTAAAGCTGCTTGTTAACATTTCGAGCCAAAGTTTTTGGACTGTTAAAAACTGATGTTGAAGTCTCAGTCACCATAATGTAATGATTACAGATGTGTGACTTTATTTTCTTTATCTTTTCTTCCACATATTTTAGCCTGTTCTTTTCAAAGAAATGTGAGTTATGGTTTTCTGTTCCATCCCGGATTGCATCACTGTGGAGAAAAACAATTTTGCCCCTTGCATCCTTCATGTTTGGTGCAGACGTCTTCATCCATACAGTATTGTCAAACTTTTCAATTAATTTTTCTATTAACTGCTCAACTTTTTTCTTGTAAAGTCCATGTAATGTCACTTTCAAAAGCACAGTCTCACTAGTATGGTGCTTTAAATATTCAAGAATATCTCTGAAGACTTCATCTAATTCAGTATGCTGCCAAAACATCCATTGACTATCCCTGATGTAAATGTTTTTTTGCGTAGGCAACCAAATCCCAGCATGCACATCAAAATAACGTACTCCCACTTTAAGTTGCTTATTCAGATTCCAAACTTGACAGATAGCAAGTGGTCCTCCGTATAATGATAAACTTTCATGTGTCCCAGGAATGGAGATAGCAGATAGTGGGGTCTCGTCAGGTATAGACTTCATCCAGTTCAGGTTATAAGATGTTGGATCTATATCTGGTTTGTCATTGAAACCTAGCCATGAACCTGAGCAGGAGGTTATTCTGGTGAGAGGAAGACATTTTTACTTTGATAATTCTTTGTCATAGTTCTTTTAAAGTCAGGAAAAAAAATTCTACAACGCAGGACAGCAGGACAGAAATATTTGCTTAATATGTTTTCAAATCACATCAGTCTTAGAAGTAAAACTAATATAAACTATTAAAAACTGCAATTTTTAATTTCATGTTTTACTTACACAGAGAAAAAACAGAGGAAATGAAAGATCTCCATAATCAGTTTGTAGTTGGTCCGTTGAGCCCAGGAAGTCAGGATTTGTCCAGATATCTTTCCAATGTGATTACATTTTTGTCTCCGTGGTTAATTTGTAAAATAATTCACAAAACCCCAAAACACTTTTACATTTAGCTGTGGACATGGCTGTAACAATAGACAATGGTCTCCAGTGAAGTGAGCCGCTGCAACAGTGAGCATTAAGATAAACTTTGATTTGCATGTTTCTGCTCACTAATCTTTTTTTTTAGAGTAGGAGAGAGAGACAGACAGACAGCGTGAGAAAGACACATTGTAAAAGTGGTGTGCAGGTCATGTTTTAGCAGTTTACTTAGTAAAATATGGTTTTAAAGATCATCAGGGAGTAGCTGAGTCAGCTCAACTGGCTATGCTTTACATATTTGACATACGCTACACATAAGAGTAGACAGCACCTGTTGTGTAGGCATCCCCAAGAGTGTCCATACTAGAACTAGAGGCTGACATGCTCTCGTTTTTTTTTTTTTTAGCTAGAGCACCTTTATAGTTTGGATTCAGCCTCTGAGTTATATACTGAAATCTTTAAGGATTGGGTAATTTTTTTTTTTTTTTCACTGTTTGGAGGTTTTGTTCATTTTTATTTTGTAATTTTGTTTTTTGTGTTAAACCCTAGAAGATCCACTGCATTCTGCTAAAAGGGAGATCAAATAAAGAATACAATCATATAAGAAGTGTGATGCCACGCCTTCTCTGTGGCCTTCCTCTTCTCCTCCTCCCTGGAAGCTTCATCTTCAACATCCTTCGTCAATGCACGGGAGACAGGGAACATACAAACACGCATCTATACATGCATGCGTACATATGCTAAACATGACTTTCATCAAAAAGTTAAAGTTTCATCAAGATTGGTCCACTTGTCCAGGTGGAGGTAGGGAACATACAAACATGCAGAGATATCCATCCACTGTCCCTCCTCTGCATGTGCCCAAACCATCTCAACTTTGTAGTTTTAACTTTGTCTTTAAAGCACTCGACCTCAGCCGTCCCTCTAATATTCTCGCCTCCGTTGTGGATTGTCCGTTGCTTTGGACGGTTGACCCCAGGTATTTAAACTCATCTACCTTCATTACCTGTACTCCTTGCAGCGTCACTGTTACACCTGTCTCCCTCTCACACACATGTATTCTGTCTTGCTTCCGCTGACTTTCATTCCTCTTCTCTTGAGATCATACCTCCACCTGCTCCCTACTTTCACTACAGATCACAGTGTCATCTGCAAATATAATACAGCCCACAGAGACTCCTGCCTGACCTCATCTATAAACCTTATTGTGTATAATCATATTTCACAGGAAATTCTGTACATGATGTTTTTCTGTCCCCTTAATCACTGAAATTAAAGTTGGATGGATTTCAATGTGGATTTCAATTTTTTTTCTATTAACACTTGCCAAATTCCTCTGTTTATATATATATATTTGTGTGTGTGTGTGTGTGTGTGTGTGTGTGTGTGTGTGTGTGTGTGTGTGTGTGTGTGTGTAATTTTATTGGTGGGGCACTTGAATTAGTAAAGTTTTTATTCTCTGATTTGAATGAAGGTGATAGTTTTAGCTGACTACAGGTGCTCAGGATGTTTGTTCCACAAGAGAAGAGCATAAAAACAGAGACAAGCATCAGTATTCATCACTTACCAGTGAGTGCAGCCCGTTGGTACATTTTCAGTAAATGTTTTTTACACAAATACTTTTAGGCTTCTTCTCCCCTAGTATGGATATTTGCTGTGTTTCTCTTTACTTTGTGAAAAAAGAAACTCTTGTAGTAACCATTTAACATGTGAGACAGTTTTCTTTTAAGATTTATATTATTTAGTTTGACTTTTTTAATGTTGTTTTTTCATAAGTATAATTTATAAACATAGAAAAGCTGATATTTCTCAAATTTAAAATCATATAAATTGAGAAAAGCTGTCATATTCAGGAGCTCTGACCAGTAGACATTATATAGCATCCAGACCACAAAATCACTATTTAATTATTAATTATAAAATCAATAATTAATAATCAGTTTAACTCATGCTTTTAAGCAAAAACTTTTGGGCCCCTTCACCTCTAATGTGAATATTTACTGGTTTTCTTCACTTCATGTAACAATAAACCATATTTAAGTTTTGAGATAGGTTTTTGATAAACACCGTTGAATGCTAATGTTTAAAATAAGCAAACAGGATGAAGCAAATGCTCAAATTTTAAAAGTCTAGGAATGTTTGGTATTCCTGCTGGGAAATCTACCAAATTTAATATCACAAAAGAGAATAGAAGGCAAAAATGGTTATTGCTGTTTCTGTCTCAAAAGGTAGCTCAATAACTCCTCATTAAATTTCTCACACATGTTTTTGTGGTCCAGCATCATATCTGTGTCCAAAATTTTGACCGGTACTGTATATAGTGGCCGATTTGGCAACTAGTTGCAAACAAACCCAAGTGCAGACACAAATAAACAACTATTTACAGATTTTATTGTGTAACAGAATTTAAATAGGATTTAAACACTGAGTCACTGAACCATTCTGGGGCAAACTGGCAGCTTTTCCAGGTTGGGGGGGAGGCAGGACCACTGGGGAAAAGAGACGAGAATTAATTCCTAGATCCAAGTCCAGAGGGAGATAATCTGGCATGCTAGAAAGAAAGAAGGCTTACTTGGTTTTCTGGTGGATGCGATCCTGAGTGGAGGGAGAAAGCAGTGACTGTTTCTTGTAGGTGAGTTAAGGAAGTAGGCAGGCAGGAGTCGTGAGGTAAGTTTAGTGTTCAGTCCAAGAAAGCAGGCACCAGTTTACAGAGGAGAAACATATTTGGCGCTCTTCAGCTAACGGGTGTGTTCTGGAGACAACAAAATAGGTAACACAAGGAAAACACAAGGAGACCAAACACAAAGCTGAGCCCAATTACCTCTCTAGTGACTGTCAGTTTCCACTGTGAGGAACATAGTGAGGAAATGGAAGACCACGGGCACAGTTCTAGTTAAGGCCCGAAGTGGCAGGCCAAGAAAAACCTCAGATGGGCAGAGGAAAAGGATGGTGAGAACAGTCATAGTCAACCCACAGAGCAGCTCCAAAGACCTACAACATCATCTTGCTGCAGATGGTGTCACTGTGCACCGTTCAACTATTCAGCGCACTTTGCACAAGGAGAGGCTGTATGGGAGAGTAATGCAGAAGAAGCCTTTTCTGCGCACACGCCACAAACAGAGTCACTGAGGTCTGCTAAAGCACATTTGGACAAGCCAGCTTCATTTTGGAATAAGGTGCTGTGGACTGATGAAACTAACATTGAGTTATTTGGACATAACAAGGGGCGGTATGCATGGTGGAAAAAGAACACAGCATTCCAAGACAAACACTTGGTACCCACAGTGAAATTTGGTGGTGGTTCCATCATGCTGTGGGGCTGTGTGGCCAGTGCAGGTACTGGGAATCTTGTTAAAGTTGAGGGTCGCATGGATTCCAGTCAATATCAGCAGATTCTTGAGAACAATGTTCAAGAATCAGTGACAAAGTTGTAGTTGCACCGGGGCTGGATACTTCAACAAGACAACGACCCTAAACACTGCTCAGAATCTACTAAGGCGTTCATGCAGAGGAACAAGTACAACATTCTGGGATCTCAGTCCCCAGACCTGAATATTATTAAAAATCTGTGGTGTGATTTAAAGCAGGCTGCCCTGCTCAGAAACCATCAAACCTGACTGAACTGGAGATGTTTTGGAAAGAAGAATGGTCCAAAATACCTTCAACCAGAATCCAGACTCTCATTGCCTAATTTTGTTTAAATAATTATTGCACACTTTCTGTAAATCCTATAAACCATATTTCACTTCTCAAATATCACTGTGTTCATCTGCTATATGATATATTTAACTGAAACTGCTGATCCAAACAACCAATGATTTATGAATAATAATCATGGAAATTATTGGGGGTGCCCAAACCTTTACATACCACTGTATTTATCCAGACAGGTATGAGTTTCTGCTGTTTGATTAAAGTACGAGTCAAAAGTTTGGACACACTTACCCACTGATATGAATGGGTGAGTGTGTCCAAACTTTTGGCTGGTACTGTATGTCTGCAGGAGATATTGTAAAATCCGAACATGTTTTAAAAGTTACTCCCTCACTTGTCAGGCTTGCTGGAAAAGGTCAGGTATGACTGATTATAATCCTTATCACTATCGAACATCCCAAGTCCTAATGATGACACAAGTAACTGTGAAAAAATAATGCATCATTAATTAGTACTTAACTCTGAAAGCAGGTTCACTACCTTTAAATCTAAATTAAAGTGATAATTATATAACCATAAGTCTCTAAAGTATCTATCAATTATGGCTAAAATCATTTAAAAAAGAAAAGGAAACGAAGATAGTTTCAATTCATCAGTGTATTATCAGCATTTTCAATTTCTCATTTCCAGTACCTTTGGTTAAAGAAGCAATCCCTTTTCTGTAATTTATTACAAATAATTATTACTTTACTTCAGTATTACATTTATTATTTAATTTATCCTCTATAGCACTTGCGCCTTCTCCAGTGCGTATCTAACTTATGTTCTATTTTAGGAATCATATTAGGGAGAACAGCAGGCTGTGAATCGGGTACTGGTGCAGCTTCATGATCAGGTTGAGGAAGCACAAAATAATGTCCTAGCGATTCAGGTGCAGTCGGTTCTGGTTTTGGAACTGGAGCAGGTGCTGGTTCAGGTGCAGGCTTTGAATCCTGCACAGATGTTGTTGAGTCAGGTGGTGCAGGTAGTGGTTCATGAGTAGGCCCTGGAAGCACAGAATAATGTGTTGCTGAAGTAGCTGCCAGTATTGATTGAGAGGAGGGCTGGGAATCTTGTTTAGATGTTGTTGGTTCATGTGAAGTTGTTTCCGGTACAGCCGTTGGTTCAGGTGTCGCTGATGTTTCAGGTGCAGGTTCAGGAGCAGTTGTTGGTTCATGTCCAGTCATTGGTTCGGGTGCAGTATTTGGTTCAGGTGCAGTATTTGGTTCAGGTGTTGGTTCAGGTGCTGGTTCGGGTGCAGTATTTGGTTCAGGTGCTGGTTCAGGTGCTGGTTCAGGTGCAGTATTTGGTTCTGGTGTTTGTTCAGGTGCTGGTTCGGGTCCAGTATTTGGTTCAGGTGTTGGTTCAGGTGCAGTACTTGGTTCAGGTGTTGGTTCAGGTGCTGGTTCGGGTGCAGTATTTGGTTCAGGTGTTGGTTCAGGTGCTGGTTCGGGTCCAGTATTTGGTTCAGGTGCTGGTTCAGGTGCAGTATTTGGTTCAGGTGTTGGTTCAGGTGCTGGTTCGGGTGCAGTATTTGGTTCAGGTGCAGTATTTGGTTCAGGTGCTGGTTCGGGTCCAGTATTTGGTTCAGGTGCTGGTTCAGGTGCAGTATTTGGTTCAGGTGATGGTTCAGGTGCTGGTTCGGGTGCAGTATTTGGTTCAGGTGTTGGTTCGGGTGCAGTATTTGGTTCAGGTGCTGGTTCAGGGGCTGGTTCGGGTGCAGTAGTTGGTTCAGGGGCTGGTTCGGGTGCAGTAGTTGGTTCAGGTGCTGGTTCAGGTGCAGTATTTGGTTCAGGTGTTGGTTCAGGTGCTGGTTCGGGTGCAGTATTTGGTTCAGGTGCTGGTTCAGGTGCAGTATTTGGTTCAGGTGTTGGTTCGGGCGCTGGTTCGGGTGCAGTATTTGGTTCAGGTGCTGGTTCAGGTGCAATATTTGGTTCAGGTGTTGGTTCAGGTGCTGGTTCGGGTGCAGTATTTGGTTCAGGTGCAGTATTTGGTTCAGGTGCTGGTTCGGGTCCAGTATTTGGTTCAGGTGCTGGTTCGGGTGCAGTATTTGGTTCAGGTGTTGGTTCAGGTGCTGGTTCGGGTCCAATATTTGGTTCTGGTGCTGGTTCAGGTGCAGTATTTGGTTCAGATGTTGGTTCAGGTGCTGGTTCAGGTGCAGTATTTGGTTCAGTTGTTGGTTCGGGTCCAGTATTTGGTTCAGGTGCTGGTTCAGGTGCAGTATTTGATTCAGTTGTTGGTTCAGGTGCTGGTTTGGGTCCAGTATTTGGTTCAGGTGCTGGTTCAGGTGTTGGTTCAGGTGCTGGTTCGGGTGCAGTATTTGGTTCAGGTGCAGTATTTGGTTCAGGTGCTGGTTCGGGTCCAGTATTTGGTTCAGGTGCTGGTTCAGGTGCAGTATTTGGTTCAGGTGTTGGTTCAGGTGCTGGTTCGGGTCCAATATTTGGTTCTGGTGCTGGTTCAGGTGCAGTATTTGGTTCAGATGTTGGTTCAGGTGCTGGTTCAGGTGCAGTATTTGGTTCAGTTGTTGGTTCGGGTCCAGTATTTGGTTCAGGTGCTGGTTCAGGTGCAGTATTTGATTCAGTTGTTGGTTCAGGTGCTGGTTTGGGTGCAGTATTTGGTTCAGGTGCTGGTTCGGGTGCAGTATTTGGTTCAGGTGTTGGCTCAGGTGCTGGTTCGGGTGCAGTATTTGGTTCAGGTGCTGGTTCAGGTGCAGTATTTGGTTCAGGTGCTGGTTCGGGTCCAGTATTTGGTTCAGGTGCAGTATTTGGTTCAGGTGTTGGTTCAGGTGCAGTATTTGGTTCAGGTGTTGGTTCAGGTGCAGCTGGTGGTGATTCAGGTGACCTTGTGTAATCCTGCTCAGATGATGGTGATTCTGGATTAGTCTGTGGCCCAGATGGTGTTTGTTGCTCCTTTTCGCTTTGTCCTGTTCCTTTTCCTGTTCCACATTTACATGGTTTGAGTTGAATAATGTTTTTAATAAGCTGAGCACTGGGGAAGTTCATACTTATGACACCTAAGCAACCTTGGTTTCTGGAACTTTGTTTATGTTGCTCCACAAATTTGAAAAGCTGCTCATTAACATTTTTAGCCAATTCTTTTGGACGTCCAAAAAATGATGTTGAAGTCTCAGTCACCATAATGTAATGATTACAGATGTTTGACTTTATTTTGTCTTCCACATATTTTAGCCTGTTCTTTTCAAAGAAATGTGAGTTACGGTTTTCTATTCCACCAGGAACCACATCACTGTGGAGAAAAAAAATCTTGCCCCTTGCTTCCTTCATGTTTGGTGCAGACGTCTTCATCCATACAATATTGTTGAACTTTTTAATTAATTTTTCTACCAACTGCTTAAGTTTTTTCTCATAAAATCCGTGTAAAGTCAATTTCAAAAGCACAGTCTCACTAGTATGGTGTTTTAAATATTCAACAATATGTGCGAGGACTTCATCCAAGTGAATCTTTTGCCAAACCATCCAGTGGCTATCCCTGATTTCAATATTCTTTTTGCCAAAGGACCAAATTCCAGCATGCAAGTCAAAATATCGTACTCCCACTTTAAGTTGGTTATTCAAATCCCAAACTTGACATTTAGTAAATAGCGTCCCATGTAATGATAAGCTTTCATGTGTTCCCGGGATGGAGATAGCAGATAGTGGGGTCTCGTCAGGTATAGACGCCATCCAGTCCAGGTTATAAGAGCTTCGATCTAGATTTGGGATGTCATTGAAACCTAGCGATGCACCTGAGCAGGTTATTCTGGTGAGAGGAAGACATGTTTACTTTACTCTTCGTCATAGCCAGAAATAACATTCAAATTTGTCTTCTAACAAACAAATGAAAGCTGGGTGGAAATATTTGCTTATTATGTTTTCACATTACTTCAAGTCATCCTGAAAAGTAAAACTACTGTAAACTATTAAAAACACAATGTAATTCTTAATTTTGTGTTTTACTTACACAGAGAAAAACCAGAAGAAATGACAGATCTCCATAATCAGTTTGGAGGCTGGTCCGTTGAGCTCAGGATTTAGATTCCTTTCCCAAACGTGTTAAAAATCTCTCTCAGTGGTCAGTTTGTAAAATAATTCATATAACCCTGAAATGCTGTCAGCTGCGGACATGGCTGTGACAATAGACAATGGTGTCCGGTGCAGCAAGCTGCTGTAACAGCAAACATCAAGATGAGGTTTCATTTGCATGTTTCTGCTCTCTAATCTTTTATTTAGAGCAGGAGAGAGAAAGAGCAAGATGTTGTAAAAGTGGTGTAGAGAGCATTAGTGGAACCACCTGCTTCTGTCGCGATGCGTAGAAGCAGGCCGTGTGGCGTGTGCAGGAGGTGAGGACCCAAAAGCAGGATGCAGGAGTAGACAGTTGTTAGTGAACCAAAAGGTGAGCCTTTATTTTTGGCAGTAAAACATGGAGCGCAAAAATAAACCAAGGCAACAAAGAAACTAAAGGAAACCTATACTGGCGAGCCAGCAATCACAGAGACAACACAGCCACCAGATTGACATCTGACAAGGGGAAAACAAGAATACACAGAGGGAACGAGGGGGGAGTGGAAACAGCTGGGGCAAACAGATGACCAGAATGACACTAACGAGACTCAGGGAAGTAAATTAAAACACAAAGCACAAGAGACAGGGGGCAGGGGATGTCAAAATAAAACAGGAAGTGAGAAGACTGATACACAACTGCAACTTGACACCACATGAAGAGGATGCAGACTAAACACAACACAGGGAGAACTAAGGTCTAAAGCAATGGGAACTAACTGGAAACACATAAGGGGAACAGATGAAACAATATGACAAAGCAAAACAGTAACAAAAAAGGTAACATAACTACAGAAGACCATAAACTGAGAAACAAGGGCTCGCAGACCCAGGACCATGACAGCTTCTGAATGTAAATAAAACCCAGAGAGATATGGTGGAAACAGAGACTGCTTATCTAACCCTCCGCTCGCCTTTCCTGCGTCTTACTGAGACATGGCGTTTCTCTGCCTCTTGTTGTTCTTCCTTAGAAGTGGCTTCTTTGCAGCAATTCGACCATAAAGTCCAGATTCACAAAGTCTTCTCTGAACAGTTAATGTTGAGATGCTTGAACTCTGGGAAGCATTTAGGTGGGCTCTTATCTGGGCTGCTGTTAACTTGTGGTTTCTGAGGCTGGTAACTCTGATGAACTTATCCTGTGCAACAGAGGGAACTCTTGGTCTTCCTTTCCTTGGGCGGTCCTGATGAGAGCCATTTTCATCGTAATGTTTGATGGTCTTTGCGACTACACTTGAGGATACTTTCAAAGTTCTTGGTATTTTTCAGATTGACTCACCTTCATTTCTTAATAATGATGGCCTGTCATTTCTCATTACTTAGTTGAGTAGTTCTTGCCATAATATGAATTAGAATGTTATTCAAATAGGGCTATTCACTGTATACCTACTCACAACATAACTGATGGTCTCAAACGCATTAAGAGGGCAAGAAATCTGAAAGTTCATATGCCACCAGTACCTTTCCAGGTATTTCATCCGGACCAGCAGCTTTCCACGGGTGAACTGACCTGAGTTAAAACCTCACTGATGCTGATGAGGAGTCAGTGAGGTGCTGCTGCAGACTGGGGGACCATTGGTCTCAAATCTTGTGAAAAAATTGTTCAGGTCCTCAGCCAACGAAGCATCGGCTTTAACAGTTGAGATGTTGCTGCCCCTGCAGTTGGTGATGTGGTTATTCCCTGCCATGTGGATTGTTGGATTGTTGCTGGTGAGATGGGCCTCAGCTTTCTGTTTGTATGATTCCTTGGCTGATTTGATGTCCTTTTTCAGGTTTGCCCCAGCAAAGCTACAAGTATGCTGAGATAAAAACATGCAGTCAGTTGCCAACCTCACTAATACTCTTGGCCAAGTTAAAAAAAAAAAATCAGGTGGAAATCCTTCACAGAAGAGCGCAGGAAGATATTTAACAATTACACAGTCACACATCTTCTTGTGGCATTTTTGGACTTGTTTTCAGCATGTTTATCAAGCTGCTGTGAACAGCCCTTTAAACTGAACCTTGTTATAAAGGCTTATTTTTTGTTTTTTGCAGTATCTTGCGTGTAGCATACCCATTTACCTTCTGTGTTTGGTTGTAATGTGCTGTCGCGTCATCCTTATCCTGCCCAATAAGCTTCTGTCTGTCCACCGCTGATCCTCTTGTTGGCCACCTGTTGCATCTTAGTGAGCAACATTATCTGCGGAAGCATGAGCAGATAAGACCTAACATGGACAATTCACTTAACACTGCAGTCCACAACAGGAGCAATCAGATAATGCTGTGGAAATGACAAGCGTGCTTTTCACCTGCAAAGATCTCAACTCCTTCTGACACCTACCTCTGTGACAGCTTTCTTCTAAGGAGATTATCCTCCTTTTTTTTGTCTTTGCAAGATGTCTATGAGAACTCTCCCCCTGGTTTTCATTAATCTGGGTGGAGAGATGCTTTACATACTGGACCAACGCCTGCGGGCTCACAACACCTCAGAGGACCATTCAGACAAAGGTAGAGGTAGTCGACAGGCTTTGTAGATGTGCTTTCCCTCTTTGTGCTGTCAGATGCCATTCATAAACTAGAAAAAATGTACTTCACATTTATCAGATAGATAACAAATCTGCTTTCTTTCTCTTTCTTCTTTCTTGGGAAACCTAACATGGCTGCAGGATTGTGGTCAGAAAATGACAGGAAGAGAGGTATTTTTACTTCATCTTTGAGCTCCATTAACATGTCAGGAAATATATAATTTTGTTGAAAGCATGTGAAATGGTCACAGAGGGCCAGACAAGTAGTTACACAGTTACCATAAAGTAGACTACACAGTGAGCCAGCCATTTTATTAGATACATCGTGCTAGTACTGAGTTGGACCCACTTTGGCCTTCAGAACTGCTTTAATCCTTCATGGCACAGATTGAACAAGGTGCTGGAAACATTCCTCAGAGATCTGCTCCACATTGGCATGATAGCATCACATACTGACATCCCAAAGGTGCTCTACTGGTTTTAGTTCTGGTGACTGTGGAGGCCATTTGAGTCAATTTCAGCTTTGTGACATGGCACATTATCCTGCTGGAAGCAGCCGTCGGAAGATGGGTACACTGTGGTCATAATGGAGGAATACGGTCAGCAGCAATACCCAGGTGGGCTGCGGGGTTTGAATGATGCTCATTTGGTACTAAGGGACCCAAACTGTGCCAAGAATATATCCTCCACATCATTACGCCACCACCAGCAGCCTGAACCGATGATGCGAGGCAGGGTGGATCCATGCGTTTACATAGTTTATATCACATTCAGTCTGGCACCAACAACTGTGCCATTAAATGAAATCACCTTTCTTCTTCAGTTTGAATTTCAGGAGGCTGTATTGACCATGTCTACATGCCTAAATGAGCTGCTACCATGTGATTGGTTGATTAGATATTTGAGTTAACAGGCAGTTCAATAAGCAATTGAACAGACTTCTTTTAAACAGGTGTACCTAACAAAGTGGCTGGTGAGTGTTTTTAGTGCCCCATATATATTCAGAGTGTTATCAATGTAAAAAAATAAAATAATAATGGTTAATGGCTATTTCTTTCTTTTTCACCACCTCTGTGTTCCTCAGTAAGAGAGAAGTGGCTTTAAGTCAAAAACTAAATTCTCCACCTTCCTGTTTTGGTCCCGTTCTTTTTCACAGTTATGAACGACATCGTCGGGACCATGTTCAGTAAAGCTTTCATGGATGAACTTCTCAAACCTCAACAGCTGTATTCTCACAGGACCATGAAAACGGTGCTAACTCGGTTAGCGCATGCCTCCATCATGAGACTGAACCCGGCCAGCATGGACAGGGTACAAACCAGATACCAGAAACAGGAGCACTTACTCAGACTATTACTGCAGTACTAAAAACAATGGACAGGAGAGCTTTTTAAACTCACAATCATCCTCTTGTTCACTATGGAAGCTTGTTTATGCCACTGGAATTAAATATGACCAAGTATCACAACATTTCCAGTTATTGATGGACATATAGAATTTTTTTAATGTATTTTTTGTCATGATTTGTCTTATAATTATTGCTTTTGATGTCACTGTTTTACTGTCTTATTGTCAGCTTATCATCTGAAGCACTTTCAAATGCACTAACCTGCATGAAAAGTGTCCTACAAATAAAGTTTCACTGAGTGATTAATTGATAATTAATTTTCAGAATATTCGGGTAACTTATTACTGCATAAAGTGACAAGAAATTCAAACATTTTGCAGCTCTATTAATATTAACATTTTTTACCTGTAGCTTTATGAGCTGATGGTCATGGCTTTCAAATATCAGGTCTTCCTTTGTCCACGCCCAAAAGACCTGCTGCTCATCTCATACAATCACATGGACGCCATCAGAGAATTTGTGAAAGACACGCCTGTGGTTGTGAACCAAGTAGACGAGACACACAGGAAAATCATTGAGGTATGACTCGGATAAATAAAAATAAATAAACCTTATAACACAAAATGTAGGCATCCTTTGCAACCAGCTTTTCTCTTTTCTAATGCAGGCATACTCATCTTTATCAGAGGGTCAATTCCAGCTCCTCAGACAGACGCTGCTCATATTTTTTCAAGACATGCACGTTCGAGTGAGTCCTCTGCTTTAAATCCCCTCCCTCCAAACATATCAATATGATATCATTCAATTAGCAATTAATATGTTCTCTCTTTGTTTCTTAGGTGTCACTTTTCCTGAAAAATCAGATCCAAAATCCCAACGGACGGTTTGCCCTGACAACATCAGGACCAGTGCCTCAGGGGACGGATGTTCCTGGACTTATTAGGTATGTAGGTTACAAACAACAGCATGCAGAGCACTCTCAGACCCTGAGAGTGCTCTATCACATCTATCATATCTATCACTTTATCTGATAATGTAATAGAGTGTTTTACGCGAAGTAACGATGGTCAGCTGTGCATCAATGGCAGTGCATTTATCCTTTTCCTGACAGTAAGAGCTCAGACTTTTAGCAGAAATAACTCTTGTGTACATGCAAAATTTCTTCAGTTGCAAGATTTCAAGTACTGCCTGTTTACAATATATAGATACAGCATTTGAAATGTTATCAGATCTGCGCTTTGACTCGATTGTATCTATCGTGCATCTCCAGTGTGACCAGATGTGTGAGAAGTTACTATGTTTGTCATTTTAACTAGAAGATCAAAAGGGGCAAAAGCAGTTATTTCATCAGTCGTTCAACAACTTCTTTGACTTATTTTGTTTACAATGAAAAGTACATGCAAAAAAAATAATAATCTGTGTCGGCTCAGTTTAACACCTGCCGCTCCATTAGTGAGGCAACTCCAGAGTCTCCATGAAAAGGCTGGCATGTCCCAATTTTAAATTTTCTTACAAAAAATGTGAATCCAGAGTGTCACCATCTGCTTCCCATTTTGAAGGATATTTGACTGTCACGGCAGAGAAGTAAGACGAAGGGAGTTCCCCTCTGGAGGAAGTTACACCAGCGCCATCAGAGAGGGATCTTTTGAACTGCGCGGAAATCGAGTCATCAGACTGGGCATGAACATGTATGTGTGTACGCATGCTGAACACACGCTGGAAAAATCATGCAGTACGCTGAGTGTACACTGCTGTGTTTCATGAATTTAAGGTACACTGTGGACCATCCAGAGGAGACACACACATCCAGGGCCTCCTCTGTTAAGGTAAAAACATGATTAGTCATGGCTGACATAAGGTCAGGGGTCACTGACTTCCACTTTACAGTTGTGGTTGATGGTATATATGTTAAACTAATCTCATGTGATATGCGATATGTTGTTCTGCAAGAAGCATTTCACCACCACAGAGAGCCTAAACCGCTGATACAAAGCAGAGTGGATCCCCACTTTCATGTTGTTTACACCAATTCTGACTCTACCCTCTGAGTGTTGCATCAGAAATGGAGACTCATCAGACCAGGCAACATTTTTCCAATCTTCCATTGTTTGATTTTCGTGAGTCTCTGTGGAGCGTAGCCTCAGTTTTCTGTTCTCAGCTGACAGGAGAGGCACCGGTGTGGTCTTCTGCTGCTGTAGCCCATTTGCTCTTCAGAGATGCTCTTCTGCAAACCTCGATTTTTGTGCTTCTGTGTTAATTTCATTTATCAGCCCCAGAGTTCCCGCTATTGTGGCGGTGGCCTTTGCCCTTCCCTGGGCCCGTGGTGTGCACACACAGTTTTGAATTCACACCCTTTTTATTTACACACTTCATGCTTCTCTTAACGTGCTCGGCTGTGGAGCACTGTGTGTTCAGAAAGTCTCACTGGTGTGTTTCTCATCAGTGTTTGTCTATCCACAACCCCACGCCTACTATAAGAGTTAATTAGGTAAATAAGACAGGTGTGCCCAGGTTATGCAGCGAGACAATGATCCGAAACACACCGCTGCTTTGGCATGACCTTGAACAGGCCATTCATGAAAAAACTCTGCAGTTTTGCAAAGAGGAGTGGGCCAAAAAATCCTCCACAGTTATTGCAAATGCTTGCTTGCAGTTCTTGCTGCAGAGGATGGCACAACCAGTTATTAGATTTAGGGAGCAATTACTTTTTCATACAGGGTCAGGTAGGTTTGGATAGCTTTTTTCCCCCTTAATAACTGAAATTGTCATTTAAAACCTGCATTTTGTGTGTAGCGGCCATTTGTCCACATCAAAACTCAACAAATCCAAATGGTCACTGAGGCACCTCAGGACTGGATCTGACGCAGGTCAAAAGGTCTTAAAAATAACACAATGTCCATACAAAAGTGCATTTGGGTCAGTTTATTCTCCATTACACAGCAAAACTTACAGACATAAGCACTTTGGTCTGCAGCCTCTCTGTCACCTGGTAAAAAACCGTATGACCCGGTGCCTGCTGACCCCTCCCACTTGACCTATTTAAGTAAATTAAGTGTACGCCTGCTTAGCCATAAACCCAAAAAGTGAACCCAAATTTACCTGAAGAAAAATAAACCATAAACTTAACCTTAGCAAAAATAAACTCAATACTTTAATCCAAAAAGCAAAAATAACCCATAAAAAGCTCCAACATTGTGTTTACTCTGGTTATCTTTGTCTAATATTTAATTATCTGAAACATGTACCTGTGACAAATATGCAAAAAAAAAAAAAAAAAGAGAGAAATCAGGAAGAGGGCCAAATACTTTTTCACAGCACTGTGTGTGTGAAAATATTTAACCTGCCTCTGCACCTCCACCGTGCTGCAGACAGACGACACTCCCAACCCACTGGCGAAGGAGGAACTGAACCTGCTGGCTCGTCTGATGGGCAGCATGAAGGCAGAGAACAAGCCCAGAGGTGAATCCGGTTTTCGGATCAACCTGTTTACCACAGACGAAGAGGAGGAGGAGGCGTGGGTGCTCTTCTTTTCTATTTTTATTCCCTGTTGTTAAATTAATATAAATTCACTCACTGAGGCCTTTTATCTTGTTTAACAGAGGAGCTTCGGGTGGAGCTGAGGAGTCCTTGTATGGAGTGATAAATATTCAAGCAATGCAGGTAAAACTGTGAATGGTTATTATAGTGAACTACAATAAAAGCACAAATCAAAGCCTGCCTGAGTGTCTTGTCACTCTTAAATTGTCTCTGATGAACTAAATCCATCAGTAGGTCCGTACGGCCCCGACCCGCGACTCTGATGAGCTGCTGTGTTTGTTTTCTTCAGGATGAGCAGGCTGCTTTGGAGCTGGCTCGAATCGCCGGACAGTTTGCAGAACAAGAAGAGAAGCCCGAAAAGCTCAGCGGCGATAAGGGAGAAGAGCTCCTGGCGATGATGGACGACCTCTGACCCTGTTTCTGTCTGGTCTTCATCGAGTGATTTCAGTCTCTGGTTATGTGATGACCTGATGGTTCAGTTAGATTTATTCCTTGAATTTTATGCCTCATCTTATAATCTTCACTGTGAGCTTCGGTTTAATCTGAAATATGCAGTATTCAGTGAAACAGATAAATATGCAAGAACTCAACATTGTAACACATTTACGTTAGACAGAAGCTGTTTTCTATGTTCAATTTGCACTTGGACTGACTGGACATTAAACTGCAATGCCTGCTGTGCTTGAGGTTTTATTTTCTATTTAACAATTTAATGTTAAATAAAAGTGTTTATTTATATTTACATGGTTATGCTGACCTGTGTTTTCACCTGCTTAAAAACCAAATGAGTCGTAAACGTTGGCAGGGAAAAAAATTCATGGAAAATTATTAATTTAATTATTAAAGGGTAACTTTATTAACAGAAGTGACACAGAAAGAAATATCACCAACAAAGAATCCTGATTAATGGATTTGTTGATCAACAAAAAATAATTATTGGGAGCAATTTTGATAATTAAACAACAGAAAAAATCCTTAAAGATTGGGTTCCCAGTGCCTCAAATGTGGTGATTTCTTTTTTAAATGTAAGATTAAGATTAAGATAGTGTTTATTTGTCACATGCACAGTTATACACAGTACAATGCACAGTGAAATGTATTTTGTACCTGCAACCATATATACACACACATATAAATAAGAAGAATAAAAATTTTTAAAAAAGTAATTCACACTATACACTATACTCTATATACTATACACTATACACACTTTTTAAATTATAATATTTACACTGTGCAATAATGGTCCAGTTAGGGCTCAGAGTTGAGCAGACGGATGGCTTGTGGGTAAAAACTCTTCTTCAACCTTTCAGTCTTAGCCCTCAGGCAGCGGTAACGCCGGCCTGATGGGAGCAGGGAGAAGAGAGAGTGTCCGGGGTGGCTGGGCTGTTTTAGGATCTTCATGGCCCTCAGCCTGCACTGCTTGGTGTAAATGTCCTGCAGGTTGGGGAGGGTGGTTCTGATGGTCCGTTCAGCTGAACGAACCACCCTTTTTAGAGCCATGAAGTCCTGCTTGGTGCAGTTTCCCATCCAAGTGGTGATGCTCCCACGCATGATGCTCTCGATGGTGCGGGTGTAAAAGTTCCTGAGCACCTTGAGTGGGAGCTTGAAGTCTCTCAGCCGCCTGAGGAGGTAGAGACGCTGTCTGGCCTTCTTCACAGTGATGTTTATGTGATGAGTCCAGGACAGGTCCTGTGAGATGGTCACTCCCAGGTATTTGAAAGTGTCCACTCTTTCCACCTCAGCACCACTGATGACAAGTGGATGGTAGTCCCTCTGCTGCTTCCTGCTGAAGTCCACAATCAGTTCCTTTGTTTTGCTGGCGTTGAGCAGGAGGTGGTTCTCCCGGCACCAGTTCTCCAGGCGGGAGACCTCTCTCCTGTAGGCTGTCTCCTCATTGTGGGAGATTAGTCCCACAACAGCAGTGTCGTCAGCAAACTTGATGATGACGTTGGACTCTGACGTGGCCTCGCTGTCATGGGTGTACAGTGAGTACAGCAGAGGGCTGAGCACACAGCCTTGGGGGGATCCAGTGTTGAGGGTGAGGGAGGATGAGGTGAGGTGACCCACTCGTACCACCTGTGGTCTGCTGGTCAGGAAGCTGTGAACCCACCTGCACAGTGATGGGCCCAGGCCCAGGTCCAGCAGCTTAGAGACCAGCCTGGAGGGCCTTTAGAGCCCAACCTAATTCACAGCCGTGAAAATCGCTTCGCTTTTCTCATGTAATACACATGTAATATGGTAGAAAACTTGATGTTGAGACGGCAGCGTCACGCCTCTCTGCCGCTTTCGGCACGGGTTGCTGGTTCCAGACCAGCTAGTTTGCGGGGCCGGAATTGAACCCGTTTTTCGGCCGAGCACCGAGTGTTTCGGCGGTGGAAAACCCGCCTAACGGTTCAATTCACGGCTCCGGCTCCGGAACCCTGTCGATGGGAAAGAGGCTATACTGAGTTTATTTATTTTCTGCAGCAAGCTGCAGGGGGCGCTGTCGTCTTGGTTTTCTTTAAAAAAAACAACAAAAAAAACAAGCTTGTGTAGGTTTATTTGATTCAGAGCCTTTGCGCTGCCTTAATCCAGCTTTTTATTTTATCATTATTATTATTTTAAATACTTTAAGTGTACACAAAAAAGAAGACATATTATCCTTACTGCAGTCTGAGTGATTCTTTTTAAGGATAAAAAATAAAAAATGTAATTTATAATTACATTTGGGGAGAGGGAAGTCTGGGCTTCTCTGCTTAGGCTGCTGCCCCCGCCACCAGGCCCGGATAAGCGGAAGAAACTGGATGGATGGATGTTTCTTTTGTTTGGGGGGAATATAAGGAATTTTAATTATATTGCAGTAAGTCTGTGTAATTGGTGTAAAATATTCTTGTTTTGTGAGTCGGGGAATAGTTGGTCTGTGAGAGCTTCTTATGAGATTGTTGGCACGTTTCTTTTCCAGAATTGGCTTCCTTGAACTAACAGTGGAGGGAGCTGTGGCTCTGAAGGCTGGTGTGCCGTGCTGTTGTCCGGCTGCCACTGTCCAGGACGTCCCAGCATCAGCACCCCCATCCTGTATCAAAAACAGAGCTTAAAGGCACATTGTTTTAATGTTCGTCGTAAACGTGTGTTTAAACGTGTGCTGTTTGCGTAAGCTGAGTAATTTGCCCAGGCACTACCAGATTTCTAATTAATTCATATTTTAGGCATTATTTTTGGCAAAATAAGGAGCAAATTTAATCATTTTAATTTAAACTTTGTTTGTATAGAAAAACAAACCATATATATCTAAAAAAAAAAAAATAGTTTCCCGTGATAAAGCAGTTCATGTTCATCCTCTGCTCTGTGCTGGGTTGTAGTGTAAAAAAGCTCGTTTTGAATAAAGTTCTTAAAAAAAACAACAACAAAAAAAAAAAAACCCAAAGGGGACGTCGAGTGAAACGTCATCACGCCGCTGCCCTTCCGTCAGTGTTTATGCGGGAAAACCGGCGTGTTGACGCGTTGGAGCGGTTCATGGCGGAGGGCCGGTGTGTCGTTATCAAATGAAATCAGTGTTTCAGGTAAATGTTGCTCGCAGCAGCGGCGGGTGAAGCTGTGATTGACGCTCAGCTTTTACGCTTCGTGTCGCCGCTAAAGCCAACAGAGAGACTAAACTCTGAGGTTTCAGACACAAAATGGAGCGTCAGGCTTTTAATGTTTAAGGTTTTCTGCAGATTTAGTTACAGCTATTATATCCTCTGTTATTACTTATATCCCGCTGTAATGTGTCTATACTGGGGCTGATTTGAAAGCTACTGGAAGTGTTTCAACCACGGCTGCTCGATTATGGCAAAAACGTTTAGCTTTCAGGACGGTCTTTTACACCTCAGATTAATGTCTGCTGGTATTTGCACCACGACCGCTTCCAGATCTGCTTCATTGATCATGTTTCTGAAAGGCTGAACAATTCTGCTTGAGGTCACATAATCATTTTTGCTTTGTAAAGTTTCTAAAGCTACAGTCACACAGCTCCATAGGACTTGTGATCTTGTTGTTTCAAATAGTTGCTTCAAAGACGGGGACTATGACTGCAACCACTTGCATTTAGTTGCTATGTTTAAGCCGACTTTGGTGCATCAAGCTGGCAATAAAATTGCCATAAGATGGAGCCAGTCTGTGATGGAATGGGGTCGAGTTGGCAAATACATGCAATCTGTTTGTGATAATACAGCAATGAACTGTGATGAATTGTGGAAAATTGCAAATAATACACAGAAATTTAAAGTAAACATGAATTCACTTTAACTGCCTAATTCAGAGTCCAGCCAGAACCTGACAGAGCTGGCTCACACGTTTCTCCTTAAATAGTGCAGGATGACAGGCACTCAGTCACTTTCTTTCTATCTAGGCTTATAACCAGAATACAACCAACTGGCAACCAGTTGAGTTGAGTCTCCTATTAGATTAGATTAAACTTTATTAATCCCTTTTCAAAGAGACATCGCAGAAGAGTTGCAGACTGACTCAGATTGATTGTGACATGTTGGCAGTCTGTCTGCATTTATCAATTAGAAGGTGATTGTTTGCAAACCTTCGCCAATCTTTCTGAGAGTGACTGCAGTCAGTGTGAGTCTGAACGTGAGTGTTTGGAGACTGGTTGCCTCTCACCAGGTGACTTGTGCAATTGCCCAGATGTTGAGGGTGTTGCACACTTAACTTCTGAGTGAGGTTGAGCACACAGTTTGTTTTTTTAACCCTAGTCACAAGGAAGTTGCTGTCCAATTTTTACTCCACTACACATCATTTATTAACACCGTATACACTATTTGCTAGAATTCTCTTGCACAATTTCAGCTTTAACGCCATGTTTTGTTATCATATTTCATCACTGTTGTGTACTACCTCACATAAGGCTTTCAGTATGGGCCTGTGGTACTTTTAACAATGCTTTTATTGTAGATTATGCTTTTCATTTTTATTCTTTATGCTGCTGCTGTAACAGTAGTTTCTCTTGTGCGATCAATAAAATATCTGTCATGTAAATTTTAATGGTAGTTTTCCACTTCCTGCTTGAACCTGCTGATATATTTTGAACCTTCACCACAATGAAACTAAGTTGTTGCCTTTCGTGAATGTTTAGATATATGAAAAAACAGTCTAAAGTGAGATTATGAGCTATTAAAATAAAGTGTGTTTAAGGTTGGTCTTAACTCAGTTTGCATTATCTGCATTGTTGTTTGTTGTTGAGTCTAGTGTTGATTCTCTGAGCCTCAAATTCACCTTCTTCCTTCACCTCGACGTTTTCCATCAAAAACAGTGATTAGATATCAAGGATTTTTGTTTTTTTTGGACTATTTGAAGCCTCTGATCTTTATTAAACGCTGATGTGATTTGAGAAAAATGAGATAAATCAACTGCAGTACATTTAGGCTGTGCAGGACGTTTTCTGTCTTGGCTGCAGAGTCAGATATTATTTGACACGTGCTTGTTTTCTCTACTTCTGATATTCTAACCACAAAGTGTGCAACTTTTGGTTTCTGTTCATTTTTGCTTCAGTAAACCACAGAAACAAATCTCAGGCACCAACGCTGTACGGCACACTAATCCAAAGTTATCCATCTCGGCTTGCCTGCAGGTATCTCAGAGTCTATGGAGTCCAAGGAGTCTGAGGCTCGGTCGTCAGGAGTGGGGACAGTTGAAGTGGTGAACTCTATTCGGGAGCGGACGATCGCGGAGAACAGCATGGTGATCCTCCTGCAGGGCCTGCAGGGTGAGGTGACCACAGTGGACCTGAAAAACGAGAGCACGGCGCGCGGTCGCGTGGTCAGTGTAGACGCCTTCATGAACATACGCCTGGAGGACGTGCTGTACCGGGACCGGCGGGGTCAGCTCACACAGCTGCAGGACCTGTTCATCACCGGCAGGAACGTCCGCTATGTCCACATCCCCGACCACAGGGACATCATGAAGACCATAGAGAGCCAGCTGGCCAAGATTCACCGCGTCCGCAACTTTGGCAGTGAAGGCGGAGGCAGGAAAGAGTTTGCCAAGAAAGCAAAATAATTTTTTTTTTTAATTTAGAAAAGATGCTGCTTGTCTAATTTTCAGAGGTCTGAGGACACCAGTCTGAACCAGTTTACACCCTCAAGGGCCACAAAGTGACTCCAGGGACAAGAATGCAAACGAGATTTCAGGTACACTAAGATATAATTGAAATACTGGGAACGTCTTTATCAGTAACCATGTTTGAATATTTCAAAATAAAACTACACAGACTGACTAATATTTTCTTTTCTACATACAACACCGTAACTATTCTTTTTGATTAATTCGGTCTACAGAAGGTACAAAATCACAAAGAAGCTCTTTTACGTGTGTCTCGTTTTATCACAACCAACATTCATGAAGCTGGACCCGGAGAATTTGGGGGATTTTTACTTGAGACGTGATGGAAACGCTCAGAAAAAGAATCTGATTTCTAACACACTCGTTTCCATGTTTTCCACCATCACAGTGCTAATTAGGCAGTAATTTTCTTCATTTACCCCAATTTATAACAGATGAACATGTCTGCGGGGGTATTTATGTGGCGAAGCCTTTGATTAGTTGATCAGATCCATCTGAGAATGATTTGAAAGCTGTTTCAATATAATTATACAATCCAGGGATAAACACTCTTTTATACAAAGGGTTTAACATGAACAGCACCACAAATTCTCTCACATTTTGCTGACTTAGAAACAATGCCGAGTCGTGTATCTTACCCGTAGAGAATACCCTAAATCAGTCACTTTTTGTGCCTAAAACACAACAAAGGGACAAAAATATGAAGACACGCCTACTCATATTTATCTGATATATTTCTGCAGTTATTTTGATAGTATTTTCTACAGCCTGTTTGCAGCATCTGGACATGACACCTAACTTTGTGTTCCAGCTTTACTGTAACACTGTCCCACAATCTAACCAAGAACCTGGCTGCCTCTGGTTCTGAGCAAAGACTGTATATAGAAGATGGATGTAGTTATGATGTCACCAAATGATTTTGAGCTTCTGTGAGCATTTTTTTTTTTTTTTTTGGTGCTAAATTATCAGCTAATGCTAGTAAGCTTTATTATCAAGCTGCATAAATAAACTGCACAGGTGCAGTTCACAAATATCTGCTAATGAGTGCTAATTAAGATTAAGATTAAGATTAAGATAGTGTTTATTCGTCACATGCACAGTTATACACAGTACAATGCACAGTGAAATGTATTTTGTACTTGCAACCATATATACACACACATATAAATAAGAAGAATAAGAATAAAAAAGTAATTCACACTATACACTATACTCTATATACTATACACTATGCACACTTTTACGTGGAATTATAGATTATAATATTTACATTGTGCAATAATGGTCCAGTTAGGGCTCAGAGTTGAGCAGACGGATGGCTTGTGGGTAAAAACTCTTCTTCAACCTTTCAGTCTTAGTCCTCAGGCAGCGGTAACGCCGGCCTGATGGGAGCAGGGAGAAGAGAGAGTGTCCGGGGTGGCTGGGCTGTTTTAGGATCTTCATGGCCCTCAGCCTGCACTGCTTGGTGTAAATGTTCTGCAGGTTGGGGAGGGTGGTTCTGATGGTCCGTTCAGCTGAACGAACCACCCTTTTTAGGGCCATGAAGTCCTGCTTGGTGCAGTTTCCCATCCAGGTGGTGATGCTCCCACGCACGATGCTCTTGATGGTGCAGGTGTAAAAGTTCCTGAGCACCTTGAGTGGGAGCTTGAAGTCTCTCAGCCGCCTGAGGAGGTAGAGACGCTGTCTGGCCTTCTTCACAGTGATGTTTATGTGATGAGTCCAGGACAGGTCCTGTGAGATGGTCACTCCCAGGTATTTGAAAGTGTCCACTCTTTCCACCTCAGCACCACTGATGACAAGTGGATGGTAGTCCCTCTGCTGCTTCCTGCTGAAGTCCACAATCAGTTCCTTTGTTTTGCTGACGTTGAGCAGGAGGTGGTTCTCCTGGCACCAGTTCTCCAGGCGGGAGACCTCTCTCCTGTAGGCTGTCTCCTCATTGTGGGAGATTAGTCCCACAACAGCAGTGTCGTCAGCAAACTTGATGATGACGTTGGACTCTGACGTGGCCTCGCAGTCATGGGTGTACAGTGAGTACAGCAGAGGGCTGAGCACACAGCCTTGGGGGGATCCAGTGTTGAGGGTGAGGGAGGATGAGGTGAGGTGACCCACTCGTACCACCTGTGGTCTGCTGGTCAGGAAGCTGTGAACCCACCTGCACAGGGATGGGCCCAGGCCCAGGTCCAGCAGCTTAGAGACCAGCCTGGAGGGAACTATGGTGTTGAATGCTGAGCTGTAATCTACAAACAGCACTCTCACATAGTTCCCCTTACCAGTGTCTATGTGCGAAAGGGTCTTGTGGAGGAGGAAGGTTATGGCGTCATCTGTGGATCTGTCTGGCCGGTATGCAAACTGTAGTGGGGCGAGGGTGGTGGGCAGTGAGGAGGTGATGAATGTCTTGATGAGTCTCTCAAAACACTTCATCACCACTGAGGTGAGTGCTATGGGCCTGAAGTCATTGGGGCTGCTGGGGTGTGGTTTCTTTGGGACTATGATGGACTTTTTAAAGCAGGTAGAAATCACACACAGTTTCAGTGAGAGGTTGAATATCAGTGTAAACACAGGTGCCAGCTGGTCAGCGCAGGTCTTAAGGACACGTCCACTAATACCGTCTGGTCCAGCCGCTTTCCTGGTGTTTACACGTCTAAACGCCCTCCTCACGTCTCCGCCCCTCCGGCCGGGAGCGCAGCGGGCTGTCGGCTTCCCGACTCGAAGCGCGCAAAGAAGTTGTTGAGTTCATCAGCCAGAGAAGCATCGGCACTAATAAAATGCTTATGGGAACATGGCCCTCAGCTTTAACCTCTGTAACACTTTAAAGTTCGTTTTATAAATGACGGTCATTCAGAAAGTAGGATCCTCACTGGCTCATGTGATTATGATTGACGAGTCAGCTCCACCCCTCACTCAGAAACGAGGCTCAGCTCGAGGCTGCCTTCACTAACCAGCGGGTGATGTCACAGTGGCTACGTCCATCTTTTATACTGTTTGTGTTGAAAACTGAAACAAACTTCTTGGTCAGTTTGTGCTGCAGTAATAGTCTGACAGTTCAGTTAAAAAATACTCCAAAAGGCACAAACAAGGAGGAGGGGCCTAGCAGCCACCGAGCAGGTACAGCTGCCTGTGGCACACCTGTCAATCAAAGCAGCCATGCCTAACTTTAAACCTTTCGGGTATCCAGATGGAGTCAACTCCATACAGTTATAAATGAGAAAATTATCCATAGAGAGCAAAATCCTTTTTAACATGGGGGTCTTTTGGGATTTGACTTGCTTTAGGAACCTCGAGTGGCCACTGAAGGCTCCGTTTAAAAGCCCGCTGAGGTTGCAGCTTGCTGAACTTGGCCCCTGTTTCTGTTTTTTTAAAGGCATGTAAGCATTAGTTAACTTGTCCCACAGTCGCGGTTAGCTCCCCACAACAAAACGTTTCATTATCGGTCTTATTAACCTCCTCGCTGTCATTCAGGCCCTTTTGATGTGTCGCACTCTAATAGTTCCCTCCACCCAGCAACTTAATTAATTATACAGGCATCATATTTTTATGCTATTGCAATATTAAAAATCTCTGGGCAGACCATCCTTCAGAATGTTATCCATTAGATTGAAACGTAATTGTAAACTTTCAGAAGGAATCGTCTTTTCTTACTTGATTATTCCTGAAACTAATCTCTCTGCTCCAGCAGGGGCTTGTATTACAGCTGACACTGACACAGAGGGTCAGTGTATTTACTGGTGAGTGGCGAGCATCACAAACCCCATCTGTCTGTGTGTGAAAAAACAGCCCAAAGTTAATAACTGCCTGTATGCAGGAAAGCATTAGTCACTGGTGGGGGAAAAACAAGCCGACCTGTTTCCACGGCTCCACAAACATCTCTGCATCAGCGAGCTGTTGCGCTCCAACTGTGACATCCACCCTGTTTTAGCCGGTGGACACGAGGGTGAAAGGAAGAGAGTGTTTTTGCTTGTTCTCCCTGTGCACAGTGCGATTGGGAATTTGGAGAATTTGCAAAGAGCTATGTTATTCCTACACAGCGTCAGGAAGAGGACAAGCCTGACATAACACAGGCAGCTGGAGCAGATAAACCCTGCACTGTGGATAAAAAGGGCGGAGGTTCACCAGCCGGTACAGAGTGCGTTAAATTAGGAGGAATATGCACACAGGAATGTCCCTCAGCAGTTGGATCATTGTTTTGGAGCTGTGGCTTCAGTGTTTTTAGGGACATATTTTTCTCTTGACCAACCCTGAGTGTCTGAATGACAGCAGCCACATAATAACCACTTATTGCTGTGCTAAAAACACCAGCGAGTGCCACATCAACACTCACTAAACTCAGAATAGTACTTTACAACCACATAAACAGTCCTTTTGCAATACTTAAGAGTCTGGGTTAGTGTTACAGGAAAAACTCAGCAGTGTAATAGTGAAAGAAACCCTGCTTTCATTGCTGTAGTCAGTCTCTTAGTCTTTAAAGGGGGCCTGTGTTGGTTTTTCTTATTTTCTGTCATACGTATTGTTAAAATGATGGATGCTCATATCCAGATCTGTGCAATTAACTGCAGTTTGGCTTCCACCAAAGTCTAAATTCCCTCCAAACAGGCCGCAGTGTCAGGTTCAGTTCAGTTTGCATGAATTTATTTAGTTTTTTCAAGTTGAAAAAAATAAAGTTGTCTTTTTAATGAAGGCCTCAGTCAGACATGTGAAGAGACCCTGGCGCGCGATCTCTGGTTGCTTGGGAAAAATGTGTATTCCTCTGTTGCTGAGAGGAAAACCTGCTTGTGATTGCTTTGGTTGCTAACCGATTGCTGCGGTCGCCCATAGGAAGGTGCCAATTTGTCTGCAACCACCCTCCAACTGTTCACTGAGCGGTGAAACTGGACACAAACTGAACCTTCAGAGCAAAAGTTGTACCTTTTGCTCTGAACACATTTAAAAAGGTGCAGCTTTTACTTTGAAGGTGAAAATTCACCATTTCCAGTTTACTCCTCACCTTTCCAAGTTTTTCCCTAGTAACTGATGATTGGCAGGGGTTTGCTGGCCGATCTCCTAAAAAGACAAGTTCTCTTTTTTTAAAGTTTAATAAATCCACTATTATTAAAAAAATCTGTGAGTATTGTTGAATAATTGTGATGTCTGTATGAACCTTATCTCCTCCTTAGTGGGTGTTGGGTTTCTTGATGAAACTTTGCATCATCATCATCATCACACATACAATAATTATTAACATCTGTGTTTTTTCTTTTAATCATTATGAATCTCTTTTTTTTTTTTTTGCATTTTCTTATCATCCCTGTGCAATGTTACATTCTCCGTTTGCATGTAAGTCTCATGTTCAACGTGTGCCGCCACACGGGGGTTTCCACAGCTTCACATGTCTGATTTGGCAGAGTTTTTACTCTGGATGCCCTTCCTTATGGGATTTTTATCCAGCCAGAATAGAACCAGCAACCTTTGAAATGGAAATACTTTTATAGTGGAGTACTTTAATACTTTGCACCTCTGGTCAGTTACAATAGAAGCATCGACCACTCAGAAGAGCATCAGCTTGTCGACTCGTCTCATTTTTGACCCACACATTGGTGATCGTAGTGTTGTGGTTATTCATAACCAGCCAATTACTCAAGTCCACATTGATAACACCCTAACCTGGCATATATCCATGCTGTTTGGATGTGTTCTCAGCTGCTTCAGATACAGTATTTCTTATGGAAACGCCGTCTCTATGTAGCTGCAGAAAAATAAATGATGTTTTGGCTGTTTTGTTGAGTGTAATCAGATATGGGATAATTGCATGGTTCAGGAACCTTCCTGTGTCCTTGAAATTAAAGCTAACACACTTGGTTCACACTGCATTGAAAATTATAGGAATTAGTTTTCAACCAGTGTGCACTTTGTGATCCATCCTCTGTTCTGCGGCTCAGTATGAGCTGCTACCGTCAGAGAGCTGGACTGGTTTAAGGACTCTTTTGCTGCTTTATGAATTAGAATTTGAAGCAGTCACTTAAAATAAGTTGAGTCTACATACAGTAGGCTGGTTGCTTGGCACAGTAGTGCAGTTAATAGTTGTATGTCCCGGTCGACGTGTCGACACGTCTGGCTTTGTGAAGTCCAAGTCAGATTTCCCCAAAAAGTATCAGTCTGTCTCATCTCCTCCTCTACAGACTGCACTGCCAAACTCTTTCTACTCCCCTCGAGGCTGAGATCAAAATACAAAGAGCTCAATTAATCCAGGAGCCCCCACAGCAGCATGGCCCCATGCCCACGGCAGCCACCTCGCTATTTCCTGTTCCACCCTTCTGGCTTAACCGTGAACAGACCTCAGTGTTGGGGCGGCCAGGCAGGAGAGCCATCACCTCCCTCTGGTCAGGAGTGTGTGGTTCATACCTTCAGAGGACACTCTGGAGCAGAACAGCTCAAATAAAAGACTTTAGGGGGGGGTGGAGCTTTTACTTTGAAGTTTGATGCCAGTGACAGATACATGGGCTTCGCTCCTCTCAGGAAAAGGAAACACCTCCTCCAATACATGAGTCTGGACCACTGCTGGCTGGCCCTCCTCCCTCTGAGGGATGAGAGGGAGTGAATCACAGTGGAGGGCAGCTCGCTCTTCAGTCCAGCAGCGTCTGCTCAGCTGTCACGTACGCCGAATGACCCACGACCCCTCGCTGCTGCTTTTCTGCCTGAGAGATGATGGGAGTCTGATCTAAGTGACCGGCTCTAAACGTGGATCTGAATTCTTTGTTTGGCAGTGGAAGATTTGAACCTGTCAACCTGTGCATGACCAAGGTGAGTGAGTTTCACTTTATCTTTGCAGGGCAGCTGGCAGAGTTTTAACATCCTTTAGCAAATATGTGGTCATGTTTGTCTGTCAGATTGCTGTCAGGCACCAAAGTAGTTTATTAGTGTGGTCTCCAACACTGCAGATAATAAAAGGTTTTTACAAGCGGATTTGCTACAACATGCCCAGAATTATATCACACTGAATATGCTGTCACATGTATTTTCCGTCTTTCTCAATCTCACTTTCTTTAAGTGCTTTTGGCAGCAGCTCCTCATCTGAGAGTGCACACATTTTTGTGGAAGCAGTGTTGACTATTGTTTAAAAAAAAAAAAAAAAGTCTTATTTTCAGCCGTTTCAGGTTTCCTCCTCTGACTTAAATAGGATTATCTAAGCAGGAAGTGTGGGAGGGCCGAGCACTTTACGGGGTTTCACATAAACAGCTGCAGCGTTGCTTCTGGGTAGTTCGGCTGAGAGGTTATTGGACTTGTCTGGAAATGTTAGGTGTTAAATCAGTCTGCCCGAGACTGCGGCTGCATAAAATGGACATTTGTCTCCCTCCGGTATTTGTGTAGTGCTCCCAGCTCACCACAAACCGCCAGTCGTGGAGCCGTGCAGGAAAATATTTATTCGCGATTTCAGTCTGTAATTGAGGAAACAGAACAACAGCGCGCCTCTTTAAGTGGTGATTGGGTCATTTCTCTGTGTAATTAAGTCCTAAAAATGTTAGCTTCTTAAAACAAAGGAGAACGTTGGCAGAAGAGACTTTTCCAGTATTTTTTTGAAAGCCTTCATGTTGCACTAGAATAAAAAAAAAATACTGAATTGATTTTGCAATTAAAGTGAAGCTAGATTAAAAAGTTTTTGCCCCAGAAATAATCTGATACACAAACTACAAAACAGTTTAAAAGATGCACTGATGGGTCTGAAAAGTGAAGACTTCCAGTCCTGCAGGCTAGAAGTCTGTGGGAAAATATGGTCTCAGTCACTCATTTCTGATCATTCAGTATAAAAATAAGTCAATTTTGGCGGCTTTGCCTTTTACTGCCATCTCATGGGCACAAAAGATGGACGTTATGAAGCTGTGAGCTTATAAGTTTTTGCAGTTGCCGTCTTGGTGACATGTGACAAAGCGAACGGCTTGGATCTGACTTTGAAACCTCACTGGCTAACAAGCTGTGATTGATATACCCTGCGTGATCTTTAGGTTTGTGAAGACGTCTCACGTCTCATCCAAGAGGCTTCTTCAGCTCTAAAAACACCTGGCTGAGAGTCCCAGGTTCATCCCCAAGACAAAAACACCCAAGCACACAGTGTGTGCAGTGAGGAGTGTTCAGAAACAACAACTCCACAAAAGCATGACACAACATAGGACTCAGGTGTACACCTGCACCTAAAGGAGAACGGGCACTCTTTCGAGGATGCCAGTGTTCACATTTTGGACCGAGAAGACAGACGGTTTGAGAGAGGAGTAAAAGAGGCAGTTTCCCTTCCCGGGGATTTCAAGCCCCACTCACACTTTGCCTCAGGTGACCTCAATAGCTCAGACGATGGGTTGCACACTTTGGGCCTGGTGACGGTAATGACCCACACCTTTTCTCACACCTTGGCTCACATGTGAGGACTCCACAGGGTTAAATACCTGGACTCTCACCCAGCTTTAGAACTGAAGGAGCCTGTGGGATGAGAAGCAAATCTTCACAAACTTAAAGATGTCCACAAGCCTTCTTTTTAAGCACTCAGGACTGCCACGTCCCGGATGACCGAGAACCTCCGCAGACTGACCGAAATTTACAAAAAATGACCTGAAAGTAGAAACTGAGTCCATAAACTCATCAGGAAAGTGTTTGCTTGGGCAATAAATCAAGAAAGATGAGGGCTGTTTTTCCCCTTATACAAGCACACAACCAGAGGAGTCGCCCCCTAGTGGCCTCTTATTAATAATGCAGGTTAATGTGTTAGCTTTGCTTTTCAGACCCAGAAGCTGCACACACGTAAGAAGCTGCACAACTTTGAAGGGAATTCTGATGTCAAAGATCGACATGTTTCTAGTATTTATTTTATTTTTTTGGTGAGTCTACCTGGTTTCTCTTTTATTTAGTTAATGGTAGTTTTCACCCCCCACAGTGTCATCTCACTTTCACAGTGCTGACAGTGGAAATCATCTCCTGATTTGATTGGTTTTGGTGCTGTGGACTCTTTCAAGGTGCAGCAGTAAAGAAATTGGAGGATGGGATGCATTTCTATCCCCACCGGAGATAAAAATAACTTGGCAGAGACAGAAGGAAATCCCCCCTCCACCCCCGACAAATCGCACCCTGCTGTTACATAAGACGTAATAGCTGGTTCCTCATGTGTAATGTTTATGTCGACTAGAGTTTTGAGTTTTTATGCTAATCTCAGGGGTTTTCTGTCATGAAATGTTTTAATTGGTTCTTAAAGGATACAAATCAAAGAAAAGAAAACACCAATAAGAATAAGGTGATACTCGCAGTGTGATAAATGCCACAATCCTGACTGTAACGTGTAAAAGTCCAGGGTGTGAATCCGGTCTTTAATCGTTTGAGTCGAGCCAAACTGAAAAGTAAATTGCTCACTTATGCTGTTAAGGTCTGGGGGCAGCAAATTGAGGGCACAGACGGAGTCACGCTTCATCTTTGTTTAAATTCCAACCAGAAGGCAGCGTTGGTTGAGAACCACCAGTTCCCATGAGTCAATGGGCCCCGAGCCGACCACAAAGGGACTACAACTGTAATTTGCCCAGAAACAAGTTAAAGAAAGCATCTGAGAGTGTGCTGTAGCTGCCAAAAGTCGCTGGGATAAAGATCTTGGGTGGGAGAGCGCCCCGAGCCCCCACCAGCAGCGACTGGAAAGAGGGCACGGTTTTGTTCTCCCCAGAGTGAGAGCAGGAGAAAGAAAAACATTTGGCTCCCACGCATATTGTTGTTGTAATGACAGGGAATGTGAGGGGGTGGGAAATATCAGTCATCGTGTTTACGTCAAGAATTACTGTAACCGTGGGACCAGCTGCGAGCTGGGACCAGAGCGAATCCATCCACTTCAGCCTGATGCAGCTCCTAATGCAGGGTCGGCTCAAACAAACAGAAGAAGAATGCAGCTTGTTTTGAGAAAAGAAAATTGTTTCTATAAAAAGAGGCTCCAATGAGGAAATCCACAGAGTTGATGTGGTGCAGGTATTCTTAATTCTGAGAGGATGGACTGGAGAGATTTTGTGTGAACTTTCTTTGATAAATATGGGAAACACTTTCTCCCGGAGATTCAGGTGCTATTTTTTTTTTGTATTTTTTAGACGTCCCTGAGGCTGTTTAACCCCCATCCACAGCTGTGAGGAGCTCCTTCCTCAGTGCATGCTACAGATGTCTTACTCTTATGTTTGTACTCTCACTGGACACTTCATTAGGTACCCCTTGCTAATACTGGGCTGGACCCTCTTTTCCATTCAGAGCTGCCTTAAGTCTTTGTGCCACTGATTCAACAAGGTGCTGGAAACATTCCTCAGAGATTTTGGTCCAAGTTGACATGATAGCATCAAATAGTTGCTGCAGATGTGTCAGCTGCACAGTCTGGCCCTTCTCGTCACTGGATATTTCCTCAGTCTGAACTCCAGCAGGTCGTCTCGACCATGTTTGCATGTCTAAATGCATTAATTTGCTGCCGTGTGATTGGCTGATTAGATGTTTATGTTACCGAGCAGCTTAACATGTATAACTGACAAAGTGTCCTCTCGTATGTGACAGATAATAAAAGAATAATAGGCCCAGTTTTCAAACTTACAACAATACCTAAATTTTCAGCAGATTTAATAACACCTCACAAAAGATTTTCACAAACCAGCGATGGAGAAATAGTTCCTGTTAATTCTTACTGTATTTAAATACAAATGAAAAGTTCACTGTATAAAACCTATACATCCCTGTTGTGAGGTATACTATCAGAGTCGGGAACGTTCTGTGGAACACAAACTAAACTCCTGTCAGCTCCATTGTTTTGGGGAAGGGGCTGCGTTTGGGTGAACTCGACCTTTTCATTTCCTCCCGAGCTTCCGGCACATGTGGGGATTTCTTGGAGTGAACACGTGAAACCTGATGTGTCACTTTTTCTCTGGGAAAAAATAAAAACTCTGAGCTGGAAAGGAGTCCCCCCCCCCTTCATAAACATAAACATCCCCATCGGTCTCGGCAGACTTCTCGTTGCCGTCCTCACTGCCCGGCCTGAGTGTCGTCAGAGGAACACAATGTCTCCTGACCTCTGACACCCATTTAGAAGAATGATGGGTGGCGCTTTGGAAGAATGCATCTTTCAGGCTTTAAGCACTTTGTTTTGGATGAACTCGAGCTTTGAAAGCATTTGTTTGTTTCTTTCCTGACAGGATCTGCCTCGGGTCATCCGGGAGGTAAATGCGTAAAAGGAGATGGTGCATGTCTGAACCCACAGTGAACCAAGATGGAACCCATTAAGAGAGACATGGAGCTGCTCAGTAACAGCATGGCGACCTACGCTCACATCAAAGGTAAAAACCTAGCTCAGCTTTAACTGTGGTTCCCAACAAGGGGACTCCCTCAAGGGGTCATTACACGACTGTATAAAACCACAGGCAGCTTGCTGCACCACGCCATGCTTTCATTCTTAGGCTCTACTAGAGTAGCTTTGCATGATTTACAGCTGAAAATAATCCTTATTTAGCATTATCTTTTAAACAAGCTGTCTTCTGATTGGCTGCCTCACGCAAACAGAAACTTTTAAACAGCTAGTGGGTGGGGCTTCTGTGCTCGCAGCTAGAGCTGTGTGCCGTAGATAACACTGTGCCTCAGACAACCATATTTGGGATATCCCTTCTTAATGACATCACAGAGAGCCAAGAGTAGGAAAAACGTGTCAAAAATCAAGCATTTGAGTACATTTTCCCCCTCTTCTTCTTGTTCAGCCAATCCAGAGAGCTTTGCCCTCTACTTCATGATGGGCGTCTGCTTCGGGCTGTTCATGGCGCTGTGCCTCCTGGTGGCCGGCATCGCTTGCAGGGCTCGCCGCCACAGAAGACCTCCCCCATCTCCGTCAAAGAGACAGCTCAAAGAGTCCAGCGAGGAGGAGGAGGTGGAGGAAGAGGAGGAGAGCATAGGAGAAGAGGACGTGGCGGTGGATGTGGAGAGCCCTAAAGTGACAGTGGGTCCTCTGAGTGACCACAGTAGCCAGTCCAACGGCACTCTGAGGAGCGTGAACGTGTTCAGCTCTGCCGAGGAGCTGGAGAAGGCGAGGCGTCTGGAGGAGAGGGAGCGAATCGTCAGGGAGATCTGGAGGAACGGGCAGCCGGACATCCTGGTCACAGGGACCGGGACTATTGGACGAGTTCATTACCACTGAGGGAGACTTGGACTGAGCTTTTAAAAAGACTGAAAGGGACCGACACTGCACACAAACGTGCTTTCTCTGTATGGAGGCACAAAGAGATTAAAAATGAATAAGGCGCAAACTCCCCACGTTATGAAAAAAATATTATGTTCACCAATTAAAGACTTTATGTCATAATCACAATTTTATTGTGTAAAATGTCTGAAACAAATAGGCTCCACCCCCACCCCCGAATTTGTTAAATGGAAAAATAAATGGATGGCTGCATTGATAGATTTTTGGGGAAAAAAAAGAAAATAATTCTACTCACAATGAAATACTAGAATTTTCTTTAAGTCCCTAAAAAGAATAGCAGTATTACAAAATAAATATGAATAGACAAAATATTTATGGTAGTGTAACCTTTTTAAAATTCATAAGTTATATTTATCCCACTTATTTTCTTGTTTCAGGTGTTTTATCAGTCAAGATTAAGTGGCATTATGAAATAAATAATTTTTAAAATACAAATGTGAAGTAAAAAGACAGAAAGAGCCACAAAAATTACAATAAAATAAGCATTTCAAACATGTACCAAATTCTTTTAGAGTTTCAGGGTTATATGTTTTGTATGTTTTTATATTTCTCTATATTTTTTTTTAATGTCATAATTGTAATTTATTTTTGATGCAATATTGGACTCTTTGAGCTTCCTTAATCATATATATCACAGATTTTCTGCACAGGTTTTTAATTTTATTTAGCTTCACCTCTATTCATCTTTGCAATGTGAATAATTAAAGTTGAACCACTTTTTAATAAAGAAGTGATGTTATATTCATTTTTTCCACAATGAAGAATAAACAATTTTTAAAAAGGATCAATAAAGAAAAATATTAATATACTGCTCATGCTCCGTCTGGAGCCAGTGTTAATTCATTTGAATCGCCACAATGGAGGTGAAAGCATGAAGCATTAATATGACACACAACAGCCACAATATGGAAGTTTGTTTCTGCAACTGAAAATTTTTTTGCACAGCTGAAAAAAAACATCCAATGGGCGTGGCCTCCGTGACATCACCCACTGATTTTGACTCCCCACACTGAAGTTTCAGCGGCAGCACAAACATTTAGGACGGTCAGTACTCGACCATACAATTAATAACCCATTAAAATGCTCCAACAGCACAAACAGGCCTATCAGATGCTGACTGGGACACATATCCAACAGTTTACTTGAACTCAATTATCCAGGTGGATTCAATTCACTTTTATTTATATAGCGCCAAATCACAACAAACGGTTGCCTCAAGGAGCTTTATATTGTAAGACCCTATAATCAAAACGCCCCCCATGAGCAAGCACTTGGCGACAGTGGGAAGGAAAAACCCTCCGGCAGAACCAGGCTCGGGGAGGGGCAGTCATCTGCTGCGACTGGTTGGGGCTGGTGGATGAGTTATAAAAAAAATCCATCCCACCCATGGTTACGGGAAATTGCTCACAGAGGTACCAGGCAGGAAATGTGCCATGATTGACTCTGTTTTGGAGTCAGCCTCAAATGGCACTCAGAGGTACTGCAGTTTCTGGCACTTCCCTGTTGGCTTGATGTTTCGGCTCTGAAGTTGCCATGTGCATCAAATAAACTAGAACAGAGTGGCCCCCTAGTGGGCAATGAGGGTACTGCAGCTGAGTCTTGAGAAGCCATTTACAATAAATACTTTTTTTATTAATTTAACCGAAACGCTAAATTATTGTAAAAAAATTTTTTTAAAGTTTAACTATATAGTAATATACAATAATAAAAGTGGCAACATTTGAACTTTTATACGGCTTGATCCTGATCACCTTATTGGATGTCTGTAGGTTCTCAGTCATCCAGGTAACAGCAGACTCACGTGTCTTAGCTGAAGGTATCTGGACTTCTTTTTGGTTTGTTTTACTCAAGAAGCTTTAACCCCTGGGGAGGTTGTCCCCTTGGAGATGGTCCTGAGGGTCATTGACCCACTATTAATCATGCTGTTAAGGATCACCATCATGTTGAGGTCACATGGGTCAAGACGTGAGTGGGGGCTGAAATTGCTTGGGACTGGTGATAGCTGGCGTTACAGGACATAATGTATCCAAAACCTTTGGAGTCTCTCTTTTACCACACGAGCAGACTTTTAAAAACATTAATTAATGACTAAACTTATCTGATTAAACCTGAGCAGAGAGAACTTCCTTTAACAGAAACCCTCCAATCTTTTCCCAGCTCGTGTCTCTGACCCTGTCACTTCTTGTGTTTCCCTTTCCAAAATTCCCACATCCCCCCATCATTCCCTGCCTCTCACTTTGAGCTCCAACTGCACCGTCTCTCTGGTAAAGACACGTCTGTTTGGAGCTATGAATAAAATCATTTAACTCCACTATACTATCAATGCAGAGCTTCTCCGAGTGGATCCCAGTAAACTCCCGGGAGTTTTCTGCTGGCTGGATTTCTCTCCCGCACCATGAAAAGGTCGATTATGTTACAGCCGGAGAGCTTGTGTCCCGTCTCTGTCAGCTGTCGTGTTTTGAGTGGCGTTGCCTGAATCGGAGATTGTCTCAGGATGGGGAGAAAACAGCTTTTCACAAGCTGACTGATGGTCAATGAAAACATCCCTGAAAAATAATCTTTTTCTGACTTTATGAGAGTCTCCAAATCTGTTTCAGGTTTTTATACTAATATTAATTAATTCATTAATACAATAATAGTAAACAATTTTGTATGTATGTTTGGGTAAATTATATTTTGATGGTTTTTACAGTGAAAATAAAGACATTTTATTCAGTGGACTCGCATCAATCTGAACACTCTGAGAAGATAAAGTGGGATCTTTGGCCTGTTTGCAATAATCTGAGACACTGATATGCATCTTTGTGAGGATTGCATACACCTGACCTTTAATGCTACATCTTAACTACATTAATGCAGGACTTTAACATGGACAAAAAAAACTCAGCCGTGATTATTAAAAGCTGAAAGTATCGGGTATGGCTAGGACTGCTTTCTTTCATCTGCGTAATCATATTAATATTAGGAACATCCTGTCTGAGAGTGATGCTGAAAACTTTATTTAGTTCGTACATTTGTTACTTTTAAGGTGGACTGTTGTAATTCATTACAATCAGGCTGCTTCAAAAACCTTCCTGAAGCTAAAAGCATCAACTTCCCTTCACCGTCTCCAGAATTTAATCTAAAATCCTGCTTACATACAAAGTCCAGAATAATCAGGTTCTGTTGGATCTTAAAGACCTCAAAGTAACTTATTATCCTACCAGAGCACTTCGCTCTCAGACTGCTGGCTTACTTGTGGTTCCTAGGATACTTAAGAGTAGAATGGGAGGCAGAGCCTTCAGCTTTCAGGCCCCTCTTCTGAGGAACCAGCTCCCAGCTTGGATTCATGAGACAGACACCCTCTCTATTTTTAAGATTAGACTAAAAATTTTCGTTTTTGATCAAGCTTAAAGTTAGGGCTGGATCAGGTGACCCTGAACCCTCCCTTAGTTATGCTGCTATATGTTCAGACTGCTGGGGGACTTCCCATAATGCACTGAGCTCTTCTCCTTTACTCCCCATGTTTATATGGACATTAAAGTTTGTCTTCTCTCTCCCATAGTTAGTCTCTATGGGAGACTCCATTTTTACTTTTGCAGGTATTTTGTTATAATAATAATGCTGGTTGGCGTTTTGACCTGATGTTAGAAATTTAAGGGATTGCCAAACCTAACTCCATCCTGAGGGGGGCAGCAGAGTCCAAATTACACACTTCAAGTGGAGGTTCAGGTCAGGTTCATTTTGTAAACAGTATATAATTGCTTTTTTAAATTTCGTTCTGGTTTTATTTTTGTGGTTTAAAAATCAATGCAGAAATTTCTGCCTGCAAAAAATGTGAAGATTTGTATCAAACTAAATCACCTTTTTAGTTTAGTTGGTCCAATAAAACAATTTAAAGATGCTGTAGTATCATCTCTCTTAATAAACACGTAATATCATCCTAAATATGTTTTAATCTCATTATACTTCCTGCTTTTATTCCTGGTGTGTTTGTGCTTAGAAAGCAGGCAGCTGCTGTATTTTTATACGAGTCGTCCGAGGCTGTTTAGACACTTAGTTTACACGGCATGTGCAAAGACAGTTTATAAGGAGGCATTTTCTTCATTGGTGCATTTTGAAGATTTATGGGGTGGTCAGTGTCTCAAGTAAAAATGTGGGTTATAAAATGACAGTGGGGAAAAAAAGCTAAAAGCCAAAGCTGTGGGGAATAAACACAGGCAGCATGAGTCGACTAATTTATGGCTATTTTTAAGGAATGAATGCAAAAAAAAAAATAATAAATTGTGCTTGGACAAAATAATTCAAGATTTGGTGCGTTTGTCTTGATGAAAATGTACTGTCTTGGCAGTGTTGGTCTAATAAAACAGTGTCATGCCTGGGAAACATCACACTGAAGTTGATTATTTTTTTCCCCCCATAATTAAGCTTTAATATCTGTGAAACCATTCAGCTGATTTGGACTGTGTTAAAGAATACTTTGCGCCTCGTGTCTGAGAAGCTGTAAACAAACCTGTGGTTTCTACCGGCCTCCAAATCTGTGGCCAGAGAGCGGAGGTCCAGATGTTTTAGGGATTTCAAGCATTAATCATTCTGTTAGCCTGAGCTACACTCCTGTGAGTCCATATTCACAAGGAAATTTTACAAGAACCTGAGTTCAAAAGTCTGAAGTACATTGCATCAGTTGCATCTTTAAATGCAGGACCCACTGCACCTGACGCTGGTGCAGTGGGTCCTGGGTTCCTCCGGGTGTACGACAGTGCCCGGCCTCATGCGGTGGAAGTATGCAGGAACTTCCTGGAGGATGAAGGAATTTTGTCCTGTCTCTCTCTCCCCTCAGCCCCAACCGGTCTCAGCAGATGACTGTCCCTCCCTGAGCCTGGTTCTGCTGGAGGTTTCTTCCTGTTTTTCTTTCCCACTGTCACCAAGCGCTTGGTCACAGGGGGTCATTTTGACTGTTGGGTTTTCTCTGTAATTATTCTAGGCGTCTTTACCTACAGTATAAAGCAACTACTGAATACCATTTTGAGCTGTTTTGTCACTTTGAATTCAGCCTCTGTAGGTTGATAATTTTTCATTTCCATCAAATGATGTGGCTTTCTTTCATTCCTAACACATTACCCAGCCCATACAGCATAAATACCCAGCATGATTTTCTTTTCCTATTGAGATCTGAGGCGTTCCTTTCATTTCCTTCAGCAGTGTATATCTTTCCTCTGTGGACAGCTTTAAAAACCACACTCACAGAAATGCCCTGAATCAAAGAAAAATTTATTGAAAATTAAAAGACGGGTAATTCAAAGCTCTTGAACAGTAAAAAAGATTTCAGCATCAGGCCGAACAAAACCAGTCCTGTTTGATACATGCAGTATGTACAGTCGAAAGTGGGACGAGAAGGGCGCGGCGAGATGTGCCAAACTAGTTCTGCTAGTTTAGGTCGACTTGGTTTAAAAATCACGTTTTGTTTTGTTTTTTTTTCCCCTACAAATGTTCAGAGTTCTCTTCAGTTTTCATGTTTTTTTCTTTTGTTTTTTTTAAAGACAGAAATAAAACTGCAGGATTACAATACATCTATACATGGATTACCTCATGTAACGACTACCGATTTTATTTGAATTAAAAATCTAGACAAACGTGGCCTCTTCCCTAAACCGATATGACAGCAGTGGAGAACGTTTACGTGTTTTCTGCGGGACTTGAACGCCAGTTCCCGCTTTAACAATTTAGACCCGTGTTAATGAAATGAAAACATCCACAAACCAATGAGAACAAACCGATGCGAACCACAGCTGTACGAAGAAGCTCAGGAAGTGACGAACGGTCCGGGGCGACCCGCCGCGTCTGTGAATCGTCGAGCTGTGCAGCCGCCCTCTGATTGGTCCCGCCGAGCGACGTGGGAATCAAACGTTTCGTGTATTTAAAAACAAAAAAACAAAAAACTGATTCATCAGATTTCTCCTTCACCTTCAAACACATCAGACGGACGTGTCGCCGTGTCATTTCCTAAGGCACAAACGCTTTTCTTTTTTTTTTTTGTGTTCGTGGAAGAAAATTAATCTCAATTAACCTTTTTGAATCTTTGCTGCTGTGGACACAAATTACACCTAAAAAAAAAAAAAAACCAAAACCCCAAAACATTAAAAAAACAAAACAAAAATAATCACAGTAACAGTTATGCTCTTCGCTTCACTTCTACAGCAAGAACTCACCGGACATGTTAACCGTTAAATGGAGAAAACAGAAAATTAGCCCCTTCGTCGCCACTCTAACAGGACATCTACATCTAGGTGACAGCGAGAGCTTTACTGCTTCATGCTCTGCGTGTCTCCGGCGTTCTTGGCTTCTTTGTGGTCGATCTCTAAGCCGTCATCGCCCAGCTCGCCCTCCTCTCCCCCCTGGTACATGTCGTGGGTCCACTTCGGGCTGCTGCCTCCCTTTCGGTACACGAAGCGTCCGCGGCGAGCGGGGAAGGATCCGCGGCCTCGCCCCCGGTTATCGATCCAGGTTTTCTCTCCGTCGCGATCATCATGCTGAAAAGGTTAAAGATAAACATTATTCATCCCCAAACATAAAACACAACCCTAAACATTAAAGAAGTCCAAGGCGTTTGCCTTTAAAGGAGATATGAAATACCTCCTGGTACAGTTAAAAAACTCGATGTGTTACAGTCTGCATCTGTTATAAAGGAGCTGAACAGATTCCAGGATTTCCTGTGAGTCAATTACGAGGTAAAAATGTCCAACAGGTGATTTTATCTGAGTGCTCATAGTGAAGATCAAATGGCATTACATTTTGTACATGTAATTTCGATCCTCGCTACACATCCACCAGTAAATCAATTAGTAGCCGCAGAGACTCACCAGGTAGTACTTCCTGCTCTTGGGGGTGTATTCAGGGTCCCACTCCTCCTCCGGCGGGCGCACCGGAGGATTCATGTTGGCAGGGTTTCCGTTGCTGTTATTGCCGGGATAATTTCCCCTGCTCCAACCTCTTCCTCTCACTCTGGGGAACTGAAAGCAAAACAACAGGTAGGATTCAAACGCGCAGTCAGGAGACAAACGTTTGCTCTCTAACAAGATGGAGGAAAAGATTATTAACTTTGTCCTGTGACAATGAGACAAAAACACAGATAAAAGGCCAAACTGATGGACTGCAGGCATTAGAGTTTAGTGATGAGGTGAGTTTCCACTGGCTGGCGCTACGTTACCTTTATAAAAACCAGGAAGTGCATGGAATATGTATGACTGTCATCATTTATCATCATTCACATTATGATCCTTAGCATTAGGAGGAAGGAACAGAGCAGAGAAGCGCAGTCTACTGTGACGTCATTAGGACAGAGAATTGCAAGATGAGATGTGAGCACTTCAGTGAAAGAACAACGAATGCAGCAGAGATGGGAACTTACAAATCCGCGGCCTCGGCCCCTCTCCGTGCTGTGGCCCTCATAATCTCGAGGGCCTCGATCCCCGGGGCCGCTGTAGTCCCGAGGAGGATAACGCGAGTGGCTGTAGCCCTCTTCAGAGTGCTCCATCCCCTCCCCCATGTACTCTTTGCCTCTGAACGATGGAGGGTAAGGGGAGGGGGAGGATGAGGAGGAAGAGGATGAAGGAGAGCGATCCCGCTTCTTCTTACCTTTCCTGTGAGATGGGAGAGAGGGGAGAAGGAAGTGTGTCATTAAAACTAAATATATGAATTACTGGATATATAATGTGAAGCTCTTTTAGTTTAGTGGCAGCTCTGAGAACAGGATTTATGTGTGCTGACATCCAAACGTGATACACAATGCATTTCTAAAAAGCACGCAGCACAGCTGTAACTCTAGAAGCTAAAACGAGGGGAGGATGAGATCATACATCATGAAGATAGATTCACACCTGCCTTGAGGTGACTGTTACAAATAGGTGACACATAAACTTAAATTCTACTGAAGTGAATCAAGGCCATAGTGAGCTGAGAGAAAGCTTTCCATCACCACCTCCAGTGAAAACACCGAATCTGGACGTACTTGGATTTCTTGTGGTGCTTCCCAGATTTCTCCGAGGACCTCTCTCTGCTCGGTCCCCGGGAGCCTCCTGGGCTCCTGCCTCCTTCACGCTTGTAGTCACGTTCCTTCCCAGCAAACTTCTTACGTCTTTCAATATCCAGGCGGAGGTCCATCACGTCGCCTTTGAACTTTTTACTTGGGTCCTGCAGAGATACGATTTTATTAGACAGTTAAAGCAGCCGTTCGCGGGGCTGATGGGAAATTTTTGAATGAATGCACAGATTACCATACTATCAAAAAATACTGAACATTATTAGCTAAAAACGTATCCTCAGTACACATGACGATGAACATATACAAACACTGTGATCCCTCTACAGTAATATGTTTCTTGACCAATAAACAGTAACTCACAAATGTAAAAATCTATGATAAAACATTTATATCTTACAGCTATTTGTGGAAGTATTTGTGGAAACCAGTGGCATGCATGTAGCTTATTTAAATAAACTGAATTTCACAGTTTTGTGGCTTGATTTTTTTTTTTTCTTTTCAGGAAAAATACTTACAGGGTAAAGGCACTGATAATCGTCCCTTGAGAGGCTTGGACACTGGATCTTAATTCACTTCCTTTAAGCCTTTGCTTGGGTTCGTACATACCCAATCAATAACCATATCTCATAGGCTGGGGGGGGCTTGCTTGGCACTTACAATACACAATTGGGCGCTTTTGATTTAGAAAAATGCATCCTTTGAAAGAAAAGCACAAAGCTGAACCACTGCTGCTTTGGATTGTCTCAGATTTTCTCATTCCACATACGTCAAATTTCAAAAAGGCTTGTCACCTTGTAGATTGCCTCTTCCATATCCTCAAACAGGTGAGAGTGCCTCTTAAAGGCACTGGGGGAAACATCGATTCTCCTAAGAGACGAGGAAAAAGCCTTGATGTTAAAAAGGTAAAAAGAAGACTTCAGAACAGAGCTTCCTGGATGACTCAATCACGAATGATCAGAAAGTTGTTGCTGGAGGGTACCTGTGGATTTCTGGGCTCTTCCTTGGCTTGATCATTTCTGCCTCTGCAGCTTTTCTTTGGTACATGGCAAACCGCTCACTTAGAGTCATGTCTGAGGAGTGGAAGTGCTGAGCTGCAAACAAACAACACAAAGGTATTATTCCAAACACACACACACACACGCCACACTAACTCTGCTAACTCACTAATATGCAAGCAATGAGTCGGAGGAGCTCGTCGGTTTGCCTGAACTTCGGCATGGACGAGATGCATCCAGCACGCTGTACCTTTGATGTAGTGCACAATAGAGACTATGTGCTGAGCGAACAGCTCAGAGGGGCTGCGACGGAGCTGCGCGGACTGAATGTGCTGGAAAATGGAGCGAAACTCCGGATCTTTCTTAGTGGTATTCATCAGCTCGCGGGGCAGGTGGCGATCCTTAGAGAGGGAGGAGCTGAGAGCACACAGGAAGTGAGGAACAAGGATTAATGCAAATGCAATATTGAACTGCACTGGGACAAATATATGATTATAGATTTCTTAATTATGCATCTTCCTGAATGGTGAGAGAACTGCATTATATGTTGTCTGTTTTTTGCCAGGCTCCAATTTCACAATAATTTTACCTGGACTTCAAATCTGATCAGATGATTACTGCATCATGGAATCTCAGATTTTTGTGCATGCTTATTTAACTTTGCAATAACCTTAATAAGCTTTTATTTGTTTTATATACGGAGCGTCAGCGTAATTATAGATCAAGGTTCGTCCTTAAGTATGCTGATAACTGAGTGGCTCAGTTCTTCTTCACTCTTTCCTCCAAATAAAAGGGGTTCAGACAAAAGAAATGTTTACTGATTTTCAGAGGAGACCCCGTCTCCCTGTATGATTAAATGTGATTCAGATGCCAAAGTGTAGCAATATTAATTAATAGTAATGATTTATCTCCAGGGCTGATATTAGCCATTTGCCAACCTTTCAGTATTTGCATTTATAACAGCCAGTAAAGAGACGGGAGAAACACCCTTCAACCACGTTATGAGTGTTGACAATGCATAGTTTGTCCACCAGGTGGCACTCTGCAACTTTCCTGTTAGCAGTTGGCAGCGCACTGTTTGGAACGCCACAAACAACAACCAGCCGATCCGAGTAAATAAACAACTATATATAACAAATGCTAGGGAAATCCTAACATTGTCCAGTTGAGATAAAATTACTGGTGCTTCCTTTACTGACTGACTGTCAGCAGCTGTATTGAAGGAGGCTCCTCTTGAGCGCACAGAGCATCATTTTGGAACTACCAGAAAGGTGTCTCATGTTTATTTGTGCTTTCACAATGATGGATATGGAAAAACAGCTATTTGAAAAGTTGGAGCTGTTTTAAAGTTTGACCTCATGCTGCACATACCTGGGTTCATCTAAAGAAGCAATTCTGAGCTCAAAATCTTCCTTTGATGCAAACAGACGCTGTGCAGGCGACTGCTCACGAGGAGGAAAAGCTCCGGGAAAGAGCGGCCGGTCTTTCTCTCTGGAAGTTGATGGAGGGGACAAACTCCTTCTGGGCTTCTCCTTTTCTTTCTTCTCCTTCTTCTTGGACTTCTCTTCTTTCTTGTGTTTGCGGCTTCGGTACAACTCCTCCTCCACGGGATCGATGGGTTCTGCCTCTTCAGCGTCTCCGCGGCTTTTCTCGACAGATGGATAGGATGTCGAAAAGCTTGACTCGTCCCCCCATTTCCCAAAAATGTCCCGAGCCGTAAGGGCGGGTTTTACCTCAGCATCCTCCTCAATGTCCCGCTCTTTCAGCCCGTGTGACTTGAGGAACTCTTCTTCTCCAGCTTCAAAGAAAGGCATAGCCTTGTCTTCTTTGGTGTCACCAAAGGACGAGATGTTGAACAGCTCTCCGGTTTTGCCACTTTTCTCTGGTTCCCTATCTACGCTGACCTGCTCCTTATCACGGCTGCTTTCTTTTTCAGCTGCCTGCTTTTTGCTTTTACTCTCTGCCAGGAACCTGAAACAGAGAATCAAGGTGAGCTTTAGCATCTGCACCACCAAGTGAACCAATAATACGCTTAATTTAATGATTTCAGACTGAGATGAATGATGCAAGAGGGAAAAACAAGACCACACAAATGCAACATGTTCTAACAAGCTGAAAGTGAAAAGTACAATACACACCGGGGATGGGCACGCTTAGAACCAGACTGTAAATGCTGCTTACATAAGACTGTTTATTGAATTTTTAGGCATTTTCCTGTTATCCAATGTCTAACCTTTTCTCCTCCACTTGCTTAATGTTTTCCTTTTCATTTCTGTTAAATTTATGGATCAAAAATAATTACAAACTAACTCAAATCCTGTAATAACACATAACAGACATACGAACCTGAATATGTGTAAAATATGTAATTTAGCTTGTGTTAAGACATGAATTCTATTACTGCCCAACTTTAAAGAGGACCTACTTTTCTATTCCTTATTTGTGTCATTTATTGTTATGTTAATGGTCAACGCTCATATTGAAAATCGCCAAAGTTTAAGATCATGGAGGTCAGAATATGAAACGGTAATTCCCAGGAGTCATCTTAGGAACTGAAGCTCCACCCACCAGCTGATCAAACCTTCTGTTTGTGAGAAGCAGCCAATCAAGAGAAAGCTGGCTTGAAGGCAGAGGAGCTAAAACGGCTTCTTTCAAACAGAGGATGAATTAAGGGACTGCACCAAGTCCCGTGAACCACGCAAAGCTGCTCGAGTGGAGTCCAAGAATAAAAAGCTGGAAATAAGCACAATAGGTCCACTTTAACAGTTACGTTTGTACCACCCCCTTCAGAGCTCTATAATTACAGACTTTCATGACTTCAGATTCAAATACCCATCATCAAACCTTGATTTTTCTGAATAAAGCTGGCCTACAGGGGCTTGTTTTAAACAGCAGATGACCTGACGAGCTGCACCGAGGCCCATAATTAGATAAATTAGGGATTATTTTTGGATGGCTTCACCCACTGGTTTGTGAAGTGGTGGATCTGACTGAAAACACACGCACACTGGCTAATTACTGGGACTTCTTTCTGACTCAAAGTCTTTTGCAACCAGAGAAGTTGTTCTCTGCTGGCCATTAAAAAAAAAAGCAGGTTTGAGGCACTTCCACGTTGACCAGAAGCTAAGTCCATCTTTTCTACCATCTACAGTTTGAACTGTGACTCATGTAAAACCCACTCTAGTAGTGGCCACTAATTTCTATCCCCTGCTAATGTTTTTTTTTTAATTAAAGCTAGACTGTCTTTCATTTCTCTCAGGAAACTGATCGCAGATAAACCTGGAAGCACCACAAATTTTTGCATTTGCAGACTTACTGCCAATTCAAATTTCCTATCCTGATGATTTGACTTAATAAAACAACCTTATTTAAAAAAAAAAAAAAAAAAAAAAAAAAAAAAAGCCCATCCCTAATGCAAACAGTACAGACCAGGACTCACATTTCCATGGTTACATACTCACGTCACCACCATCGTCTTAAGTAAGTGGGCTTTCATACAACTTCCTCTCAGAAAACAGCCGGCTACATTTTCAATGCACTTATAATCAGGAGTCTTATGTTTCATTCCATTTTAACCTGTATTCTTCCAAGGATCTTTGAAAAAAGCTAAACATGTTTGAAAGACAAATAACGTTCATGATTTGTTAGGAAAAGTAAAAACAGAAAAACAATATAATTACATTTCAATATCTAGAATTAAGTACTGGACATACTTTTTGAAGGCAGCAGAGATCGCAGTCTTATCTGCAGGTTTGACGTCTTCCTTTGAGAAGAACCCAAAGCCGCTGAACGAGGCCGTTTGTCCGGACTTTGTGGGGCTCTTTGCCGGAGGGGACGCACTGCCGATGGATTTCCACATAGAGCCACCACTCACGGGCACTTTGATTTCAAGACCAGAAGGAGGATCCTCTTTCTTAGTCTCTGGGCTGATTGGTTTGGGGCTTGCTTCGTAGTCGATCCATTTGCCTCCAGACGCCTTTTCGATGGTGCTGCCGTCTGGTTCCGGAGTGGATTTCTTGACCTGACTTTCAGCCGGCTTGTCTCTGGCATCCTTGGGGCCAGACTTGCCCTTGCTGCTGCGACGTCGTGGGGACGAGGAGCGGGAGCCAGAGGTGACGCTGGAGCGCCTGGAGCGGCGGGACCTTCCAGAAGATGAACGATCAGAGTAGCGGGAGCGGCTCCGGCTGCCCGAGCGCTTCCTGGGTGTACGAGAGCGTGAGCGGCCCCTCCTCGGGCTGTGAGAGTGGTGGTCCTGGTCGTGATGCCGATCATGCCAGCCACCACCTCCTCCACCACCTCCACCACCCTGCCAATTACCCTTATAGCCATAACCTCCTCCACCTCTGTTTTGGTAATGGCCCCGTTGGTAATAGCCTCGGCCTCTACCTCGGTAGTGGTACGGCCGCCGGTAGCCTCTGTTGTAGCCTCTGAAGCCACCTCTGTTGTTCTGATAGTCCCGAGAAGGATAGTTCCTGTAGGACGGAGAATGCGAACGAGAGCGGGACCGAGACCTAGAACTGAACAAGAGAGAAAAGAGACGAGAAGAAAAATTAGAACGTGAAGCCTGTGAAGAGGCTGCTCATAATGTCCAAAACAAGCCAGTACAGGTAATTCACACAAGAAACACCAAATGGAAGCATTAGTGTCCACTTGTTGCCTCCTTAGCAAAGATCACACACATCAACCTGAGTTACTGCTGGGAATATTTATCACTTTGATATTGGTATGTTACTGTCACTATTTTATTATCATTTATCACCAATTATGTTAGTCACACACACTGGATTAATGGTCACTGTATGCTTTAGATCAGTAGAATAAAACTGAGGCCTGCTGTATTCACTCACTCAGATGCTCAAGGCCTCACTCTTAGTTCCTGCTAAAACCACTCATCTATATTTAGAAGCTTCACTTTTAACATAACACTGTATCTCCTTTTTTGTTACAGTTCAAGCTGCTTGGCACAGTGTGCCCTTGAAATTCGGGTTTGAAGACCCACCTGCATTTGTGTAATGGGAATAAAGCGTGGGAATAAATTCTGTATACTTAGATAAAACCGCCCTAAGGAGTTTTTCATAGTGGAAGTTTTAGAAAGCTATCAGTGGGAGTGTTTTTGGGGAGGTAGTTTCGGCTGGGAGAAGTCCTTCATTTTGACAGCTGTTAGATCTGCTGTAAATTATGAGAAGCCCCGGTGAACTGTGTTTCTGAGCCTGCGCAGAAGAGGGAAACTAGTGGAGCCCAAAGGTGACTGATCTGTTTCTGGTTTTAGGGGGACAACACTTCATGTAAATTAGGAGGGGTCAAAGGCACGTGGGCACTTACCATCTTTAAGGGTATAAAATAAGGTGCTTTATCTTTGTCTGGCACTCTACTTTTTTACATTCACTTACTTTTGCTCTTCCCTGTCCTGTTCTTTTCCTGTTTCTGCATCTTTCTCTGTCTCTTTGTTTATCTCTTCTCTTCATCTGTGTGTGTGTGTGTGTGTGTGTGTGTGTGTGTGTGTGTGTGTGTGTGTATTCTAGTCTTAACTATGTTACTGTCTGTGTTTTGGTTTTTGTCTGTGTTTTGTGTAACTAATATGTCTAATAAACAGTCTGCACTGGAACCTGCTGATCCCAGTGATTTTTTTTGGAAACTTTGGTTTTAACTGATTTTGAATTTTGGGCCAAAAGGAACACGGAGACCCCTAAAAATATTCCCGACATTACTCCACCTGTGGATACAAGATTTAGTTGGAAACGGTGCAGCACTGGTCATCTGTGGGTGCTGCAAGCAACTTTGGAAACCTATAACTATATGTTGTTGCTATTTCCAGTTTCCTGCATATAAAAACATTCGGCACTCAAAGAGATTTTGGTCTTTCACCAAAGCAAAATCAAGAGGACTGAGACAGGACAGCTGACCAATCATGGACTCAGCCCCTGTTACTCTGGGGCTGAGTCAAAAATATGTGTGGGGGGGGGGGGGGGGCTTCTTTTGTTAATGTGCATGTTATTACTGGGACTTTTGCTTAGCTTGTGCTAAGCAAGCAAGAGGAGACAAAAATCATAACATACCAGTGCCATCAAAATCAGCATCGAGCCAAATATATCACTCGCAGCCTCCCCCGCCTCGTCGGGTCCAAGTATCAGGAGATTTGTATATTTAAGATGTTTTTAATAGATAAGCTACATCTGTTAAAACAGCTCAGGTATGTAATTAACTCCCTGTTATCATTAACCATTATACTCACATATAAAAATAGCCTGGAAGAGGTGGTACAAATAAAGCACTTTAAAAACAAAACCTAGCGAAATGTTCTGATGAAACGTTTATCTTCAATTTCTCAGTTGATATCTACCCACCCAGCTGCACTAATTAGTGCAGATTAAATCATTCATTAAAATTAACTTAATATTCTGGGCTGCTTGGGAGACAATTTTTACGCTCTAATGTCTAATTTTTAAAATATTTGATTATATAATTGAACTTGATTATACACTGACAGCCAATTAACGTGCATATTAAATGTATATGCATGTATATGTATAAGAGTTTACTTGTGGTGAAGTGAAACAATATTAAAAACATTGAAAACTGTCCATCTGAGCCACTGTTTGTGCTTTTCATGCTTTTCTACCTACACGCAGCATCATGGCCATCAACGTATGCTCAGTTGGTTTATTGCAGGACTGACTCAAGTGCACATCTGTAGCCTCTAGTTTGACAATTTCCCACAATCCCTCACTCTGCATTAGCGTTGCACAAACATTCACCAGCATGAGGTAATAGTTAGGGAATGGTGTCTCCAAAGCTGAGAATCAACCTTTAGGCTCTATTTCTCCTACTGTTAAGGTGGAAGCAAACTTCATAATGAATAAATTCAATATATTTTGTTTGGACTGTTGTTTGAACAAATTAAGCAACAATCATCACACAATTTACAGCCAAAACAACCAATAAATCCAAAAAATAAAATATAAAGACTGTGAAAGTTAAATGTTTTACATTACACTGATTTATAATGCAGGAGAAACACTTCAGTCGCCTGACCAGCAGATGGAGCCCAAATCAAGTACAGGTCTTTTTACTCGGGTATCCTTTGAGACTCAAATATCAGATTAAACTCCTCTTCACCTTCTAGTGGATTTCTGAGGGTCCTTAGTGGTCCACAGACCATAATTTGGCAAAGTCGTAATCACAATCACAATCCAAAAGTTCAGTTACATCCACACTGAGCTGACAGCGCTCAGTGTGGAAGGAGCAGCAGGTTACTCACATGTAAACTAAAACATACATTACAGATCACAGTGATTACAAGAGTCCAGTTTCAATAAACGGCTTCATTAACAACAAAATGATTTAAGTAGCTTAACCTACATATTCAAGATAAAAATCAAAGTATAACTGTTACTCATGCAACATAGATGATCTCATTGAAAAGTAAAAATATCAGCTTTTCTGCTTACCCCTTGCACCTTTTCATTGAAACAGAGTTGTTGTAGACTTTGCTGCATCATACACAAGAGGGGAAAAAAAAACACTTGTTCCCACAAGCGGACCTTAATGAATGTGTTGGAAAAAGGAGAAGACCCAAAGGGAGGTGGCATCAGAATGGGAGGGAGATAACACAAAGGCCAAGAGTGCTTACCCTTATCTTCCATTTCCTGCTTTGGCAAATCATCAACATTCAGTGTAGCAAGACACAAAAACCGAACAAAAACAAACAAACAAACCAACAACTGTCTGTGAAAGTGTTTATTACCCCTGAGCGTCGAACATTAGCAGACTGGGAAAAGAAAAGCACGTCTGCGGGTTTCTGCAGAGTTCAGGAGAGCTGATGCAAACTACTTGAAAAACAAATAATGCAAATCAAAGCCAAACAAACCTATGATGAGCTGAACCAACATAGAACAAATTGATAAAAATACAAACGTTCTGCACACATAAACACAGCTGCAAAACATTTGTATGTGATGATTAATACAAGAAGAAATCATCTTCACAGAAACCACTCAGCTCTTTGCACGAGTGCTTCACTTAAAGACGAGGTGAATCAGATAGTGAGTGAAACACGAGCCGACCATTTCCTTGTTACTTAGTACTCCGTAAACACCAAAGCCACAAAGACCTTTGTACACAAACACGCTCCACTTGCACTCATTTTTAACTCGCAGGACACATTCCCTACACGGTGAACTCCAAAATCCCTGACAGCAACTGTCACTTGGATTATATCCCATATTCTCCACTGCCAAAACAAACAAGGTGTAGTTTGTCAAACTAGGCATGATTACTGGAAATGGATGTTGACCTCCTTCAGAAAAGCACAGACACTGCCCTCGACGCCTCCTACAGATTAATGAAGTCTCCTCTTACACATTGTTGTTAATTATGTTTAACCTCAAAAGAAAACCCGACCTCTTTGACAAATGCTGGTCTGATTTTAGGTGCTTCATACCAAGTAACAATCTGACACATTTGTTACACACAAGTGTGAATTTTTGTGTGGACAGGCATTGTTAAAGTCTCATGGGTTAATATTACCCCACTTAGCGCTTATTTTCTTTCGCCTTTGAAATGATCAACTTCAGCGTGGGAGCCGGTGTGGAAGGGCCTGTCTTATTTTATGTTTTAATTCTCTTACATAAACTTCCTATTTTAAAATAATACTATACTATTATTTATGTCTATGACCTCCTGACCTGCCTGCACTAATGCTATGGTCTTTATATTATTTTTGTCTAAATTCTCACTGATGACAGAATATATGCATCACCTAATGTGTAAATTTTGAGTCATATCAGTGCTAATATTTGACACAACCGGCACATATCGGAACAACTCCACACTCTCGAATCTCGAATATTTATTTCAACACAACCTAAGAGGTCAGAGTATGTATAACTAATCCCCATGACCCAAAAGTTTAAGCAAGCATTTACCTGTAACGACGTTTTCTGGATCTTGAGCGGCTTCTAGAGTGAGACCTGGAGTAGGACCTGGATCTGGACCTAGACCTGGATCTGGAGCGGGACCGAGCCGGAGAATTTGGAGGCTTTGACATCTTAGATTTCAGGCCAGTAAGAATATTCCTTTCCTTAAAAACAAGAAAAAGATCTTTTCAATGGTTTGCTTGAGCACAGAATGCACTTTTTAGACACTTGCTAAGCAAATGAAATGGGTACCAAAGGTTACAATGGTGAGCAAACATCAAATGAAACACATTTATCAGGACTGTGCAGCTACACACTTCAAGACCTGCTGACAGACAGACACTCAACAACGTACGTGACACCTTTATGCCCGTCATCAAGACCCTACAGCTCCATGTGACCTTGAACTGTCAGGAAAATAAATCAGAACCAATGCAGTGATAACAAACCAAGGCCAATGTGCCGGCTCAGAGGTCGCAGCAGACAGCTGGATCAGGGTGAAAACATGCGCACAAGAGCCAGCAGCAATACGAGACAGGAGGAGCGGAGCTTCTGTGCACAAAAGATATTCAGGCTGTTGCTAAAGAGGAGCAAAAGCTGGCTCGACATCAGACATACTGATGCTACCAAAGACAGCAACAAGACACAAACAACGGGGTCCGACTCAGAGAGATTCTCACCCTTAAAAATATATCAAGCAAATCCAGTGAGAAATACAAAGTCAGCTTTGTGGGGAACTTTGCTTCGGAAAGAAGACCACGTGTCATGAGATCCTAATTTCTGAGCATTTACATGAAAGCCACATGATCGGAAATAAACAATTAACTCTTGCCATTTATTTTCAGTACAAAGCTCTCATTTTTTCCTTATCATAAATCAAGCACGACTTTCCTTCACAGCAGCACACTTTGACCTCTCCCTTAAAACCCTAAACTGACCAGCTGATCCCATAGCTGTCACAATGACACCACCAAAGTTTTTCATGCTTCTGAATTTAATAAGTAGCTGTTGCCTTTAAGAAAGCTCCCCCAACGCTGGATATTCACAACAGTTAAAGAGCAGCAGTGAAGCACACAGACGTGGCCTCCTGTTAAATAACCTTAACTCCCAAAATAACCAATTAATCAACACTGACAGAAACCTCAGAGGAGGTGAAGGATTAAAGGATGCAGCTGGCATTTTATCACAACACTGGAGGACAAGATGAGATTTTCTTTATCTACAGCAGCAATTCCCAAACTTAGGAATGCTGTGGCCCAATTTGCCCATGCAAAATAAACTTTTATCACAACTCGGTTTCATTTTGATTTTCTGATGGTTTCCTAGATTCGTTTTTTTTTCTGTTTATGGCTCTTTTTCCCAGCTGATAGCCACCATTTCATTTCATCCATTTTCCCACCAACGAGCAGGGTTATTATTCCATCCATCCATTCTCTTCCGCTTATCACTAAATACAACTAAATTGAAAATTAAAACTAAGTTAACTGGAATTTTTATAAATGGTAATGGACTAGTTCTTATATAGCGCTTTTCTACTCAGTCTGAGCACTCAAAGCGCTTATACAACACGTTTTACATTTACCCATGCACACCCATTCATACAAGCACTTCCATGATTAATTAAGCTAAGTGCTTTTAATTATCTAAAATTCAACTTGGGGTTAAGTATCTTGCCCAAGGATACATTGGCATGTAGCCTGGAGTAGCCAGGAATCGAACCGCTGACCTTCCGATCAGATCTACCTACTGAGCTACAGCCACCCCATTATAAAAACTAGACTGTAGAGGAAAGAAAAAAAGCAAGAACTTAATATTGTGTGCTCAACTTAGAGCATTTCTTTTTTTAAATGCAAACATTTAATGAGCAACTTAATTAAAATATTTATTTTTATGTAAACCACCTCTCTCAGCCCACACTTTGTGAATCACTGAGCTACAGACCAGTTTCTGACAAAGGAAACGTATTTTTACCCTCCATCCACTTTAAACGATGCTGCCTGTGAGCAGGGATGTTTCAGGTCGTTTAGAAAGCAGCAGTCCCGGAGTGGGCGGGGCTGCTTTAGTGCAGTAAAGCGAAGAGGACTCTTTTTACAGCAGCAGGAACTAAGCAGGATGTTAAAGATGCAGCATCCTGGGTGATAATGACGTCAAACTGTTGCCTCTGAAGTCTGAAGCCTTTGAGATCTCATTTTGAGACAGCAGTGAAATGAAGATTTTGGGGGGGCTTTAACTCAGTGTTGCTGTTTGAAGAGACAACAGTTGCTACCTGCCAAACAATGGTTTTTCATACAGGTTTTCTCCCGGAGGCTACTTGAGACTTTTTTGCAAAAGGCCCTCATTTGCTTTTTTTTCCAAACCTCAAACTCTGAATGCTCAATAGGTGACGTTCCTTCAAAACCACCCAGACCTGTTCCTCTCCGGAACCCTCCGAAGGGTTCCTTCAGGTCGCTGTTAGCGTTTCCACTGAGACAAAGAAACAAACGTGTGGGGCTTCACAAAAAACCAGTGACCAGTTTGAAGGCCGTCTGTCTCGGTCTCTTTTTTTTCTGTCTGAGGGACAAACAGCAGATGGAACAAAGCCTGCTTTTCAGTTACAAGCAGCAATTTCCTGCAGGGTTGTGAGGAGGATCCAGCGAGTTTATTAGTGCTTTAGAAAGTAACCGTAAAACGACCAGAAAGCACAGTTTTATTTCTCAGATTCACCACTGCTTTCCCTCTTCATTCACTTTAAAGCTTACTCTGTCCTTAACTGTCTGACATGATCTCTGACCTAATCAGTGACAATAATAAGCCCGATCCAAAAAAAAAAAAAAGACTTCACTGAGTCATTTCTGACTTTTATTTTTCATCTCATTTCCATTTGTACTGTAGAGCTTAATGTGACTGCACTTGGAGTTACAGTAAGTAAAATTTTCACGCGAGATGTCAGCAGATTGCAGCCAGCTGAGTTCAGTTTTTTTTACCCTTCCCAATTCAAGTACATAATCATAGCTATGGTGGCTGCTGTAGGACAAACATGTCCTACACAGCCAGCCAGCGTGTTTCTACTACTGTTTGTGTACACGCTATATTTTAACATATTTGAACTAATATGGTCAATTAAATATTTTGTGGTATTTTATGTTTTTACCCCCAAAATCTCATTAACAATAAAAAGAACTCTGGCCACCCGCATCTGTTGATAGCAAAGTGGCTCCGGACCTGATCGGCCCCGGAGTTTTTCCCTGTCGTGTGCGCTGTCAGTGCACTACCTCAGCTGTCAATGCCAGGTGAGAAGCATCCACCTTTATTTACTTTGGAAGAGGCTGTAAAACTTTGTCAAAGGAGTCCAAAAAGGGTCTATGAGTCAGTGAGATGTGAGATGTTGAAGATATCCTGATCTTTTCTTTTGGTAAGCGCTGCTGTTTTTGTCACTGTTAGCCTCTGTTAGTGAATGTTTTTGAAGTGAATGTAACATTGTTGGACTCTGAGGGCTTAATGAGTAAAACTCTTATACGATTTGAGAATGTAATGAGAGGGAAAGTGAGATTTTTAGGATACTCATGTCTGGCACAATGTTACCTTGTAACGAGCTGCTGTTATTTAGCAGGCTTGTTAGCCCAGAGCTGGGAGGGTTGCATGTCTAACAATGCTGACAATAAGTAACCGCTACAATATTGCAGGGTTCTAGCCAGAGGTTGATCACCCAGCACTGTGCCAGGCTGTGGTATTGTTGCGCTGGGCTGAACATTTTGCAAATTCACCATCAGAACTGTTTGCCATCACCACAATTAGCGAGCGGGTGCAGCTATTAGCACTAGTGAGCAGTTGTCCGGTACCCAGCCCCAGCGTTTTTCCTTCCCACATGACAACAGGCTCAATATAGGAAAAAAAGCATTCATGACATTCATCTAATTTATTTGCACTGGTCTTATTTCTGCTACACAGCACAGCACAAAGCTGTAATTTAAGGCTGCACAAACATAATAATGCTGTTAGTGTAGGAGGCGGTAAATGCCTCCAAACTGCTGCTGTTAGCAACCAATGTCCTGCTGCTGGTGTGCAGTAAACACACAACTGACATTAAAAGATCAGCAGATTGTCATTTATGTCCGATCTAGCTTTTTCCAAGTCAGGATCGGGTCAATATCCAATCCATTCTGTTTTCCAGGCCGCTCAGAAGGATCTAACCAGTAGCAGGTATTTCTTTGTCCCCCGAACAAACCTCTGAAGGAAATCCCACAGGGGAGGTTCCCACGGTGTGTACAAAGATGAAGATTCAGGCCAGCCAAAAACTGCCTGCAGTGAAAAATCAGCCTAATACCACGGAAAGAAAACAACCTCCGTTCACACATTGCTTCCTTCATAGTCCTCTGGTAAGGGGCGAGCCTCTCATTAACAGCATTTTGTGCAAAGGTAAGCTTATAAAATCTATGATTTTGTATTCACAGCAGCATCACCCTGATTCTGTTCTGCTCAGGGAGGCAAAAGAAAAGCCATGCAGACTTCATGTATGTCCTGAATGATAATTACAGCAAGGTGACTCTCACCATGTTACCTACTGTATGCTACCAAAACCTCACTCTCACACTGACACAGGCAAAAAAAAAAAAAAAAAAAAAAAAAAAAAAAAAAGGAAGTGAAAACTCGCATGAATAATTTCAGCTCCACTGTACACTGTCGCTCAAACCGTTCTGCATGCCCCGACTCAACTATCAGATAATGTGCAATAAATAATGCAAAAGCGGTTTTGGGTTACTCTGAAAAGCAAAAGGGCTGTTTGAGGGGTGATAAACACGATAAAGAATGAGACACGCTGAAGTTACGAGGGGAAAACATCTATGGGTGAAATCCCCAAACTGGAAAGACCAGAATATCAGATCAAGTTTAATTTAGGAGTTTTCAAAATGGCGTCTTTACTCTCAAGTATTTCAGTGCTGAGCTCAAATACAGCAGCTGCTGAAGAATTACTCTATACAGGAAATGCCTGTATATATTAAAGATTCATTAAACAATGAACCAGTGGTGCTGCATGCTTATTCTGACTGGGACGTCTACATGACAATATAAAAAAAATGCACAGACTGTATATAAAATATGTACGCAGTCACCATGACATCGCTCATTGGTTAGTGAAGTCCTATTATGAAGCCTCGCGTGTTTTCCCTATCACCATTTTCCTGTTGGAAACCTGAGAGGTGAACCACAAAGTGAGATTAACCTATGCTGAACACAACCTGGTTGGGAGCAGGTTATGGTGCGAGTTTTGATTCAGAATCAGCTTCAAGGGCCTTTTATTTACAGCATGTTTTAAGTGCACTACAGATTCTCTGCTGGGCTGGGCTGTTAAGCCAAACCACTGAATGAAGCGCTGGATTGTCCCGGGAATGTGCGTGCATTAATTTGGTGATGCAGAAAATGTATAAAAGTTATTGTCCTTAATTCTAATCTGCTGCCAAGTCTCTTTCACACTGCTGCAGCTGCTATAACCCAGCACACACACACCGAGAATACCTGTTCAACCTATAAAATTAATTTCACCTTGATCGGATGATTCACTAAAGCAATTTTCACATCTCCTTTATTAGGCTGTGGGACAGCAACATTTCATGTTTAAATGTATCCAGTTTAAAGTTTCTAATGTGCAGCCGCACCTTAGAAAGCAATGAAATGATTAACCTTAATTAAAATGTTTATTTTACCACTATGTGCAATAAAACCCAAGATTAACAATTTTCTGCAGTATTAATCTCATCTTATTTGCAACAGTGTTGCATTTTACTGTTATATTTTTTTATAGATTTTTAAAATCACCATTTTATCATCATCTAATAACATCTCTGATTGGAGTAGGATGCACTCATAGAGATCACTTTATATGGAAAAAGAGTCACATGACCCACATGTGAGCACCCACAGAGACTGAAACAGAAAGCCTGTTATCTCCAGCTGGGGGTTTTAGGTTTTCTTGCGCTAGCTAATGCAAAGAAAGCCTGGCTTTGGTGAACACCAAAATGATTTGTGAATGAAAGGTCATTAGTGAATGAGTAGACCCTGTATAATACTATTTTCTGCCTCTAATAATAATTTACAGAAAGAACTTTTATTCAATAAGACTTTAAACAAGGGATGTGTGCGTGACAAGGCAACACAAGAAACAGTAGTCAGTAAAATGACTAATCTTATTTTATTAATGCACAAAAAGCAGTTACCTGATGGTTCATATATATGATGATGCCACACACGGCTAAGTGAAGCTGAACCCCCAACAGACAGTTGTTCCCATCTCTCTCTTTGGCAGGAAGTTATAACGAGCAAGGTGGTATCATGATAAAGAAAATGAGCCTGTGTGTGTAACAACACAACCAAAGTGATCTATAACCACCATCTGCACAGATATTAACCTAACTTAACCACACTTCTGCAGCATTTAAAACACGATTACTGAAGAATGTGGTTATGGGTTTCATATTGCTCCTAAATGCACATGTAATACTTGCATACCCCATGTGTAACCTTGTACTCAGTTTTAAATGTTTTATGTGTGTTTTCTTTACTTTTAGGCTGTAATTGTTAACACACTCGCCTTACACATGAAAGATCCGGTTCGAGACCTTGAAGAAGCCCCAAAGTCAACCTCAGGGGGATCATAAGTTAGTAGTGTATTCCTAGAGCTGTACCCAAGCCTGGATAAATGGAAGGGCATCTGGTATAAACATTGTGTCAAATGAAACATGCAGAAAGACTAGTCAACTAGTTACATGCAAGGCTATGCAATGAGGTAAAGTGACCCAAATTTATTGGTCATTTTGGAAATGCCACATTTGACGCAGGTTAAAATATTTCAGCTTTGGTGAAAAATCTGTTTGCTGCATCGTGAAAACCCACCATCAAGGATTCACCAGAGATCGCTGACAATCAGAAGCAGAGAACAAGCTTACTGGCACCATTTGAGGGCAGCTGGAGTGGCTCAACTTTGCTTAACTTTCACAGGACTTCACGGTAAGGCCTGATGTAAACTTCTGTGTCTGGTCTTTGCGAGGCCTACATACGTAACCAGAAATCTTCTCTGAACCCTACACGATAATCACAATCCTTGCGAGCTGCGTCGACCCGATGTGCAGTTACTTTTCGAGAGGTGCACGTCAGGTTACGTTGTAAGTTATCACGCAGAGGGCATTTCCTGTTACGTACTTAGACCCACACAAAAACCCAATGCAGAAGCATAATTCAGGCCTAAGTCCTGAATAAGTGGACTCCTCCTCGCCTCATTGGCTGTTGGGGATGAGTATTCGTGGGCTTCCACGTTGACTGGATTTGTGTGAGTAAAGCAACCTGGTAAGAACGCATTATAAGACATTTAAGCATCACCTATGTCTATTTTATGCAGTCTGTGTTCAACTGCCTTCACAAGGTGTTTGTGTCAAATTACCAGGGTTTTACCTGCATGTAACAAATTTAGGTCCTTTCACCATAGGATAAACACCAGGACTCTTTTTTTTATGAGTAGCAGTAATTTACTTATACATAAGCACTTATTTTCTGTTTATTAAATGGTTCAGACTACTTAATCAAATACAGAGCCTCTATTTTTTTAAAAATGACCTTATCAAACATTATCCATACTCCATACAAAGCCAAATTTTATCTTGTCCTTTAACACATATCCCTTTTATAAAAGGTCAGAATGAATAGCAACAATTAACAAACATGTTTAACCCTAATGTTGATTGTTTTATGTTGTTAAATCACTAATTTTGTTAACCATTACCTTTGAGGACTGTGCCGAAGAAGACTACATAGGATTAGGAGTATCACTGAGTTAAAAAATAAATATATATCCTTACAAAATAACATTAAAAAAAAAAAACATGTTAATGGTTAGTTTGCTTTCATGTGCAACCCAACACCGAAGTCCAATAAAACTAACAGACTGAAGCTATCGATACTGCTCCTGCAGGTACCAACGTTACTGAGCATTTCTCGCCATTTAACACCACCTATCAGTGCAGCAACAAAATCAAAACTGCTTACCCTTTTCCCGTTTCTACACGAATGCAGGAGGTGCGTTTTTTTTTAAGAATAAAACTGCAGAAGTAGCCCGAGCTCTGAGGCCAGGCTGGCTGGTCGTCGGGTCCCTCCTTCCTGGTTTAGTGCGCTGACCGAGTGTTAGCCGCCTAGCCTGCTAGCAGCAGCAGCACCGAAACCAACTTAGCGAACAAAACAGACGCACTGCGCCTTTACGAGAGGCCAGGCGCTCAGGCTATACGCTCATACTACATAACATGTTCACCTGGGGATGCCTCTATGTCTGTGTTCACTCTGCTAAATACTGCGCTTTTTTAAGATTCACGGGGTAACTAACGACCGAGCTCACGCTAACTAGCGTTAACGCTGAGTCCAGATCACGCGAGATTTTGTGTGACGCGGCATAAACGTAGAGAAACCCGTAATATATTAAATATTTATTAAAATTATATATATATATATATATATATATATATATATATATATATATATATATATATATATATATATATATATATATATATATATATATATATATATACATTAAATATTTATTAAAATGTTTTATGTACATATATATAAATTCTACATAAAATAAATACCGACACACACACATATATATAAAATTTTCTCAATATACTAATATTCTAAATGGTGCTTTAAAAACACCTTAAAAATATCAAATATCTCCAGCCCCCCAATTATAAAGAAGACACAAAATAAATATGAAATCTGCAGAGACACAAAATGATCAGGAAGAGACATGAAAGACCATTAAAACAGGTCCCAATGAGACTGCTTCCAAACAACTAAATGACAGAGAAATTCAAAGTAAAGTCAAATTCAAAGCAAAACCAACTTTGGTGAGGTGTATGCAAAATAAACACAAATGAAATACAAATGAAAAGCAAGACAACTGCAAATACAAATACACACAAAAATTCAGATAGATACAGATAGACATGTCAAGGTAACACAAAATGACAGAAAGGACTACAAAGATATATAAAACCACTAGTAATTAACTAAAACAAGACTGGTCAAAGGAAAAAGAGCTGAAAATAAACACAAATAGATGCAAAACACATCTGTGTGATTTGTGTGTCTGTTTCAGTCCGTGTGTCTTGCTTCTCTGTTTGAGCCCATTTTGTTTCCCAACATATCCATGTATGTAATGGAGTCATTTATCTGCTCTTTTTCTTTCTGCAGTGTTACCTGTAGCACACAGCTAGATTAAACAGCCTGGAGATGTTGGGCCCTTATGATACTGCAGTTCTTGCATTTCATTAAACACAAAATATACTGAAGTTTGCACAGAAACCAAAAGACCAGCAAAACAAAACAAAACAAAACATATTCTTCTGCTTCCTACAAGACAGGGAAAGGAGAAATGCCTCCTGGGCAAAGGGCTGAGGGTCAAAGTGGTCAGTGGGCCATTCGTGAAGACCCTGTTAGATATCCTGCTTTAGTTAGTTATAAAAACTTTGCAGCTGTACTGAATGAATTTGGTAGTCTGTTGTGCCATTAAAGATTTGCATTTTACCCACCAGTCTGTCAAACAAAGAAACCGAATCATTTAACTGTGTCTGTCGCTACGGTAAATGTCCACCAGCAGCAAAACATTGGTTACATATTTTAGTTGGTGGAAGCATAAAGGCTTGCACAAAGCGAGAGCTACCATGGAAGCCACAGCCACATCAGCTCATCATGCATTAGATGGAAGTGAGCGTGAGTTAAATTTTAAAAAAATGTTATAAAAATATTTAAGACCACCAAATAATAAAAAAACAGATGATCACTGATGTAGTTCTGAGCTCTAAGTTTTGTTGTCACAGATTAAAATCCAACAGGAAGTCAAGGAGGCTCGCAAACAGTTAAATTCAACAGATTAATCTCATTTCACCAAAAAAATGGAAAATTGCCCCTTACAAAAATAATTGTATGTGCAGCTTTGATTAAATTCTGACTAATACCGAGGAGGAGTAGCAATTTTTCTGAACTGTAGGTAGACGGATGACACACAATGAGATAACCTCATTGGACCTTATGTTAATGCATCCAACATTTAACTGTAACCAAATTTGTCCTTCCAGTAGTGAAAGCAAAAAGCACCACTTCAGTTCTGTATCAGTGAGGTCCACGCTGGTTGCAGATTGTGCTCTATTTTTATCAGACTGAGCCACATAAAGCCTCCTACCAGCTGCTCAGGGGCTACTATCCTCCTTCCACAAATACATTCTGCAAAGTTAGATCCTCTGTGATGTTGGTGGACCATGAATGATCTTCTGCCACATGCATGCCGAGAAACCTGAAGACAGGAACCTTTTCTACACAGTCTCCATCGATGTGTATTGGGTTGTGATCTTTGTTGTGCTTTCAGAAATTTATCATGAGTTATTTTGTTTTGTTGGATTTCAGGGCAAAGTACTTCTCAGTGTGCCATGCTGTCACAAACTTAAAAGTATTGATAGCATGGAAGGGGGCACAGTCATAGGTGTAGAGAACATTTCAAAGGGGCCTTGGGGAAGGCCAGTATTGGGGGGGGGGGGGGGGGGGGGTGAAACCAGTACATTGACAATACTGGAAGTGGAACTGAAGTCTACAAGGAGCATCCTTACATAGTTCCCGTGCTACTCAAGATGGGATAGTGCAGTACGGAAGAAAGTGGAGATACCATCTTCTGCATAAGTGGTTAAGAAAGTGGATGGATGGATGGATGGATGGATGGATGGATGGGTTAAAAACACAACTATGTCGGGAATGTAATTTGGTAATAATAATTCAGTACTACTGTGTATTTGTAACAGTATTAATTTCAGTATTGATATAAATGAACTTTTCCATTTTTTTCCCATCTTTTTCTTGCATATTTGTATCTTTGTTTGTCCTTTTTAGAAAACAGTCAAATGCATTTGTGCAAATGGTAAACTGAATTATATAAACTTAATCTCAAAGTGCATCAGAATAGATAAAAAAAATCCTCTATTTAATCTTCCTCCAAATGAGAGTCTGCAGCACCCTGACACTGCTGCCTTCAGCTGATTTTAAAGAGCATGTTGACACTATCACTGTTTAACCATTATTTTTAGCTGCTGTTACTATGTATCCATTGTACTGAAAACTGTTTTTCACTATTCATTTACTATGTTGAACTGTGAACTATGCAAAGCTACTCTAGTAGAGTCCATCCATCCATCCATCCATCCATCCATCCAGTTACAGCTGATCGTCAAAACCAACTGTGCGTCCTTCAGTCTGCACAAAGAACCTGATTTGAATTTTCACAGCTCGATCTGGCACGCTGTGATCCACTCACCCCTCGTTGACTTTCTGCTACGATATGCAAACACTTTGTAATTGCTGTCATTCTCTTTTGCAGCACAGGTGCCGGACATTTGTACATGCCAAAGTTAAATTTAAACCTGACAAATCTCTGCTTCGGCCACAATGTGAGACCACACGTTGCTCCTCGTCTGTCACCGTCTGTTATGAGCTGTTTATGGGTGAGCTTTGGATTCCAAGAGACAGAGGACACCTTTTAGCCAGTGAGATCATGAGATCCATGTAAAGTCAGTGAGATTAAAGGTACTTGTTTACTGACCGGAGCATTTGTGTCATCATCCAAAATAGAGGAAATCAAACAGCAAGAAATCTTAAAAACAGATGCATCTACAGCACAAAGTCAGTCTTTGGGGTATTTTAATTTTCTTAGTTTTTCTTCACAAGAGGGTTAGTTTCCTTTTGGGCATCACAGCAGGGACAACGGCAGGAGCTCCACAATACCATTTCAGGCATTCAAGCATTAAAAAGTAAAAATGGAGACACACAAAAGGCTCACCTCGCAGTGAAGAGTGAAAGTGGCTCAAACAGAGAAGAGCGAGACGTGCATTCTCGTTTGAAGAAGAAACCTCAGTGAAATGCGCCCAGGCTCTTACAACCAACTGTCTGACAACCAATTGGAGAAATCACATCTGAATTATAAATAGTTCATCCTCTGGAAGTTTTTGTTTTTTCTGAATGCAGCTGCAGCTTGTGATGATTCCCACTGTCTGCTGCCACACATTAAATCTTCCTGCAGGGCCTGATGGTGGTTTAAAAAGGCAAATGTATATGCTGCGTTTAATGAGCACACTGATGGATCAAATGTTCATTATGATATAAACACAGCAGTGATCTCACTTTGTTTGTCACATGAAGGCTAGGCTGGCTGAATCACTGAGCTGCAGACAGTAGATGACTTCTGTTTAAGACTTTGCTGTTGGAGCAGCTAGTCTCCCCCGGGGGGTACTCTCCACAGTGTTTGGGCACCAGAGATAGCAAACTGAAAGAGAGCAGTCAAACCTGGACAGACCCTGATGCTTTTCACATATCACAGTCTCAAAATGATTATGCAAAAACCAAACTGCCCTGGAACAGTAGGAGGAAATGCATTTGCACATTTATACAAGACGGCACAATTCTCTGAGTTACATTTAAATATTCCTGCTTTGATGGATGCGTTATCTGCTTAACGGTGCAGCCATCTGTATCTGTGTCTGTAGTGTTATACAGTTTAAGCAGCAAGCAGGAAGAAGTAAAACTTGACTGAAATGAGTTTTAAGGTCACAGAAACGCAGCAGTTGTGACGGGCTGTACTCAGACACAGTGGCGCTTTGAGATAAATGCTAACCTGATAATGTCTAGCAGCTATAAAGTCCATTATCAGTTTAAAACAGGAGTTCCCATTTCCTTTCTGAAACAGTCACACTTAATGGACGATCCATTTACAAACCAGATGATGGAGAGCCTGAAATTTCTTCAGAAAATACGTTTTTCCACGTTCAGTCAGTCAAATGTCACTACAGAGAAATCCTACTGCTGTAAATCAAAACAATGAATCGTCTTACTTCAGTGTGGCGTGAGGGACCAGCAGTCTTTCTCAATGAGAAGGTCCTAAAACTAACAATGAATCAAATGCATGCCTGCGATGAAAGAAGCAGTTGCACAGCAACACTTCCTGGTAAAATATTTAAAAATAAATCATTAAAAAAATTCCCATATTTTTGTCTTGCTTTTCACTCTGCAGAGCCGTCCAGGAGTAATACCCACATCAGCATTTGCATCACTCTTTCCTCATGTTTCAGCAGTGATCACAGGCCTTATCTGCAGCTCTAGTCAAACACTGCACCATTTTTAAACTCTTATTCATGTTACCAGGCAGTAACTATGAAGGCTGCAGGCAAAATTAAAAAGTGAGGCGATGACCAAAGTCACCGTCTGTTGTTCTCCCTTTTTCCCCTTCAATATTCTCGGTTTTGCGTTCCTTCTCCTCTTCCTCCTGGTCTTTATCTTCATGTTAATATTTGTGGGTTTATGTCTCTCTTTCTGTTATTGTTTTAAAGGTTAATTTACTCATATGGCTTACTGTGCTTTTTACTTCCTGCCCTCTTCCGGCCCCCATTAATGTCTGAAGCCATTTTCACATTTGACCTCTGGGCAGTTTTTGGAGACTTACATCAGGGTATTTTTTCACAGTTCCCCTCCAACATAGCAAAGAGTAGGAAATAGTCCGTACTGGGTATACGTATGAAAATAAGATGGCTTAGAGAGCAGAGGAGGAAGCAATCTGACTGTGTTGGAAATTTGCCTTCTCACATGCACCTGTCTGTCTCAGGTGATGTCTAGAAAAGTGCAGGTGAAATAGACTGAGTTCATCTCTCCCCGGTTACCCCCTCTCTGAGCTTTCCTTCAGTTTTTGTTACTTTGTTTCTTCTGCCTCCTGCTCATGCATCTCCCCCTCATATTCCCTGCTGCTTTTCCTTGTTAATCAGTTGGCTGGACTTCTGCTTCGTCTTCTCAGTAGTTTGTTCTCCTTCAGCTGAAGGTCCTTTTGCCGACTCCAGAGGCTGCATTTGGTCTTTGCTTTGACAACGTGTAACAGGGTGGACCTGCATCACCTTCATACTGAGTGAATTCAAATCAGTTTAATTCAGTTTTATTCATACAGCACCAATTAAAAACAACAGTAGAACTCGACAATCCCACGATCCCCTATAAACGAGCAGTTGGTGATAGTGGGGATGAAGAAATCTCTTTAAACAGGAAGAGACCTCCAGCAGAAGCAGGCTTGTGGAGGGGCAGCCATCTGCTACAACCATATAGGAGGTGAGGGCAAAGACAAACATAACAGGAGCGAGAAGAGGAGAGTAGGGGGACTGACACTTATTTGGGAGTAGTATGCTGCGGGCCAATACCTGTGTTAACTGAACTTTCACTCTGGTCTATTTACGCCAGGCACTGCAAACCTTTGTTGTCCAGGGTCAGCTGGAAGTGCTGCAGCATAAAGGCAGAGACTCTAAAAGTGATGGGCCTGAGAACATCTGCCAAGTAACCAGAACTACATAATCTCTGTGTTACAGACTCAACAGGATCATCTGGGTATGATGAGTAAAATGCCAAATTTAGTTCCCATTCATCCAGTAGATGTTTAGAAATGTTAGCACTGACCTGCTTCATCAGACATCACCACCAACAAGTAAAGAACTCAATGCACCATTGAGTCAGACATTAAATCACAATAGAACTATGAGCTGAGTTGCACTTGTGGGCTCTTTTGTATGCAGTGCTGCATTATCTGATGAGTAATCTTTCCAGTTATAAAATCATGACGAGGCCAGAGCAGACAGATGCAGACAGACTGTCCTCGCCCTGGTTTTCTGTGCAGATTCACATCTCTGTGCCAAATGGCAGTGTGGTCACAGTGTAACAGGGTCCTGTGTGTTTACTTAGACATTTGATATGCCGACAGATGCGCCGTGACCCAAAATGACTGACCGCTGCAGCAATAAGAGCTCTGTTTGAGGACAAAGTCACCTAAACGCGAGCCTCTAATATGCGGTTGCTAGAGTGCATTAAAGCAGGTGAGCAGAAAATCTCACCTGCGCGGCTTTGATCATTCGGCGGGTCTACGCCCCAGAGCCGTCTGCAGGGACTCATCTCTTCTGTGCAACCTGAAACCACACCCAAACAAACAGGCTGCTGCTGAACACAGGGGCTGTTAAAGTCTCCTTCAATGCGTGAAATCCAGTTTTCCCAGAGATCTGATCATTTCAGGTCTGTTGGCTGTCAACTTGAAACACAAAGAGCAAAACATTGCTCTTAAAAAACTTGTTTAGTCCCTGAAATAATCCAGGGCTTGAAAATCAATTTAAAAAAAAAACCCAGAACTGCTAAATATTTCAGGTGGAGGCATCATAGTTTCATTTCTTACCTCTGCCCCTTTGGGCTCTCAGACTTTGTGTGGCCAGGGAGGAAAATCTTCCAAGAACTTTCTGATAATCCTAAAAGTATTTTAGCTGGTTTGGGCTCAGCATCATCTGACACATAGGGCTGAGTCAAATATTTCTCTGCGCTTGCCAGCTATGCCGCAGCAGGGACGGTTTGTTGCACCTTGAGGACGTGACAGATCATGTGACATATCACATATCAGAGTTTTTATTAGCCAAAAGATAACATGGGAGGGGATAACAGACAAGATATACGTCTTTACTGCTGAAACCGGCCTCCATCGTCATCTTCTTCTTTGAGTATCTGGATGGTCCCCATATAGTTATGGATGTGTTGTCTAAAGTAACAAAAGTCTGGCCATTTGAGAAACAAAAATATGATATTTCTGTTTTGAAAGTGTGCCCTCAGATGTCACAGTACACATTGACAGTGGAAGTGTTTTTAATCTCTTTTGGGAGACTAAGGAGAGAAAAAGCTCAGGTCCTGATGGCGTCGGAGGCCGTATTCTTAAAAACTGTGCCCTTTTTAACATGTCTCTTCATACTCACAGGGTCCCTCAGCTTTGGAAAGCCTCCACCATTGTTCCTGTCCCCGAAAGTAAGGACACTCGGTCTCTGAATGATTTTAGGCCTGTTGCCCTCTCTTCATTAGCAATGAAGACATTTGAAAAGACTGTTAAGGAAATTCTTTTATCTAGAGTAAAAGAACATCTGGAGTTTGCTTACAGGTCAGGCAGGGGAGTGGAGGATGCAATGGGAACCCTTTTAAATATGATTTTAAGACATCTGGAAGGCACAAAATCCTTTGCAAGGTTGCTTTTTGCTGATTTCTCAAGAAATTACAGTGTTTTCATGGTATTGATTCTGGCCCCATATGTGGGTTGATTGATTTTTTTAACTGTACGTTCTCAGAGAGTGAGGGTTAACTGTGTTCTTTCACCCCTTCTATTTATTTTATACACTAACGATTGTCACAGCCAGTATCCACAGCGCCACATTGTAAAATTTGCTGATGACTCTGTGATCCTGTCCCTCCTCAGCAGTGATGGCCCAGATCACAGACCAGTGGTCGGGGATTTCACTGACTGGTGTGAGTCCTCTTTTTTAGAGATAAATGTTTCTAAAACCAAATAGATGGCTGCTGACTTTAGAAAACACAGTGGAGTGCAGTCATTTTCTGGGGAAAATGTTGAGGTCGTGGACCAGTATAAATATCTGGGAACGATCATTGACAACAAACTGTCTTTTGAAGCTCGTAGACTCACTTTGTAAAAAGGCCCATTAGAGGATGTATTTTTATCGGAAGCTCCGCGGTTTTAATGTGGATTCAACTTTTATGAAAATGTTTTACTCTTGTTTTATTGAGTCGGTTCTTACTTTTAATCTCATCTGCTGGTTCGGTTTTTTTAAATGTTAAGAATAGAAATAAACTGCTAGGATTTGTAAAGGTGTGCGGAAAAATTGCTGGCACAGCCCTAAGCAACCTCACTGACCTACAAACGGTGAGGTCAGTGAAAAAGGCCAGACTTATCCTAGCAGATCTAGACCATCCACTGCACCAGGAGTTTAAGCTGCTTCCTTCTGGACGCAGATATCGGGTACCAGGTTGTAGGACAAATAGATTGAGGGAATCTTTTGTCCCAACAGCGATTAGGTTTTTAAATGATCTGTTGTGATTTTATGTTTGTTTTTATGCATGTTCTGTATTTTAGGATTTCTGTACTACTGGCTGTGGAAATAATTGCCCTTAGGGGACAATAAAGATCTTTGAATTGAACTGATATTTTACTTGGGAAAATTCAACCCCTCACTTAAAAAAATAAATTTTTATTACAATCCTGGTGAGTTTCCTTTTGGGGGGGCAAGGCCAAACACAGGAGGGGGAGTTCATGCATGCAGGAAAATCCTCTCATGATGATTAGAGAGTAACCTCAGCTGTGTTTCAGGGTCAGTGCTGCCCCCTTCTGGAGCTGAATGTGAATCACCACCAAACTGCATTTACCGCAGTCTGCTGGGTCTCCGACAGGAAAAATATATACCTTCAATTTATTTAATTTTACATGAAATTTTAAATTCCCTGGTTATAAATTAATTAAATGGGATCTACACAATGTCATAAGTTTAATAACAATTCCTCCTCCAGATCCTCTGCCTCACATTGAAGTTGGCCACTGGGTCACAGTGACTCTGGCTGTGTAATGGCCCCTGTGCTGTATTTTAGTTTTTACTCATCCTTTATGTGATAATGTTTAGTTTTCATGTCTTTTTGTTTCCCTCGTTGTCTGCGCCTGTGCTCTGCGCCCACCTGAGTCTTGTTACCCAATCAGTTTTTCTCCTCTGTAAAGACCATTGAAACCCACAGCCTATCAGAGAATGGGAATGCTCCAGTAGCTCCCTTGTTTCCTTCATTTATCTGTTACTGCTGGTTTTCCCCTTTGGCTTCTCTGTATGAAATTCCCATTTTCATTCGCCCTTCTGCAATTGGGATTCTCCCAGCAGTTGCAGTGCAAGTCTTTGGGTGTTGCCTGAACGTAATTGTGCACAAGTTGTCAGGTGGTGGATAAATGTGTACCTGAGGTCAGTTTAGAAGGGGCAACACTTCTCGTCAGACCTCGTCATGCTCTCCTGGCTGCCATCTTTTTTTAGTTATTACTGTGAATGCTGCAAGCATTCACAGTATTGTTCTTGTACTCCAAAAACCTTCGGTCGCTAAAAACTCAAGCAGTGTTTGGGCTACAGATGCCGTTCTGGTATCAAAACGTTCAGCCTGTTCTGGAGATTTATGCTATTACTTTTCTTTTTTGTAACCTTTATACTTTTTAAGATATTGAACTTTTTATAATCTTCATTTTTGCCATTCAAAATGAATGGGGAAGTTTCAAATCCTTTTCAATCCTTTCAGACTTTAAAAGATAATACTTTCAGCTAGAAAAACCACTTAAGCTTTAAAATGAAGCCAAGCCTTTCAGCTATTCAGCTATTACTTGGTGTTTCAAAATCTTTTACGGTTTAAGCACAGTGAGAGTTTAAGTTTAAGGTGTTTTTTCAGCCGTTTCAGAGTTTATAATGGTTGTGTATTGCGTTTGCTAGAGTGGGAGCCTGATTAGTAGAGTGGGAGACTTCAAAACTTTCAGGTGGAAAATTTATTTTTAAACTGCCACTGTGTCCACACTCTTTGCGCTACAGCCATCATTTTATGCTCAAAATGTAGAGCTGCTTCTCTACTTTCAAACAATTTGTCTCTAAACCCTGTCAAATGTACACTTTTTAAACTGTAAGCATTCAAACAGAGGGAGTACCTTCCAGCTCCTTCATTAACCTCCATAGTAATTTCAGAGAGGTGATTTTCTCCAAAGCAGAAATGAGCACCTTATTTAAACTGCTCCCACGGCCACACTTTTGAGCCCAGGAAAATTAAAATTACACCACTGTCTAGAGCAGGTCCTTGTCACGCTCACAGTTTAAAAATGATTTTGATAGGAGCTACGGTTTTTGATTTAGAAGTTATTTGACAGGTGCACTGAGGCAAATTTGACAGAGTGCATGCATCCCAGCAAGTAAGCAGTGCACTTGCCAGGTGTTTCCAATTAGCGCATTTACAAGCATTCAGCTTGGCAGAGCTCTCCAATATGTATGCTTGCAAACCTCAGTGCTTGTGTGACACTACTGTTGGCTCAGTGGTAGAAAACAGGACCATGAATGCACAAGAAGCAAACAGAGAAGGTTCAAGTCCCACTTTACTCCGAACTTTAAAAATTTTCCATTGAGCATTCATTCACCAGCTTAAACTCTTTCAGCCAGATTTAAGCTCTTTGAAGCATTTCCTGGCATTTCAGCTAGAGAAACCATTTAGGCTTTAAAATAAAGCCAAGCCTTTAAGCTGTTCAGTTGTCCAGCTGTTCAGCTGTCCAGCAGTCCAGCTGTTCTTTGAAATGTAATAACTTCAGCATACCTTCAGCTAGAGACACCGTTTAAGCTTTAAAATAAAGCCAAGAGTGCATGCACCTCAGCAGGTAGGTAGTGCACCTGGCAGGTGTTTTCAGTTGGCGCATTTACAAGCATTCAGCTTGGCAGAGCTCTCCAATATGTATGCATGCAAACCTCACTGTTTGTGTGAGGCTCCTGTTGGCTCAGTGGTAGAAACAGGGACCATGAATGCAGACAGAGCAGGTTCAAGTCCTGCTTTACTCCAGACTTAAAAGATTTTCCATTGAGTTTTGAACTTTAAATCTTTTCATATTCAATGATATTATACTCATTCTTTCCACAGTTTTCTGCACCTTATTTCTCCTTCATGTTTAGGACAAAGTTTCAGTGTTTATTTCTTCAAGCCATTTTTGACTCTTTAAAACTTTTTATATTGACACTTGAGCAAACTTCAGTTGAATAAGAAAAAAATTTTCTTGCTTTTTGTTTTTTTTTTTTGCTGATACTACACTCACCCTAGTGGTTAACCAGAGAAGCAGCAGCTTTAATAACACAATGTCAGAACAGCATACTCAGGAAAAATGGCCCAAGGTCATCAGATGCCATAGCCATCTCACTCATGGTGGCCCATTTCACCCATTTCAATGACTTTTATCGTTTTTCTTCAGCTACAGTAAAAATTTCTTTAGGCTGTTTTTCTTCCCTTTAAACAAATCGAGTTTAGTTAAGCTACTTTATTGACAGTTTCAGCTATTTTGTATTTCAACTTCATTTTCAGCATTTTTCAGCTGCTTTAACTCTTTCAGCCAATCAGAATTAAGCTCTGAAGCATTTCCTGGCATTTCAGCTCCAATCATTCAGCTTGCAGCATTCACAGTGCATTTTCTTCAGGAAATGCTTTTTCTAGTTTAAAATAAAACCCACATCTATGGAAGGTTGTTTTCTGCCACTTTTTTGCCATCCATAAATTCAAAATTTGGGGTTATTTCAAATTTAAACATATTTTTTTTCAATTTTGAGTTTTTTTCTTAGACGTTTGAGTCACTAAGTTGAAATTTTTAAGATAACCTTAAACCCTGACTTCAGTGGCAGAAACAGGCTTCCATACGTGTCTCTAAAACTTTCAGTTTCTATTTTATACTGTGGTTTATGAGCTGGGATACAGTTCTGTTACAAAGGTCATTTTTTACCTCCATCTAGAAAAAAGTTAATAAAATAAATTCTGTTTGAGGCATGTTTTCTGAAGGCAGATTATCTGTGTTTAAACACAAACACACGCAGAGCTCAGTCCCTTTCATAAAGCTTTATTTCACAGATCCCCTGTAACAGGAGGCCGAGGCAGCCGGGGCTCATTATACATTTACATACACTGTGGCCAGTCCTTAACAATGCTCCCCGTGTTAAATAACTCAATAATTCAAGACAAAAACAGCAACACACACACACACACACACAATGCTCAACTTAAGGTAACAATAACAATATTATAGCAACAATAACAACCATTGTCAAATATGTATTTCCAGGGTCTTATACTGTATTCTCTAAAATTTGTTACACAGTCAGTCATCTTTAAGGTGCACCATAAAATCTGCATGTGATATTTCAGTAAAACTTGACTAATGCTGCACCATAACACGCGGTGAAGACAGAGAATATTTAAATTTTTTTTAATGTTTCAGATGAGTTTTTCAGCCAGTTCTGCTGCTCCTCGCTGTTCTCTGCTGTGGATACTGTGGATGTGAATTCAGCGCAGTTGAACACTGGTTGTTTGTTTGGCACACTGTTTTATAAGCCGCTGTGGTGTGGCATGAATCTCATAGCTCAAGCAGAGATGTAAGGCGCGTCTCCATAGGTGTGTGGCGACTCACAGGACCTCTGCGGGGAGAAAGAGTGGATTTAGATTCGTCTTAGGAAGAAAGGACAAAACCAGAAGCCTGAGTAAAAATAAGACTCTGCCTCATGTCACAGTTAGGGGGCGCCGGGTTAAATTCAGGTGACAGAGCCAAAACAAAAATGTTATACTAGATATGTCATAAAATATTTATTTCAATATAAATTTAGAATTTGTTTACTCAACACAAACTCCCGTGTGCACCTCATAATTGGTTTATTGCATTCTTAAGCCAGTGGTGTATGCACAACATCGTCATCAGTGCCACCTGAAGTTGGTAAAGACCGAGCTGTTGCTGCAGCCTCGCATGAGAGCACCATCTCTGATGTGACTGTGGAAATCTGACTGGACACAGGTACCGAGCAGAGGTGATCCGACCTGTGCTCGTGCAATTCCTGCAGCAGCACCCTGCCCTGTGGTGGTTTCAGCATGACGGTGACCCCACAAGAGCCCAACATGCGCCTGAGCATCAGTGCCAGCAGGATCAACAAACTCATTCATGAGACCTGAACCATCATTGGCCAGAATCTGGAGGCATCTGAGTCAGTGAGGGGGCAGGAGGTCACTGAGTAAACTGCTCTCCATCATGGATAATCCATCTCACCTGCTGCTCTCCACACTAGTGAGGCAGCAGAGCTCCTTCTCCCTCAGACTGATTCAACCCTGCTGCCATAAAGAACGCTTCAGGAAATCATTTCTGCTGAAACTGTGCAATAACTCTTCTTTCTGTGACAGGTGAACACACCCGTCAGGCATAAGATTCCACAGACATGCTGCAGCTGCTTCTCAGATTTATAGCGTACATAACATTTATTAATGCAAATGCTAAGCAAAGCTACACTCCTGCAACAACACGGTGTTGATTCACAGATACAGAAGCAAAATCTTTCATTACCGATGATTGAGGGTCAGAACAAAACTAAAGAGTAAACTTAAGTGTTGCTGCATCAGCATGCTTAATTTCAAAGTATTTTAGAATAAACAGGTGCGACCTGGCGTTGTGTTTCTGTACCTGCGACATGCTGAGGCTTCATGGGGCCCGTTTTCATCAAGAAGGGCTCTCCTCCCTCGAACGCCATGATGGGCTCATTCACCAGCCCGCCCTGTTGCTGGCTGGGGTTGCCACCGCTGCCGCTGTTGTTCAGTTGAATGATCTCCTCAAAGTCGGCTCCGTTGGCGGAGACGCCGTTTTGGTGCGCGGTGGCCTGGATGCCGTTTACGACAACAGGGCCTGAAACACTTTGTGACGCGTTGAGCACCGATGCACTGGGACCCTGCGGGATTCCAGGGACTACGGAGAAATCGGTTGACAAGTAAAGGACATTAATATCTTTTTCAGAGGTATACAGAACCGATCGAACACTTGGAGACATCTGCTCTTTAAACGGAGCCAGCATGTCTTTTCCATATTTTGGAAAAGGTAAAAAAACTGCAAAAGAGTACACATACTCAAACATTTCTTGCTCTGCGAGTGATTTGAAGGAAACACTTTGTTGATGAGGGGTGACCGTTACCTTTACTCTGCTCTGTGTCCTTTCCGTTGACCTGAGGAGAGCCTTTGACATCCTTCTGTGATTACAAAGTACAAAACAAGCCTTGTGTTATTCCACAAAGGCAAGCAAGCGTTTCGCTTTGAGCTTGTTTCGAATGAATCGTGCTGACCTTATCTCCTGCATCGCTTTTCCGAGTCCTCTTCATGATCTCCTCGAGGCGCTGTGCAGATCAGACAGAGAGATCAGTGCTCGTGTGTTTTTTTTTTCAGCTCGACTGTGAACTGTCTGTGACTTTCTGAACTCTACAGATGATGTTTTTTTCTCCCTTTGCCCTCACCTTCTTCCTCTCCAGGCGCTCCTGCTCTTCTTTCTGGAAGTGTTTCTCTCGCTCTATGCGCTGACGCTCGGCCTCCTCGCGGGCTTTGGCTTCAGCCTCCTCCCTCTGAGGAAAAGAAAATACAAATATGAAGTAAATAAAAAAAAATACTTTCACACTAAAACACTAAAGAAATGTGTCAGTAAAATCAATCTGAATTTCATTTGGTGACAAACTACAGTGATTCATGTCCTTTAGACCACAACAGAGTATCAGAATTGAATGCTAATGTTTAACTGTGCAAGGTGAGTCAAAATGTCTTGATGCATGCTCAATCATCCAGGAAAGGAAAACATAAAGAGTAAATAAATTAAATAAATGAACGACCTCGTGTGAGATATAAAAGCTACAATTTGTTCATCTGAGTGAGCGCTGCTGGAAGAAAGCTGTTTTTAAATCGTGCTTTTCTGCACTTTAGCTGTGACTCGTCAATCAGCCCCATAGACCAGTTAATCATTTGACTAAGTCAGTTTCTGTTCATTACAAGTAAATATGCAAACCATGACACCAAGAAAAAAAGAGACAAAACAGTCTCAGTAAAAGCAAAAATGTGAAAATAATAAACATGGCAGACACTGCTGCCCTTTCTTGCACACCGCTCAGTTCAGTTTTGAGTCAAAAAATGTAAAATGGACCTCTTGTGCATGTTTGCTAAAATCAGCAATCCTGTATTTGGTGTTATGCTTGTGTGAAGACTCCTTACTCCATTTAAAAAATATGCAACTGAAAAGAACAGACCACCAGGGGGCAGCACCTGCCCAGTGTGGTCATCAGGTCTGCAGCCTTCAGGCCTGAACTTACATTATCTGAGTAACCCCATTACTCATGCTTCGCTGGATATTTAAACACTTAGATGTTTACAGCTGCGCAGTGAAAACAAAATTATGATGTGTGCACAAGTCATAAGCTGCAGCCGGCTGTCTTTAAAATCTCTTGACTCTCGACTGCATCTTAAGTTCAACACTTGAGCTAAATGACCTCTAAAAAGATACGAGGCTACTCCAGTGTGGAGCGAGCGCGCTGTCAGGGTGGAACAATGGTCTGATTGAGAGCAGAAGGGGAGTCGAGACGAGCTGAGTGCTTCAGGCACGGCGCGCACTGACGCCGCTTATCCAGAGCCGAGCGGCCGAGACAGAGGCAGCACAGGCCTGTCACTATCCCCCCACCCCCCCCGGATCACAATGGCTCCCTCATCACCATTATGGAGGTCACCAGCTGGCATCTGCCCGCAGCAGACAAGGAGCCTCTGACTGTCAGTGCTCGTGAGTGACAGCAGTACATATTCATACTCTTTAATCTGCCCAGATGCCAGACAGTCACAGAGCTGCGTGAGTCAGAGCGAGGCTGATGTTCGGGCTCACATACAACACAGTTTCCTGCACATTAATCTGCCCAGATGGTAAATGGGCTTACTGCATGTGGGGATCACAGGGATTCGTGTTGGTTAATGGAAAATTAAAGTGGGGTTTCACTGTAAAGATTATTTACAGTTAAAGGGAGATGATCTGTGAGGGATGGGTGTCTGATGCTCAGTAGATTACAGCCAGTACGCAGACGGGGTTAAAGGATAATTCTGGTTTATTTTAACTCAGTGTATTTCCCACTATTTCTCTGCGGGTTACTCTCGCTGCTTTTGATGAGGATGTGTTTTCTTCTGCTTTACATACCGACCTTTGCCTTTACTCAGCAATTAGGACTCCGAGTAGTTAGGCTAAGAGAGAGGAGAGCCTGATCATAGATCAAGATGAAGCGGTCCCACAGGCCCCGCTTCCTCTTTTCTCAGTCTGCACATCCCTGCCTTCCCTCCTCATATCCTGGGGCTTTTCTCATTTCACTAATTTGCACCCTACTGCCTCTGACCTGAAAAGCAATCTCAATAAGGATGTCTGAAATCCTAAAATGTATCTGGAGGACAGAGGAGGCTGCCATAATCAAGGATGCTCAGGTGGATCCTTTGCATCCTTCAAAGTATAAAAGGCACATGGGAAGCAGCTGGGATCTGCAAACCATGGCAGGAGGAGGAGTCTTTAAACAGCTTCTTTTTTATTTGGAAGTTTTATCACTTATTTAATATGATCAAACTTCCTGCCCTTCACTGCTTCTGTGAGTGTGAGAGGAGCTAAGATGTGAGGAGAGGAATCGAGGACGTGCAATCAGAAAGGGGGGGGGGCAGTCTCTCCCTCCACAGAGTAAAATTAAAGCTCCTTCTGCAGCCTCCTTCTCTCCTTTAGAAGCTTGAACACGGTCACAGGCAGGCGGACGTTTTCGGTGCGATGCTGAGGGCTTTATGTGGGCCAAATTGTATCCACACAAGCATATTTGTACCAGTACATATTTATTTTTTTCTATTAAATGAAAACATCTCAATAAACTACACGTTAGGTCCTTGATCCCAGTGACTTAGCTCTGGACTAAACCTTCAGTTGAACCCTCGTTCTCCAGCTTCCCTTCCTCCTAAACGTCCGTATACACTGGGTTTGATTTACAATAAAGTTGGAATCAGTTCATTACAGCATCTTAATAACTCCCGCAGTCATCCGCTGGTCACCGACCTGTCTCTGCAGCCGCTCGTTCTCCTCCTGCTCGGCCTGCGCTCTCTCCTGCGCCTCCTTCTCCTCCTGAGCTCGCTTGGCTTTGTCTTGCAGTCGCTGCTGCTCGGCCATGAAGCGAGCCTCCTCCTCTCGGCGCTTCCTCTCCTCTGCCTCCCGGGCCATCGCCTCCTCCCGCAGGACCCTGAAGACAGATTTATGTGTTACAAGCTGCAGGCACATCAGCGACACTGTGGTGCCCTCTCCTAAATAATAGCAATATTTCTTTAACTCTTTTTTCTGAACACGTGCCTGAGATGATACATTTGTAGTTTTGCTCCTTTACACTGTTTTCACCGCTCGGTGCTAAATTTGCTCTCATATGTCTTTAAATGTTAGTTTTCAAAGAAAACTAACTGTAAAAGTCACCACCCTGGGTTTTAGATCACAAAATATCGTTAAGATATTTGTCCCACCCTTGTACTTTTAATGTCTCGTGTCTTTGCTGTAAAAATCACATTTATACAGCTTCACGTGGTCTTGGAAACTCAAAAACACTTTGCCTGTAATACGTTGTGTTGTCGCACTTTTAACTAGACCCCGGCTCTGACCTCTTCTTGTGCTCCTGCTCCAGACGCTCCTGCTCCTCTCTCTCCCGCTGCTCTCGGGCTTGTCTGCGTTTCTCCGCCAGGACGCGAGCAGCCTCCTCCGGGTCGTTGGTGCCTGCTGATGGTCTGCTGGCCGGCACGGCTGGGGCGGTGGCGGCAGAAGGAGCAGGATTACCGTCGGAGACCGCAACAGGATCTACGCTCGGCACGGCTGGAGACGAGGCCGATACAACTGGCGGGCTGGGAGAAAGGGGAGTGAGCGGCGCAGAGGACACCACGATGGCAGGAACATTACTGGGGGCTGATAGAGAGGTGAGAAAAGAGAAGGGGGGGGGGGGGGGGGGGGGGGGGGGCGGTGTTTTAACAGTATTGTTTGTTTAGCATTTAGCATTTAAAATAGTATGTTTTGAAAGCTTCCAGCCATCCATTAAAGCTTCTATTGTCACAAAGGCAGCCACACAGCACAGATCACAGTGGAAGCTAGAAACGACATCATGAGCGGACACGTCAATCACAGCTCACTGTTTTCCTCCTCTTTAAACAAAAGGACCAGCTTCAACATCACCACATGCTGACAGCTCAAGGCTCTTTTAGAGCGAGTTCCTTGCAGGGAACTGTCTTCACTAAACATTTGGTAGGTCTATCATTTTTTTCTGTGAGTTATACAACAAGATTTCACTTGTCATCACAAAGCTGAATAATAAAACTAAAGTTGAATTAAAACTTTTTTTTAATGTTTTAGCTTCTGTTTCCTTTATTGTTTTCACCAAATAGATGTAATGGGAAATCGAGGAATGAAAGATTTCCCAGTAAGTTGAACACAGCTGAGGCTACATCAGCTGAGGGGTTTGCGTTCCATCAGTAAATACAGGCTCCCCTATTCATGTTGCTTTTGTCTGCCCACAGTAGCTTCTGCATCTGCAAGCCACTTTGCAACCCACCTCCGCCTGAGCTCCTCCTTTTCATGTTGTTTCTGATTTCATCATCTGTTGCCATGGATGCCTGCTCTGCAGCGAGGTCCTTGCTGCTGCTCCTCTCCCCACCTCTGGTTTTGCATGTATGTTTGTGAGCTAATGTGTGTTTATCTAACTAATTTTACCCCTTCTGTTATTACTTGTTTTTTTATTCTTATTTCCTTTTAATTAAAAAAAAAAAAAAGGATTGAAAAGTTGCCATTGCCCAAATTTTTTCCTGCAACGTGTTCTTTGCGGTCGTGTAGCTAAATTTCTTTTTCTTGGCTGTGCGCACACTCTGCAGTGATCACTGCAGGTGAGTGACAGCCAGGTCACCTTGAAGCCACAAACACTATCAGTGTGGTACCCAAACTCACTCTTTTTCTCCTCTGAAGTGTCAGGCTGCTGGGGTTCGTGGCCTGTTTCCACGGTGACAGCAGAAACCACCTGTGGCTGCAGTCTGGCGGGCGTCTGGGCCCGTTTGGGTCGGGTCTTGGTGCCAGGAGGAGGAGGCGTTTTCTTGCCCGTGGGGGTCTTTGCGGCACCCGCTGCTGGCACAAGCGGGGACAGGGGGCGACTTTTGGGGGCGGCAGGTGATGGAGGTCTGTTTTTGGGCCTCGGGGTGCTGAGGAGCAGAGAGGGGGTGAAATATGAGCAGGAGAGCGAGTACCGGAGGAGAGAGAGCGAGAGGGAACACAATGTTTCATATCAGTGCAGGAAAAGGTAACAAGGTTCCCAGTGCTCTACATAAAAACCAAAACTAGGTCACGTGGAATATATGAGTGACTCGACATGAAAGTCCACATTCAGTCGTCATGAATCTTCGTAACATGAGAGGAGGGAGGCAGGGAGCCATCTTTTCCTCCCGTGCATTAATCAGGGAAAACCCTATTCTGTCTGAGAACTCCGACTCTCACTGGAACAGACCTGCTGTTGGAGCTCAGATGCTGACTGAACGGAGTCCAACAGCATCTCTTTTAGTGCACCTTGGACCATCTGTCACACATTAACCTGCTCCAAGGCCAAAGCAATCTCTCCTCCAGCCTCTTTCCTCCATTAATACAGAATTAATTAACAGCTTTGCTTATAAAACACAGTTTTTGGACATATTTATCTACAGGACTGTTGTAAAGCAGTTAATCTGTAGTGATACCTGGTCTCTGGCCTGGATCTCTGGATTGTGGTTGTAGGTGATGCCGTCTGTCTTTTCTTCTGCACTCTCTCTTTTGTGAGAGCGCTCTTCTCTTTTTCGTTCTCTCTCTCTTTGTCCTTCTTTTCTTTCTTCTTTTTATCCACCTTGAAGGAAGAAGTGACACAGATTACCAGTTTTTACCTCGAGCTAAAGCAGACACGTCTGAATAAAATCAATCCTGATACTGGTTTCTATTATCATTCCAGGGTTTCTTAGTGAAAATGATAATACAGACGGTTTAATCCTAATCACCAGACACTGCATATATCCACAGCACCTCAGAGTGTCATCAAGCACACTGTTTCCCTACCGGGGTGGAGTTTCGTCGGCGCTGGCGCTGGGTGATGTCTGGCGTGCTGGCGGAGGAGACCCTCCAGCGCTCTGCGGCGCTCTGGTGCGGGTGGTGATGGGAGCTGGCGTTCAGCGGGCTGGCAGAGGCTGAACGGGAGCAGTGGTGAGAGTCTGAGTGACACAAACATGCAGAGAGCGGCAGCAGGGCCGAGATCAGGGCCCACGGCGCACACACACACCATGCAGGGTGATTAAAAAAAAAACCCACACAGTGAACGCGACATGCCGACAGACGACGTGACGGCAGCTGAGCTGAACGTGACTGATTGATTACACACAAAATAATCATGTTTTTATTGCTTTCCATTGTTTGGAATCTGGAGCTTTCCAACCCCCTAAATTTATAAGAGTGATCTCAAAAGATGCTCTGCTTTCATTTTCCCTGAGCAGAGAAATGTGCAGATGTTGACAGTTAAGTCCAGAGGTTTTTGGACAGTGACACATGTTTGGTAGTGTTGCCTCCGTACACCAAACAATCAATTAATCCAGATCTGAGTGAAGTGCAAAGGTTCAGCTTTAATTTAACAAAAGTAACTGCTTAAGAATTACAGCCATTTTTATATATATTCTAAGCTTAAAAACAAAGATCACATCTTGATTGTTTGACTTAAAATCCACTTTTGGTTTTATACAGAGGAAAAAAATGATAACTGTCTTTGTCCAAAAACTTATGGATCAAACTGTGAGATTTAAAACTCCTGAAAAAACAAAGCAACAAATGCCAGGTCCAGATTACAGAACATTTATGACACTGTATCAGATTAGGCAATTGTAACATGCCATGGTGATCGCTACCAAATCATAGCTTGGCTCCTGTCGTGTCACTGGGTGGGAGAATGACACTGCCTATGTTAAAATGACCAACTGCTCATTTTTCTCTCTGTATCTTTCAGGTTGGGGTGTTTTTGTGCAGCCTGAACCCGGCATAAATGACCCACGTGGTGAGACAAGGCTAAACTTAAATGTAATAAGCACACCACACGATTCTTTGTACAAAGCACACAAACACAAAGGGAGGAACAGAAAGTTTGAGTCACACCAAACAAACTCTTTTCCTTTTATGAAAAGAGTTAAAAAAGTTACAGACATCCAGACTTGTGTGCAAAAAGCAGAGGTTGAAAGCAGAAAAGTCTCGGTGGGGTCTTACACTCACGAGAGTCGCTGTTGTTGAGGAGGGTGGCGGCGCTGCGACTGCGGGCCAGGAAGGACAGCGTCGGCGTCATGAGCCGCTCCACGATCCGGCTCTCCCACGGGCTGAGGCGCAGACTGCGGGCTGACACAGGAGAGCGCAGTCAGTGTCAGGTTAGTGTTACAGCAGATACTCCTCTGACACACTCAACAACCTCCTAAGTGTACACTTTCTCACACACACACACACTCTCTCTCCTTACATCTGTCTCCATCTGATGCAGAGTGGAGTTTTTTTTTTTTAACGCTGCATTCATGTGCTGCTGAAAACCTCATGAAAACACACATGAAGCCGGATGAGGAGATGCTACCTGGTTATGGCGTAAACACCTGTAAATAAACACCTTCACTGTGTGTTTATTTAGCCAGACAAACCCCCAGAGCTTCTTCACGCAGAGAAGAAGCATCATTTGTGTCTTTGGGGTTTGGATTCTCACACAGGAATAAAATGCAGATTAGTCCACGGGATTTTACAGACGTTTCCACCTGCACCTGAATGCACGCTCAGCTACAGAAACATTTCCTGGAAGCATCAACGCTCACTGGTTGATTTGGACATCAGCAGGTGGAGCCAAGAAACAGATTTTTTTTTCCCCCCCTCAAAGGAAAACTCAAATTATTATTGAATGTTTTGTCCATTTATCCAGACTGTTACCAGAAAGAACAGCAGCTGAAATAGCATAACAGAGAGTACCAGAGTGCATAAAGACCACATAAACTTCAGCTTCTTTTTATGCTCATTGTATTTATTTGGCAAGAGATTTAGAGAAGTTGCATTCAAATACATTATATTTGACTGCCTTCCAGGTAACGCATCCCACTTTGTCCCACTCTGTGTCTGGATCTGGCCACCTCACCCCGTGAGCCAAAAGCTCAAGCTTCACAGCTCATTCTACTCTTGGCTCATATCCTTTACACAATCACCTGAAGCACACATCTCTGTCTGTGAGCACAGAAGCCCCACCCACCTGCCGTTCAAACCTTTTGTTTCCAACAGGCAGCCAATTAGAAGAAGGTTCTCTAAAAGGTAGAGGACAGTGGATGAACTGAGGGGTTGCACCAAGGCATAGTGTAAGATTAGAAATGCACTCTTAGTAGAGTCCAGGAATAAATATATGGAGGTGGAAATGAGCATAACAGCTGCAGTTTTTACCAAACGTCACTCAAACGGGAGGAAAAAGAGCATTGGTGGGGACTATTTTCAACAGCGGATTAATACACATCTGGTGTTCTGGAGGGAACTGCTGGTGTCAGGACTTTGGCAGTAAAGAAAGAGCATGTCGCTGAGACTCTGAGCAACAATGGAGCCTCATAAAGCAGGTTTTTGTGGGATTTGTGGACAATAGGAAAAATAGGAAATCCCCAGACTCTGGAGCCAAGTGCTTCTTTAGCTCTGACCGCGGAGGTTTAACTCATCCAGTGAGAGTTTTACAGCTGCTGAGAAATGTTTGGTCAGACTCCGGTCTGGCTCTCAGACACGATCAGACTGAAAGCTGCAGAGACGTCGTACGTGATGAATGTCTGAACATGTTGTGTACAATGACACCTCGTAACAAAAACACACAGAGGAGCAACCCGAGTTCATTTTTATGACTTACCACTCAAAAACAAAATCAGGCAAAAGCCACTGTGGCCACGTTCGCGACCCCGACACAAACTGCTGAGAGGCCTGTCGGTTTCCTGGTGAGTTCAGCATTAGTGCTGTTTGTCCTACAGGCAGAGACACACTGCTCTGACCCTGTCACAGCTCTGTGTGCTTCTTTACTGTTAGCGAGTCTCACGTGGCATCCAGCAACAGCAGGATGTAATCCAACACATGATAATGAATGGTGGAAGAAAACGCTCCAACAGGAGCAGAAACACACGTGGTTTTACTGTGGCGACAAACAGGAAGTAGTACACAGATGACTCGGTTTTTAAAACGCACTGGACAAAAATGACAAAAATATGCTGAAAGAGACAAAAAATTTCCTGCAGATAATTTAAGGACAATTTTGCTGATTTTCTGCAACTGTATCCTCCGCCCCCCCCCATAACCCTTCCTGACGCTTTTACACTTATTTGAGCGTTACAGTTATCCAGAGTAGGAATTTATAACATTTTTAATGATTTATCCACCAAAATGTATTTAAAGCAATGACAATTAGCCAAACTTTGACTCCTGACAGCAACTGTTACATGTTAAAACATTTTTCAGACAGGATCAGGTGAGAAATACTAAGAAGCACGATGAAGCGTGAAGCCTGTGCTTGTTTGTTATGAAGGGTTTAGATGAAGTGTAGCAGGTTTATCTTTTTTTTTTTTCCTGAGGATGCTGCAGCTTTAAGTTTTTTCCTCAATAAATAAAAGCTTAATATACTCTGTATTTACACAGGCTCAACCTCAGCGGGTTTTTTTTTTTCCAGGGAATGTCCTCTGAATCGTGTTATTAAACTAAAAACAAAAAAAAACTGAAGTAAAATAACAGACTTAAAAACATTGCGCCACTTCTACCCAATGACACTTTTCTTTCCAGGAAATTATTAGGAAACTGAACTGATACTTTCACTTCTTCCAGCACCACTAGCTTGATATTGTTTTTGTCTCTTTAATATCTACATACTGATGTCAAACATGCAGCCTGGGGGCCAGAAACGACTCACTGAAGAGAGGCACTGGGCCCACAGGAAAGTCATTAGTTTCTTAAAAAAAAACAAGATTTTCTATACCTTTTGTGGTGAAGCCAACCTGACTGCACGAGGGTGGAAATGTCTGAGAGGTTAAAGGCATTTTTAGATCTAGTCAAGTTATGATTTAAACTTTTTTTGGCTAATGTTAAAGAATGGGGAAAAGTTTTTAATGCGATGCTTTTCGGTCCCGCCGACTCGAGATGAAATTAGGCTTTACATCACCCAGGAACTAAAATGAGTTTGACATCGTGCTTCAGCAAAACAAAACCACACAGATGGACGCAGAGTCTCACCGTGAGATCTGATGATTTACGACAGCTTGTTGAGTTTTTGGGGGCTTCCTGCTGCCTGTCCGGTCATTTTAGTTGACAATATGCTGTACAAACTTGTTTTTTTAGAGATGGCTTGTCGATGTGTGTAGATGACGTTGGCATTCTTTTCATTCCTCACACACACTCGCCCAAGTGTGTGTGTGTGTGTGTGTGTGTGTGTGTGTGTGTGAGAGAGAGACGCCTCCAGACACATACCACATGTACTCACAGGGACGGTAAAACCAGAGTGCTGCCACAAGTCATTCAAGATGCTGCTGCTTTCAAACCTTTAACATAAAGGCAGTCACCTCTGCTGCACGCCGGACAGATCATTCTCACAACATGTTTTATGACTAACTGATAACCAGACTACCTCCTGTTGCTAGGCAACAGTGGTTTCCCTCCTCCTCTTTCTTCTCCAATGCGGCAAGGGGAGGCTGAGCGGCTGCCTGCTGATCAACCGTTCACCTCGAGGTACGCTGATACCTACAAACGTCACCACCCCGCCACCCTCTGCAAACTGTTACTGCTACACCGAGCAGAGCGAGGCCCAGGAACAGCAGCTCTGACGTCGAGCCTGCACACATGTAGCCGTCCTTTCGTGTGCCTGCAGTATCAAAGCATCTGTACTAGTGATGATCGAGCACAAAATCTGAATCTGCGTTGAGCCGAGCTCTGCTGATTGCGCCGTGGGCTACGATCAATAATAACACGTTATGAGGCGTGACGAAATGAGATGAAGACAGTGCTGCTAGTGTGTGTGTGAGTGTGTGTGTGTGTGTGTGGGGGGGGCACGACGACACTCAGGAGTCTGATGAAATAAGTCTGATAGAGCAATTTAGACATAATATTGTACTGCTGATGCCCTGGCAAAAACATGACTGCTCAGTTTCTTGTTAGAAGCTGGAAAAACATCTCAAAGCAAACATTTCCACTTATTATCCTGGCAAACTACTCAGGTAGGGTTTAGGCAATTAAACCACAGTGTTAGGTTTAGAGAAGGATCGTGGTTTGGTCGATACAGTAAGTCTCACCAACATACGTGATGCAGACCTCTAAAATAATTCCCACTGAAATACATTTGTGTCAATGTTCTGCTGACTGTAACAATTAATGGTCAGGAGCGCAGATTACTTGATGGGCTTGGATCATGTGCACTATATTGCCAAAAGTACTCACTCGCCCATCCAAATAATTAAATTCAGGTGTTCCAGTCACTTCCATGGCCACAGGTGTATAAAACCAAGCATCAAGGATGCAGACTGCTTCTACAAACAGTGAAAGAATGGGCCGCTCTCAGGAGCTCAGTGAATTCCAGCGTCGTACCGTGATAGGATGATACCTGTGCAACAAGTCCAGTTGTGAAATTTCCTCACTGCTAAATATTCCACAGTCAACTTATAGCGGGATTATAACAAAGTGGAAGCAATTGGGAACAACAACAACTCAGCCACAAAGTAGTAGGCCACATAAAATGGCAGAGCAGGGTCAGTGGATGCTGAGGTGCATAATGTGCAGAGGTCGCTGACTTTCTGCAGAGTCAGTCGCTACAGACCTCCAAACGTCATGTGGCCTTCAGATTAGCTTAAGAACAGAGTGTAGAGAGCTTCATGGAATGGGTTTCCATGTTTTGCATCACCATGTGCAATGCAAAGCTTCGAACGCAGTAGTCACTGGACTCTAAAGCAGTGGAGACTCTGGAGTGATGAATCACACTTCTCTGTCTGGCAGTCCAGTGGATGAGTCTGGGTTTGGTGGTTGCCAGGAGAACCGTACCTATCTGACTGCACTGACTGCAAGTGTAAAGTTTGGTGGAGGGGGGCTATGGTGCGGGGGTGTTTTTCAGGAGTTGGGCTTGGCCCCTTAGTCCCAGTGAAAGGAACACTTAATGCTTCAGCATACCAAGACATTTGGGACAATTTCATGCTCCCAACTTTGCGACAACAGTTTGGGGATGGCCCCTTCCTGTTCCAACATGACTGCACACCAGTGCACAAAGCAGCTCCATAAAGACATGGATGAGTGAGTTTGGTGTGGAAGAACTTGACTGGCCTGCACAGAGTCCTGACCTCAACCTGACAGAACACCTTTGGGACGACTTAGAGCAGAGACTGCGAGCCACGACTTCTCGTCCAACATCAGTGTCTGACCTCACAAATGCTGTTCTGGAAGAATCATCAAAAATTCCCATAAACACTCCTAAACCTTGTGGAAAGCCTTCCCAGAAGAGCTGAAGCTGTTATAGCTGCAGAGAGTGGGCTGACATCATATTAAACCCTATGGGTTAAGAATTGGATGTTACTCAAGTTCATATGTGTGTGAAGGCAGGCGAGCAAATACTTTTGGCAATATAGTGTATCCATGTGCAGGTATCTTTGTAGAATATAACTTATAGTGGCAAACCTGTTAGCTCACATCACATTGGTTGTATTGAAAATTACTCATTACTCACTATACAGTGAGTTTGCCACTTTGTAGTGCTGTTATATTGAAGAGAGTACTCAAATTATTCCACAATGCCTGACAAAAAGAAGTGTCCAGCTCAAGCGCTGTATACTATTATGTACTGTGTTTAAGAAAAAAAAAAGACACAGGTGAGAGGAACCAGACCTGAGCATCGCAACATAAACTGACAGGATATATTTTTTATTTATTAACCTGAGAAAATATGCTAAAACTAATACATACTTATTTAGCCAACCTTGATCTATCAAGTATTATATGACAACAGCGATGTAATTAATGGCAATGAGAGAAAGACTCGAGTAATTTTGTCAGTCACTGTATGATCCACTTTCCCCACAGTCACATAAAACTCCCTGTTTAGCAGTAAATGAGAGACGGATTCTGGATACAACTCTTGTTGCTGCTATGGAGAAACTGCCACACTAACTCAGTTGGACCGCTGTATTGGCTGGCGCTGCATTTTAGCATTTAACTTCTGAACTGAAATGCTACATTTAGTGCTAATAAAAACATGCCTGCATGCTAACACAGTAGACTAAGAGAACATTATACCAGCTAAGAGTTAGCATGTTAGCATTGTGAACATGTTAGCATGCTGATGTTGACGTTTAGCCTGAGTTGGGTCTAACAATGCACACACACAGTGCAGAAATAATCATATTAACACCCACTCATATTATAATAACAACTCAGGAAATTATAAATTCCACTTGTAAGCATGAACTCCATCTCGGAATAACAACTTTCTAACTTCTTTTGCATGTCACTGAGCTAGCACAGTTTTATGAAGAGTTTCTTGCTTAAAACACAGAGATTTCTGTAAAAATGTAAAGATATTTGTGTTATGAGAAGCACTGTTTCTTGTGCACACTGAATAATGTAGTATGTACTTGAAAAATATATTTTTAAATGAGAAAACTGAGAAAATGTCTTGTGCTACAGTCACACTAGGGAAAACAGTGGTGCTGCAGTATGACCAAACTTATTGCCACCATGTATAATGTTGCTTTTGAAGGGTTGCTTCAAAGATGGGGGCGAGGTCTACGAAAACTCAGTTCAACTGCCATCATAAAAGCACCTTTGGTGCATCAAGACGGCAATAAAATGCCAATAAGACGGCGTCAGTCTGGAATCGGTCTGCAACCAGTTTGAGAGTCAATGTGGCAATTACGTGCAATTTATTTTTAATAAGATGAATACAAAACAATGTTTTAGCAATCTGTTTGCAAACCCTTACCAATCTGTCTGAGAGTGATCACAGTCGGTCAGAGTGGGACAGTGATTGTTTGGAGACAGGTTGCCTCCCACCATGTGACCAAAGAAGTAAGTGGTCACCCAGAGTTTCTTCTCTTTGGCTTTTAACTCAGTCTGAGATGTTGGTTCTTATTGTTTATTGTTTTAACTGTGGTTTTACTTTTTTATATATGTATTTTAGACCTGTTTGCTCTTACTTGTGTACAGCACTTCGGCCAATGGCATTGATTTTAAAGTGCTTTATAAATAAAATCGAGTTGAGTTGTTGCACAAAATGTCTGGACAACGCGTTAGTTGTCGCAACTACTTGCAATTTCACTGGGCCATCACTAATTTTTCCTAATCACGAGGAGGTTGCTGTCCTTTTTTTAACTCTACTGTGACTGAGCCATGATATAAATAAACAAATAAGACTAAAGGAAACAGTCTATACTGTATTTATGTTTAAGGCGACAATAAAATACATGTGCATTTAGTTACTGAACTTGATTCACTTACAGCAATCACACTATACCTTCCACCTACACCATAAACCATAATCACCACCACCACCACCACCACAGCAAACCACCAACAGTACAGTGGAGGGGGACAACCAAAAAAGGAGGAGATAAGATGTGAACTTATAAGCCTATGAAACACCAAAATATACCACAAAATATGGCTCAGTGATGTCAAGGTGAAAGGAGGCTGATCAAAAATGCAGAGACTCAAATCAATGACAAGCCACCAACTGAAATTAAAAAAAAAAAAAAAAACCACGATGCACACGAGACCGAGAGCGTGATTAAGAGGAGGGAGTAGGTGGTAAATGACCAGTCACCAAGCACAGGCAGGCAGGCAGGCCACCAGAGACGACAGTTATAATAAAACAAAACCAGATTAGGGTAAGAGGAAAGGGGGAAGGTGGAACAAGGGGTGGATGAACTGGAAGGGAAAGGGAGAGGAAAGAGGAAGCCTGGTGGACACTGACGTCGGGTCGTCCTTACTTCTGTTGGGGGAGTTCCAGAGCGTGGCAGAGGACTTGGACAGCCTGTTGTTAATGACAGGGTCCACCTGTCTCGGCAAGTTGACCGTGGAGGCCGAGCATCTGCCTGCACCGGAGAGAACGCAACAGACAACAACTGTTCACAAGGCGGCCGTGGTGCAGGCGGCGGCCCCAGCTGAGGGCTGACAAGAGGAGGGGGGGCTGTTTTGGTCTGGATCATGCAGCTGTCAACAGGGACTCACCATTTTTTTGAGATTAGACTCACTATCATGTAATCTGGAGTCAGATTTGGGGGAAATGGGGAGGAAATTTGAGGAAAGCATGGGAGGAAGAGGGTGTAGAAGACCTCAAGCGTTCTTCCTGCTGCAAAAACTAAAATATCACACTCACATTTTCACACCAACAGGGTCTTTCACACTCTGGAGGGGAGATAACTGTGTTGACCTCAGCATCACCCCCGTCACACAGCAATACCAGAGTTTGAAAAAAAGGAAATTAGCTCACGGCTCCCTGAAAAACACACTTCACACTTCTAATCTAATGAAACGTGAGCGTGACGTCTACTTTCAGGTTCGTCTTTCTGAGTTTAAATGAACAACTTTGGCACTCACGGCTGACTTTTGCCAAAACAACAGTGAGGAATTACAAGTGGTAGGATCATAAATTACTGAGTAGGTCATCTGCCTCTGGTACCCCACCCTTGTGACAGCAAACCCTTCATGAGCTATTTCCTTGAGTTGCATCAGCTGCAGCAGTGAGTCACAGTCTGTGCAGCACAAAGACTTGAGTTAACGTTAAGAATGCCAAACATATATGCTTGTATTATTATTATTATAATTATTATAGTTTAGGTTCATCTGAGACTCACTCTCTCTGCGGGAGGTCTGGTTGAGTCCGCCTGCCCAGGACCACCTCTGCTGACGTATCTCAGCCCAAGTCTTCTTGGTCGACCTCTTGATAGCTGCCTCGTATCTCTCCTACAGGAAGGCGCACACAGTCAGAGTGTTAGATCATGTGTTTATGGTAAATATGAGTCTGGAAACAACAGCTTAACAGCTTAGTCTGGTATAAAGAAAAATAGTGCTCCTTCCACACCTAACAGATTTTCTGACTTTTCAGTTTGCTTTAACCCAAAATTAGAGGCGTAAAGCCCCCCCCGGCCACAATCTGAGGCAGTCTTTGAAGAAAAGAGGCGGTAGCTGCATGAATCAAACAGAATTAAATGTTTTTTTGGGTGCTGGTGGAGCAGGCTGTGAGAACCCAAGAAAAAGTCCAACAATGTTATAAAAGATTTAATGAAAAAAATCGTAAAAATGCTAAAACTTGAAGAATTTAGAGGCCAAGTCAACACCTCAAACTCATTGCTATGCTCCATTCTTGAACCATTTTTCGCTTTGTGGCCTGGGAGCATTATCCACCGCCATCAGGGAATAACCTTTTCATGAAAGGGTCTACATGGTCTGCAACAAGTGGTACATGTCAAAGTAACATCCACATGGGTGGCAGGACCCAAGGTTTCCCAGCAGAACATTGCCCAAAGCATTACACTGCCTCTGCCGCTGGCTTGGCTTCTTCCCATACATGCACCTGGCCATCCAAGTGATGTAAACGAAAACATGATTCATTAGACCAGGCCATTGCTCTACAGTCCAGTTCTGATGCTCACGTGCCCATTGTTGGCACATCCAGCAGGTGACAGGGGTCAACATGGGCACCCTGACTGGTCTGCAGCTATGCAGCCCCATACGCAACAAACGGGCCCACCATCACTCTCCATGTGCATCAATGGGCCTTGGACGCCCATGACCCTGTTGCTAGTTCACCACTATTCCTTCCTTGGACCACTACATAGCTACTGACCACTGGTGACTGGGAACACCCCACAGGAGCTGCAGTTTGGGAGATGTTCTGATCCAGTCATCTAGCCATCACAATTTGGCCCTTGTCAAAATCATGCTTTTCCATTTTTTCCTGCTTCTAACACATCAACATGGCCAAAGGTTAAAATAATGAGGTCAAATTATGTGGAAGTAATCACTGTGAGACAATCAGTTTCTTTCTACTCGGCCCGGTCTGACATCAGAGAGAGCAGATATTCCTACTATGATCATCTTAAGCACACAAGCTCAGAAGCCCCACCCACCTACTGTTTAAACCTTCCATTTGGTAGGAGCAGCCAATAAAAAGAACCTTGGCTTAAAGAGAGGGGGAAGGGAGCTTAAACTGCTTCTTTCACACAGTGCAAGCTGCAAGTCCAGTGTAAAAATGAATGATTATTTTTAAGTTAGAATCACACAAAGCTACTCTAGTAGTAATTATGTAGCTAGGATGTAAGGATCCCCAGTAAGAGGCCTTTTCAGGGAGGATGAGAGAGGGAGGATGGGAGAGAAATGCCACTTGAATAGATTACAAGAGCAGTGTGCAAACAGCAGAAAAAGTGGCAACAAAATGAATGTCTTTATTCATTTCAGTCTACTCAAAACGACAGCACGCATGGCACACCAATCAGTGTCAGGTATAATGAGATGCAGCCCACGTAGGCAAGGAAGACAGGAGGTTTAAATGTCATGTAAAGTTCTTTAGTGCACTTGCATAATTGCAATGTGAAACCAAATCTAACTGGATCGAGCGCACAAAAAGGCCCTGAAGCTCATTAGTTACATAATGGGGATATTTTATTATGTCAGCAATTAATTTGTTCACCAAGCATTTACGTGCAGCTTGTCTGCTGGATGCTTGGCATCCTCTCTATGATGGCAACAAGACTAGTTACTGCTTTATGGTGCTGTTTTCAGATAAAGTGTTTTTTTTTCCACAGCGTCAAACAGTCAAATTTATCGATGTGGAGTCACAGGGGAAATCCCTGAATTGCAGCTCATGTTACTGGAGTAATTTACTTACATAAACACTCCCTGACTTCACTTAACACTCAATTTTTGCAATGCAGAAAATAATTCTGCGACTGGCCACAGGAAAAAAATCTGCCACTTTGTGAATACTGATCGCCTCTTTCTGCAGCTGAGTGAAAATCATTAAAATCAATCTTAAAAATAACACCAATGGGTGAAAATGTGGCCCTGAGGTGAATTATAAGACCCAGTGTGATAAATGGTAAATCTGACTTTTTCACCTTGTTCTTTTCTAGTTTCTGTCTCTGTTTCTCCTCCAGCAGTGCTCGACGTTTCTCCGCCTTCAGCCGCTGCTCCTCCAGCTTCCTCCTGCGCTCCTCCAGCTGGCTCTCCCTCAGACGCCGGGCTTTCTCCTCCTTCTCCAGCCACTGGGCCTTCTTCGCAGCTGCAGGGTCACCATAGAACGAAAGAAAACATTTTTAAAAAAAAAAAAAAAAAAAGGATGAGCCCCACATCAGTTTCAGGTGTTAGCTGCTTCTGCGAATATAAACAAATTACTTCCTTTTCTTTACACAGCATCTTAAAGGGGACCTTTTACAGCTTGATATTTTTATTCTTGGACTCTGCTCAAGTAGCTCTACATGAATTACAGTTTAAAAATAACCCTGATTTATCTTATTTTAATCTTCAGTGACTCCTCTGCCTAAAACAAGCTGTTCTAACTCCTCTCTTTATGATTGGCTGCCCCTCGTAAGCTGAAGGTTTGAACGGCAGGTGAGTGGGGCTTGGGGATAACCGCTCTCACTGACATCAAACATCAAACACAACCAAGAGTAGAAAAAGTGGATGAAAAAGATTATTTAGAGCAGTCTGAAGCCTGAGCTTTTAGCTCACAGGGATTACTTGTACATACGCTGACCTCCTTATTTGAACCCTGGGCCATGGGTAATAGAAACATCCAACACTGCAACAGTATCTGTATGATAGCAAATCAGGAAAAGCAATAATAGGTCCACTTTAAAAAGGTGCTCTGTCGGTTTACAAGGGTTGCAGGGATGACAGCAGCTCTGCTGGGCTGCACTTTGGCACATTTTAGGATACAGTATATTACTGGGGGAGGGAGGGGGGGAGTCCTGTATGTTTGCAATCTTTATTTGGTGGGTCAGAATGCAGATTAGAATACAGCTGAGACTGATGGGAATGTCATTAGTTCCTCAGGTGTCCGTGCCTATGATGGTGCCAGATGAAATGTTAAAGGTTTGCTAAAGTTCATCCTGAGGAATGGCTCATCCTTTGGGAGCCACAGATTTCTGTATGCAAACTCTGTGCAGATATTTCACGAGAAATGTGAAAGATATGTCTGCTTTTGGTGCACGAGGGGAATCGCTGCAATTACAAAATTCATTCTCTGGGAGATAATATGGCAATGCATCCATCTGTTGTCACAATATTTCAATCTGGACAAAAATCCCTGGAGCTGTGCCTCATGCGTGGTTAAAGCATAAGCATCAGAGGCCAGCCTATCATTAATATACGAATCTAAAAGTGATTTTGGGAAAGAAAACAATTTATGCTCTTTATGTGGGTTTATTTGAAAGTTAGCTCTTCATTTGTAACAGTGTTTAATCAGCTAAAGCTCTTTATGGGCCTCTACTAGCAGCACCCAAACAGAGCGGGTAAAACAGATGGAAGACACTGTGTTCATTACACTATAATCCTGATAACAGTAAATAAGCTCAAGTTCCCCGCTGTGTTTTACAGCACCCTCCAGCAGACGCCAGTTTTTCTTTGCACATACGCTGCTGTGGCTCATTTCTTCTGTTAACGATTAGACTGCAATCAATCATTTCTCAATTTAAGTGCCTTCATCTTGTGCAGCAGCAGCTTTACATGTTTGCAGTCAGCTTCCATATCATACATGTTTAGCATGATGAAAAGACTAATGAAAGAGTCAGTATAGGTGAAGATATGGGATGGTTACAGGCTGGATCCAAGTTGAATGAATGGCATGAAATGTCTTCATATTACTTGATTCTGCCATGAGTTAGAGAGCATTAGAAAAACAGCACTAAGCTTTCCGAGGATGCAGCAGTGTTCTGACACAAATACATGTTTTATATTTAGTCTGGTATTCTGCAGCTCATCTTCGCTAACGAGCTAAAGACGCACACACGTCTGCGCGTCATTGCCAGTGAGAAAGAGGTCTTCACTCCTCCACGAACCCAGTTCCTGAAAAATGTAATTATCCTCCGAGGAAATGGAAAAACATGTCAGGTTAACGCTCGGGAACTTGCTTTCACATGCTCATTTTTGCACCAAATATCTAGAGCGCAGTTGCTGTTGCATAACAACATGTCATATAAGCTGTCACCTGCATACTGTCTGCAACAAACTGCAGGCTCCACATGGAAAAAGCCTTAACATTGTGGTCTCTGGAGCTTGAAAAAGGCGACTGGACTTCTTTTTGTTTCTTGAAGACGTTTCACCTCTCATCCGAAAGGCTTCTTCAGTTCTCAACCAAATGGTGGAGAGACCCAGGTATTTAAACCCCTGTGGGCGTAGTCCCCTGGAGGTGGTTATGACCCTCTATTGATCATGTGCTTGAACACATGTGCCCAGGTGTGAAGGGGGCGTGGGTCATATTTAATCAGTGGTTTCAGTTGAAACCAACTTAGGACTCCGCTCCATTGTTTCCTGTGGCCTATTGAGGTCACTGGAACAAAGGTGTGAATGGGGGTTGAGACGTCTGGGAAGGGGGCTCAGGACAGCACTGTAAGCGGGGGAAAGTTGGTGACGTAATCCACCTCCTCTGTTCAATGATGGTTGTTCACAGTGGACATAGATGGCTTCTTTCACTCCTCTTTCAAACCATCTGTTTTCCCTGTCCAAAATGTGGACATTGGCATCCTCAAAAGAGTGCCCTTTTTCCTTCAGATGCAGATGTACTGCTGAATCTTGTCCTGTCGAAGTGGCTCTTCTATGTTGTGCCATTCGTTTGTGAAGAGGCTGTTTGGTTTCACCAATGTAGAGGTCCGAGCACTCTTCACTGCACTGAACAGCATACACTACATCGCTGATCTTGTGTTTGGCGGGTTTGTCCTTGGGATGAACCAGTTTTTGTCTTAGGGTGTGACTTGGTTTGAAGTATACTGAGATGTCATGCTTGGAGAAAATTCTTCTGAGTTTCTCTGACAAGCCTGACACATATGGGATGACAATGTTGTTCCTCTTGTCCTTCCCATTCTCTGTAGTTTGTGTTTGGCCTTCATTCCTGTGCATCTTAGCTGATTTGATGAAGGCCCAGTTGGGGTAACCGCATGTTTTGAGGGCTTTCTTAATGTGTGTGTGTTCCTTATGCTTCCCTTCTGCCTTAGAGGGAACACTTTCCGCACGGTGTTGTAGGGTCCTGATCACCCCAAGTTTGTGTTCCAGAGGGTGGTGGGAGTCAAAGAGGAGATACTGGTCTGTGTGTGTGGGCTTCCGGTAAACTTCAATGTTGAGGCTTCCATCTTCCTCGATAAGCACCGCACAGTCCAGGAATGGTAACTTGTTATCTCTGGTGTCCTCCCTGGTAAAACGTATGTATTTATCCACTGAGTTAATGTGACGAGTGAAGGCTTCTACTTCTTGGGTTTTGATTTTGACCCAGGTGTCATCTACATATCTGTACCAGTGGCTAGGTGCCATCCC